>NC_080179.1:16338959-16938959 GCF_950295315.1 Erinaceus europaeus | reverse complement strand
AATATTATATAACATAGTTTGTTTTTTAAATTTTCTGCTAGAAATGCCTTCCTAGTGTGTGGTTCTGGTGCTGTCTAGAAAAAGACATATGTTTATTAAAGAGATAAAATAGATTTCCCCCCTATTTTTCTAAAAAAATTAACTTTCCACATGAATGCAGATTCTATTTTCACATACACAGTGGAAATTTAAATTTTTTAAAAAATTTCTTTATTGGAGAATTAATGTTTTACATCCAACAGTAAATACAATAGTCTGTAGATGGATAATATTTCCCACTTTTCCATATAACAATACAACCCTACTAGGTCCTCTGTCAGTCTTTTTGGACCTGTATTCTCCCCCCAACCCACCCCAGAGTCTTTTACTTTGGTGCAATCTGCCAATTCCAGTTCAGGTTCTACTTGTGTTTTCTCTTCTGATCTTGTTTTTCAACTTCTGCCTGAGAGTGAGATCATCCCATATTCATCCTTCTGTTTCTGACTTATTTCACTCAACATGAATTTTTCAAGGTACATCCAAGATTGGCTGAAAATGGTTATGTCACCATTTTTTATAGCTGAGTAGTATTCCATTGTGTATATAGACCACAACTTGTTCAGCCACTCTTCTGTTGTTGGACACCTGGGTTGCTTCCAGGTTTTGGCTATTACAAATTGTGCTGCTAAGAACATATGTGTACACAGATCTTTTTGATGGGTGTGTTGGGTTCCTTAGGATATACCCCCAGGAGAGGAATTGCAGGATCATAGGGTAGATCCATTTCTAGTCTTCTGAGAGTTCTCCAGGGAAATTTAAATTTTTAAGTAGTCCATCAGAATTAGGTATATACATATTCTATTAAGCTATAACCTTTTGTCTCCGTCATTCACACTCAGGTTATAATTTACTTTCATGTAAGAGAATTTATTTCAGGCACATAAATCATTACAGGAAAAATAGTTATTTTACAGAGAACATATAATACTGGAAACTCAGCACAACATTGTCTTAAATGCTTGGCCCCCAGGACTGAGAAATAAATTATTGACATCATTAGCTTGTTGCTAACCAAATTAAAATTCTTTAAATTTTCTGTTAGGACAGTGGAATGGAGTGTGTTTTTTGTCTGATTGATTTCTTCTTACATAGTTCCACAGATTTTGCCTGCTGTAAAGGTTTTAAGACTTTCTGCATTTTATATGAAAATTTTTCTTTTAATAGTGACATAAATATTATAGAGCTCTTAGTTTATACTAAGTAGGTGAATATCTCATGTTTTATGTCACAGTTAAAGCATTTTACACTTGCAGTATGTATACCAGCCTGATAATTTTTTTTGAAATTTTTTCCTTAGGAAACATAACTGTTGAAACAATGATGGAAATTCTCCGAGATAAACCAAGTGGCATTAATATGGAAGGAGAATTCTTGACTACTGCAAGCATGGTTTCAATTTTACCTAAAGACTCCAGTCTTCCTTGCATTCACTTCTTTACAGGAACTCCTGATCCTGAAAGGTAAAATCACAAAATACACAGGAAACCATCACAGGTAGGGTAGAATCATTAAGCTATTGATTTTACCAGGCAAAAATGTGTTATAAAAATTGACAATTTTATATTAACTTTATTATGGATTTATAATAGTTTTCTGTTCTGGTTTTAGTCTGTCATTTTCTTATGTGCTATGCCTTTTTAATTTTTTTTAATTCACGGGAATATAAAACTAAAGGATGTATGGTCCTCTGCCTCCACAGGAGAGTGTAGTGTACTGAGGTATAACTAATGTGAAAGGAACAAATTGAGTTGTAACAAAAGCTTGTAACTAGAGGGGATTTTAAGAGATTTGGAGCAATGTTGAATTTTTTTTTTGTATCCTCACATGTCAATATAATACTTTCCTTTAGATCTGTTTTTAAGCCTTTCATATTTGTACCAAATATCTCACAACTGGTGGACACCAGTTCACCAACATTTGAACTTGATGATCCAGTTGAAAAGAAGCCACATCATACGCTGAAGCCTGACAGAAGACACCCACTCTACCAAAGTCAGCAACAGGCACTGGACTTGTTACGTAATAATGTGGTATGATGGTATTTTTATTTTTTATGACTAGTTACAATGAGACTCTGACTTAATCCATATTTTGAACTTTGAAATATTAGTTTCTCTTTCTTCATATAAAAGGATTTTTAATCAAATAATCAGATTTTAAAATATATTTTAAAAAATTTATGAACTTGCTAATTAATGAGAAAGGGAATCAGAGTGTCACTCGGGCACATATAAATACCAGGGACAAAATCCAGGACCTCATGCTTGAGAATTCAATGCTTTATCTACTTTGCCGCCACCTAGGCTGTAGATTTTAAAATATTTTAAATGCTTAGATTTCTTTGTTTAAGGATAGTGATTAAGAATGTGTGATCGGGAGTAGTGCAGTGGGTTAAGTGCACATGGCACAAAGTGCAAGGACCTGCGTAAGGATCCGGGTTGGAGCCCCCGACTCCCCACCTGCAGGGGAGTCTCTTCACAAGCAGTGAAGCAGGTCTGCAGGTGTCTGTCTTTCTCTCCCCCTCTCTGTCTTCCTCTCTTCATTTCTCTCTGTCCTAGCCAACAACGACGACATCAGTAGCAACAACAATAATGCCTACAACAATAAAAAAAAGGGCAACAAAAGGGAATAAATAAATAATAATAAAAAGAATGTGTAGTCGGTAACCTGAAAAACTGCTCAGCTGGTAGAGGCGACATTTGTATGTGTGAAGTTCCCAGGACAGCTCCTAGTATGCATGTCTAGGTGCTTTGGCTTCTCACTTTTATAGGAAATAAGTAAAATAAATGTTTTTTTTAACGAATGTGCACTGAAGCTTGGTGAGTGGTGCAGTAGTTAAGGCACTAGGCTCTCAAGCATGAGGTCTTGAGTTCAATTCCTGGTATTGCATGTGCCAGAGTGATACTCTGGTATAGTCTGTCTCTTTCTCAAATAAAGATACATAGTGAATCTTTTAGAGAAATTTAGTATATTCAACATAATAATAACTAACAGTTACTAAGCACTTACTATTACAACAAACACTAGGTTTCCTTCATTTTCAGTTAACTACTGTATGAAATAGGCACTGTTATCTATATTTTACTAAGACTAAGAGAGTTTAAGGAACTTGATTCATAAGTTATCCCACACCAGAAATTGTAACCCCCTAGGAGACAGTATAATGTTCCTAATCATACAGTTTCAGATTAACTTTTTAAAAAAATATTTTATTATTTATTTATTCCCTTTTGTTGCCCTTGTTTTATCGTTGTAATTATTGTTGTTATTGATGTTGTTGTTGTTGGATAGGACAGAGAGAAATGGAGAGAGGAAGGGAAGACAGGAGGAGAGAGAGAGACACCTGCAGATCTGCTTCACAGCCTGTGAAGTGACTCCCCTGCAGGTGGGGAACCAGGGGCTTGAATCAGGATCCTTATGCTGGTCCTTGTGCTTTGCACCACCTGTGCTTAACCGCTGCGCTACTGCCCAGCTCCCTCAGATTAACTTCTAAAATTAAGACTTATTTATTAATCAGAGTGAGAAAACAAAAGAAAGGTAGGAAACCAGATGTGATTGCTTTGCCACATGAAGTGCTGGAGATAGAACTCAGAAACTCTCATTCTTGCAGGTTCTGTGAGGGTTTTTTTGTTTGTTTGTTTTTGTTATGTCACCAATTGGACCTTGGCCTCAGATTAATTGTAATTGAAAGTGACTTAATATTCTATAGACATGAATGAATTGGACTTAAAGTGATAAATACTTGTTATCTTAAAGTTGAAAACTTTAGAAGATTAACATGCCCCAAATCTCATTTCCAGAAATAAGCAGATATGTATTTTGACAGATAGATACATGAACAATTTTTTTTTTTTTGCCTCCAGTGTTATTGCTGGGACTCAGTGCCACTGCTCCTGGAGGCTATTTTTTCCCTTTTGTTGCCCTTACTGTTTACCATTGTTGTTATTGATAGGACAGAGAGAAATGGAGAGAGGAGGGGAAGACAGAGAGAAGAGAAAGACAGACTCCTGCAGACTTGCTTCACCCATTGTGAAGCGACTCCCCTGCAGGTGGGGAGTGGGGGGGGGGGGCTGGAACCGGTAACCTTAAGCTAGTCCTTGCACCTCCCACCATGCGCGCTTAACCCATTGCGCTACCGCCCAGTCCCCAAACAGGTGGTTTTATAATATCCATTTTATAATATCCATTTATAATATCCATCCAGCCTTCCCTTTCTCTTCTACTACTTACCCACAGACAAATGCTGTTTTGCATTACAATAAATAAAGCTTCTGTTTTTTTTTCACAGTATTAATGTTTTTGAAAACTATATTTACTTTTTAAATTTACTTGGAATATATTTTCAGGTATTTATGAAGCAGGGACTCTTGTTTTGCCAAGAGATGACCTGTTTCTGCAATATATAAGATTCATTTTTCTTCAATGATAATGAAATGCTTCCTAGTGGTCGGAGAGGTGGAGCAATAGATAATGCATTGGACTCTCAAGCATGAGGTCCGGAGTTCAGTCCCCAGCAGCACATGTACCAGAGTAATGTCTGGTTCTTCCTCTCTCTCCTATCTTTCTCATTAATACATAAGTAAAATCTTAGAAGAAGGAGGAGGAGGAGGAGGAAGAGGAGGAGGAGGAGGAGGAGGAGGAAAGAAATGCTTCCTTCCAGGCCTCCTAATCTCTTTCCTATAGGCTAATTCTACATGATCGTTCTGTTTTTCTACTTAAAAACAAACAAAAAAACTGATAGCTTTTTTCTCTTTTTTCCTCTCTTTCTTTTGTTCCTCTTTTTCTTCTTCTTTTTTTTTTTTTTTTTGCCTCCAGGGTTATTGCTGGGGCTCAGTGCCTGCACCACAAATCCACTGCTCCTGGAGGATATTTTTTCCCTTTTTGTCGCCCTTGTTGCTTTTTATCATTGTTGTGGTTATTGTTATTCTTGTTATTGTTGTTGGATAGGACAGAGAGAAACGGAGAGAGGAGGGAAGACAGAGAAGGGGAGAGAAAGAAAGATACCTGCGGACCTGCTTCATCGCCTATGAAGCGACCCCCTGCAGGTGGAGACCTGGGGGCTCAAACCTTGATCCTTACGCTGGTCCTTTGAGCTTTGTGCCATGTGTGCTTAACCCGCTGCACTCTGCCCGACCCCCTTTTTCTTTCTTTTTAACCAGAGCACTACTCAGGTCTGGCTTATGGTGGTGCTGGGTATTGGGTATGGAACCTGGGATCTTGGAACCTCAGGAAGTAGCTTGCATAAGCATTATGCTCTCTACCCTTCCTGATAATTGAGATTAACACATTAACTCAACTTATAATAGAACAGCGAATTTCCATAGATAACTTAACTCCTTCTATAACTTAAGAATAGGAAGAGGGAACTAAGTCTCAGAAGTAGAAGCCAGAATGAGCATTGTCAATAGAGCTAGGAGGGTTGGAGTTTGGCTAGACTTGTGTGTGGATGAGCTTACTTATGTTTATTTTTTCAATTGTTTAGGAAAAAGCCAAAACAATGTTGGATAACATGAGAAAAATGGAGAAAGAATTATTCAAAGAGATGGAAGCAATCCTTCAAAACAAGCAATTTGATGTGAACAAGATTGTTAATCTTTTCCCTGAGTCTACAAAGGATGAACTTAGAATATATAGGTCAAATATTAGCCCTTAGTGATGAGATAAATCAAGTCTTGTCAAAGTCTCCTTAGTAGATGACATAAATCTAGTTTAAGATTTGACTGTTCTCTAATAGTATTCAGGTGATATCTTAACAATTATATATTGCTTTGCTAAAATATCAAGAAAAAATAATATTGAAATTGAACACACTGATTATGGGATAGTCAGATAATTTTATTTTAGGTAACAGGTTTGTGTTATTGAATTTTTAGCAATAATATCTTCTGAAATCACAATATTCATGTGGTCTTGGAGCTGCACAATGGATAAAGCATTGGACTCTTAAGCATGAGGTCCTGGGTTCAATCTCTGACAACACATGTATCAGAGTGATGTCTGGTTCTTTCTCTCCTCCTGTCTTTCTCATTAATAAATAAATAAAATCTTTAAAGAAATCACAGTGTTCAGTGCTGCAAAAACCATCAAAATATCAAATAATATATGAACTTAAATTTATTATAATTATGTAATTTCTGTTATAATAATAAAACAGATTTTCTTAATAAAATATTTCTTCGAGTAGTGGGTTCTTTGTGTATAGCTTATTTTATTTTATTTTTATTGCCACCATAGTTGTCGCTGAGGCTCAGTGCTGGCACTGTGAATCCATCATTCCTGATGGCCATTTTTTTTCCTTTTTATTTTTTTCTTTCTAATTTTTTATTAAATAGGACAGGGAGAAATTGAGGGAGGATGGGGAGAGAGAGAAAAGGAGAGAAAGATAGACAACTGCAGACCTGCATCACCATTTTTGAAGCAGACCTTCTGCAGGTGGGGAGCTGGGACGCGAACCCTTGTGCTTAGTAATATGTATGCTTAATTGGGTGGCTGCCGCCCAGCCCCATATATAAGCAAATATTAACTAGCTCTATCAAAATCTTCTAGATTTATACATTAATTCCTACTACTATGTATTCAATGCATGCACTTTTATTAAACTCAGACATGCTCTTTATTAAGACTTAGATGACCAGTGAGATTTTTACTCTATCATTTATTTTTTCTGCATCCTTCTCTTTCTGGTGCCAGTATATTTTCTTTCTTTTTCTTTGATACCACCCTAGACCTGACTGTTAAAATCTTTCACCTAAGGGAGTTGGGCGGTAGCGCAGTGGGTTAAGAGCAGGTGGCCGCAAAGCGCAAGAACCGGCATCCCAGTTGGAGCCCAGGCTCCCCACTTGCAGGGGAGTCGCTTCACAAGTGGTGAAACAGGTCTGCAGCTGTCTATTTTTCTCTCCCCCTCTGTCTTCCCCTCCTGTCTCCATTTCTCTCTGTCCTAGCCAACAAAAACGACATCAACAATAAAACAACAAGGGCAATAAAAAGGAATAAATATACATTAAAAATTTTTTTAAAGGGGGCGGAGCCAAGATGGCGACTGAGAAGGAGCAACTGGCCTGAGTACCGACAACAACTGCTGGAAACCAAGTGCCACCCCAGCACGCTTCACTTCAGACTGTGTCCAGAGACTTCAGGTGTGGAACGACAACCCTTCAGCTTCATCACTCGGGCGAGACCTTTCCTTTCATAATATTCTCTGGCAAACGCTAGAAGAAGAAGAATAGTATTCTCTAATTCCATCCTAGGTGGTTCACTTTCTAACAAAGTCCCAAAACCTAGATATAGACCAGGTTCCAGGAGATAGAGCATATGTTCACAGGTATCCGTAAACTAGGGCAAATACATACCTGAAAGCAGAAGTACACTAGAGTTTGCAGTGAGTACCTCCCTAACACTTCCTCTCCACTATTCCAACCTTTGTGCCCATGATTCTTCAACAATTTGTTTGGCTTTGTATGTTAACTCTTTTCAGCCACCAGGTTCCAGATGCCATCAGGATGCCGGCCAGGCTTCCCTGGACTGAAGACCCCACCAATTCGTCCTGGAGCTCCGCTTCCCCAGAGACTCACCCTACTAGGGAAAGAGAGAGACAGACTGGGAGTATGGACCGACCAGTCAACGCCCATGTTCAGCGGGGAAGCAATTACAGAAGCCAGACCTTCCACCTTCTGCAACCCACAACGACCCTGGGTCCATGCTCCCAGAGGGATAGAGAATGGGAAAGCTATCGGGGAAGGGGGTGGGATATGGAGATTGGGTGGCGGGAATTGTGTGGAGTTGTACCCCCCCACCCTATGATTTTGTTAGTCTCCTTTCTTAAATAAAAAAATAAATTAAATCTTTCACCTAAATCACTGCACTTAAATGTTCAGCTGTACCTAGTGTTGTTCTTTATCTCCATATCACTATGCTATCTCCTCTGCCTTTTGTTCATTTTAATTAACTAATCAATTAATTTATTGAGACAGAGAGACAGGAAGGCTAGAGGAGACAGTGAGAGAGATCACAGCATCCAAGCTTCTGCCATGCGGTGGGGCCGGGCTCAAACCAGGGTCCTGCACATATCAAGACAACGCACTACCTAAGTGAGCTATTTCACCAACCGCTGGCTTTTAAGATTAGACTATTCAGGAGTTGGGCTGTAGTGCAGCGGGTTAAGCGCAGGTGGTGCTAAGCACAAGGACTGGCATAAGGATCCTGGTTCAAGCCCTGGCTCCCCACCTGCAGGGGGTGTCACTTCACAAGCGGTGAAACAGGTCTGCAGATGTCTATCTTTCTCTCCCTCTCTCTGTCTTCCCCCTCCCCTCTCCATTTCTCTCTGTCCTATCCAACAACAATGACAACAATAAAACAACAAGGGCAACAAAAGGGAATAAATAAATAAAAATATAAAAGATATTTATAAAAAAAAGATTAGACTATTCAGTTTTTATTCTTGAGACTAAAGCTCTTTTAAAAACTCAGTGTTCTTGAGATGAAGCTCCAGTCCTTGACAAATGCCAGCGAGATCTTTCTGAGCTGCCCACATCCGACCTTCCATTTCCGCCATTGTTCTTTCAAAGTCTTGAATGTACCCAGTACCTCACCATGCCTGTTTGTCCCCTCTGTTTGTATCATTTCACTTTTTAGGAACTTTAGTCCCTACTTGTAAAGTTTCTCAAAAAAGTCTCTACAGCATGGCTGGTTTTCTCTTCTTCATGAATTACATCAGGTGTTTCTCAGATCAGTTCTAGACGTTTATCGTCACGTCTTCTGAAGAATGCTGATAACATTTCAGATCTTCAACTGTGTTTTCAGTTAGGGTACACCCTTTGACTACCTCGATGCAGCGGGGCCAAGAAATCTAATATATTAGCAAACACTAAGCGCTGTATTCTGCATAGCAAACATGCACTTTACTTTGTACTAAAAATACTGAAGTATAAGCACAAATTAGGCATGGAATTAGTCACTGAGTAATTTAGCATAAACTATGCTAAGGATTAGTATGAGCCAAAAAATATATATTAGTATACGTGTGACATAGTTTAATTAGAAAATCAGCTCATGGGAGTCGGGCGGTGGCGCAGTGGGTTAAGCGCACGTGGCGCAAAGCGCAGGGACCGGCGTAAGGATCCCGGTTCGAGCCCCCGGCTCCCCACCTGCAGGGGAGTCGCTTCACGGGCGGTGAAACAGGTCTGCAGGTGTCTATCTTTCTCTCTCCCTCTCTGTCTTCCCCTCCTCTCTCCATTTCTCTCTGTCCTATCCAACAACAAACAACATCAACAATGGTAATAATAATAACCACAACGAGGCTACAACAACAAGGGCAACAAAAGGGGGAAAAAATGGCCTCCAGGAGCGGTGGATTCATGGTGCAGGCACCGAGCCCAGCAATAACCCTGGAGGAAAAAAAAAAAAAAAGAAAATCAGCTCATTTTCCCAGCTGTGACCCTGTGTATTAAACATCATGAAGATGTGAAAAGGGTTCTAATGTAATGTTGATTAATTAATGTTGATTCTAATGTAATGCTGGTTCATTAATAAAATGCTTACTGAATGCCTAACTGAGCAAAGTCCTGCACACAGGTCCCATAGGGTCACGAAGAATAGAAAACTCTCAGGAAACCCATTTAAAAAGTATTTTTTAAAAAGACATCTAGTGGTCCAGGAGGTGGCACAATGATGGGGCTTTGGACTCTCAAGCATGAGGTCCTGAGTTCGATTCCCAGCAGCACATTTCAGAGTGATGTCTGGTTCTTTCTCTGTCCTATATTTCTAATGAGTAAATGAATAAAATATTTTTAAAAAAGACATCTAGGAAGTTGGGCAGTAGTGCAGCAGATTAAGTGCACATGGCGTGAAGTGCAAGGACCGGTATAAGGATCCTGGTTCGAGCCCCCGGCTCTCCAACTACAGGGGGGTCACTCCACAGGCGACGAAGTAGGTCTGCAGGTGTTTATCTTTCTCTCCCCTCTCTGTCTTCCCCTCCTCTCTCCATTTCTCTCTGTCCTATCCAACAACAATGACATTAATAACAACAACAATAATAATCACAACAAAACGATAAAACAACAAAGGCAACAAAAGGGGGGAAAAAAGCCTCCAGGAGCGGTGGATTCATGGTGCAGGCACTGAGCCCAGCAATAACCCTGGAGAGAAAAAAAAAAAAGAAAGAAAGAAAGAAAGAGCATAGACAATACAAGTTAAAATAAGTACTTTATTGAGAAATTTCTTTTGTCAGTGAGGAGTAAAAGTTACAAATATTTCCCTGTAATAAAACTAGCATATCTTTAATTCTAGAAACTTTCCTTAAAAGCCTTCATTATCCGAAACTGCAGATCATTTTGATCCAGAGTATCCCTGTAGTGCCTTCCAAGGAAGAAGATGCAGTCGATTCCTCGTGCAAATAGCATCAGATATATCGTACAACTTGTAGATGACAAACAAAATCTCCACTTGAGTTTGAGTTGCTTGCATGCATATGACTCAAGATGCTAACTGCTACAACTCTGTCTTCTGGTACGGCCACGAAGCTTGACTCCTGAGCATCCAGAGGGTTGTAATGTCATATAAAAACAATTCCTCAGCAAGACTTTTCTGCTGAAAAACATCTGCACTCCATAATCATAAGTTAGTATTGGTATAGGTTGACATCACATACTAAAGCATAAGTTACTTGCTAAATACACTAGGTTCCATGCAGGAAGAATTACTTAGTTGTTGGCTTGACAGGACAGTGGCCTAACCCTATAAATTACTTCTAAGTGGCTTTTATGTGTGAAACACTGAAAGTACGAGATAAATAAATATTTGAGAAACATGTTTTAAATAAACTAAACCAGCAATGACACCTACTAATTAGCTAAAGGTCCAAAGACCTTTTTTTTTTTTTTTTTTTTTTTACTTTACTAAAGACAAAGCTTATCTGAGAACAATATTTAGTAATTTTCAGATTTATAGATTTTTATACATGGACACATAAAGAAACTAAATTCTAAATGTAAAAGTGGGATGTTAGGGTTAGAATTTTAGTATCCTGGCCCCACCTATCTGTTTTTTCTTCTTTTTTTTTTTTTACTGCAGGGGATAAAGTAGAATTAGCCTTTTCCTTTGTGTGACTACCGGACATGATACATGCTTGGCAGTACCTTTAAAGGAATTTGCTTAAATTATTATTTGTAGTACAAAGGTAAAGATTACAGTGCACTTTTGTTGATGAATTTGGAGACAGTAATATTTATGGAGGTTCTTATTCCTTCCATAGATTAGTATTTGGATGGAAAAACAAGAAAACATGAACCTTAAAAAAAAGCCTTTTATTTTGAATCAGCTCTATTTTTTTTTTTTTAATTATTAGTGATTTGATTAGTTTTGTTTTTCAAGGAAATGAGAAATCATACTAAGGCACCTTATTACATTTATTAAAAAATTTAGGAGGTGCTATTAGTAAGTGCAATGTTGTCATAATTGAAGGTTCATTTCCTGTCACCTGTACAACTCCCAAATTTGGCAAATCAAAGGAACAGTAAATTGAATGTTAAGTTTGAAATTGTGGCAAGCAGCTGTAGGAAGTAGTTCTTTAAAATACTGGCATCATTAAGTTAGAGTAATTACTTATTATAACTAACTTTTGGGATGGTCACTTCTTTTTCCTTGAGTCAGATTCCTGGATCTTATTACACAGATGTGATATTTTTCATGGAACAGGAACACACCAAGTTTTGTACAAGAGGCAACAAGTTTTCAAAGGGGTTGTCATTGGCTTAAGTTCTCACAGTTAAAATGTAACAGAATCAGGGGCTGGAATATGACTCCCTGTGGGGTTTTCCTTCATAATCTATGTCTTAGGAGACAGGGATGAATGTTCAATTTCTTTATATCTTTCCTGTGGGGAAGTGTTTGCATTAGTAGTCGGAGGACTCTGTTCAGGACTCTTTTGAAGGAATCGGTAAAACAAGTACTCATCTCGAAATTCATATTCGTTGGTGATATGTTGGATGACTCCTCCTTGTACCAGTCTGTCTCCATATATTACAGCTTCACCACGGTCAGAGGCAAGGCCAACTTCAATTAGCCAGTTCACCAGGTCACAGCCACAAAACGTCCCAGCAGAAGTCTTTGCACCACACCTGTGTGTCAAAGGAATGATTCACCCACATGTTCTGTAAATCTGGTTTCAGCACTGTATGATAGAGGATAAGTAAGGAAAAACAGGAGAGATAGGAAAAGACAGCATGGCAGTTAAAAGGGTGACAGGAATGAAATTATTCTCAAGGGTTTGATAACTCACCTGACCCTAGAAAGACCTAAGAGAGAAAAATGAGATATACCAATAATGCTTGTGAAAACAGAAACACTTGGATAAGAACAAAAATGACATATAAATGCATTGACGAATATCCTTTTTATAGTAGCATGGCCTTTCATAATCAGATCCATTCTATAGACAGCTGATTATTATGTGTTTTATAAATGATAGCCTTGATTATAGTAAGTTTCATTGTTCTGGGAATATTGAATAATACTTTACAGATTCCTAAGAAGTGACTATTTTTTTAATTGAGAATTTTTTATTTTTATTATTACTTTTTTTTTTTTACCAGAGCACTCCTCTGCTCTGCCTTATGGTTGTATGGGGGGGGGGGGGGTTTGAACCTGGGACTTTGAAGCCTCAGGCCTGAGAGTCTCTTTGCATAACCATTATGCTATCTACCCCCACCCAGAAGTGACTGTTTTTTAATGAGCCTACTCAAATCAAACTATATTTTCAGTTTACTATGGTTCCCACAAGCAGTCTTTCTTTTGCTTTTAGCAGTCTAGAAAGTCTTATTGATACATTTGCCAGGAATTTTGCTGCGTTTGAAAGCAAAAATAAGAAATTTGTCTTGATACAAATTTAAGATTTTAAATGTACTCTGATTATGAATCTATATCATTATTTAAAATTTGATCTAATGCAAGTATGCAGTGATTTAGGTATGATCAAATAAACAAGGGCAAGAGACATGCAGGAACCCCCGCCCCAATTAAGTGAACTTGGTACATTTTCATTATAAACGTGGTAATCGGAATCTGTCCACAAGCATTAGTCAAGCTCTAAAAGTTAAAGTGCTTGACAAAAGGAAACAGTAAATGAAAATGAAGATGAAATGAGAAATAGGTGACAAGAAATTGAAAAGTATTGAACCACAATGCATATATGTTAAGAGTTTCATATGAAAATTAGTAGAGGTAAATAAATATGAAGACTTTTCTCAAGTATATAGTCTTTTACAAATATTTTATTTATTTATTAAAGAGAAAGATAGGAGAAGACAGAGAAAGAACCAGACATCACTCTGGTACATGTGCTGCTGGGGATTGAACTCAGGACCTTGTGCTTGAAAGGTCATTGCTTTATCCACTGTGCCACCTCCCGGACCACACTACATAATCTTTTAACATAAGCATTTCACTTAGTGAAACAATATTTTAATTTATGCTTTTCAACTAAAAACATCACTTTGAACAAAAGTCTTAATATTACACCCTGTGCATGAGTTTTCTTCCTATATGTTGATTTTTATAGCCTAATATTTTTTACCTTGGACTATGAATAATATTTACTTCCTGGTGACTGATCAGGCAACAATATCCATTGCCCATGGAGTTGTAGAGATTGCCAAAGTAAGGGGCTGGGTGGTGGAGCACATGGTTGGAAGCACATGTTACAATGCGTAAGGATGCTGGTTACAGCCCCCAGTTTCCACCTACAAGGGGAAGGCTGGAGGTGTGTGTGTGTCTCTCTCCCTCTCTGCCACCCTCTCCCTTTTTGATTTCTGGCTATCTCTATCTAATAAATAAAGATAATAGAAGTATAAAGAGAAGAGAGAGCACCAGGTAATATGGCACTGTATAGTCTACAAAGCCTGGCAGGCAGCAGAAGCTCTGCTTCCTGAACAGCAATCCCAATTCATTTGGTGGACCCAACATGAAGTAAGTTTTTTTTTTTTTTTTCATTTTACAAGGTATATTTAAATTGCTGAAACTATCCATAGATGGCATTGTGAGAAGACTTGTGTTTGGCAGCTGAGTGGCAGGCAGGTGACTAATTTCTCTTCACTGTTTAATTTCTCCAGAAACTGGGCTAGGCCCATCACAGAATTTTTGTCATTTAATTCAAATGACCCGAGAATCTGGTACTGTAAAGAGGAAAACTAAGGTTTAGAGATTTGACCGTGTCCAATGTCATATAGGTAGTAAGTGGCAGATTTAGAATTTGAATTCAAGTATTAGTCCTCACCAACTTAATAGCCATACCAGCTTACCTTCTCCTATAATGAAATATAGTTGATAAAGTATGCAGATAAATAATCCTGAATGATAATTTTCAATTATAAATATGAAAGCACCTGTCTTGGTACAAATTTCAGATGTCTTATTTTCCTCTTTGTGACAAAAATATTGGCAGTGGGGTGGGGGAGACAGCATAACGATTATGCAAAAAGACTTCCATGCCTGAGGCACGAAGGGTCTTAGGTTCAACCCTCTGCACCACCACAAGCCAGAGCTGAACAGTGCTCCGATAAAAAAAAATAAAAAAACAAAAAAAACACTGGCACTATCATATTTGTTTATTCACTTCCTGCTGCATATACCAAACTTTGAGGATTAGCAGAACTATCTCACAGACTGACAATTGGGAACTGTGGTGAAAAATAAGCAGTAGAATTAACTAGGAGCCAGAACATTTAATTTTTTTAGTAACATCCTTAGTAATATAAAAGGACATACCATGAGGATATGGGGAATATAAAATTGAATCACTTCTAAATTTAATGTATTTGATTTCTTTTTTTTACATACTAATGGCCAACTTGGAATAAATGTCAATAGCTTACATTTTAATTCATTCTAAAGTTTTCATATTTTATATGGATATCAGAAATTATATGACATTTAAAAATCATAAAAATCAAAGCTCTTTTATATGCTGTTTCTTAAATTACAGATTGACCTATAACTATTCTATTGTCATTTTTTTGTCTTATAGCTATTATAACTGTTACATGTATGTTGAAAAAATAAGGTCGAGGTGAAGGGTAGATAGCATAATGATTACACAAATGGATTCTCATACCTGAAGCTCCAAAGTCCCAGGTTCAATCCCCCGTATCACCATAAGCCTGAACTGAGCAGTGCTCTGGTAACATGTCATTATCTGCAACCTGGTTAGTTAACCTGTTACAAACCAAAACCAATCATCTAAAATATAATTAGCTGGTAACCAGCAAGGTGTCTTAGCTGGTAGAACACATGTTTTGCCTGAGGCTCTGGATTCAGTCCCTGGCACTGTATATGATAAAACAGTGCTTGGGACTCTTTCTCATTAAAAAATTAAGAAAGAAATTGATAAAATGCTAAGTTGAAAAACAACACCTAGAATTCTCTCATACCCATGCATACCTTCTTTCCTTGACAATGTTCTGGATACAGAGGTCACGGTGGTAATGAATAAATTGCTGACACGTCATTTTTATTTCCTCAGGAACAGGAGAGCCCCTGTTTTCTGCTGTATCTTTATTGTTCCAAAGGAATTCAAGCCTGAAAAACAAAATTTAAGGAAAATTTCATGGAAAGAAGGACACTGAGAGAGAAGAACCCTTCCCCTCCTTTAGATATAGTTGGTCTAAAGTAATCTTTTACCAAAGATGCCACCTAGAATATCCACACATTAGTCTCTCTGAAGCAGAAACATATTCCATATTCATTTTCCTGTTCAAAGGAGGTTGGGGGTGGATCTGAGGGAGGTGGTTGGGAGAACTGAAAAAATACAAACCCTCCAAGACACGTTTGGCTCATTTTAGTTTCTACCAAAAAAAAAAAAAGCCCTTCAGTTTATACTCTATTGTTTTATTACATATTTTATTCATTTTATTTTACTTTAAAGATTTTTAAATTTATTTATGAAAAGTACTGAACATATGTTAAGAGATATGCATATGTTGAGATGCATATGTTAAGAGATTCATATAAAAATTAGTAAAGAGGCAAATAAATATGAAGACTTTTCTCAAGCATATAGTCTTTTTTTAAAAAAAAAATATTTTATTTATTTATTAATGAGAAACATAAGAGGAGAGAGAAAGAGCCAGACATCACTCTGGTACATGTGATGCCGGGGATTGAACTCAGGACCTCGTGCTCGAGAGTTTGATGCTTTCTTTATCCTCCCGGACCACACTTTTTCTTTATTGTATTATTTTTTATTTTAATTGCCACCAGGGTTAATACTGGGGCTTAGTGTCTACACAATGAATTTGATGCTCCTGGAGGCCATTTCTCTAGTCTCCTCATTCTTTTCCTCTATTACATAAGACAGAGAAGTTGAGAGGCATAGAGGAGACAGAGAGGAAGAGAAACAGAGAGACATCTGTAGTACTTGCTTCAGTCTCTCCCATCACACACAAACACACACAAACACACACACACACACACACACACACACACACACACACACACACGCAGGTAGAGAGCTTGAACCTGGGTCCTAGCGTGTGGTGACACATGCACTTAACCGGATGCATCCCACTCAGCTCCCTATATTTTCTTTCTTTTTTTTTTTTAAAAAAAAACATTTATTTATTTATTTATTACTTTTTTTTGTTGTCCTTGTTTAATTGTTGTTGTTGTTGTTAGCTAGGACAGAGAGAAATGGAGAGAGGAGGGGAAGACAGAGAGGAAGAGAGAAAGAGAGACACCTGCAGACCTGCTTCACCACCTGTGAAGCGACTCCCTTGCAGGTGGGGAGCCAGGGGCTCGAACCAGGATCCTAACTCCGGTCCTTGCACTTTGTGTCACCTGCACTCAACCCGCTGCGCTACTGCCCGACTCCCTATATTTTATTTCTTATGCAGTGCCACAGATCAAACGTGGGGTTTCATGTATGTGCTCTGTTTTCCATTTTAGTTTATTTTATGAAGCGGAGAGTAAAGCACAAAGCACGCTTCACCTTCCCTCGATAGAGCACTGATCCCTCTGTTTGTTACTCAAAATATGTATGGAGCCAGTGATCAAATTGAGGGCTTCACACATGAAAGGCAGGCACTCTGCTTCTGTGTCAGCTTTCTGACCCCATGCTCCTGTCTTATGGAAACATAACTTGCAGAGATCAAATATTTTATTTAGTCATTTTCTAACTGCATTACCAAAAAAAAAGACAGATGTTGAGATCTGGAGTAAAGAACACTTCTATTTCTGCCAGTTCAGACAATAGATCATTTGGCTTTTTAAACTAATCGACATTAGGAAGTTGACAGCTGAGTGCAATAACTTTTTCTATTACACAAAGCCTCCCGGGCCGGATGGCGGGGCACCTGGTTGAGTGCACCTGTTATAACGCACAAGGACTCAGATTGGAGCACCAGGTCCCCACTTGCATGCGGGAAACTCTGCTAGTGGTGAAGCAGTGCTGCAGGTGTCTCTCTTTCTCCCTCCTCTGTCTCCCCCACCCCTTTTGGCTTCTGGCTGTCTCTATCCAAGAAATAATGAGAATAAAAGAAAGCTCAAAACCTCCTTAGTGAAAAGATGACAACCCTAATGACTACATTTTTAAAGTTATCTATTTAATTTTTATTTAACCAGAGCACTGCTCAGTTCTGGTTTACGGTAGTCCAGAGGAATGAAGCTGGGACTTTGGAGCTTCAGGCATGAGAGTCTCTTTGCATACCCATTATGCTAGCTACCCCTGCAATTACATCTTCATAATAAGAATGTTAATGATGGTGAATAATGTTAATGGTGATGGGAGGAGAAATAGGAAAGAACCGTTTCAACTTACCGTGTTCTTTTTATACGGTTAAGATAAATTCTGTTATCAAGCCTTGTTTCTACTCATTTTGACTTTGAAAAAAATGCCCTCCTTAACCTCTAGCCAAGTGGGAGTATGCCCACTTCACTATGTTTCATGAAAAAGTTCCTAGATTCAAAGATACTTCTCACTAAGCTAAAACAAGAACAATAACAACAAGCCCCAGGCATTAAGAAAGAAAGCTTAGGTTTTAATAAAGTGTCAATTTGCTAGAGAAGTGCTACTGTCAGGGGAGAAAGAAAATCAAATATAGGCCTCTGGGGACATACCGCCTATTGCTTCTATTTCTAGATACATTTTCAAGTTTCATTTTACTTGATATAGTTCATGGAAGTGACAGAAATCAGTATCAGTCCTTGTTAAAATGCAAATTACAATGCTGGATTAATAACAGTTTTTCCAATATTTGCTCTGCAATTATTTACAACAAATATAGGAATCACTAGATTACTTTTCTGGCTGTTTAGTGTAACCTTTCTGTGGTCTCCTAGCAGCTACTAGCAGCTTACAAATTATCAGTATCTTAAGAAAATGGCTTTGTAAATTTATTTCAAAACTAAATTTACCTTCTTTTAAAAGGTAGGATGATTAAATGCTTGTCCAGTCCGAAGATTCCAAAGGTAATAAATCCCTATGGGAGAAAAAAAAGTTGTATTTTATAAACTCAACAACACATTTTTAAGATAAATAAGGGAGCTACTTAATGTAGTGCTTGCGGAAATAGACCTCTAGTGATTAGAGCAACATTTAAATGAAACACAAGGCAGATCCTCAGTAAACAGTTCACTGCCTGCAGGCAGATAGGATGCTGGGCTTTCCTCCCCAATCATCTGCCCTGCTGATTATGATGGGTGGCATAAACCAGTGAATGGTAGCTTCCAGAAGCTAAATGAACACATTGAGGGGCCAGTTTGTCTTTGCCCCCCCCATCCCTTTTGTTTTCCTGAGAGTTAGAGAAATCAAAGTACCTCTCCACCACTTGTGATTTTTCTTTTTAAAGATCTATTTATTTACAGGAGAGATTTGGAGAGAACAACAGAGCATCACTCAGACATATATGATAGGATGCTGGGACTTGAACCCCCCCCCCACCTCTCTTCTGATTCTATGAAGGAAAGAGCAAGAAAGAGAGACACCACAGCACTGACTTCCTTCAAAGTGTTGGGGGCCATGCTCAAACCTGGGTCGCTCACATGACAAAGCGTCACACTCTCCAAGTGAGCTATTTCACCTGCCAGACCTCATGCTTTCAAGACCAAAGCTCTCGCCACAGGGCCACCTGCTGGACCACTCACTCATTTACAAAGACTTGTCTGTTCTGTTTTCATGTGATTGTGCACCTTCATGCCCAGTGAAGGTCCATTCCCCCAGCATCACATGCATGCAGGGTGTGTGCACTACAGTTTTTGAGCCACCTCTCTGACCCCTCTTTTTCCCCCTTGGAAAACTTTTAAAAAATCGTGGGTAAGCATTTCTTTGTTATTTTTCCATTAACACTTTAGAAATCACAGAATTTATAAGTGTTGAACTATCTAACTGTAATGCAGTAACTGAACACAATTTATATGAAATAAAATTGGCTAGTGCTCGGCAGGTGTCTGAAGAATTTGGGGTGATGAGACATACTGGTACCTAATGCCAGCCACAGATCGGAAATGCCTGTAGAGACAAGACACTGGCAACTGTCATTTGACACAGTGGGATAAGAATCCAAGTGCAGTGGGCACAGGGCGATAGCACACAGGGTGAAGTGCACAAAGAGTGAAGCGCAAATACTGGCGCAAGGATCCCGGTTCAAGCCCCCCAGCCCCCACCTGCAGGGAGGTCCCTTTGCAAGTGGTGAAGTAGGTCTGCAGGTGTCTTTCTCTCTTCCTCTCTGTCTTCCCCTCCTCTCTCAATTTCTCTCTGTCCTATCCAACAACAATAATAACAGCTACAACAATAAAAAGGTGCCCTCCAGAAACAGTGGATTCGTAGTGCAGACACCAAGCCCCAGCAATAGCAAAAAAATAAAATAAAATAAAAAAAATCCAAGTGCAGGTGGGGGGAAGAAGAGCAGAGAATACAATGTGTCACACACCTTTTCCACATCTAAACTATAAACAGCCAAAAGGGGCTGAACTCTCATAAGCTTTCCAAGAGGAAATGGGATGAGAATAGTATTTGTCTTTCTCCCTCCTGCAATGCATTTGAGCCATAAGCTGTGGGGGCAGCATTGCAGAGCAGCACTGCTGGCCTTCGCTTCTGTTGTGGAGTTTTCTCCCTCCCAACCCTGAGTATGATTCAGCTCAGAGTAGACTTTCTGAATACAAAATGGTGATTGAGACTGTGTCCTTCTATTATTTATTTATCATTACTAGTATTTTACACTTGCCGCCAGGGTTATCGCTGGGGCTGGGTGCTGGTTCTTGAATCTATCACTCCTAGTGGACATTTTTTCCTATTTATTTATTTATTTATTTATTTATTTATATTCCTTTCTAGTTTTATTTTATAGGACAGAGAGAAATTGAGAGGGAAGGGGCAGATAGAGAAAGAAAGAGAAAGACACTTGCAGCACTGCTTCACCGCTGATGAAGTACCCCACTTGCAGATGGGGAGCAGAGGCTTGAGTTGCCCAAGTCCTTGTACGCACTCAACCAGGTGTGTCCCTGCCTGGCTCCCGAGACACTGATTGTTCAAGCTGATATTCTGTAGTTCTCGGGTATAAAACCAGATAGTAAACTGCAAGGTAACTCCAGGGTGCTCATGGACATTTGTTAGAAACTGATTGAAGTCATCTGTCTAAATAGACGCAGCCATTGTTGATCCTGCAACAATGGTAAAAAAACAACTGAAACTACTTTTTAAAAAAATGTTAGGGGAAGAACTTGTAGGACTAGGCATTGAGAAGTGTTAATTCAGGGAGTCGGGCGGTAGCGCAAAGGGTTAAGCGCACATGGCACAAAGCGCAACCGCCTGTGTAAGGATGCCCTTTCGAGCCCCCCGCTCCCCACCTGCAGGGGAGTCGCTTCACAAGCGGAGAAGCAGGTCTGCAGGTGTCTGTTTTTCTCTTCTCTCTGTCTCCCCCTCCTCTCTCCATTTCTCTCTGTCCTAACAACGACGACATCAATAATAACTACAACAATAAAACAAGGGCAACAAAAGGGAATAAATATTAAAAAAAAGTATTAATTCACTCCTGTGTCCAATTACTTTAGATATAAAGGACAAACCCAGTAATTTCAAATGGTATTTAAAAAATTTTAATATTTATTTTTTCCCCTTTTGTTGCCCTTGTTTTTATTGTTGTTGTAGTTATTGTTGTTATTGCTGTCGTTGTTGTTAAGATAGAACAGAGAGAAATGGAGAGAGAAGGAGAAGATAGGGAGAAACAAAGACACCTGCAGACCTGTTTCACCACCTGTGAAGCGACTCCCCTACAGGTGGGGAGCTGGGGGCTCGAACCTGGGTCCTTACAATGGTCCTTGCACTTTGTGCCACATGCGCTTAACCTACTGTGCTATTGACTCCCTTTCAAATGGTATTTTTAAAAACTGGATTCCCATAGTCTCTAACCAAAAAATAATGGGTTGTGAACAGAAGCAGATCTGAAACTGACACATGAAAATATTTTCCCAATATGAAAAGTGAGATTTATTTAAAAAATTAATTGTTAGATATTTAATTAGCTTAATAGAGACAGAGAGAAACCATGAAGGAAGGGGAAACAGAGATGAAGAGAGAAGGACAGACACCTACTGCTTCACAGTATCTGAAGCTACTCCCCTGCAGGTGGTGAGCCGGGGGCTTGAACTGGGATCCTAACCGGTCCTTGCACTTTGCACCAAGTGCGCTTAACCCGCTGCACTACCGCCTGACTCCCTATGATTTATTTATTTATTTATTTATTTATTTATTTATTTATTTATTTATTTTAACAGCACTGATCAGCTCTGGCTTGTGGTGGGGCAGGCGACTGACCTGGGACTTTGAAGCCTCAGGAATTAGAGTTTCTCTGCATAACCATTATGCTGTCTAACTTTTTAAAATTTTAAAAGTATTTATTTTATTTATTTATTTATTGGACAGAGACAGCCAGAAATTAAGAAGGAAGGAGAAGATATAGAGGGAGAGAGAGACAGAGACACCTGCAACACTGCTCCACTCACAAAGCTTTCCCCCCTGCAGGTGAGGACCAGGAATATGCATCAATTTCAATGATTAAACCAAAGACTCAGAAGATAAGTTATTTTCCCAAAGGGACTTACTGAAAAACCACAGGAAAATTTTAAAAGAACTTGAGCATCTTGTTCCAACTTAAATTATCATTCTTTATCTCAAAACCAAGGCAAAAAAGGCATTTGATATTTCTGATTGAAACACACAGTGTGCATTCTGACGACTTTAACCAATATACTAATTCACTTCTACGAAGAGATAGGCAGCAGCTGTCAGCTGCCATGCAGTATCAGCAGCTGGCAAACAGACTAAACCCTTTTGATTTCAAAGAAAACAACATCCGGAAACTCCCCCCCAACCCCAATCAACCCATCAAGGAAAACAATGCCCCTGCAACATTTCCAGTAAATCAATACCTGGCCAAAGTTAAATACAGCACAAAAGAACTGTAGCTCAACATAAAGTCTTCCAGGCTCTTGGTTAAATAGCCACCACAAACAACTGGAAAGATTCTGTAAAGAGAAGAGAAAACAGTACTTTAAACTGGAGCAAGCAAATCATCTCTCAGTAAAATCACTTATCTACTTAATAATTAGAGGGGAAAGATTAAGAGAAAAACAGAACTGTCTTCTGAACAAGAGGTTTCAACCTCTCCTCTTGACAGATGTCATTCAAACAGCATCTATTCTGATCAAACTTGAAGCAAGAAGACATGAACCATCACACAGAAGCTGACATAACACATCAGGACTGCCAACTAGCCTAAGACAAGGCTGATTTTAAAATTAGTTCTACACAATGAAAACAATCATCACTAGGCAGCAGTTTTTGGCAGTATTTCTTGCTTTTTTGATTTTCTCGTAAAGAGCAGTTAAAATGGTACTGGCTGGTATTATCCTATGTAAGTAACAGCACCCAAGCACAAAAGACAAAAGAGTTTCTTCTTAAGTTATGTGTCCATCTCCCCTGGCTAGGTAAGTTACACGGCTAGGTAAATTACACTTCAACTATTGCAAATAGCTACATAAAAGCTGGCAATTCACAAAGCGGCCATACAGTGAAATTTTAGAGCCCTTTAGTAATCAAATGGATGCTTTTATAAAACAAAGTGCTGTATTTCATTTATAAAATTACTACATTAAAGTTTATAATAGCTGGTGAGAGTACTTTATAGATCTGTACTACTCATTTGGAAAACAATTTAGTAACCTGTGTCTAAAGTCACAGAAATATTTATAGTCCTTGATCCAGGTTCCCAACTTATAGACTAAGAAATCTTTCTTAGATTAAATTTTTCATAAGAAGGGTCAGGTTATGGCACACCTGGTTAAGTGCACACATTACAGTGCACAATGACCAGGTCCCCACCTGCAGGGGGAAGCTTTGTGAGTGGTGAAGTAGAGCTGCAGGTGTCTCTGTTTTTTTTCTCTCTCTCCCTCTCATGTCAATTTCTCTCTGTCTTTATCGAATAGTAAGTAAGTAAATAAATAAAAATTTAAAAGAGAAATCAAAGTAAAAAAATAATAAAATTTTTACAAGAAAAGCATGAAGATATTTGCTAGAGCATTAAAAAAATAGAAAGAATACACAAAGAAATAGTTGAGTAAATCACAATGTATCTCAAACATATATATAACACATATTAAAATATAATGTATGCTTCAAAGAGGAGGAATTTCTATTAAAGTAACAGGTATGAAAAACTGCACAGCAGTATGAAAATGCTTGAGGTAAGTGCAAAACAAGATATAAATCTATATGATTAGAACCATGGAAAATGTATTTTTATTTATATATATTTTTCTTATTTATTTATGAATGAGAAAGATAGGAGGAGAGAAAGAACCAGACATCACCCTGGTACATATGCTGCTGGGGACTGAACTCAGGACCTCATACTTGAGAGTCCAATGCTTTATCCACTGCGCCACCACCTAGACCATGGGAAAAAAAAAATATATATATATATATATTTTTATTTTTTTGCCTCCAGGGTTATTGCTGGGGCTTTATGCCTGCACTATGAATCCACTGCTCCTGGAGGCCATTTTTTCCCTTTTGTTGTCCTTGTTGTTTATCATTGTTATTATTGTTGTTGTTATTGATGTTGTTGTTGGATAGGACAGAGAGAAATGGAGAGAGGAGGGGAAGACAGACAGGGTGAGAGAAAGTTAGACACCTGCAGACCTGCTTCACCACTTGTGAAGCGACTCCCCTACAGGTGGGGAGCCCAGGGCTCGAACCAGGATCCATATGCTGGTCTGCACTCTTTGCGCCACATGCGCTTAACTTGCTGTGCTACCGCCCAGCCCCCTGAAAGTATATTTTTAAAAGGCTACTGATAGTATAGTGAATATTCTTCCCCTTTTCTCTATTTTGTAAATTCTTTTATATGAGGTGATTATGTTATTTTCATAAATTACAATAATTTAAAAGTTTACATATCTGAGGAACATCTCGTGTGAGACCATCTACTAAGGTCAAAGAACATACTGAGAAGAAGCAGTTCTCTATGCAATGTAGAATTACCTGGTCCTAGGTTCAGAGCTTACAGCAAGTAAGTTATTCTAGGCAAAATAAGCTACTGGAGCGATTAGAAACCAAAGTAATGCAAATTATTCATGTTTTTTCCCCTCCCAAAACAAAAGAAAACAAAAAAACAACCACTTAGTTCAAAATTTGGATTCAGATGGTCTCGTTCCCATCCCCACCCCTACCTCACCCTACCCTTGGAAGTAGTAATGAATGAAGTCTCTCCCAGATGCTGGGATAAAAACCTTTGCCAAACATTTAAAGAAATGTCCCACAAACAAAAATCAGAAGAAACATTTACAGCAAACAGGCCAATGATGAGAAGTAAACACAGCAACACATGTCGAGTCAGTTGCTGGTCTCCACTCTGCAGATAACGCTCTTCCTCTTGGGCTAACATGCAGCTCTGGGAGTTACAGCGACTCACACAATGATCATCTATAAAACAGTAAGTACAACAATTTGTAATCAGAGCTTTTTATTTGAATGCATTTTAAATTCAAACTGACTTCCTAAGCAAACCACATATGCGCATTCAGCTCCGAATCAGTTATTATTTTAGTTGGAATCTGAGGAAGGCCTCTTTCATGTTGCTTTAGGAGAGTTCTACTTTCAGGCTGGGTTTTTTTTTTTTTTTTAATCTGGAAAAATAGAATTAGTATGCGATGATTCCCTTCAACACTAGTTAACAATGTAATGTATGTATGTACATCTATCCATACATATACATATTTTAAGACTAAATAATGCAGGTTTCACTTGTGACAAATCTACATGTCAATCATGGACACCCTATTTCAGCTCATCTTAAAGCAGATTCACTACTACCTCCTGTCTTTCGTTAAAGAGTTTAAAATTTGCTTTAGAGGACTGGGAGGGGGACTGCAAAATTATTATGCAAAGACCTTTGTGCCTGAGGATCCTAAGTCCCAGGTTCAATCTCCTGCATCACCATATGCCAGAGCTGAGCAGTGCTCTGGTTAAATAAATAAATGAATACATTTTTTAAAATATTGCCATAGGAAAGACCTTTATGAAAATAAATAAAGTACTACACATGGTGCTGGACGTTGGTGCCTTCATTATATATACATGATCACCCAGGCTCAAACTCCTGGTTGCCAACTGCTGGGAGAAAGATTCAGGAGTGGTGGAGCAATGATTGGGCTCATTTCCCTCACTGCTTCTATCTCTTACTCTTTTTCAAAAAGATATTATATACTTTGTTTTGTCCCAATCATGCCCAAGCCACCGCTAAGATTCTTCTCTAGCCTGAAAGCTGTGAGGTTGTCCCCAAGGAATCGTTTCCAGCTCTAAAATGCATATGGTATCAAAAGCAGAGGAGAACGTTGTCACAAGATGGATGTCTAACATCCAGTTTGATTCTAAAAAGACAGTGATTACAGACTGTAATTTTATAGCTCTTACCTGAAAGCTAGTAATAAAAAATTGTGTTTTCTAAAGTCACTTTTGAAGAGAAAGAATGCATATCATTATGTATGGACCACCATAAGAGATAGTGGAGGGGGTCGGGTGGTAGCACAGCGGGTTAAGTGCACATGGCGCAAAGTGCAGGACCCAAGCAAGGATCCCGGTTCAAGCCCCTGGCTCCCCACCTGTAGGAGGTCGCTTCACAAGTGGTCAAGCAGGTCTGCAGGCACAACAAACAGCAACAACGATCAACAAAAAGGGAAAAAATAGCCTCCAGGAGCAGTGGATTCGTGGTACAGGCACCGAGACCCAGCAATAACCCTGGAGGCAAAAAAAAAAGAGCTAGCGGCGTGGGGGCGGGGGGAAGCTTACAATGCTGTTACATAGAATATAAGCTTAGAAACATAGACGGAGACTGTGTAAACGTAAAGGTAGACAATATTTACAATATCATTATGTAGAAAACAACCATCTTTGTAATATAGGCCTAGTAATAAGAAAGGCTTTTGTATATGCTGGTAAAGAAAAATTCTAGCAGCATATATTATAAACTTGTTTTTTTTTGTTTTTTGTTTTGCTTCCAGGGTTATCGCTGGGGCTCGGTGCCTACACTACAAATCCACAGCTCCTGGCGGCATCTTTCCATTGTTGTTACTATTGTTGTTGGATAAGACATAGATAAATTGAGGGGGGAGGGGGAGAGAAAGATAAACACCTGCAGACCTGTTTCACCCCTTATAAAGTGACCCCCCCTTCCCCCACAGGTGGTGAGCGGAGGGCTCTAACCCAGATCCTTGCGCTGGTCCTTGCACGTCGCATAAGTGCGCTTAACCTGGGGCCCATAAACCTGGTTTTTAAATGTTATATACAAAAATTAGAAATGATAAGAGTGAATTTTACTTTGCAATGAGAGTGTTTGGAGAATGAAGAATTAATTACATTATTAAACTCTAGGGCTTCTCACGTGTCTATGATTTGATTTCCTCTAGATTTTCTGTATTTCAGGCTTAGAAGTGAGACAAAATTATATGAGCAGATGAAGTTCCTATGTGATGGTGAACATTTCACATACTTTCTGAAAAATAGTATTAGAAAATCTAATATGCCCCTATAATTTAAAAGAATTTCCTTGCACCAGGGCTACAGTTCAGTGGTAGAGTATGTTTCTGTACAATATTACTTATTACTAGTTTATAAAAGCTTCATTCTTCTAAAAATGAGTTTTCTATCGATACGTGATGATTACCCTACTAATACTTTCTCCTATTTTGAGAATATAAGTTCGCAAACAGCATAGTTTTTTTCCTTTTTTTTTTTTTTGGATTTTTTTTTCTTTTTTCTTTATTTCCTTTTGTTGCCCTTGTTGTCTTATTGTTGTAGTTATTACTGATGTTGTTGTTGTTGGATAGGACAGAGAGAAACGGAGAGAGGAAGGGAAGACAGAGAGGGGGAGAGAAAGACAGACACCTGCAGACCTGCTTCACCACTTGTGAAGTGACTCCCCTGCAGGTGGGGAGCCTGGGGCTTGAACTGGGATCCTTATGCCGGTCTGTGCGCTTAGTACCACGTGCACTTAACCCGCTGCGCTACCGCCCGATTCCCTTTTTCCTTTTTTAAATACATAATCTTCCCTTTTTTTTCTTTGTTCTTTCTTTTATTTGATAGCACAGAGAGGAATTGAGAGGGGGAGGGGAGATAGAGGAGCGAGAAAGAAAGACAGCTGCAGCACTGGCTGAATGCTTGTGAAGCTTCTTTTTTGAAGATAGGAGCTAGGGGCTTGAACCCAAGTCCTTATGCATGGCAACCCAGCCTCCCCCTCTTTAGTGTCATACTTTATTTAAGTTTTTAAACCAGACCACTACTAAGCACTGGTTTATGGTGTTGCTGGGATTAAATCTTGGATCTCAAGAGTCTCAGGTATGAAAATCTTTTGCATAACTCTTATGTTATCTCCCCAGCACTCAGTGTAGCTTTTATTAAAATGTCTTTACAGTGTTCTTTTGAGTCTTAAGAATTATTGATCAACCCTCTGTTCCTTAGACCTGCCCTCGCTGAGCAGAGACACTTACTTTTATCAAAGGAAAGAGGCACAGGCCCACTGGTGCTTGTGTTGGCTACTGGCTCTGTGGCTGGGCAGCACAATTCGCCATTTCCCATAGAGCAGGAGCAGCAACCTTTATAGATAAAGTGACATGTGAAGGTAAAGCCCGACCATAACACAGAAGAGTAACTTCAAGAGAGGCCAAACAAAACAACCCCCCCAACTCATTCATACACCCACATTTCCCCTAGAGACGCCGTAGCAATGCTTTTATATGGCACTTATCAAAAATACCCAGACACTCCTAAGGATATATCCCAAGGAACCAAACACACCTATTCAAAAACATCTGTATATACCTATGTTCGTAGCAGCACAATTTGTAATAGCCAAAACCTGGAAGCAACCCAGGTGTCCAACAACAGATGAGTGGCTGAGCAAGGTGTGGTCTATATACACAATGGAATACTACTCAGGTATTAAGAATGATGAATTCACCTCATCTTGGATGGAACGTGAAGTGAAATAAGACAGAAAGAGAAGGAATGAATATGGGATGGTCTCATTCATGGACAGAAGTTGAGAGATAAGAACAGAAAGGGAAAACACAAAGTAGAATTTGGACTGGATTTAATATATTGCACCAAAGTAAAGGATTCTTGGGGATGGGGAGAGGGACTTTCATGTCCTGGTGCATGATGATGAAGGAAGACTGAGGCTGGGGGTGGGAGTCTTTTGCAGAAAACTGAGAAATTTTACACTTGTACCAACAACTGTATTTACTGTAAACCATTAATCCTCCCAATAAAAAATTAAAAAAGAAAATATAATGTACAAAAAAAATTCAGATACATACAGGTATGTCCACCATGAAAAGTATCATGGCATTTCCCCCTCTGACCTTAGGGATATAAAAGTAGCAATTAGCCTTCTTTTATTAACCGAACCTTTAATTACAAATTAAAATAGGCTAATTGAGACCAGAAAATAACTCGCTGGGTAGGAAGCATGCCTCACACATCATAGTGTGCAAGGACCCAGGTTCAAGCCCCTGGTCCCCCCCTGTAGGGGGAAAGCTTCATAAATGGTGAAGCAGTGCTGCAGATCTCTCTCTCTCTCTCTCTCTACCTCCATGGTTATTGCTAGGGCTTGGTGCCAGCACTTATGAATCCACAGTTCCTAGTGGCCATTTTTTCCATTTTTATTGGGTAAAACAGAGAGAAATTGAGGGTTGGGGACAGAGAGAAATTGAGAGAGGAGGGAGACATAGAGAGGGAGAGAGAAAGACGCCTGCAGATCTGCTTCACTGCTTGTGAAGTGACACCTCCTTGCAGGTGGGGAATCAGGGGCTTGAACTGGGATCCCTTGTGCAGGTCCTTGCACTTCATACTATGTGCGCTTAATCTCTCCCCCCCACCCCCCCACATTTTACACCAGAGCACTGCTCAGCTCTAGTTTATGGTGGCATGGGGGCTTGAACCTGGCACTTGGAACCTCAGGCATGAGGGTCTCTTTGCATAACCATTATGCTACCTACCCCTGCTCTTTCTCTCCCTTTCTTCCCTTCCCCTCTCAATGTCTCTGTCTCTATGCAATAAATAAGTAAATAAATAAATAAAATAAAGATAATGAGAAAAGAGAGACCAGAGAAAAGAAATAAAAAATGGGGGGGGGGGGAAGAAAGGGAGAAAAGAAGTAAAATCGAAATGGAATTGGAGTATTACACCAAAGTAAAAGACTCTGGGGTGGGTGAGTGGGTGGGGAGAAAAAAAAAAAAGAAGTAAAATCAGGGATAAACTTGAGACCTTTTACATATAGGACACTGCCGAGCTGTTTCATGGACTCTAGTGTGGAAGAGAGGGGCCCCAGCCCTCCTTCTGCTCTTCCCAGGCAGTTTTCTGAGATTGGGGACTCTGCTGTGAGGTCAAAATCTCCTTCCTTCCTGCAGAGCAGCCTGTCGCCACCCACCAGGTTCTCTGGCAGGTGGTACACCTTAGAATTTGGTTGACTTCCTTTCTTGAACAAGAGCACAATGTTCAATCCCCCGGAAGTCCAGTTTGCTTTTTCTTTAAGCTACTTTGTCTGTGGTATATTTGTTATGGTAGCCAAAACTGACAAAGTCTTACTAAAGGTAAAAAATATATATTGTCTTTTAAGAAATTTCTTCAACCTTTAAAAGCTTAAGGCATATTCTTCTTGTTTGTTTTTAAACATATTATTATGGGTCATACTAGAGACCTGCAGGTGAGGAGTCAGACTTGGCCTTTGCACAGTACTCTGTGCCAGTTCCTGACTTTTCCCATTAATCCATCTAGCAGGCCTGCTTTTGTTGATTTTATTTATGGTGCTTGCTTATATGATATGATGTTATTTAATAAAAATATATATATTTTTAATTAAACAGACAAACAGACTTGTTGAGGGCCAGTCGATAGCACACCTGGTTAAATGCACACATTACCATGTGCAAGGACTTAGGTTCAAGTCCCTGCTTACCACCTGCAGGTCTCTCTCGCTCTCTATCTCCCCCTCCCCTATCAATTTCTCTCTGTCATATCAAATATGATAGAAAGAAGGAAAAAGAAGTGCAAGGACCAGTGTAAGGATCCCGGTTTGAGCCCCCGGCTCCCCCCATGCAGGGGAGTCACTTCACAAGTAGTAAAAGCAGGTCTGCAGGTGTCTCTCTTTCTCTCCCCCTCTCTGTCTTTCCCTCCTCTCTCCATTTCTCTCTGTTCTATCCAACAATGACAACAACAATAGTAACTATAAAAATAAAAAGAAACAAGGGCAACAAAAGGGAATAAATAAATAAAAATAATTAAATATTTTAAGAAATTAAAAAAGAAAGAAAGTAAAAGAAAAATGGAAATATATTTAAAGGAAATATAATGGCTATCAGTAATAGTAGATTTATAGTGCTGGCTCTTATCCCCAGCGATAACCCTGGTGGCAGTAAAATAAAATAAAATAAAATAAGACTTGTATATTTATTAACTAGAGAGATGAAGGAGGAGAGAGAACCAGTACATCATTCTGGTATATGCCATGCTGGGGATCAAACTCAGGACCTCATGTGTACAAGTCAAATGCTATTCCTGCTTCACCACCTGCAGGGCCAAATTATGTTCTTAGTTTCCTAGAAAGTATTTCTCCAGTTGTCTGTTCCACACTTTCAAATAAGAGAAAGACTTGAGAATTAATAAAAGATCATTCTCACAAAAATTTCCAATAGACCAATGAACTTGCAAACTCTACTGTTGACTATGGTTCAAACTCTTCCTTGAGACATCTTTGTGTTATGGAAAACAGTTTCCGTTCTTTAAATAAATCGTTTACAACAAGTGCCATAAAAGCAATGTAAGGAATTCTTTATATTTGAGGATCATACTTGTTTCTGGGATAGAACTTGCAAAACTTTGTCCAGGTTCACTGCTAGGCTCTGGATTCTCCTCAAAGGCAGTGTTTGCAGACCCTGTGGCTTTGTGGTTCTGAGACTGGTCAAAACCTTCATAGCTTCCTGCCTGGGTGGTGCGGTTCATGCACATGAGTGATATGCCGGCTACCACAATGCTGCAGAACAGGGTAACTGCCGTGATGATCATCTGCCAACATCGGGAAAAAAGATATTAGGCTACTTTTCTTTTTTTATTTCTTTTGGGGAATTAATGTTTCACATTCAACAGTAAATATAATAGTTTGTACATGCATAACATTTCCCAGTTTTCCATATAACAATACAACTCCCACTAGGTCCTCTGTCATCCTTTTTGGACCTGTATTCTCCCCCCCACCCACCCCAGAGTCTTTTACTTTGGTGAAATATGACAATTCCAGTCAGGTTCTACTTGTGTTTTCTGATCTTGTTTTTCAACATCTGAGAGTGAGTTTCACTACTGAAACTTTTTAACTCCCCCCCCCCCAGAGTAAAAGAACACACACAAACACACACACACACATACACTACATTATTAGGTAGATACAGATAGAAATTGAGAGGGGAGGAGAAGACAGGGAAAGAGACAGAGAGACACCTGCAGCTCTAGTTTACCAGTGTGGAGCTTCCCCCATGCAGGTGGGGACCAGGGGCTTGAACCCAGGTCTTTGTATACTGTTGTGTGTGTGTGTGCTTAACCAGGTGTGCCACCACCTGACACACACACACACACACACATATATATAATATATATATATTATATATATATTTCTTTGGTAGGACAGAGAGAAACTGAGAGGGGATGGTGAGGTAGGATTAAATTTTTCCTTAGTCTTTTAAAAAATATGTATTATTTATTAAATAGAGACAAATAAATTGAGAGGGAAAGTGGAGATAGAGAGGAAGCAAGGCAGAGAGACACCTGTAGCACTGTTTCAATGCTTTCAATGCTTATGAAGCTTCCCCACTACAAGTGGGGACTGGGAACTTGAATCTGGGTCCTTGCACATTGTAACATATGTGTTCAACCAGGTGCACCACAACACAACTCCTTAATTTTTTTATCTATTCCCTTTTTTTAATTATTGTAGTTATTGTTGTTGTTACTGATATCATCATTGTTAGATAGGACAGAGAGAAATGGAGAGGAGGGGAAGACAGAGGGGGGAGAGAAAGATAGACACCTGCAGACCTGCTTCACTGCCTGTGAACCAACTCCCCTGCAGGTGGGAAGCCAGGGGCTCAAACCAGGATCCTTACTTCGGTCCTTGTGCTTTGAGCCACGTGCGCTTAACCTGCTGCGCTACTGCCCGACTCCCAGCTCCTTAATTAAAAAAAAAATTAATTAATTAATTAATTCCCTTTCGTTGCCCTTGTTGTTTTTCATTGTTGTAGCTACTATTGTTATCATTGTTGGACAGGACAGAGAGAAATGGAGAGAGGAGGGGAAGACAGAGAGGGGGGGAGAAAGACACCTGCAGACCTGCTTCACTGCCTGTGAAGCGACTTCCATGCAGGTGGGGAGCCAGGGACTTGAACCGGGATCCTTACTACTTCCTTGTGCTTTGAGTCACGTGCACTTAACCCACTGTGCTACCTCTCGACTCCCCCCCAAATAATTTTTTTTAATTAATTGCTTTTCAAGCACTTTTTTTTTTATCCCCAGATACTTTTTGTTCTGAAGTTATATTTATGACAGGATTGAAATTCAAGAATCTTGTGTTTACTATGGCTACTAATTTTTAAATGGTAAAATTAATTTTTAAATGGTAAAATTAATTACTGTTTTCTGTAGCAGAGAAAATATAGTTCATAAGTGCATTTAAGAATACTCAATAAGGGGGTAGATAGCATAATGGTGGTGCAAAGAGAGTCTAATGCCTGAGGTGCCAAAGACCCAGGTTCAATCCCCGGAACCACCATTAAGCCTGAGCTGAGCAGTGCTCTGGTAACAAAACAAAACAAAACAACAACAACAACAAACTAATAAGGGTCAGGGAGGAGAGCATAATGGCCATGCAAAAGATTTTCATGCGAGGCTCTGAAGCCACAGGCTTAATTTCCTGCATCACCATAAGTCAGAGCTATGCAGCCCTATGGTAAACAAACAAACAATGCAGGAAGTTAACGCAGACGGTGGCTCAGTGAAGAGAAGCCTGGACTCTCAAGTACGAAGTTCTGAATTTGACCCCCCGCACCGAATGTGCAGAATGATGTCCCGGGTCTCTTTCTCCTTCTCTCATTAGTAGTAGTAATTATAAAAGAATGTCTAATAAGTTTTAAACATGTGTAAATCCACAGCCAAATCCAAATTTGTACATGTCAGATTTTCACCATGGTTAAGCTATGACTTTAAAAAGCAATATAGGATGTGTGGTAGGTTGGAATTAATTTTCAAAATTAATTTAATTTAATTTTTTTTAAAAATATTTATTTATTTATTCCCTTTTGTTGCCCTTGTTTTATTGTTGTAGTTATTATTGTTATTGTTGATGTCATCGTTGTTGGGTGTGAAGCGACTCCCCTGCAGGTGGGGAGCTGGGAGTTTGAACCAGGATCCTTGCTCTGGTCCTTGCGCTTGGCGCCATCTGCGCTTAACTTGTTGTGCTACTACCCGACTCCCAATTTAATTTAATTTATTTATTGGATGGAGACAGAGAAATCGAGATGGAAGGCAGAGATGGAGAGAAAGAAACACATCTGCAAAAAAAGAGGAGAAAAGAAAAGGAAGGAAAAGAAAAGCAAAGAAACACATCTGCAGCACTGCTTCACTGCTGATGAAGCTGCTGCCTTGTAGGTGGGGCCTAGGGGCTTGAACCGAAATCCTCATGCGTGGTGACACGTGCGCTCTAGCAGGTGCACACTGCCTCGCCCCTCAAAACTAACATTAATATAAGTGTAACCAGGCGCATTAACAAACTAAAAAGAGATGCTCTGGATTCAATACTGTTGATACTCCTCTCACCTGCTCTTTTCCATAAAAGAAGGCCGAATCGATGCTCTCTCCATTATGCTTTCCAGTTATCAAAAGGACACCAACAAGAAGAGCAGGAATCCTATCAGAACAAAAGTTTGGAGAAAGAGAAAATGAATAGGAACTGTGTATGTGGAGGTAGTGTAAGCAAATGAAAAACTACTGACTTACCCCCAGCCGGATATTATGATGATTCCAACTGGAATTTGCACCCTCTCTCTCTTTTTCAGAAGAAACAAAGAAATTGCTAGAAGGCCTAAGAACAAGAAGTAAGGATGAAAAGACAGATAATTACTGTTGATGTTGATCATTACTGTTGACGTTTCAATCCTGCTTTGTTTCAATAGTAGTCTTTGGTTGTTGCTCTAATAGTCCTTTCTCCTAAACCAACACTGCTCCAGATACTTAGAAAAACAGTGTTCCTATTTGAACATCATTAATGTTTTCTCTTCTACGTTTTTTGTTTATTCAAAATTTCTATGTTACATATGAACATTTTTTTTTCAAAAATCCAAATCATTTCATTCTTTTTCTTTTACTGATATATTTGGAATAGATGTCTATTTGAAAAACATGTTCAAGTTTATACAGAAAAAAATCTAAATAAAATAGAAGCACCCTCTGGAAGGTGAGATAGGATAATAGTAATGCAAAAATAGCAAATGCCTGAGGCTCCAAAGTCCCAGGTTCAATCTTTGCTGCTACCAGAAGACAGAGAGATGAGCAGTACTATGGTAAAAACGAATTCCATAGATTGAAAATAATAATGATAATAATAAAAACACCCACACTTTGATGTTGAAGTATAAGTAACTTTTCCACAGGAAAATGCCCCAACTCTAAATGATGCATTTTAATACAAATATAGAATGAACATAACACAAAAACAAATGTTTTAGTTTTTGAGTGGGCCAGGGAGACAGTTCAGCTTGTTAGATCATGAAACTTATATGTCTGAGGCCCTGGAGGCTGAAGGTTCAATCCCCAGCACTGACCTATGCTAGAATTGAACAGTGCTTTCTGGTCTTTCTCTCACATAATGAGCAAGCAAGCAAACAAAGCGAACAAACAGAAAAACACATCTTAAAGAAAGTCAAGTTCTTGGGCCAGGCAATGGTGCAGCTGGTTAAGTGCACATACTCAATGCACAGGGACCTGGGTTCAAACCCCTGGTCCCCACCTGCAGGGGGGAAAGTGTTACAAGCAGCGGAGCAGGTCTACAGGCGTCTCTCTCTCTCTCTCCCTCTCTACCCCCCTTCCCACTCAAATTGTCTTTGCCCTATCAAATTAAATAAATTAAAAAATTAAATTATCATTATTTATTTGATAGACAGCCAGATATTGAGAGGGAAGGGGAAGTAAGACACCTGCATACCTGCTACACCACTTGTGAGGCTTTCTCCCTGCAGGTGGGGACTGGGGGCTTGAACCCTGGTCCTTGAACACTGTAACATGTGCACTCAACTAGTTGCACCACCACCAGTCCCCCAAATTAAAAAAATGTTTAAAAAAGCTAGAAAATCAAGTTCTTGAGCATCCTTTATGATATGTATCTAATTATTCACACATCTATAAATTCTACATAGCTATAAAGCCTTAGAATTTAGGATTGGTAATATGTGTCTTTAAAACTTTATTAATTTTTTTTTTTGCCTCCAGGGTAATTGCTGGGGCTCGGTGCCTGCACTATGAACCCACTGCTCCTGGTAGCCATGTTTTCCCATTTTTGTTGCTCTCGTTGCCCATGTTGGTGTTATTATTGTTACTGTTATCATTGCTGCCATTGTTGTGGCTAGGACAGCAAGAAATCGAGAGGAGAGGAAGATAGAGAGAAAGACACCTGCAGACCTGCTTCACTGCTTGCGAAGCAACCCCCTGTAGGGGGTTGAACTGGGATCCTTACGCCGGCCTTTGCGCTTTGCACCGTGTGTGCTTAACCCATTGCACTACCACCCAGTTCCCTTACTTATTAATTTTATTGGATAGAACAGAGAGAGAAATTGAGAGGGAGGGGAATGTAGAGAGGAAGAGGCAGAGAGACACCGACAGCACTGCTTCACCACCTGTGAAGCTTTCCCCGGCAGATGGGGATGGGACATTGAATCTGGGTCCTTGTGCATGGTAATACGTGCACTTAACCAGGTTAAGCCCAGAATTTCAGATTGGAAAGGACAAAACTTTCATTTTGTAGATGAGGAAAGGCCATGCTCAAGTCATATAACCAGCAGAGGGCAGAGTAGACCCAGAAAGCTAGCATTTAGACAGATGGGAGTTTTAGAAATACTGATTGAGTTGGAAGACCCCTGTCTAAATGCTGGCCAAGACGGTTTTGAGGACCTAGAAATTTCCATTAGAATTTGTAGTCATGGGCGTGGGTGCTATCACAGTGACTGGATACAAGTCTTTGTTTCATGCTTGAGGCCCCAAAGGCCCCAGGTTTAATTCCTGGACCCTCACAAATCAGAACTGAATGTGTTCTGGTCTCTCTCCCACTCTCTCCTTTAAAATAAATAAACTTTTAAAACAATGTAAGTATTTGGAGTCAGGTGATGGCACACTTGGTTAAGCACTCACATTACAATGTGCAAGGACCTGGGTTCAAGCCCATCCCCATCGGCAGGGGAAAGCTTCATGAGTGGTAAAGCAGGGCCGCAGGTGTCTTCTTGTCTCTTTTCCTCTCTAGCTCCTTCCCCCTTCTCAATTTCTCTCTGTATCTAATAATAAATAATAGATTTAAAGAAAAACTATATTGAAAACACAATTTAAAACAATTTAATAATTATTGGTTAATTTTTTCTAATAATCATTTAGATGCCCTTGTAACAACCAAAGTACAACCTTATAATTTCAGAATTTAATGCTTGGTTTCTATTAAGCATGAGCCAAGGAAGGCCAAATGTTATCACACACACAATCTACATAAAGGTTCTGGGTTAGTTTGAGGAGAGGAAAGCAATGAGCTAAGCTAATCATAAGCTCATACAGAGAGGTAAAGGCAGAGCAAACTGAAAAAAATCCTAGCCAAAATCCAGTATGTCTTTCCTTTGCTGAGCCAATTAATGTTATTAATTGGGATTACTACATGTATAGTTTTGTTTGAGTCTCTTGGACTTTTGCTTTGGTTTTAAAGTTATGTGCTAGCTGTGTATAAGAAATCCATATTTGAGACTATGATTGTACAGATTAAATAACGCTGTGCTAGAATCAACATCAAGGTCCTTGAGAATTGTTAAGTTTCTTTACGGGCAACCCACATATTACTCAAGCTCAAGAGGCGGCCAACTGGTCCTCCCTAAATACATCTGCACACTCAGTACTGACTGGTTTTCAAAGTGCTAGTGGATCAAGTAACCTGTCACAAAAACATCTGAATTGTATTAGAGTTTCAAGGGCATACTTTATACCGGCTTTTTTGTTTTGTTTTGTTTTGTTTTGTTTTTGGTCACCAGGGATCCTGTGGATGGACCCTTTTAAAATGTTTTCTTTCCTCTTCTCTCTTTGTTGTTACTTTTCACCAGATAGAGAGTGAGAAACAGAAAAGAGGAGAAAAACATACCATAGTTATTACTCTAGCACTAAGAAAACTTCTTCACATGGTGTGTGCCCCCCACCCCTCCACTGGTAGCTCAGGCTCGAACCTAGGTCCTTGCACACGGTAAAGTGTGAACTCTACCCTGTGAGCTGCCTCCTGGCCTCACTTTAAACCTCTAATGCTCATCATTCTTCCTTTGTGAAAATACTGATAGATAGATGGGTCAAATTAGCTGTGACTCACTGAAAAAACTGAGGACCCCTGCCCAAACTAATGAAACTCTTGGGGCTTTGTTTTTCTCCACTGAAAAAATGAAGGATTTAAAACTAGAATAATGTTTCCAAAAGTGTAGAAACAAGGGTAGTATAAGTAGTATAAGTGTAAGTAGAGGTACAACAGTAATATATATTTTTTACTAGTATGCATGTGTTCGAAAAAAATTTAACTATCATATGAAATCTGGGAATTTTTAGAAGATTCAATTTATTAAAGTAAAAAGAAGTAAGTCAATTTTAAGAAAAATGTAAAAGTGGTATATAGCTATGGCAAGAATCTTGAGGATAGTATGCAAATGAGTGAAGTTGAAAATGGATGAATAGGATCATTTAATTTGAATTTAATTTCATTTTGTGTCCGGGTGTCAGTTCATGCGAGGCTGGTCCTGCCTCCTGCTGGTTGGCAGCACCTGTTCTTGTTGGAAATTTCTGAAGGCACCAACAGGGCGTGTTGTTAGCTTCCTTTCTTTTGTCTCTGGAGGGGGCAAAATGCCCTCTTTTCAGGATGCCTGGGTTACCCTTACCAACACAACAACCCAGGCTCTGGCAAAGGACCTCTGCTGAGCCTTTTAAAGAGGGATTGGGCAATGAGTTCCTTTTTACTGGGAAATGCTTAACAACCCCCATTCATTAGAATGAAGAGTGTTAGGCAGAATGAGCCTTGTTAGAAAGGCTACCCTAAGGTGGGGGTACAGCATAATGGTTATGCAAAGAGACTTTCATGCCTGAGGCTCTCAAGTCTCAAGTCTCTCAGGTTCAATCCCCCACACCACCATAAGCCAGAGAGCTTAGTAGTGCTCTGGTAGAAGGAGAAGAAGGAGAAGAAGGAGAAGAAGGAGAAGAAGGAGAAGAAGGAGAAGAAGGAGAAGAAGGAGAAGAAGGAGAAGAAGGAGAAGAAGGAGAAGAAGGAGAAGAAGGAGAAGAAGGAGAAGAAGGAGAAGAAGGAGAAGGAGAAGAAGAAGAATGCTACCCTAGTGGTGGTTGTTCATCTGGGGGAATTCAGGTCCTGTCCACAGGGCACTGCCCTATTTTATAGATTCCAGATTTAGCACCGGTGCTGGAACTTGCTATCCTCCTCCTCCTCCTTTTTTTTTTTTTCCCCCTTCTTTCCTTCTTTTCATTTTTTTTCTTTATTAAGGGAATTGATGGTTTGCAGTCAACAGTAAATTATAGTAGTTTGTACATGTGTAACATTTCTCAGTTTTCCACATAACAGTTCAACCCCCTCTAGGTCCTCCTCTGCCACCATGTTCCAGGCCCTGAACCTTCTCCCCACCCCAGAGCCTTTTCCTTTAGTGCAGTGCAGCAACTCTGGTCCAAGTTCTGCTCTGTGTTTTCCCTTCTGTTCTTAGTTCTCAATTTCTGCCCATGAGTGAGATCATCAAATGAAATAATTTTAAACAGCACCTAAGGTCTAAAATTCTGTGATGTCATAATAATCACAAACTTTAGTACACCTTCATCAGGGTCAGGGAAGATAGAACAGCCTTTCACACATTTTGGCATCATGCTTGAAGAGGATTTCAGAGAGACTTGGAGCTTTTTGAAACACAAGATTTATTCTCACTGTAAACTTAACCTTAATAAACCTAAGTGTTAGAGAGCAAGTTAGCTCAGTTGTTTTGGGAATAAAAAGTCTTCTTAGGCAAAGTATATAAAGCATAATTCTTCTGTTTGCAATGACTTTTTCACTCTGTAATTCTTCTCCACTTCAAAGAGCTATTGACTTAGATGGCCCTGCTTTTGATCCTGAAGGCGTGAAATCAAAGGTCTGTCTCCTGTAGCCACTTCCTGACACCTGCCTACTAATAGTGGCCATAACTAATCCCTTTATTCTAGTTTCCTTTTCTTTTTGTCTACAATTTTTATGTGTCATTTAAATTATTATCATTATTATGACTGCCATCAGGTTCATCTCTGGGGTTCGGTGCTATGAATCCACCTCTTCCAGCAGCCCTTTTTTCCTTTTTTTTTTTTTTTGCTTTGATAGGACAGAGAGAAATTGAGAGGGGGGAGGGAAGACAGAGAGGGAGAAATACAGACACCTGCAGACTTGCTTGACTGCTTGTGAAGCATGTGCCCCCCCAGCAGGTGGCTAGTGAGGACTCAAACCTTGGTCCTTGCACGAGGGAACTTGAGTGCCCAGTCAAGTGCGCCACTGCCTGATCCCCTTTTACATTTCACATGTTCACATTTGTGGTATGAGTACAAAACAGCTACACAGAATGTTTTATAAACAGTCTAGAATGTACTCATCCAAATAGATGTTGTATAACATAGTAGCAAATGCTAGACATTTTGAATGCCTGTTTTTTTGGAGTCAGTGGAAATGAGAAATAGTTCTTAGGGCCAGGGGGTGGTGCACCTGGTTAAGTGCACACCTTCCAGGGGGCAGGGATCCAGGTTCAAGCCCCTGGTCCCCACCTGCAGCAGGACAGCTTCATGAGCGGTGAAGCAGGACTTTAGGTATCTCTCTTTTTTCCTATTTATCTTCCCCTCCCCTTTTCAGTTTCTGTCTCAATACAGTAAAAAAGAATAAAGGGAGGATGAAAGAAAGAGAAAGAAAGAAAGAAAGGAAGAAGGAAAAGTGAACTTAAAAAAAAAGAAAGAAAAGGGCTGGGGAGACAAGACAATGGTTATGCAAAGAGACTTTCACGCCTGAGGTCTTAATCCCCAGCATCACCGTAAATCAGGGCTGAGCAGTGCTCTGGTCTCTCCCCCTACTCTCTGTATCTCTTATTTAAATAAGTAAATAAAATAAAATGTTAAACACGAAATAGTTCTTCTTACTGGGTACACTTCTATTTCCACACCCTTTAACTCTCTTGCCGTTCCCATAGTCTACTCCCCCTCTGTTTAATAATACAGTCCTATTACTGACTACTTCCCATGTCCCATGAATACTCATATTTCATTTAATTCTCAAAATGATTTTGTAAAATGTGATAGACCCCATTTTATAGATAAGGGAAACGAGACTGCACAGGTTAAACTATTTGCATTAAGGCAGAGTCAGAATTTTTCACCCAATGCAGTTGAATCATGAACTTTGGGACACGCCTGACATCCCCTTAGAGCTCTTTGCTTTTCCTTTCTCCACCTGCCTCCAGTGCTTAAGTCCTCCTGCAGTTCTCAAAGGGAAACTGTGCTGACGAGGCCCAAAGCCAGTGACTCTATAGAAAGGACCATGTTTTTGGACTTGAGCCTGGGCAGAAAACAGTACATATGGAATTCAACCTTGCCATTCATTGGCCAACACTAGTGAGTGCAACTGTCTGCGTGAATGCCAATGGCTCACTAGAAACTGAGGGCTTTTAGTGATGCGGAGAAGGAAACTGCTCTCAATGCCTATTATGATCCAACTTACCTGTCCAGAGGTAGGTGCCATAGAGGGAGCTATACAGTAGAACAAATACCAGAATTTGTCCAACAAAATTTTTTTCTTTAACAAAATTCCATATCATCATTCCAGCACATACAATAGACTGAAGAGAAAGAAATAATTAAAAAAAAAAGTTTGTCATACCTGTACATTTTATTAATAGCAAATACATCATACTTGTTTATTTTAAATTATTGCTGAGTGACTTTTAACTACTACATACCTATTACACTAAATATTCAGGTCTATAATTAAGAATCATTTAACAGAGCCTTTAAGAATGTACATATTAAGTGGATGTAGATACGACATTTCCAATACTAATCTTACATGTAGCAGTGATTTACATAGAAAATGTTAATCTTTCCCTTCCTTCCTTTCTCTCTCTTTTTTTTTTTTTTATTGCCTCCAGGGTTATTGCTGGGGCTCAGTGCCTGCTCCTGGAGCCCACTTTTTCCCCCTTTTTGTTGTCCTTGTTGTTTTATTGTTGTAGTTATTATTGTTGTTGTTGATGTCGTTCCTTGTTGGACAGGATAGAGAGAAATGGAGAGAGGAGGGGAAGACAGAGAGGGGGAGCGAAAGACAGACACCTGCAAACCTGCTCCACCGCCTGTGAAGTGACTCCCCTGCAGGTGGGGAGCCTGGGGCTAGAACCAGGAAATCTTATGCACCATGTGCGCCCAAACCGCTGTGCTACCACCTGACCCCCCTTTCTTTCTCTCTCTCTCTCTCTCCCTTCCTTCCTTCCTCCCTATCCCTCTCCCCCTCCCTCTCCCTCTCTCTCTCTTTCTTTCCCAGAGCACTGCTCATCTCTGACTTATGGTGGTGCAGAGGAATGAACCTGGGGCTTTGAAGCCTCAAGCATGAAAGTCTCTTTGCATAACCATTATGCTATCTACCCCCAAATGCTAATCTTTTCACCATAATTTCAGACAAAGATTTAAGTAGAAAAATAAGATTGCAGGCAGTGGTAGATAGCATAATGATTATGCAAAGAGACTCTCATGCCTGAGGTTCCAAAGTCCCAAGTTTAATCCCCTGTACCACCATAAACCAGAGCTGAGCAATGCTCTGGTAAAAAAAAGGAAAAAAAAATTGTAAGAGTTTACTTTTTAGTGACTCAGTGAATGATTTCTGTTAGAGATGAAAAATTAGTATTAAATACCTTTATTAACTCTAAAGCTATTTCAATACTTAGTGAAATTGAAAAAAATTAACTGTAGTCAAGTTATAATTCAGTTTGGTAATGCATTTGTCTTAATAATTTCAAACCCCATAAAAATAATATTCTCTTCTAAAGTGGAACAATTTATATGAAAAGCACAGTTTTTAAAATTTGTAGAGTTACTAACCTGAGCGATGAGTAAATTAATTGTAAGCATGTGAGGAAGCTGTTTGTACTTCTTGCTCAGAAGAAGAATAGCCAAAGACCAGATCTTAAAGACAAAAAGTTCAAACGTTAGTCATATTCATTAATCTTTATAATTACTTACTACATGACTCATTCGTTAGCCTTTTTAAAGAGCCCATTTAGTCTTGGTTCAGAAAGAAATTCCAAAAATTTAATTTATTTTAACTTTTCTAATTCCCAAAAAGGTACTAAACTAAATTACTATATCCATAGCAAAATTAAAAGCACAGAGTCCTTAATGTTAATTAATCCTTTCTTTAATAAAAAAAAAAAAAAAAGCACAGAGTCCTATTACAAACTAACTGTCCAAAAAAAAAAGGACAGGTTTTTAAGAACTAATGTCTTGAACAAGGTCACAACCTTTTCCTACCTTCAGTGGCTCGAGGAATTTAAGTTCATAATTAGGAAAATAACTTCAATGGCTTTTGCATTTTGATTACACCATATAGGCTCTTGAGGCAACTAATTTCCAGACAGTTTTGTATCAAATAACACACAGTACCTACCATAAGACAAACTGTCTTAACTACTGTATTTCACTGGTGACTATAAATCATTAATCCCCCAATAAAGAAAAAAAGAGATAAATTGTCTTGAATTTTTTATAATTAAAAGCATCATGCTTCTAAATCACCTATACAATGACTTACTAAGGATATTGGTTCCTTTTTTTCTCCATTCCTTTCTTTCTTTCTTCCTCCCTTCTCCCTTTAATGTCAGTCACAATTTATATTGCCTCTCTCCACAAAGTGCCCTCTTCTCAAGGATTTTTTTTAAGTTTTTAATATTATATTAATCATGTATTCATCTGTTGACAATATACATACTCATCTTCACATTCATTTCTTTAGCTGTAAAAGTTGTTACAGCTGTCTTGTTGTTTTTCAGAATGCTATTTGAATTCAGTAGGCAACTTGAACTATAAGATACTCTAGTTGTCAAGTGCTTATATACTTAATTTGAGCTAGATACATTCCAAGTTTTAGTAACATTAAATAGGTTGTTAGACATAATCCCAAAAATATCACCCACCCTCACATAATATAAACAGTAATTCTACAGTGATTTACCAACTGCAGAATGCTCTTAATATATGTATAATTTCCTGTAATCCATAAAACAATCCATGAAAATAGGTTAAATTATTGTGTCTACTTTATAGTTGAGAAAACTGAATCATGGAGAGGTTAAGGTAACTTAACTCCACAGGAATAAAATAGCCAGTTTATAGCGGGGCCAGGAGTTAAATTCACATCTGATTAAATCTCATGCCTTGTCTGCCAGACATCTCTAATCTAACTGGGAGAACAAAAAGTCAGAAAGCTGATATACTTTATGGACAGGCCTTAGCTCTCTCTATTATACAATGAATCAATTTTTACATCTCTTAACTTTCTGTTTCCAGACTATTCTCTGTTTTTCACCACAGCTCAGCTCTGGCTTATGGTAGTGTGAGGGATTGAACCTGGGACTTTGGAACATCAGACATGAGAGTCTCTTTGCATAACTATCTACCCCCACCCTCCAGACTATTCTCAAACTCATTCATTGGTTTTCATTCATTTTACTCTGAACTGTATGTACTTACCAAGGAGACCAAGCTAATGATGCTTATATCAAAACTAACATTCTGGATGGCATAGGCCAATGGCTTAGGATCCATAGTGGGGAAGGTCAGTAGCCAGGCAGAAACATACATGATTGGAGCTGACACAAATGTGCTTATTACCATCCCTGACGTTATCTGCAAAAATGAAATCAATTAAACGGTTACCTTAAACTCTATGTAGCAAAACGGTTACCTTAAACTCTATGTAGCAAAAAGGCATTCTAAATCAAAAACAAGAGTCAGTAAAGAAGCATCATAGAATCCGACCTGTTATGAATGCCATACTCCTGACAGTCCTTAAAAGAAAACACTTAAGTTTCCTTGCAGCTCTTTTGATTTGTGCTCAATTTCTATTTGCATAACACAACTATGTAACTATCTTCTAGGTTCCAGAGAGTGAACCCTATCCGTGATCTAGCTGAATAAATGGCCATTTTCTTCCCATTATTTTACCATAAAATATAGGCCAGTAAAATCAATTTGAAGGAGAAAAATTACCACAAAGGATTTTTGCAGGTTAAATAATGGAACTTATCTTCATTAAGTGATTTAATTCTTTCACACTATGATTTCAAGAATATTTACTCTAATGCTGTAGATAAATGTACAATATGTTTCGACAATCAACTGCTAATTGATTTTATCAATTTACTACAGTTGACTTTGTGGTGTTTTGCATCTGATGATTGAATTATTTATAAATAGAATACATTATTCCCCTCAAAATTTTTTCACGTTAACTTTCTCTGGATAACTTTTAGACTTAAATACAGCCAGAAAAAAAAAAACAAAACTCTGAAACAAACACAAAAAAATCAGTGGAAAAAAAAAACACGACTGAATAAAGATCTCTAAATGATAGTCTAAATGATGCCTCCTGATTTACAAATATCAAAATCTCATAAAAAGCATTTTGACGGGGCCGGGGGATAGCGCAGCAGGCTACGCAAGGACAAGCGTAAGCATCCGGGTTCGAGCCCCTGGCTCCCCACCTGCAGGGGAGGGGGTGGCATCACCAGCAGTGAAGCAGGTCTGCAGGTGTTTATCTTTCTCTTTCCCTCGTTGTCTTCCTGTCCTCTCTTGATTTCTCTCTGTCCTATCCAACAACAGTAAATACGGGCAACAAAAGGGAAAAAATAGCCTCCAAGAGTATTGGAATCGTACTGCAGGCACCGAGCCCCAGCAATAACCCTGGAGACAAACAAAAAAAAAGATTCTGACAGGGGGCGGTGGCACACCGGGTTAAGCGCCTATATTATGAAGCACAAGGACCTGCTCGAGCCCCTGGTTCTCCAACTGCACTGGAGTTGTTTTACAAGTGGTGAAGCAGGTCTGCAGGTGTCTCTCTGTGTCTCTCTTTCTCTACCCTTCCCCTCTCAACTTCTCTCTAAAAAAAAAAAAATCAAAAAAAAAAAAAAAGGCCACAAGAGCAGATTTGTAGTACAGGCACCAAGCCCTAGTGATAACCCTGGAGGCAAAAAAAAAAAAAAAAAAAAATTCAAAAAAGCATTCTGACTTTTGTAACTTAAAAATTCACTTTTCCATTGACCACACATTGAACTTAGAAATAGTATATACACGGGGGCCAGGTGGTGGCACACCTGGTTGAGGGCACATGTTACAGTGCGCAAGGACCCAGGTTTGAACCCCTATTCCCCACCTGCAGGAAGGAAGCTTCCTAAGTGGTGAAGCAGGGCTACAGGTGTCTCTCTGTTTCTCTCCCTCTCTACCTCCCCCTTTCTCTCAATTTCTCTCTGTCCAATCCAATAATAAATTAGTAAAAATATATAAAAAAAGAAAAAAGAAACAGTATATACATACAATCTCTACTTCCATGTTGAACTGTGTGGCAAAGATAGCCACTCCCGGTGCTACAGGAAAGACGCCATACAAAAATGCATAATTTGATAAGCTTGTGTGGTTCACTGCACTGCCGCCCTTGTCCAACAGTTCCACCATTTCTCTGCACAGAAGTGGCAACACCAAGCTGAAGAAACAAGAAATTCATCATTCATTTGATATCAAAGCATGCTAGTCCTCAAGGCAGTAGATTACTCAAGTAAACTTGACTTTAAGTAGTTCTCCTACACAGGAGACATTATTTAATTGGTACACATGGATCTTCTCTATCACCTTCTTGAGGATATTTTGTGGCAAGAATCAAGAATTTAACTTGGCATCACTTAAAGTGTAAGAACATTCTAGAAATACTTCAAACATCAGGGATTAGGAGGTGAAAAGACTCCAATTTTTCATTTTCACAATGATTTTCTTGTAGAAATTATATTTATAGTTGACTTCTTTTTTTAATTTTTTTTAATATTTATTTTATTTATTTATTCCCTTTTTGTTGCCCTTGTTGTTTTATTGTTGTAGTTATTATTGTTGTTGTCGTTGTTGGATAGGACAGAGAGAAATGGAGAGAGGAGGGGAAGACAGAGAGGAGGAGAAAAAAATAGACACCTGCAGACCTGCTTCACCGCTTGTGAAGCAACTCCCCTGCAGGTGGGGAGCCGGGGTTCGAACCGGGATCCTTATGCCGGTCCTTGTGCTTTGCGCCACCTTCGCTTAACCCGCTGCGCTACAGCCCGACTCCCTATAGTTGACTTCTTAATTCCCCTTTACTGAACTGTTAAAATGACAAAAAAATTTTTAGTACACGTTCAAGAAAATTATGAACATTTTTGGGGAAAAGTTGATCTTTATGTCCTAGTTATGCTTAAGTGGTACAGAAGATGACAGAAAAGTAGTTCAATTTACAGAGAGAGAGAGAGGAAAAGGGAGAAAGGTATCTTACAAATAAATCACTTAAACTTCTTCGTTTTATGGTGGAACAAAGGTTAAGCAAAGGGAACTAAGGCAGCAGGAGTAGAAGCATGGCACATATGTTGCTGGGGATTAAATTTAGGGATTCCTGCAAGAAGGATCAAAGACCCAAAAGAAAACAATTTTTAAATGGACATATTTAAACTGTATTTATTTATTTATTATTGGATACAGCCAGAGAGAAATTGAGGAGGGAAGAGGAGAGATAGAGAGGGAGAGAGACAAAGAAACTCCTGCAGGGGACCAGGTGGTGGCACACTTGGTGAAGCGCACACATTACAGTGCATTAAGGAGCCAGGTTCCAGCCCCTGGTCTCCACCTGCAGGGAGAAAGCTCCAGGGGTGGTGAAGCAGGGCTGCAGGCGTCTCTCTGTCTCTTCCACTCTCTCTGTTTCTCTCTGTCTCCATCCAATAATAAAAATAAATAGGAATATTTAAAAAGTAAATAAATAAATAAAAAAGAGACACCTGCAGCCCTGCTTCACCACTCATGAAGCTTTTCCCCTGCAGGTGGGGACCAGGGGCTTGAACCCAGGTCCTTGTGCACTGTGCTGTGTGCACCACCACCTGGCCCTAAATTGTACTTATTAAATTGAAATTGATAACATTACTATTGTTGGAGCCATTTTATTACTGTCTTAATATTAATCATTACTTTAATTCCAAGGAGCAGGTCCCTGGTATAAAGAAAGCCCGTTGGTATTATTGTAAAATGTATACATATTTCATATTGCATTGGTTTCATGAATTTAACTGTCTATCCAAAAAATTAAATCAATACCAAGTTCCTTAGTCTTATCTTCCAGTAAAATTCTGTCATGTGTACTATGAGGTATAGTGTCAGGGTCAGTAAGTTAATTAAGATGAAGTAAGCTTGCAGGACTAAGAAAACTTGCAAACTAAAGAGTTGATAAAACTTTACATTTGGTGGCCCAGGAGGTGGCACAGTGAGAAAAAAACATTGGACTCTCAAGCGTCAGGTCTTGAGTTCAACTCTCATAATTAATTCATTAATATATATATATATATATATTTATATTTACCTGAGCACTGCTCAGCTCTGGCTTATTGTGGTGCAGGGGACTGAATCTGGGGACTTTGGGCCTCAGGCATGAGAGTCTCTTTGCATAACCATTATGCTATCTACTCCTTCCTCATTAATTGATTTTATTTTATAAAATGTTTTATATTTATTTATTTATTTTCCCTTTTGTTGCCCTTGTTTTTTTAATTGTTGTAGTTATTATTATTGCTATCGATGTCATCGTTGTTGGATAGGACAGAGAGAAATGAAGAGAGGAGGGGAAGACAGAAAGGGGGAGAGAAAGACACCTGCAGACCTGCTTCACCACCTGTGAAGCGACTCCCCTGCAGGTGGGGAGCCGGGGGCTGGATCTGGCATCCTTATGCTGGTCCTTGCGCTTCGTGCCACTTGCGCTTAACTCATTGCACTACCGCCCGACTCCCATTAATGTATAATTAATTAAAATAACTTCGTTTAGGGACTGGACGGATAGTTTAGTCTGTTCCCAGCACCAACTTGTCTGCCTAAGGCCCCAGAGACCTCACAGTTCAACTCCTGGCACCACATTATACCAAAGTCAAGTAGTTACCTGGCTCTCTCATTCTCTCTCCCCATAGTAAAAATAGATGTTTTTCTTTTCAAAGGAGGAGGTCTAGCTAGCTCACCTGATAGGGCCTCACCCACCTGGGAAGGTGCATGGTTTGTCATGTCCCTGACCCAGGTTTGGGCCCCCACTACACCACATGGGAGCACTGAAGCAATGAAGGAATCTCGTGACGCTCCTTTTGTTTCTCTACCTGAAAAAAGTTTACTTGGAGCAGTGAAGCCTGGGTGATTGATGACAAAGCAACAGAAAGTTCACACTTTTTTTTTTTTTTTTGCCTCCAGGATTATTGCTGGGGCTCGCTGCCTGCACCACGAATCCTCTGCTTCTGGAGGCTATTTTTTTCCCTTTTGTTGCTCTTGCTGTTTTATCATTGTTGTGGTTATTATTATAGTTGTTGTTGTTGTTGTTGTTGGATAGGACAGAGAGAAATCGAGAGAGGAGGGTAAGCCAGACAGTATGAGGGAAAGATAGACACCTGCAGACCTGTTTCACTGCCTGTGAGGCGACCCCCTCGGCAGGTGGGGAGCCCGGGCTCGAACTGGAGTCCTTATGCCAGTCTTTGCGCTTTGCGCCATGTGCGCTTAACCCGCTGTGCTAACGCCCGACTCCCCTGCCCCCCACACACAACTTTTTATTTGACAAGATAGGATCAGATGGTTGACAATAACGACTTTTCTATATTTAGAAAGCTCAGTTACAGGCCAGAAGGTGGCATACCTGGTAGAGCTCACATGTTACCAGGCACCAGGACGTGGGCTCAGGTCTCTGGTACTCACTTGTGGGGAGGGGAGAATCACAAGTGGTGATGCAGGGCTGCAAGTGTCTCTCTCTCCCTCTTTGTCTCCCCCTTCCCTTTCAATTTCTTTCTTTCTCTTTCAACAGTAACAACAAAATGGTCACCGGGAGCAGTGAATTCATGGGTCAGGAATTGAGCACCAGCGAAAAGAAAGTAAGTTCAATCACCCTCAGAATTATAGAAAATTTTACTCAAATTTATGAAAAATAAAATCTTATAGTCAAAATTATTCTAATACTGATTCAGATGCATTTGACTTAAGAAATTTAATAGGTGGGGGTCTGGCTGTAATGCAGCAGGTTAAGCGCACATGGCACGGAACTCGAGGACTGGCTTAAGGATCCCGGTTTGAGCCCCCGGCTCCCCACCTTGGGGGTGGGGGTTGCTTCACAGGTGGTGAAGCAGGTCTGCAGGTGTCTGTCTTTCTCTTCCCCTCTGTGTCTTCCCCATATCTCTCCATTTCTCTTTGTCCTATCTGGCAACAACGACACCAAAAACAACAACAATAATAACCACAACAATGATAAAAACAAGGGCAACAAAAAGGAAAATAAATAATTTTTTTTTTTTAAAAAAAAGAAACCTAAAAGGTTTGGAAAACTTGGAAGCCCTGTAAAATTCCTTAATAATATGATCGCACTGAGAAACCAGGAGATATTAAGTAAAATCACATAAAGACTGAAGGGAAACAAATAGTTTTTATCCTCTTGATAAGAAAAAGTAATAAATAAATTGTATGAAGTAAGAAAATGACTCTTCTCAATATGCCAACACCACATTTTCTTTCTTAAAAAAAAAATATATATATATATATATATTTTTTTTTTCCCTCCTCCAGGGTTATTGCTGGGCTCGGTGCCTACACCATGAATCCACTGCTCCTGGAGGCCATTTTTCCCCCCTTTTGTTGCCCTTGTTGTAGCTTCGTTGTGGTTATTATTATTGCCCTTGTTGACACAATTCGTTGTTGGATAGGACAGAGAGAAATGGAGAGAGGAGGGGAAGACAGAGAAGGGGAGAGAAAGATAGACACCTGCAGACCTGCTTCACCGCCTGTGAAGCGACTCCCCTGCAGGTGGGGAGCCGGGGGCTCGAACCGGGATCCTTACGCCAGTCCCTGCGCTTTGCGCCACATGCGCTTAACCCACTGCGCCACCGCCCTAATATATTTATTATTGGATAGGAGCAGAGAGCAATTGAGAGGGGAGGAGATAGAGAGGGAAAGAGACAGAGACACCTGCAGCCCTGCTTCACCACTTGTGAAGCTTTCCTCTTGCAAGTGGAGACCAGGGGCTTGAACCTGTCTATGTCCCCATGCACTATAATATGTGACTTAACCAGGTGCACCCTTCACATTTTCTTTTAAATAACAAGCATTCATTTAGATGTAATTACTAGTTCACTATAAAAGGAAAAAAATAGTTATAGACACATCCCAACAAACAGACTTTCACAAAGTTTGCCCCCCCCCCGTACTTTTACCCCCTCTTAAATAAGTAAAACAAACTTACAGTTTAGCTGTGATGAGAAGAATCAGTACAACAAAAGCTGACTTCTTCAGTTTCTTTATTTTTCCTACCATTGTAAGGCCAAGATAAAATAAGGCTGCTCCAGAAAAAGAATTTGCAAGTCCATCGAGAAAATTTTCCATATATACAGGTACCTTTTGATCAAGAATAAAATTGAAGGCAATGCCAATGAAGACCATAAACACTATTGGGTTCTGTAATACACGAAGAAGTCCAAGTCCCACAATTTTTACTTTGTTTTGAGAAGCATTTTGAGTGTCTTTCCACTTCTGGATTTCACAGAAGATAAACCCTAAAGGGTTTAACATCATAAGAGAGACTGGTGCTACCAAATAAATATACTGGAGATATTCAGGGTATGTATTTTGATATAAAGCTTCAACTGCAAAACAAGAATCAGAATGGCTTTTTAAAATAAGTACCATAGAAATATATTAATACATTCTATCTATTAAGTTTTAATTATGTTTATATTCTACATTTACTTTATAACATTAATTAATGAAAACAGTGCAGAAGGAAATTTATCTCAGTTTTGGAAAAATACATTTTAGGAGTAAAGCTGAAGAGAAAAACACTATATTAAATAACATTTCACTATGCCATATGCTACTTTAGGTGCCTGGAATATACCAATATACAAAAAGTGAAAAAAAATCTCTGCTTTTCAGAACTTGTAATATCTGGTAGGGGAAAACTGACAATAGCCAGTAAATGTAATAAGTAGTCTGTTAGGAGGTAATGTCTACGGTAGAAACAATAAAGCTAGGCAACGGGAATCAGGAGAATGGAACAGCAATTTTTATTTATTTATTTTTTAAAATGGTTTTCAATCTTTTTTGTGTTTTTTTAATATTTATTTATTCCTTCCCTTTTGTTGCCCTTGTTGTTTTATTGTTGTAGTTATTATTGATGTCACTGTTGTTGGATAGGACAGAGAGAAATGGAGAGAGGAGGGGAAGACAGAGAGGGGGAGAGAAAGATAGACACCTGCAGACCTGCTTCACTGCTTGTAAATCGACTCCCCTGCAGGTGGGGAGCTGGGGGCTCGAACTGGGATACTTACACCCGGTCCCTGTGCTTTGTGCCATGTGCACTTAACCTGCTGTGCTACTGCCTGACTCCTGGAACAGCAATTTTAAACAGTCAAGGTATTAAAAGCCTCCAATGAATGAGGAGAGATGCTTAGAATGAGGTCAGTAGATCATAGCAATGAAGATAAGAAGTCTACCAGGCAGCATGAATCTCAAGGAAGCAGTTTGATTTTTTTTTTCTTTCTTTTTTCTTTCTTCAAAAGAGCAGAGAGTAATGGCCTGGCAGTGGTTCCAGGTGGCTACGAGGATGCCAGTCTTGCCTACCATTGCTTATGTGGACAGCAGGCAATGAGAAAAGGAGAGGCCTCCATTTAAGAGGAGTGAAAGGGAATAAAAACCCTCAGGGAAGACCAGTGGAGATGGTGGAAAATTTGGGAGCTAAGGCAAGAGAGGGATGCAATGGGGTCATTTCAGTGAAATCTTTTTTTTTTTTTTTTTTGCCTCCAGGGTTATTGCTGGGGCTTGGTGCCTGCGCTAGGAATCCACAGCTCCTGTGGCCATCTTTTCCCCATTGTTCTTGCTGCTGCTATTGGATAGGACAGAGGAAAATTGAGAGAGCTGAGGAAGACAGAGAGGAGAGGACAATTGTAGACCTCATTCACCACTTGCGAGACTATTCACCCCCCATCCCCCTGCAGGTGGAGAGCCAAAGGCTTGAACCAGGCTCCTTGCACTTTGCACTATGTGCCCTTAACTCGGTGCGCTACCGCTCGGCTGCCCCAGTGAAATCTTTTTTGAGTGGCAGGATTTGAACCCAAGGTTTCACACGTGTAAAGGATGTATTCTCCTACTGAGTTACATCTCTGGCCTCAACACAAATTTAATTATCGAAAATTCAAATACAGACTCTCAGAAAAACAAAAGCTTAAACCCCTTTTTTTCTCTCCCAAGCACCTTCCCAAAATCACTTTTTTTTTTTTTCTCCACGGTTATAGCTGGGGCTTGGTGCCTGCACTACAAATCCACTGCTCCTGGAGGCCATTTTTCTGATTTTGTTGTCCTTGTTGTTGTCGTTATTATTACTGCTGTTGGATAGGACAGAGAAATCGAGAGAGAAGGGGAGACAGGGAGGGGGAGAGAAAGACACCTACAGACCTGCTTTGCCGCTTGTGAAGCGACCCCCCTTGCAGGTGGGGAGTCGGGGGCTCAAACCGGGATCTTTACCCGCTGTGCTGCCGGAACCCTCCAAAATCACTTCTCTAGTGAAAAGCAACATTAACAGAAAAGAAATCTAGTTGTGTTAGACAAATAAGAAATGGCCTACTGTACACAAAATAATGTATGCTGTATTTTATGGGTAATTTCAGTGTTTTTTTTTCAAGGGTCTGTATATGACTCCAGAACCTAAGCACTATATCAGAAAAGTTTCACTGCGAGGGAGCTGGATCAGATTACTAGCAGTTTCTTGGTGAAAGCGGCAGTCGGTAGTCCAGTGTCGGGCTGATAAGCGCAACTGGGAGCTCTGAAGTAAGCAACTTGGTCTCTTTTTATTTATTTTCTTTTTTTGGCAACAAGTTCTGAAATTATTTAACTGAGTACATAAAAAGGCCTATTCATAAATGATTATAGGTTAAGGAAGATAAAAAGAGAACAGCCACAATCACTCACAAGGAGAGGCAATCATGTGAAAAAATGTAAAGATTAGGTTTCTCAATTTACATTAAGATAAGGTAACACAGGTAGAAAAATATGTTTGTTTACTTGCTCAGGATATGTTAGTTCAGTTAATGGCATGCACAGGTCCCGCTGAAGTTATGTAACTAGATTATATAAGTTTTAAAAGTTCACCTTGTTCTCATTAGCCAAGATCTGTTTGTTATACGCTTGAATGCAATTCCCTTTTTTTTCCCAGCTAAGCACATACAGAGGTCTATAATATCGCCAAAATGTTTGATTACATAAAACTCTACAAATTCTTTCCACTGACTTTCAAATTTCATATACTAGCTCTATGACTGTTAGTCGATCTTTCATATTTCTAATTTTTCATGTAAAAAAGGCAGATTTTTTGATAATTATTACTTCTGCTTAGACTATTAGTTTTTCTCTAGGAGTAAGATATCTCTATCTACCTATAATTAGATATTTGTATTTTTCGAAGTACAAGAATGTTCTTAAGTGGGGGCCAGGCTGTGGCACACTGGGTTAAATGCACATGGTACAAAGAACAAAGACCCAAGGAAGGATCCCGGTTCGAGCCCTCAGCTTCCCACCTGCAGGGGGGTCACCTCACAAGCAGTGAAGCAGGTCTGCAGGTGTCTGTTTCTCACCCTCTCTAATGTCCCCCCCCTCAATTTCTGTACTATCCAATGGAAAAAATGGCCACCAGGAGCAGTGGATTCGTGGTGCTGGCACCGAGCTGCAGCGATAACCCTAGAGGAAAAAAAAATAATAATAATGCTCCTAAGTGATCAAAATAAGACCGTAAAGTGTTGCCTTTGATGATTTAACTGTACACAAACTCATTTCCTTAACTGTAGATCATTTTAAAAAGCTCAATGCATATCTGAGCAACAGTATTTATTATGCAAAACTGAGCAATCAAATACTTTTTCCTTTTACAGAACCTTTTGTATTTGTTCCTCAGAATTCCTACTACAATCACTATAGTTAAGAAAAAAATCTCAAAAGTAAATTAATGTGCTTACCAACCGATATTCTTGTGGAATTTTCTTGACTATCCTTTATCCATTTTATTTACTAGTGATATCATTCAAACTTTAGTTTCAAAACTTAACCTTTTATTTACTTTTTTAAATTTTGCGTTATCTTTATTTATTTATTGGATAGAGACAGCCAGAAATTGAGAAGGAAGGGGGTGATAGACAGGGAGAGAGACACCTGCACTGTTTCACTACTTGCAAAGCTTTCCCCCTGCAGGTGGGGACTAGGGACGCGAACCTGGGTCCTTGAGCATTATAACATGTGTGCTCAACCAGGTGTGCCAACACCCGACCCCCAACCTTTTCAATAGTCCTCAATGCCTACAAAAACAGCTGTCAAATCTTTCTTTTGGCATTCACAGTTCAATCTCCAGAACTGGTCCTTCACTTATGTAACTTATCTCTCATTATTATGATATTACCAGAGTACTACTTTGTTCTGACTTATGATGGTATTGGAGGTTGAATTTGGAACTTTGGTGCCTTAGGCATGACAGACTTTTTGCATAGACATTATGCCATCTCTAGTCCTCACATTCAGATTTTAATGCAGAGACTCCACTGGTCAGTTTAATCTCATAGTTATATGGGACAAACACAAGTATATAATAACTAGTTTTATATGCTTATCACTATGCCCCAACTTCTTGAGAGCTCTTTAATTTTATCTAATTTTGCTTTTGTTTGTTTGTTTTCTGTTGCTGGGGCTTCACTCCTCCAGGGCTATTGCTGGAGGTCAGTGCCTACACTAGAATCCACTGCTCCTGGAGGCCATCTTTCCCATTTTGTTTCCCTTGTGGTTTTTTTTTTCCTTGTTTTGTTTTCCTTGTGGTTGTCATTGTTATTGCTGTTATAGTTGTTGGATAGGACAGAGAGAAATCGAGAGAGGAGGGGAAGACAGAAAGGAGGACAAAAAGACAGACACCTGCAGACCTGCTTCACTGCTCGTGAAGTGACACCCCCTCCCCCCCGCAGGTGGGGAGCTGAGGCTCAAACTGGGATCCTTATGTCAGCCAGGGCTTTGCGCCACGTGCGCTTAACCCACTGCGCTACCGCCCAGCGCCCCAAGGCAACTTTTGGGGGCAGAAAAGCAGAGGCAGTGAGACAGGGAGAAGAGTGATCTCAAAGCTTCCTCCAGTGCAGTGAGGTCTGGGCTTCAACCTGGCTCATGTGCACGACAAAGCAGGCGCACCACCCATCCAGGTGCACTACTTAAATTGACTGTTTAAGGCCTGTATCAGGCACCAAGTCTCCTAGCAACCCACATCATGGACTACTTCTTTGCTGGGCTGCTCTGGCATCTTGTTTCATACCAGTACCACCTCACTATAGTCTAAATCCTTGATGACATTTTATAAGTCCTCAGTCAGTATGGTGCCAAGCAAAATCTGAAAATGCTTTGCGCATGGAATTAGTTAACACATCAATCAATGCTAACACTTTCAAATGGGGGGGGGGGGAAAGAGGAAGCATTTGTAACACACAGCCACTGCCAGCTAATAGATATCTGGTAAACCATCTCTTATATTCAGTTTTTTCTTATTCTGAATATTTGTAAAGCAGATTATTATTAGGGAATTTTAAAGCAGTTGAACAAAAATACACAGGTAGAAGTAGTGGCCTGGGAGATTCTGCAGTGGATAGGGTGTTGGACTCTCAACCATGAGACCCTGAGTTCAGTCATTGGCAAGGCAGGTATGCTCTGGATCATGCTTTCTCTCTTTCTCTCTCTCTTTTCCATTAATGAATAAGTCTTTAACTTTTTTTAAAAAAGAAGTAACAGTATAGTTTAACAAGAAAGGGTAAAATTGGAATAAGTATTCTCATAAATTATGAGAATAGGATTCAGCAATATCAGACCATTTCTGCTCTTCACGTGCACCACTGAATCCTACATATGGACCTGCAGACTGGCAGTGCTTTCCCTTTGTTATCATTCTAAACATGATAAGATGATGCTTTACCAATCTGAAAAGCAAATGAAAGCAGTGACCTATACTAACAAAGTAGATTTCTAACCATTATATTAATTATTAAGTTCTAACTAATTTATACTTATAAATAAGGATGGGGAGGGAGAATCCCATGTGGGGTATTATTATTATATAGCTTTGAAGAACTAAAAGGCAAAATTAGCCACCCACTGTGTCCCCTATTTTGATTCCTGCAGGGTTTCAATCCCTAGCAAATAACACAGAGACCCTGACAAGATGTGCTATTTAATGGCATATAGTTAAATGCTTCATTTCCTTTCTGTTTACAACTCAAACACTAGAACATAATTATGATTAGTCAGGGTACTTATGCTATCAGCATTGTTTGAAGAATAAATTATAGGACTTAACCATGCCCTATTAGTATCTTTTAATGACAGAGGCAGGGAACCATTCTGATTTACTGAAATCAACATCTCACCTTGTTAGAGTCCCCATCTCCCTACACACACACACACACACACACACACACACACACACACACTGGAATTTCTAAAAGTACCTTTAAAAAGAGTTGTTTTAAACTACAGTGAACTTTTTGTCTGTAATAATGCACTGTGGTATTCTCTCACTAGAGGCAAATCATTTTAACTGTCATTTCTAAGACAGTTATAATTGCCATAATGTAGAGAAAAAGGAGACATAACTATCCTTTTTCTTTGTTCATTAATTTATCTCCTGAGTCACCTATAAATTAGACCAATGTTGTGGAGTGAATGCATTCTTTTTTCATTGTTGTGATTATTATTATTGTTGTTGTTGCTGCTGTCGTTGGATAGGACAGAGAGAAATGGAAAGAGGAGGGGAGACAGAAAGGGGGAGAAAAAGATAGACACCTGCAGACCTGCTTCACCGCTTGTGAAGCAGCTCCCCTGTTTGTGGGGAGCCGGGGGCTCCAACCAGGATCCTTACACTGGTCCTTGCGCTTCACGCCACCTGCACTTAACCCGCTGTGCTACCGCCCGACGTCCTGGAATGAATGCATTCTTGAAAAGGACTAGCTTTGATGCTTATCTGTGAACAAGAGAGTGCAAGTTCCTGGGAGAAGAGACATTTAAAAGAAAGAAAGAGTGGTCCAGGAGGTGGTGCAGTGGATAAAGCACTGGACTCTCAAGCATGAGGTCCCGAGTTCATTCGCAGTCAGCACATATACCAGAGTGATGTCTGGTTCTTTCTCTCTCTCCTCCTATCTTTCTCATAAATAAATAAATTCTTGAGAGAAAAAAAGGAAGGAAGGAAGGAAGGAAGGAAGGAAGGAAAGGAGGAAGGAAGAAAGGTTCTTTCTCTGTTCATCCTGAACAAGCCAGAAGGTAGCCGGGTGTGGCCACAATAGTTAAATAGCCACATCAAAGCAGCCGTATGGCACTGCAGTTCTGTGCTATACCTTCCAATCTGCAGAAACAGGAGAGAACATTCCTGTCTACATTACTGGTTTCTGGTAAAGCAGTTGTCTACAACACACAGTCAGGTATGTGTGAATTCAAACCGAAAATAAGTGGCGGAGGAGGTAGTTCAACTAGTAACGCACATGACTTTCACACCTGAGACTTCCCCCTCAAACCCTTAGTCCCCACCTGCAAGGGGAAAGTTTCATGAGTGGTGAAGTAGAGATGCAAGTGTCTCTCCGTCTCTTTCCCTCTCTATGTCCCCCTCCCCTCTCAATGTCTGTCTCTATGCAATAAGTAAATAAAAATAATTTTAAAAAATTAATAAAAGGGGCCAGGTGGTGGCACAGCTGGTTAAGCGCACACATTATAGTTGTAAGGACTTAGGTTCGAGCCCCTGGTCTCCACCTGCAGGGGGAAAGCTTCACGAGTGGTAAAGCAGGGCTGCAGGTGTCTGTCTCTTTCCTTCTCTATCCCTACTCCCTTCTCAATTTCTCTTTGTCTCTATCCAATAAAAACAAATAAAATACAAATCACAACACAGAATCTATAAATACAATCATCAAGGAAACCAGATTCCCGCACTGCTGGGAATATGCTTACTACCAGATCCACTTATTCACTGTGGGTCATCAGAAAAGCCATGATGGAAGTCAGAGGCCGCATTTTTCACTTTGAGAATCTGCCTCTATGTGAAAACAGATGAAACCTCATTGTATGCAGAATTTTTAGAATAGTGTAAACAGTACACACACACACTACAGTTTGACTTCCTCTGAAACTAACCTAGCACAAAGACCGGTTGAGTCTCCTGAAGATTAAATGGACATGTTATATAACTCTGATAAGAGAATGCCCAGGATTTAGAGCCAGACAACCTTGAGTCTTAGTCACTTGTTTGCTGGGTGACCTGGGGTAAGACAAATCTCTCTAAGCCTGTCTCCTCATTTGAAAATAAGGATACTAATCTTTCCTGCCTCAAATGAGAAACTGCTCTTTAAACTATAAAGTTACAAATATTAGTTTTATCTACTCATGGGTTTACTAAACTATGGGAGCATGAAACTCTATACTTAAAGAGTTCCTGTCAAGTGAGGATATAACAATATTCATTAACAGTGATACTGAGTCACTTCTAATGTCCTTCTTGTGAGAGGGGGAAGTGCTTGTACATGCATGATTCTACCGTTCCTAGGCCAACTTATTTTTTTCATTTTATTTCGTATATGTAGAGGGAGAAATACCACAGTATCACTCTACCATCTGTGCAGCCTCTCCCAATGCCAGCCGTGGTGCTCTCTTGTGGTGCTGGGACTCAAACCTGGCTCCTCGTGAATGGTAAGGTCTGAGAGTATGCACTTTGCCAGGTCAGCTATCTTCTGGCCCACTGAAGTCCTTCTATCATATGTACCTCAACAAATCTACATTACTAATGTACTTGAAGAAAGAGACACACTAACTCCTTGTTCTTATTCTTCTAAACTCTTCATTGAAATGCCTGGTTCTGTTTTAATTTTAAAATTTAATAGCCTTATAGGAGCACCCACCTAGTTTTGATCATTTATATATAGCTCAGTTATGTAAGAATCTAATTTATCCTCTGCTTAATACTTATATGTATTTTGCGGGGGTGGGGGAGGGGAGAACCAAGAGATGGTGCACCTGGTTAAGTGCTCACATTACAGAGCGTAAGGACCCAGGTTCAAGCCCCTGGTCGCCACCAGTAGGGGGGAAGCTTCACGAGCAGTGAAGCAGGGCTGCAGGTGTCTTTCTTTCTCCCTCTCTATCTCCCCCCCTTTATTTCTCTGTCTCTATCCAATAAGTAAGTAAATAAATAAAACGAAATATGTTTTTTTTCTCCTTTTTATCTACATCTCTATTTCTTGTGAGATGGAGATGGGTCTAGAGAGGAGAAATATGAAAAATATAGTCCACTACAAGCATTTGGTGAGGAGAACTTGGGGAAAGGAGGGTGGTAATAGTACCAGATGAGAACTTGGAAAACTGGGACTGGAGAGACAGCTCAGTGATAAAGCCTACGTCTTGCAAGCTGAGGCCACTGCATATGTCAAAGCTGGGCAGTACTCTGGTGCCTTTCTTACAAAAACAAATAAACAAATATATATATATATATAAAGAATCAGGTCGCTTTCAATTGTCCATTTCAGTATGTCCCGTTCAACTCTACCCTGAAGTCCTATCGCCAGATTTTCTCACTGGCCCCTCTACCTTAAGCCACACCTCCTCTTTCCTACCCCTCTGCATGACTTTATTGTTCTGCCCCTTGTCATTGCCTAGAACTGTTTGGACGCTTATCTTATTTCTTTACCCATTAACATGTGAAAACCAATTTTTCTGAGAACTTTGCTCTTAGACTTATTCCCAATAGCTAGCACAGTTACTGGCTTACGAATAAGGTCCTTATGAATAAGAGAATGAATGACAGGATCCATGATAATCAGGTCCTCAAATTATGAGGAAAGATCAAAGCCCCACATAAGCTTTTCTCAGTGGAAGAGTGTTCTGAAATATTCACTCCGTCTCCTTTCAAGATACCTCAGTGTCTCAAATGAGTATGTTTACTGACTCACAAAGAATACACATACAAGCCTTAACTTAAGCCACTTACAGATCTGGAAATGTAGGGTCTGGGAAATAGCTCAGCCAGTGGAGTATATACCTTGTTGTGCATGGCGCTAAGGTTCGAACCCAGACACCATGTGGGAGTACTATGGAGGACACTGGGGAGCATTATAAATGGTGGAACAATGCTCTAATGTCCCACCTCTCTGTCCCTCCAAAATAAAGAGTAAAGGGACCAGGGGCTCAAACCTGGGTCTTTGTGCATTGTAACATGTGCGCTCAACCAGGTGTGCCACCACCAGCACTCCCCACCATATGCATATCTTTTAAAAATAATTTAAATCAGAAGTTGATCCCTTTTGGAAATTAAACTTCTTTCATATATGATAATTGAGAAGGAAAAGAACAGTACTCAAATGTGATTTAATGCTTATATAAGTATGTCTATTTAATTTTAGGTAGAAATTTGAAGGAGCCTCAAATCCCTAAGTTGAAGGAAAAGATATAATTCATTCTAAGACATACTATTTTAGAATATGCTAAAGATTTATTTGCATCAGAGCTAATATCAATCTTTGAAAACTGCTTAGCCCATAACTTTAACGGCTTAACTTTTCTTAGCTCCTAAAACACTTAAAAAAGAATTTGAAAAATAACTTACCGATTGGATATCCCAATGCAAAGTCATTACTTTGTGTGGCAAAGATAGGAAATAGTCCCGCTTTGCTAAATCGGTTCTCAGGACTGGCAACCAATAAGGTTAATACACATACAATGAAAAATACAGAAGCTTTGGCGATTAAAATACTATATAGGAAAGACCAATCCACATTAGAAAAATTAAGTACAACCATGTTTTTGAATAATAAAGCTGGAAGTGCAAATCTGGAGACAAAATTTCCCAGTCCTTTGGCCTGAGTTGATGTTATGACATTGGCCCTTCCTGCTATGTAGCCACAGAGAACTATACCAAAGCATTCTAGTAAGGCTGGAAAAAGCCTTGTTATGGACATTGAAGGTGGATCACTTGTAGAATTAAATCCATGTGCTTCTGTTGATAAAGACTTGTTCATATTAACTACCATGGTTAGGTTCTTTGCAGATAAATCAGAAAAAGAGTCCATGTTCTTTCACCTTCCAACTCCAAACAGATCTCTGGAAAGAAAGGAGGATAAAATCCATGTGACAATCAAGAATTCAAGTTGAAAGGATACATTGGCAAACCTAGACTTGTTACATGACCAACATAAATATTCCCTTTTGTCAACTGTTGACGGGAAAATACGATAGTTAAAAAGGCAAAAGATTTGTGAACAGTAAGTAATTTACTTAAAGGTTGGTTAGCTTAGAATATTTATATTTCTGTCCTATGGTCAGTATCAGACATAAGAAAACAACACCCACAAATACAGCAGCAGTGATGCTCTTTGGTCCTCTCCAGTGGTCACACCTGAGTTCTTTTTAGTAGGGAGAGCATGGGACCCACAGATGTGTCTGCTGAATGTCCACCTGTATCCAGATCCTCTGGAAATTTCAGATGTTCTCAGAGCTACATGAAGGATTCACACTGCACAGGAGGGTTCTTTCCAGCTTATGGTCATTCTTGAGTATAGGAATAGGAAGAAAATATAGTATTATTTTAAAAACTTTAAGCCAGTAACCAACCTTGCGTCCTTCCTTCTTTTCACCTCACACCTGTACTATTCCATTGTTACCAAAGGAGTATTTTTTCTTTTCTTTTTTAATTATCTTTATTCACTGGATAAAGTCAGCCAGAAATTGAAAGGGTAGGGGAGATAAAGAGGGAGAAAGACAGAGAGACACCTCAGCCCTGCTTCACCACTCACTTAGCTTTCCCTCTGTAGGTGGGGACCAGGGGTTTGAACCTGGGTCTTTGTGCATTGTAACATGTAGCCAACCAGGTGCACCATCACCTGGCCCTGGTTTTTTTCTTTCTTTACCTTTTGATTTCAGATAGAGACAGAGACAAAGAGAGGAAACACACCCTTGGCACTGCTCCATTATTCACGGAGCTTCCCTGTGGTGCCATGTATGGTGTTCCCCTGTAGTGTCAGGGACCTGAACCCCAGTCCTTCTGCATGGTAAAGGGGGAACTCTACCAGGTGAGCTATCTAAACCAGTAACTTCTTTGCCTTGCTTCTCCTCATCTGTGAAATGGCAAGGTTTCTCTTAGGAACTTGAGATGGTTCAAGTAGAGTTCCTGTAAATCATACCTGGTAAAATACAAAAATTGGCGGGGGGGGGGTGGGCGGTAGCTCAGCGGGTTAAGCGCATGTGGCGCAAAGCGCAAGGGTGGGTGTAAGGATCCTGGTTGGAGCCAGCTCCCCACAGGGGGGTCTTCACAAGCGGTGAAGCAGGTCTACAGGTGTCTGTCTTTCTTTTTTTGGTGTGTCTTTCTCTCTCCCTCTCTGTCTTCCCCTCCTCTCTCCATTTCTCTGTCCTATCCAACAATGACAACATCAATAATAACAACAATAATAAAAATAACAAGGGCAACAAAAGCGGGGGAAGAAAAATAAATAAATTGATAAAATAATAAAATAAAATAATCTCACTCTCAGGCAGAAGTTCAAAAACAAGATCAGAAAAAAAAAAAAAAAACCACACAACTAGAACCTGAAATGAAATTGGCGTATCGGAGGAAAGTAAAAGACTCTGGGGTGGGTGGGTGGGTGGGGAGAATACAGGTCCAAGAAGGATTCAGAGGACCTAGTGGGGGTTGTATTGTTATATGGGAAACTGGGGAATGTTATGCATGTACAAACTATTGTATTTACTGTGGAATGTAAAACATTAATTCCCCAATAGAGAAATAAAAAAAAAATAAATAAATAAAATTAAAAAAAATTCGGTAGGATGTAAAAGAAAGAAAAAAAAAATAATAATAGCATTCCACCAATCTACCCTTGACTCCTTTTATAGTCTCTCATAGTTGCTCGACTAAATGTCCTGTAGTTCTTTCCAGTTCTAGAAACCTCACACATGCAGTTCACTCTAAAATGTTCTCTTCGCTACCAGCCCATGGCCACTACATAATAACACCTCCTCATCCTCCAAATCTTATAGTTCAGGAGCTGCTTCACTGTGTAATGTTTCTGTAATCCCACAGCCAGGCTCGAACTTTTTTCCCAAATAGAATCATGTTTCTTACCTTTAGGTCACTTTTCTCAGTTCATTACTATATTATGCACTAGAGTGAGAATTTATGTGCATTTCTTTCACTAGATTTTTAAATGTCCCAGAAGCAGGAACTATGTATATTTTAGCTCACTGCATTCCTAATGCCTCCATAGTATTTAGTACAAGAGTTACACAATTTCTCGTATATATGTGACAAAAATAACAACCTGCTGTTAAGTAAGGCTCTCACTCTTTAATGAATGGACATTCTTGTTTAGGAACTGTGTGGTTTATGAGCAGATATATTTCCCCCCGAATGATAAAGTATAAGTTTTTTCACTATAGTAACAGGCCTGAGGCCATAAAACCTGTGTTAACATGTGGTAAAAACTGTTCACAAAATGTTAAGGAACACAAATGGGTTGCAAAATGTTCTCAAGATGTTAAGAAAAACAGGACACTTATCAGATTCCTTGCTTGCTTGGAGAGGCACATGGAACATGAGGGCAGACAACTGTCTCGTGTTGCTGTTATTACATAGATCAACCCATTTGTTCTTGGTTAGCAATGTTTCCAATGATGGCACTTCTCCTAGTCTTTTAATCCCTTCAGTCTTCAGATGATATAGTCTTGACTGTGGCGGCAGAAGTGGTGTAGGTCAGGGTACCACTAGTTCCTGTTTTATAGAGGAACCAGAATGCCAGATTGCTACATTTTATCTCTTCATCTTGGTTTTTGGTTTTGTTATGGACAAAACACCTTTATCTGATGTGTTCACCAGTATCTATATTTCTTACCATCTTCCTGAGGGAAGAGCCAGAATGATCCTGTATTTGCTGACAGTTCTTACCTTCTTGGTATAGCTAGCTATTAGGTTCTGAGTTCAGTGGGCCTAAGCCACATTAAAAAATTTTTTTTAATTATTATTTATTTTCCCTTTTGTTGCCCTGTTGTTTTCTTGTTGTTGTTGATGTCATTGCTGGATAGGACAGAGAGAAATGGAGAGAGGAAGGGAAGACAGAGAGGGGAAGAGAAAGATAGACACCTGCAGACCTGCTTCACCGCCTGTGAAGCGACTCTCCTGCAGGTGGGGAGCCGGGGCTCGAACAGGGATCCTTACGCCGGTCCTTGTGCTTCACGCCTCGTGCGCTTAACCTGCTGCGCTACCGCCCGACTCCCATCTACATTTATTAATAACTTGAATTTTATATGGTATCAATGGACTAACCATCTAAAGTGATTTTATTTTAGTTTCTTTCTTTTCTTTTCTTTTTTTTTTTTTTTTTAATAGAGACACACCGAGGCCGAGAGGTGAAAAGACAGCACGGCACCAGCTTCCTTCAGTGCAGTTAGGTCCGGGCTCAAACCTGGGTCACACACATGGCAAAGCATCACATGGTCCGAGTGTGCTATTTCACTGGCCCTCGCTAAAGTGATTTTATGGGGGAGCAGGGGACACTTCAGCTGATAGAGCGCACACTTTAGCATGTACGTAACCCAGGGGACACTTCACCTGATAAGAGCGCACACTATAGCATGTACGTAACCCAGGGGACACTTCACCTGATAGAGCTCACACTTTAGCATGTACGTAACCCAGGGGACACTTCACCTGATAGAGCACACACTATAGCATATACGTAACCCAGGGGACACTTCACCTGATAGAGCGCACACTTTAGCATGTACGTAACCCAGGGGACACTTCACCTGATAAGAGCGCACACTATAGTATGTACGTAACCCAGGGGACACTTCACCTGATAGAGCGCACACTTTAGCATGTACGTAACCCAGGTTGCAGCCCCAGCCACTACGTAGGAGCACTTGCACTAAAGAGATTCAGGAGTGTGGAACACTGCTGTGCTGTCTCTCCTTTCTATCTTTTACCCTCTAACATGCCTATATATCTCATCTCTATCTACATCTTGAGGAATTGTGCAGGTGCAGGACCCTAGCAATAACCCTGATGGCAAAAAAAAAAAAAAGTAGCAGAAAGTAAAATGCTTCCTGCTAAGTTCTCAAACACCCACATCACATTTAAATAACTTAGATGGCAGGCTGGACGAGATAATTATCTCTGCACTACCTGGTATCAACTAAAGCTTACATTTGATCTGGATCAAGACCAAGTATTTTTCTACCAGGTTTAGACAGGAGCAATTAAAATCACACAACCTCAAATACTCATATACTTGAAGTTTATCAAATTATAACCTGGGAAAGCTACTGGTGGTACAGATACCCACAGGAGCTGGGAAACAAGTGAACAAAGGTGTTAAAAGAAGAGTTAAAGAATCCTGGGGCCAGGCGGTTGCACACCTGGTTAAGCACACACACTGCAGTGCACAAGGACCCAGGTTCAAGCCCCTGGTCCCCATCTGCAGGGGGGAGGCTTCATAAGTGGTGAAGCAGGGCTGCAGATATCTCTCTGTCTCTCTCCCTCTCTCAATTTCTGTCTGTCTCTATCCAGTAATAAATTAATAAAAAGTATTTTTAAAAAAGAGTCCTAAACACAGTTTGGGGGACTTCTCACTTGCCGAGCCTTGGGACAAGTTGCTCAGTCTCTCTGAGGCCTAAGTTTCCTCAGCTGTAAATGAATAAATACCCCCTCACCCCCTTGACGGACACTGCAGAGACTGGATATTTTATACACAGCTTATCACAAAGTAGGATTCCAAAATGGTAGCTATTGCTATTTTATAGTGCCTTGCCCTAAGCTATTTCTTCAAACACAAGGAATCTCCATCTAAAAACAGAGGAAGGAGATGGGTTATAACGTTATCACGTTTGTGTTTACATATTAAACTATTAAGAGAAGTTAACTAGTTTGATCTTATTGCTGGAAGTGGGAAGCTCTTCATTTTTTACTTAAGGTAATGACCAAATGTTTGTATAATGATGTCCAGGCTTAAACCTCAAAGTAGCTTAAAATGAAAAGAAAAACTATGAAATGTAATCTGTCTCTTCCTGTGAGGTTTCTTTTAATGTTCTTCAACATTATAAAAGGAATGCCTGCTTGTGGAGGGAAACTCAAAATAATCAAAAGGACACAGAAAGCTTTATCTCATCTCAATCTGTCCCCCCCCCCATGGAAGAGAAATATGCTTTTATTCCATTCTTTTAAAATGAACAGGGGCCACACCAAGGGAAGTAAAAAAAAAATTACACCTAGTCTTTTCATCTCCAAGGCTTGTTGCAGAACAAACATTTCACTGTAACAGTAAAAAATAACATTCACTGACAACTCACCAGGAGATATTACTAGATACACACCACTTTTGGTCACTTCATATTTGATTTTGATAACAACAAGGAATCAATGAAATTGTAAACAAGGGCTATTTAAGTGAAAATAAATAGGAAGCTTTATACTCCGAGTGTCTATTTCTCAAAGCACCCAGTAGCCTTTATCCCGTGGGAAGGATTAAAACACTCTCCCACTCCATCCACCCACCCCCCACCTGCTCGCAGGGGACCAAATGATCTCCCTGGAGATCCAGGGCGGGGAGTGCCGAGCACTGCATCCAGACTTTGGCCATCAGAAGATACTGGTGCCGAGCGTCTGAACAAACAGGCCTCCCAGAGAGTTCCTGCCACCCAGTGCCTTGACTAGCAGCGGTGGAAGTGGAAAAGCAGCTTGAGGTCTGCCCTTGGCATTTAAAAAAGTTGGCCCCTCAGTTTCTCCCAAGGCAGGGGAATCACAGCGTCACGGTGACTGGCATACTCCGTAAAGTGTGTAAAGGAGAAACTGTTGTGCACCGCTCCAGGTACCTGGGCAGGAGCTCCCGCAGAGGCCACCCCGGGTTAAGGGAAGATTTCAAGAATGTCAGGGTGGACGCACGTGCAACGAGGCACTCCTCACACCCAGGATAGTGTCTCGGAGGCAGACAAGCTGTCCCTTGCCCACATCAAGCCTTCCCAGGTGGTCCCTCACGTCCCCGAAGCAGGCGCTGCAGGGCAGAGGAAGACTGGTGCAGAAAAGACTGAAGGCCCAGGTGCCACCCAAGGGGACACCGGGGATCCTCCAGGCCAAACCAGGACCCAGCAGGTCTGAACCCCAGGGGTGCATCTCACCTGCTACGTCTGCATCTCCAGGGCCGTGAGAAGGGATTCGGTGTTCGTGGTGGGCCGTGCAGGGAGCAAATCACCGTCATCTCCCACCACGACCCTGGTGGCGGAGAAGTGCCGATTGCCCTATGCAGCACCTCAGTGAAATTCCGAGAAAGCGAGGTGCGGGTAAATCGCGGCCTGGTCAGCTCCTCCCCGCGCCCGGCCCCGCCCCCGCCCCGCCTTCAGGCTCCGCCCCCAGCAGGGAACCTGGAAGCTGCAAAGCCCCGTCTCACCTTCAAGCCCCGCCCCCTGGTGCTAGTTTCGCGGCGGCGCGGCTCTTGGCCACGCCCCCAGACCCCGCCCCAGACAGCGGGACGTGGTGCCTCGAAGCGCCAGGCCCCGCCCCTCCGGCTGCGCCAAGCCCCGCCCCGCGCCTAGCCCCAGGCGGAGGCGGGGTTTCCCGCCCAGCGGCTCCTGCAAGATGGCTGCCGCCCAGGGGCTTTGCCCCTGCGCTTATCTGGTAAACTCCGATGCATCGGCCTAACATCTTTCTGTTTATTCCCAACTTCCAGTGGTCGCCGAATTACTTTTATAAACACAATTTAAAAAGCAAGGATTTAAGAGTCAGATATGGGTCAGAATCCTGCCTTCCCACCTTTTCCGAGGAAGTGTGACCTTGACCTTCCTAATCACTGCTTCAAATATGAAAGTTAAGGCCATACTCGATTTAGTATAAACTGCGTGTCTCTTGACTTTTAGCGTTTCCACTGTGGGCGAAACTGCCTATCCCTTGAGTGTACTGGTTGTATTAGTGGAAAACTTCTAAAGCCTCTTGAAAAAAATGATGGGACTCAGATATAGAGAGCTTCATTCTGAAATCTAAAGATTTCAAACCCTGTATTTGAACTAGATTTGGGGGATCAGAATTACTTAAAATTTAAAAATGCTTATAACTGGAAGATTTCAAACCCTGTATTTGAACTAGACTTTGGGGATCAGAATTACTTAAAATTTAAAAATGCTTATAACTGGATACCACAAACATCTATCCTCTTATTCGGCTTTGTATCTTTGACTTTTCTGCCGGGAAGCTTCAGTGTCTTCTTACTATCTTGGCAGTTTAAAAGGCTGTGGGTGCTGCTTCCCCTCGATTCTAGGCAGGCAAAATGTCAAATAACATCAGACAGATTGACAAGAGAAAAGTTTAATAATGACATGTATGTCTCCTAAATACGTGGGAGATAACAGTAAAAACTATCTCCCAAAATTACTTCAGTCACTTCTTTAAATAACTTCACAGGATGTTGAGGGGAACGGAAAGGGTAGTTTGAAGAGGTTATCTGGGAAGTCACACTTACTACAGGGGTAAATGTTTAAAATTGCTGCCTTCCCCCATAGACACAGTTAAAGATTTGATTTTCTAGGTGAAGAGACATTTTTTTTTTTTCTAAAAAGCAACATTCATTCAGCTTTTACTTCCCCTTCCATGAGATAATCCAAAGAAACATTGAGGTGGCAAATTTTATTCCCCTAACATATCAAAACACAGAAGCTTAACTTGAAAAGTCCCATTAAACTGAGAGAAGGTTAAAAACTCTGAAAGTTAAGAGGAAGAAAATGAGTAGAAGCTGAAATTATGGGAAAGGCATGCATTCTGTACCTGTTGGTCTCACTTCGCTTAAGTTTCTGTCTTCTTTTAACTGCCTTCCTTGTTCTAAATAATGAAAATGACAGACCCCAAGCAGAGATGTTTGTGCCAAAACCTAATACCTAACCAACTGCAATTTCAACTCCTAGGCATTTTCTACCATCTCCTGGAATGTAGTCCTAATTGGTTGTTGTGAAGTATTCTGACCAGCACAAATGAGGTCATCTTTTTCATTCCTGAAAGGAAAATGAGTTAATTTGTCTCAAGACCCTTAGTCATTCCCCATAGGTAGGTTACCTAAGCTTGAGATAATTGCCATTTCCTTTCTTGCTGCCTATAAAAAACCTTCACTTTGTACAGTTTTTTGGGAATACCTTTCTAATTTCTAGATGGAATACTATTCAATTTACTAACAGTCAATTAGATTTTTATTTTGTTTCATCTAAGATATTTCTTATGTGATGCTGGAGGTGGCACAGTGGGTAAAGCATTGGACTCTAAACCATGAGACCCTGAGTTCAATCCCCAGCAGCACATGTGCCAGAGTGATGTCTGGTTCTTTCTCTTCCTATCTTTCTCAAAAAATAAATAAATAAATAAATCTTTAAAAAAAAGATTTTACTTATTTATTAACGAGAATGACACTTGGTACATGTGCTGCTATGAATCAAAACCAGGACCTCATGCTTGAGAGCCTAACATTTTATCTACTTTGCCACCTCCCGGACCACAAAGTCAGCTAGATCTATAAAACTAATTATGGTTGGGCTTTGCTATTTTATATTTGTTTCCATTGAACTTGAATTTTTAAAATATTTATTTATTTATTTATTTATTTATTTGAGAAAGAATGAGAGAGAGAACCAGAACATGCCTCTGGCACATGTGATACCAGAGATACAAGTCCAGACTTTGTACTGGAGAGTCCAGCATTCCATTGTGTCACCTCCTGGCCTACTGATTCTGAATATATATTTTTAAAATTATTTTTATTTAATAGACAAAATGAAAGGGAAAGGAGAGATAGAGAGGAAGAGAGAAAAAGAGACTTGCTTCACCACTTGTGAAGTGCCCCCCACCCCCGCACCCCCCACATATGGGGACTGAAGTCTTGAGTCCAGGTCCTTGCACACTGTAACATGTGCACTAAACGGTGTGTCACCAGCTATTTGGCCCTGAATATATTTTTTAATCTTTGGAATATTATGGTACTTCTGTTTAGAAAACATGAAAATTAAAGGCATGGTGATAGATACCCTTGTAGAGTGCACACCTTACCATGTATGAGGACCTGAGTTCAAGCCCTGACACCCTAGTTAATCACCATGGATGACACCAAGTGAATTTCCACAAACTGTGAAGTGATGCTGTGCTGTCTCTCCTCTTTCTGTTTCTGTATTTCTCCTTCTCTATATGAAATTGATAAAAATGAACAAGTCAATAGGGAGAAGTTGAATAGTTCATGCATGACCCCCTTCTCATTCTCCCCCCCCCAAAAAAGTATGAATAATAATTTAATTAAGTAAATAACATTGAGATTTTATTTTTATGGGGATACTGAAGGATAGAAATGGAAAATTAGTTATGGTCAATTGTAAGAAGATTCCTTAGGTTAGTTTATCCTTTGACCAACAGTTAGTATGATTACACTACTTTCTGATATATAATCTGAATTTTTCCAGGGTTAGGTGAAGGAGAAACTGAAGGCAGTATGTTGACTTTTGGCAGAATCAGGCCTTGAGGACCTATTTTGGAGTGAAATCTGAGAGCTCTTACAAAAGGATAATTGATGGAAAAAGATTATTGATAAGGCTAAAGAAAAAGGAGGAGATAATAATCCCATGTATTTTTTTCACTTCATACAGTAAAGAAAAGGAATTGAGTTAGAAAGCTTTGAACATCTTTCCTGGTTTCCTGGTTCTATCTATTCTCTATCATTCTGATTACTTCTTCTTCTTCTTCTTTTTTTTTTTTTTTGCCTCAAGAGTTATTGCTGGGGCTCAGTGCCTGCACTACAAATCCACTGCTCCTGGAGGCTTTTTTCCCCCTTTTGTTGCCCTTGTTGTTTACCATGATTGCTGTTATTATTGTTGTTGTTATTGTTGTTGGATAGGACAGAGAGAAATGGAGAGAGGAGGGGAAGACAGAGAGGAGGAGAGAAAGAGACGCCTGCTTCACTGACTGTGAAGCGACCCCCCTGCAGTTGGGAGGTGGGGGTGGGGTGTGTTTGCTCCAACTGGGATCCTCACTCCAATCCTTGAGCTTCATGCCACGTGCACTTGACCGCTGCACTACCACCGCCCTTATCTATCATTCTGTTATTTGAAAATGAAAAGAAGAACTGTCTTAAGCGAGGGAAGCAGAAGCCGGTTTGATTTTAGGCTAAAACCAAAAAACCTTGAGAAATTATCTAATTCACTTTCCTTTTTTTGAACTTATCACCACTTTCTTCATCTCTCTCTCTCTCTTTCTTTCTCTCTCCCTCCCTCCCTGAAAAAAAATTTTTTCTGAGTAGCAGTGAAATTGTACCTGAGTGAGGCCACAACTCAGTTAAGTAAGATAAAAATGGTGAAAATCATAAGAAAATCATTTAATCCCATTATCTTTCGTGTCAATCACCCTGTGAAATGTAAACTTATATATACTCTTGACTAAAAAGGGGAAGAAAAGCTAAAAGTTATTTAAACTAACGGAGGGAGAACTATAAACTAACCTTAACACTCACTTAAATAGAACCTTTACCTGTACACACACTGTACCACTACTTGCCTTAACTTCAGCTGACCAGTGTGACAGGAGAACAGCACGTGGCTTGTCTATTGCCAAAGCAGGTAGAGCACACATGGAGACGGTCTGATAAATCTGTGCATTCCTGACACATTTTACTTTTTTCAAATGTAAATATTTCCACCTTTTTATGATTATGAAAGTAATAGGGAGTCCGGCAGTAGCACAGCGGGTTAAACGCATGTGGCGCAAAGCACAAGAACCATTGGAAGGATCCTGGCTCAAGACCCGGCTCCCCACCTGCAGTGGAGTCACTTCACAGGCAGTGAAGTAGGTCTGCAGGTGTCTATCTTTCTCTCCCCCTCTGTCTTCCCCTACTCTCTCCACTTGTCTCTGTCCTATCTAACAACAATAATAACTACAACAATAAAACAAGGGCAACAAAAGGGAATAAATAAATAGCAAAAAAAAAGTAATAATTATAGAATATCCAGCTAATACAAAGAAATAACAAAAGTGAAAACCATACCTATAGATAACATCATTACTATCATAGGTATACCTTTGTCCTGTACTTAAGTAATTATTCAAGGGAAATAATATAATGCAGAATACATGATTTGTATACACATACTCGTAGTCATCTTCATTTAATAAATCATAATATTTTATTCATAAATATTATTTATATTATATTTTTAAACATCTACCAAGTAAGTATTTTCTGTTGAAAATCTGAGGGGATTGGGCAGCAGTGCTTAGTAATATGCACAAGGAATTGTGTAAGGTCCCGGGTTCAAGCCCCTGCTTTCCCACTTACAGCAGGGAAATTTCACAAGTGGTAAAGCAGGTCTGCAAGTGTCTGCCTCTCTCAATCTCTATCACCCCCTGCCCTCTCAATCTCTCTGTCCTATAGAATAAAATGGGAGGGAAAAAAAAAGAAAAGGAAAGAAAAGAAAAGGAAAGACAAGACAAGACAAGACAAGAAAAAATAGCCACCAGTAGCTGTGGAATCATAGTGCTGGCACCGAGCTCCAGCAATAATCCTCAAGGGAAAAAAAGAGAAAGAAAGAAAGAAAGAAAGAAAGAAAGAAAGAAAGAAAGAAAGGGAGGAAGAAAGAAAGAGAGAAAAATGAAAATTTGAGCATGGTGTTCCATGAAAAAGTGGGAATTCTGGGCATCCATAAATTCTAATTATTGTTGAATAACAGGAAGAAAATGAAACAGTTTTAGTGTTTAGATTGACTTCAGACTGTTGTTTGAATATGTTGAACATGGTTTCAAGTTAAAATTTTTTTTTTAAACTTCCAACCCCTTTGCTATAGGATTTTTTTTTTTTTTTTTTTTTTTTTGAGAAGTGACTTTTCGCTCTTATAAACTCTTGGTAGACTTCTCATTCATGTGAACCAATCAGATATTTTGGAGAGGCAATGTCAAGGCCTCAAGCTCCCTTACCAAAAATTTTATTCTTTTTACTAGAGAGAGAGAGAGAGAGAGACAGAGGGAGAGAGAGAAAGACAGAGAGAGAGAGGGAGGGAGGGAGAGAGAGAGAGAGAGAGAGAGAGAGAGAGAGAAACTGGAGTCTTTCTAGATGTAGTGGCATTTCCAGGTGGGACTGGAACCTGAGCTTGGACCCTGGGATGTGCACATACCAAAGATTTATTTGCCAAAGCAAAGAATACTCATTAATTTATTACAGATAACATACTCCAAAGAAATGGGAAGTGGGCTGTTCCCAAGGAAAGGATTAGCACCCCTGTTTGTCAGTTGTTGTGTTTTAAGGGCTTTTTTTTTGGGGGGGTGGGGGTGAAGGGGCCCCCTCCCACCTCCTCGCTTCCCCCACCTCATGCATATGGAAATTTACCGGCCATTTTTTGTATGTAAACTCTCTATAGTTATTTAAGTGCATTTTCAGTGTGTTGGCATGGAGCCTGATGTTCAGTTATCTTGTGGTGGAGCTGTGCATTATTGCTGCTCTAGGAATGTCATAAGGTGGTCAGCTGCAGTCTGTCTGTGCGTGCTCAACTGGTTAGAAAAGTCCCTTTTTATCTTATTTTCCTCCTTATCATTCTTGTTCTCAACTTCACATTCCCTGTTCTGGCCTGATTTTGTATGCATTGGGGCCATTCACGAGTGGTCCTAGGGCAGGTTTACCATGTCTGTCGGTTACAGAAACCATGACTTTTTTTTTTTTTTTTTTTTTGCTGCTTAAGTCTCCCTCTTCCTCCTTCTTCTTGTCTGGTTAACTCCCTGCAACAACACTTTTTTTTTTTTTTCCTTCTCTGCTTGGGTCAGTGGTTTTTATTTTATTTTTAATATTTTATTTATTTATTTATTAATGAGAAAGATAGGAGGAGAGAGAGAGAGAAAGAACCAGATATCATTCTAGTACATGTGCTGCCAGGGATTGAACTCAGGACTTCATGCTTGAGAATCCAGTGCTTTATCCACTGTGCCATCTCCTGACCACTATTTTATTTTATTTTTATAGAAGGGAAGGAAAGAGGCATAGAGAAGAAAAAGCACCACCACACCAGTTTCTCTCAGTGCAGTGGAAGCCAGGCTTGAACCTGTATCTGGTACTTGGCAAAGCAGACACCTTCCCAGATGAGCTATCTTGCTGGCCTCAGAAAAGCATTATTATTGTTATTAAAAACACTTAAAAAATTTATTATTTTTTTTTCTTTTGTTGCCCTTGTTGATTTTATTGTTGTAGTTATTATTGTTGTTGTCATTGTTAGATAGGACAGAGAGAAATGGAGAGAGGAGGGGAAGACAGAGAGGAGGAGAGAAAGACAGACACCTGCAGACCGGCTGCAGGTGGGGAGGCGGGGGCTCGAACCGGGATCCTTATGCTGGTCCCTTGTGCTTCACACCACATGCGCTTAACCCGCTGTGCTGCCGCCCAACTCCCAGAAAAAGTATTATTTTTAAAGTCAAATTTGAAAGTCACGTGTATGCAATCTGGCAAGTGGTGTTATGGGGTAGAGTGTTGGACTCTCAACCATACAGTCCAGAGTTTGATCCCTGACAGTGCATATACTGTATACTTCAGTGATGTCTAGTTCTGTTTCTCTCTTTCCTCCTATCTCTTTCACTAGTAAGTAGTCCTATATATTTATTTTTTTATTGATTGCTTTTACTGGAAACTGCTTAGCTCTGTCTTATGGTGATGTGTGGGATTGAACCTGTGCTTTCAGAGCCTCAGGCATAACCATTATGCTATCTACCCCTGCCCCCGATAGTCTTTAAAAAAAAACAGGGGTTTCTGCATCCCATAATGATCCTAGGTCCATACTCCCAGAGGGATAAAGAATAGGGAAGCTATCAAGGGAGAGGATTGGATATGGAACTCTGGGGGTGGGCATTGTGTGGAAATGTACCTCTCTTATCCTATAGTCTTGTCAATATTTCCATTTTATAAATAAAAATTTAAAAACAAGACAAAATTCAGAGGTGTGTGTTAAACCAGACAGGTATACAAAATGCATCCACAGTCTAAGAGCACAATAAGCTTATGTGAGCTTACACAAAGATAAAGCCTTGTTTGTTGTTAATCTTTGTATCCCTAGTAACTCCTAGAATGAATAGTGCTTTCCTTGAACATGTGGTAGGTTTTCCATAGTAGTTGTTGGAATGACTGAATAAAACGTAATTGCCAAAGACTATCCAGGATGTTATAGTTTTATTCGATGTGATATAAGCAATGCAGTATAGTTCTTATTATAGTAAGTCAATTTCTTATTTTTTCTAGCTTTTTGACTCTGCTTTATAGCCTTAAAACTGTTCTTTCATTTTATTGAATTCTTTTCATTATTTTATTTTGTTTAAATTTCTTTTTTGCAGTGTCACACATTTGCATATGTATGATATCTCTGCTCCCTGGCTGATCTTTTCTTTCTTCTATGAAAGAGAGAGGAGAGGGGGCCGGGTGGTAGTACACCTGGTTGAGTTAAAATTGTTTTAACATGTTAAAATTCACAAGGATGCAGGTTTAAGCCCCGTCTCCATCTGCAGGGGGCAAGCTTCGTGAGTGGTGAAGCAGTGTTGCAGGTGTCTTTCTGTCTCTGTCTCCCTTCCTCTCAATTTCTGGCTGTCTCTATCCAATAAATAAATAAAGATGATAATAAAACAAAGAGCGTAGAGAGACACCACAACACAGCGCCATCATTATGGGTTTCCACTCTGGAGACCTGGTGCTCCCGTGAATTGCCAAGGCTCTCATTTAGAGCCTTCAACACGGTAAGGTGCACACCCTACTGAGTGAGAGCTATCTCCCAATGTTATTTTTTAATTATTAAAAAAAAAAAAACCCTATCGTTAAATAACTTAATGTCTGTCAGGATAACATTTTGAAAACTATCTTTTAATTTAATATGTGGGCATATATGTGTGCTTGTATTTGCATAAATACATAGTGGCTTGGGGCAGCAAGTAGCTGAGCTGGCTGAGGGGCGCCTGCTTCATCATGCCCACTACTCACATTTCATCCAAGTCCTCACCACACTGGTGGGAAGCTTGGTGCTCTAGTGTCTTTCCCTCTCACTCTTCGTCTCTCTCTGTCTGAAAAAAATCAGCCCAGAATAGTAAAGCCCCAGGAACGACGACAAGAAATAAAGATCTGACAAATGCATACAGTGCTTGTGATTTGTAATCTCTAACTTGGTAACTTCTTAAAACAAAAAAGAGGAAGTGGAGAAAACCTCAGACTTATCTTTGACTGGAGTGTCGTCTTCGATTGCTAAACAAAACATGAAAGGAACTTTTGAGAAAATAGCTAAAAAAAAAAAAAAAGTCACATCTTCAGCATAGCAAATAATCACAAATCTTTAAAGCATTCTTGCAGTCGAGTAAGTGTTCCACAAGTTCCACGGACCACATTCCCTCCCTAGGGACAAGTACTTTCTCTACCAATTTCTATAGTTTTCTCAGTACCTAGAACAATGCTTAGCTCATAGTAGGCACCTGGTAATTATTTGTTGACTTACTAACTCTTGGAAATGGCAGCTAAACAACTTTGTGAAGCTTATGCATCTAGAAAATCATTTGAAATCAAAACAGCTACTCTTCCTTAGTTTGCCACTTTCAGCTATCACCAGGACAAACTGTTAAGAGAAGTATGTTAAGAGAAGTTTCAGAACTATGTGGCAGCAGAGGAACCAGGTTGTTTAAGTGACTGTAAATAGCTAAAATAGAATAAATCACGAGGGATTTGTCATTTGCTGTGACATAAACTAGATACGATAAATCTTAGTAAATAATTTTTTTTGTTTGCCTCCAGGGTTATTGCTGGGGCTAGGGTACCTGCACTATGAATTCACTGCTCCTTGTGGCCAGTTTCCCATTTTATTAGATAGGACAGAGAGAAATTGAGAGAGTAGGGGAGACAGAGAAGGGGAGAGAAAGATAAACACCTGAAGACCTGCTTCCTCTTGTGAGGCAACCCCCTGCAAGTGGGGATCTGGGGGGACTCAAACCCAGATCCTTGCACAGGTCTTGTGCTTCGTACTATGTGCACTTAAACCAGTACACCACCGCCCGGCCCCTACTAATTCTATAAATATTCCAGTGTTCACATAAATTCCAAGTTTATTTATTTCTCAATAAAATTTTTGTTCACTTGCCATTGGTGTATAGGACTATAAGAATTTTGGAATATAGCTTCATACCATTATGTAAGTCTCAGGGGATCCACCATCAAAGTTCTAGTGTTAAAATTACTCCCAAATGACTTCCTTTATCCATGCATCCCCTCCATGTCTCCTTTCCCACTGGTAACCATCATATTTCTCATAGGTTAAGAGCATTTTTTTTTTTGGTGTATATTTTTCTAGTTCATCAACTTTTTAAAAAAAATATTTCACATGTAAGGACCCAGCCAATTATTTCCTTTCCTTTTCTGGTGCATTTTTTTGCTTTAATCTATGTATATAACGTATGGTAAGTGAAGTTGAGCATTTAAAAAATATTTATTTATTTGTTCCCTTTTGTTGCCCTTGTTGTTTTATTGTTGTAGTTATTGTTGTTGATATTGTCTTTGTTGGATAGGACAGAGAGAAATGGAGAGAGGAGGGGAAGACAGAGCGGGGTAGAGAAAGACAGACACCTGCAAACCTGCTTTACTGCCTGTGAAGCGACTCCCCTGAAGGTGGGGAGCCGGGGGCTAGAACTGGGATCCTTGGGCTGGTCCTTACGCTTTGCGCCACTTGCACTTAACCTGCTGCGCTATTGCCCAACTTCCAAAGTTGAGCATTTTAATGCTTGTGGACTATCTTCTTTGGATAATTGTGTGTGTGTGTGTGTGTGTGTGTGTGTGTTTTTAGATCTCTTGCCGATTTTTAATTGTGTTATTTGTTTTTTTGTTATTGAGTTGAATGGCTTTTTAAAAAATATTTTATTAATTAATTTATTTATTCCCTTTTGTTGCCCTTGTTGTTTTATTGTTGTAGTTATTATTGTTGTTGTCTTCGTTGTTGGATAGGACAGAGAGAAATGGAGAGAGGAGGGGAAGACAGAGAGGAGGAGAGAAAGACAGACACCTGCAGACCTGCTTCACCGCCTGTGAAGCGACTCCCCTGCAGGTGGGGAGCCGGGGTTTCGAACAGGGATCCTTATGCGGGTCCTTGTGCTTTGCGCCACCTGCGCTTAACCCGCTGCGCTACCGCCCGGCTCCCTGTTTTTATTTTTTTTAAATAAGTAGTGTTATTTTATTTATTTATTATTGGATAGAGATAGGAGTTGGGGGGAATAGCGAAGGAGAGAGACAGAGAGACACCTGCAGCTCTACGTCACCACTCATGAAGTTTCCCCTTGCAGGTGGGCCCCAGGGGCTTGAACCCTGATCCTTGGCATTGTAGTGTGTGTCCTCTGCCGGATGTACCACCGCCTGCCTCCCCTAGTACCACTTTTGTTGCACCCTCAAGATCGGGTACTCACTGCTTCATCTTCGTTTGACTCTAGACACGTGCTTTCTTTTTTTTTTTTTCTTTAAAATTTTTATTAGAGAGTTAATAGTGGTTTACTGGATTACAAAATAATAGGGGCAGAGTTCCATACCACTCCTGCCACCAAAGTTCGATGCCCCCACACTCCACCCTCTAAGTAAGTTTTTTCCTCCTTGCAGAGAGAGAGAGAGAGAGAGAGAGGGAGAGGGAGAGGGAGAGGGAGAGGGAGAGGGAGAGGGAGAGAGAGAGGGAGAGAGATTACACGAGAGAATAGCAATGAAGTTTCCCCCAGTACCACAGTACTTGTAATTTACTAGGGGCTTGAGCCTGCCTCACCTCACGCACACAGCAAAGCAGGACTCCTCCCAGGGAGCTAGCTTGCCAGTCCACAGATAATTATTTATTTCTCTGTTAATATCTTCACCTATCTAATAATTATTCAGAAGTATGTTTTTTAATTTCACATACTAGAGTTTCCTCCTATTTTCTAGTTGTGATTAATTTCTAGCTTTACACTGTGCAGTCAGAAAAAATACTTGATATGGTCTTTTATTTTAGTGTGTGTGTGTGTGTGTGTGTGTGTGTGTGTGTGTGTGTTTGGTTTTTGTTTGTTTGTTTGCTGTGGCCAGAGCACTGCTCAGCTCTGGTTTATGGTGGTGTGGGGGATTGAACCAGGGACTACAGAGCCTCAGGCATAAGAGTCTCTTTGCATGACCATTATGCTATTTACCTCATCCAGTCTTTTATTTTAAAACATTTTATTATTATCTTTATTTATTGGAGACAGCCAGAAATGGAGAGGAAGGGGAGATAGGGAGAGATAGAGAGACACCTGCTTTCCTCTGCAGGTGGGGACTGGAGGCTTGAACCTGGGTCCTCGCGCATTATAACATGTGCACTTAACAGATGTGCCACTACCTGGCCTCAAGTCTCTTATTTTTAAATTGCCACCAGGATTATCTCTGGGGCTTGGTGCCTGCACAATGAATCCACTGCTCCTAGTGGCCATTTCATTTTGTTTTTAATAGAGACAGAAATTGTGAGGGAAATGGGAGAAAGAGAAACACCTGTAGCCACTGTTTCATTGCTTGTGAAGCTTTCCTCTTGCACATGGGGATTCAGGGCTTGAACCCAGGTCTTTGTGCATGGTAATATGTGTGCTCTACTAGATGCACCACCACCCAGCTCTGTTTGGCATGATTTTGATCTTCCTATATTAGTAAGGCTTTTTTTTTTTCCTATTTCCCCCAAATATTCTTGAGACACTTGTATGTGCACTTGAAAAGAATGTGTATTTCTTTGGTGATGTAAATTTCTTTATGTCTATTAAGTTTATCTGGTCTATTACTTCATTTAATGTCATTGTTTACTTCATTTTTTTAAAGATTTATTTTATTTATTTCATAGAGAAAGAGAGAGGGGAGTTTAATATGAGACAGAGTGTGAGAGAGAGAGAAGCCAGAACCAGAGTAAACTCTGGTACATGCAGCACAGGAGATCAGACTGGGACTTCAGGCACCTAAGTCCTATACTGCACCAGCTGCGCTATTTCTTTGACTACCATTTCTTATATCTGTCTGGAGTGTTTCCCTACTGATGTAAATATATGTGGAGATTCCTGACGATGATTCTGTCATTGTCAGCATCTTACTTTAGGCCCGTTAAGTGTCATATGCATTTAGGTACATCTGTGTTGGGTACATAGTGGCTTTTTTTTTTTAATGTTTAGTTACTTTTTTTGAGAGAGATAACAAAGAGAAGTACATATATGGAGATCAGAGTACAGGGGTTGGGTGATAGTGCTCCTGGTTGAGCGCACATGTTACAATGTGCAAGGACCCAGGTTCGAGCCCCTGGTCTCCAACCGCAGGGGGTAAGCTTCACAAGTGGTGAAGCAGGGCTGCAGGTGTCTGTCTGTTTCTCTCCCTATTACTCCCTTCCTCTCAATTTCTGGCTATCTCTATCCAATAAATAAATAAAGGTAATAAAAAATAAAAGAGGGGGGATCAGAGTACTGCTCGGCTCTGATTTATGGTTGAACTGGAGATTGAACCTGGGACCTCAGAGCCTCAGATATGAAAGTCTTTTGCAGAATCATTATGCTGTCTCCCCAGTCCAGGTACCTAGGTGCTAATGCTAGTTATCCATCTTCATGATGGGTTGTCCCCTTGGTTACTATGCACCTGTCTTTGTCTCTTATTATCTTATTTTCAAGAGAAGGGGGGAGAAGGAGAGATTCCACACCACTGGTCTACCACTTGTGAAGCTTCTTATGTGGTGACTGGGGACTTGAACCCAGGTTCTAGCTCATGATGAAGTGTGTGCTCTACCAGGTGAGCTGTCACCAGGTCTCCTCTCTTACATTCTTTCATGGGGAAAAGGTAGAACTAAAATCTTTATAAAAATTATAATTTTGTGTACAATGACTTCCTTGATAGCTGCCCATAACTGATCTCCCCTATCCCGCTAACAGACTCTTAGTTGGAGTTATTATTTTTTTAATGTTTTGTTTTTCATTCTTAATATTTATTTTTCCCCTTTGTTGCCCTTGTTTTTTAATTTTTATTATTGTTGTAGTTATTATTGTTGTTATTGATGTCGTCATTGTTGGACAGGACAGAGAGATATGGAGAGAGGAGGGGAAGACAGAGAGGGGAAGAGAAAGATAGACACCTGCAGATCTGCTTCACTGCTGTGAAGTCACTCCCCTGCAGGTGGGGAGCCAGGGGCTTGAGCTGGGATCCTTAAGCAGGTCCTTGCACTTCCACACCACGTGTGCTTAACCAGCTTCTTTGGAGTTATTTAGCATAATGTCTGAAGTCACCTGAAGTAGCCACTCAATACCTTGCTGAGTCCTTCCCTTGCATACTGGAGAAGTACATTTGTTTGTTTTCTCCAAGTTCTACTCCTGACTCAACTAAATTGATTTCTTGATTTACAGTTTGATCTTTCAAAAAAAAAAACTATCTATTTTCATGAAAGACAGATACAGAGAGAAAGATAAACACACAGCGAGAGACCATAACACTGCTTGGCTCTGGGTAATGGTGGTTCTGGGAATGGAACCTGGGACTTCAGAGCCTCAGACTTAAGAAAATCTTTTGCAGAACCATTATATTCTTTTCCCAGTCCAGTGTATGTGTTTTAATTAAGCTTCTTTTTTTTTCTTGCTTTCTTTTTTAATATTACTGTTCAGTCTGTTACTTGTTCTACTATTTAACTGCTTAGCTGAACCCAGAGGAGCATGGAATGATTTTCTTTGTATTCTGTTAATAGTTTATAGCTTAAATCTTGATTAACTATATCCTCAAATCAGGTTTATTACTGGTTCTAGTGACCTAACCCTCTCACATTATTTTATTATGTAAGATGCTTGTAGCAGTATTAACATTTGATAAAGTTCTTGTAAGATTCTCAGAAGTTTTATTTCATATGTTGTCTCAGTAACTAGTCAAGGAATTTTTTTTTTACAATATAAACAGTCTTTGTTAGATCAAGAACACATATTAAAAGTTCAATATTTGCAATAATGGATACAATTGTTTATATTAGAGACAAACAAAGATTATTCCTGAGGGCATCTGAAACAGTTTTTAGAAATTCTCACGTCATAATTCTCAGTGATCCTAATGAAATTCGGAGCTGTCTCACTAAATCTTTTCACAAGCACTTTAATTTCATCCAACAATGCATATAAAAACTAGAGTATAGGGGAAGTGACCATTTTTCCTGTTTATCCAAAAGTCCCCTGCTAAATTTGGAAGGTGATAAGCAGGGGAGGAACATGATCACAGTTACAGAAAGTTAGTGTGGTTGAGGAGGTTGGAGAAAGACAGATCTTCATGGGGTAGCTAAACATTTCAAAAAATGCACAAGCCCAAACCAAGAGACCCCTCACAGAATGGGATAAGATCTTTACATGCCATACATCAGACAAGAGGCTAATAACCAAAATATATAAAGAGCTTAACAGACTCAACCACAAGAAAACAAATAACCCCATCCAAAAATGGGGAGAGGACATGGACAGAATACTCACCACAAAAGAGATCCAAAAGGCCGAGAAACACAAGAAAAAATGCTCCAAATCTTTGATTGTTAGAGAAATGCAAATAAAGACAACAATGAGATACCACTTCACTCCTGTGAGAATGTCATACATCAGAAAAGGTAACAGCAGCAAATGCTGGAGAGGGTGTGGGGTCAAAGGAACCCTCCTACACTGCTGGTGGGAATGTAAATTGGTCCAGCCTCTGTGGAGAACAGTCTGGAGAATTCTCAGAATGGATCTACCCTATGATCCTGCAATTCCTCTCCTGGAGATATGTCCTAAGGAACCCAACAAATCCATCCAAAAAGATCTGTGTACACATATGTTCTTAGCAGCACAATTTGTAATAGCCAAAACCCGGAAGCAACCCAGGTGTCCAACAACAGATGAGTGGCTGAGCAAGTTGTGGTATATATACACAACGAATACTACTCAGTTATAAAAATTGGTGACTTCACTGTTTTCAGCCAATCTTGGATGGACCTTGAAGAAATCATGTTAAGTGAAATAAATCAGAAACAGAAGGATGAATATGGGATGATCTCACTCTCAGGCAGAAGTTGAAAAACAAGATCAGAAGAGAAAACACAAGTAGAACCAGAACAGGAATTGGTGTATTGCACCAAAGTAAAAGACTCTGGGCTGTGTGGGGGTGGGGGTGGGCGAATACAGGTCCAAGAAGGATGACAGAGGACCTAGTGGGGGTTGTATTGATATATGGAAAACTAAGAAATATTATGCATATACAAACTATTGTATTTACTGTCGAATGTAAAACATTAATTCCCCAATAAAGAAATTTTAAAAAATGCACAAGCTTGGTGGAAATAATTCTGCTCTGATAAGAGAAATAAGAGAAGTTTTTTGACCTGGGAAGTGACAAAGTTACTCGTGCTGGACTTATAAGCAAGCACGAGGTCTTGAGTTTGATCCCCTGCATTGCCTGTACCAGAAAGATCCTCTGGTTCTCTCTTCATTATTAATAAAATTGTTGCTTATTTTTTTATTATTTATTTTTTTATTGCTGTCAGCCTTACTGCTGGGGTTTGTTATGGGGACGATGAATCCATTGCTCCTGGTGGCCCTTTTCTTTCTTCCTTTTCTCACCTTCTTTCCTCCCTTCCTTCCTTCCTTCCTTCCTTCCTTCCTTCCTTCCTTCCTTCTTTCCTTCCATCCTTCCTTTTCTATTATACTTGATAGGACAGAAAGAAATTGACAGGGAAGGGGAGATAGAGAGGGAGAGAGAAAGAGGGACACCTGTAAACTTGTTTCACCACTCGTGAAGCACCTCCCTGCAGGTAGGCAGTGGGGGACTTGAATATGTGCACTTAACTGGGTGTGCCACCACCTAGCCCCATAAATAAATCTTTAAAAAGATGGAAGAGAAGTTTTGTATTAGTCTAGGGACTAGGGACTAGGGGATATTACTGCAGGAGACAGATGATGTAGGTGTTGTGATGCAGGTCATCAGTCACCCACAACAAGATAAAAAGAAGAGGGTTCTAGAGTTTAGAAGTTCCATATGCTTGGTAAGAACTGTCCTAATGTTTCCTCTTTTAGGCCTCAGTATTACCGTAGTTCTGTAGCTTGCCATCACTCTCGGTGTTCCCTTATCTTCGTATTTCATTTTTCTACATGCTACAGATCTGGTGCTAGCAGCCCACCTGTTGGCTTCACCTGTGGTTTCAGTATGATTTACATGTATAGGCTGCTGATCAAAGACCAATGGGCAATTAAAGGGAATAACATGGGGGTGGGAGGATCAGTCAAAAGAATCAAGGTACAGAGCGGTAAGAGGCCAGATATTTATCACAATCCAGAGTCCAAAGTTCAGTCATAGTTTCAGTCAGAGCTTCACACCAGAATCACTTGAGGAATATAACCTTTTTTTTTTTGAGTGATAGATGCCAGACCCCAAACAGGTTCTTTTTTTAATGGTCATCTTTTTAAATTTTTTTAAATCTGGGCAGAGGGGTAGATAGCATAATGGTTATGCAAACAGACTCTCATGCCTGAGACTCCAAGTCCCAGGTTTAATCCCCCACACCACCATAAGCCAGAGCTGAACAGTGCTCTGGTTAAAAAATAATAATAATAAAAACTTTATTTATTGGATAAAGACAGCTAGAAATAGGGTGGGGGAGATTAAAAGGGAGAGGGATAGAGAGACACCTGCAGCACTGCTTCACCACTTGCAAAGCTTTCTCCCTGCAGGTAGGGGCCAGGGGCTTGAATCCACGTCCTTGCACATTGAAACATGTGTGCTCAACCAGGTGTGCTACCACCTAGCCTCCCCACCAGACATTTAAAAAAATATTTATTTATTCCCTTTTGTTGCCTTTGTTGTTTTATTGTTGTAGTTATTATTGTTGGTCATCTTTGTTGGATAGGACAGAGAGAAATGGAGAGAGGAGGGGAAGACAGAGAGGAGGAGAGAAAGACACCTGCAAACCTGCTTCGTTGTATGTCTTCGTATATGGTGCCATTATCAAACCCTAGTCAGAAAGTTCATGTTGTGGGTGATACTGGGGGAAGTAATTTTGCAGTATTTAGTAACTAAGTCAATATGTTTTACTATATTCTAGATTACGTAGCAACACTTGCATGCAATCATTTTACCATCACTTAAAGCTTCAGTTGTTGAGAAACAATAAAAATTCCTCTTATCTTTCTTCAGAGATGTTATTTTTTAAAATGTGGCTTTTCACCTATCTTTTCTTTGAGAGCTTTTGTGCTTATTGTCTTATTTAAGAAATCCTCTCGCAAGGACCAGCTCAAGGATCCCAGTTCAAGCCCCCGGCTCCCCACCTGCAGGGGGGTCGATTCACAGGTGGTGAAGCAGGTCTGCAGGTGTCTATCTTTCTCTCCTCCTCTCTGTCTTCCCCTTCTCTCTCCATTTCTTTCTGTCCTACCCAACAATGACAGCAATAACAATAACAATAATAACAACAAGGACAATAAACAACAAGGGCAACAAAAGGGAAAGAATTTTTTTAAAAAATCCCCTCTGACATCAGGGTCATAACAGCATTCACCTACATTCTCTTCTAAAAAATTTCTTTCAGAGTTGTTATTTTTTGGTGCTATTTTCCTAATTCTCCTATGTTGCAACTTTAAAGGATATTTTCTAGAAGTCATATATCTTAAAGTCAAAATCTGTTTCTCCTAGAGCTATAAAAGAGTTGAAGCCCGCTGTGGATATGCTTATCACATGTTTGCCAACTGTCTTTAAGAGATATACATACCCTGTATTTGCAAAATGTCTAGCAGGGCCTCTAAAATACCCTTGAGTAAAGTCACTTTACAGTCTCCTATCAGGTCAGGTCTTAAAAAAAAAAATCAGCCACCTCAAAGAAAAATCTTTCGATAGAATTCCTAGAAGCCCTGTGCTGACTTTCTATCTCCACCTGTTCCCTCAATGTCCTTGGTTCAACTTTGGAACTGGTTGTTGGATTTCAAACTCCAGCTCTCAACACTGAATTATGAACACCTATTATCTATTTTTTAGTTGGCTCTGAGATTGCATCATATTCCAGGTTGTGCCTACCTGTAAGTTGTGAACAGGAAAGATACATGGTAGCATCCAGAATAATACAGGTTTGAGTAAGTTGTCAGCATTGTCATTGGCCAGACAGGTCTGATTGGACATGTTGTCTGGTAGAGAGAATGAATTGACTTGTGAAAGTGAGCAAGCTGAAGCTTTGGCAGCCAAAGGGGGCGGGGTGGGGGGGAGGGGAGATGCCAAATCTGACTGGAAGAGATATTTCCTCCATACTGGGAAAATTTTCTAGTCCAGAGGGAGCTGTTTTTCTCAAAGAAAGAAGTCTGCTTCCTCAGTCACAGACACTGACATTGTCGCCTGAGGAACAGAAAACAGTCATCTCACTGAAACAGGCTTTCAGCCCTTGGGGATGGTGGTCTGAGTTTCTCTTCCTCTTGAAATAGACACCTGGATTCAAATTGCTCTCCTCCTCCTCCTCCCCGCCCCTCCTCTTTCTTCTTTAATATATTTATATTTTATTTGGGGGAGGAAGTAGGAAAAGAAAGCAGGCCCTATAGTGGGCCCTACTCAGTGACAGCTTCCTGTTCCATAGGGTTAAGGAAATAAAAGTTGTTTGGAAAAATCCAGGTGTAGTTGCTTTGTACGCTGTGATGGGTAGAAGAGATGAAGAGAAGTGAGGGCCCCTCACACCCTCCGTCTTGCCTCAGACTATGTCCTGGAACGTTGGGTGGGGAAAGCACTGCTCTCACTCAGCTTCGTGGGGTTGTTGACTACGGCAAATGGAAGAGCTACACGCCCACACACATATCCGCATACAGATGTATGTGTGCTCTGCTAGAAACTTCTCTCCAAGTACTACTTTCATTGCACCCCAGATCATTTATTTGCTTGTTTTTATGAACACATGAGGAGAGAGAGTGAGAGCGCGTGTGCGGGAAGACAGTCTTGCTTAATCTGGTTTATGGTGGTGCCCAAGATAGAACTTTGGACTTCTGGGGCCTCAGACATGCACATTTTCTGCTCTAACATCTGTCTTCCTGGGCCCCCAGGAATTTTATTATAAGTTGTGTTTTTGCTTAGTCATTTGTTGTCTCCGTCTCCTCCTCCTCTTTTTACAAGGGAGATAAATCTGTACTTTTACTCATTAGTCAGGTTGAGGGTGAAGTGAGAGGACTGAGTGGTCTTGATGTCTTGTGGATTCAATTCTGTCTTAAGGGCTTGTAGGCAGTGGAGAACTCTTCCCAGGTAATGACCCACAGGCTTGATTCTTTTTTTTTTTTTTTTTTTTGCCTCCAGGGTTATTGCTGGGGCTCAGTGCCAGCACTACGAATCCACTGCTCCTGGAGGCTATTTTCCCGTTTTGTTGCCCTTGTTGTGGTATAGTTGTTGTTGTTGTTGGATAGGACAGAGAGAAATCGAGAGAGGAGATAGGCACCTACAGACCTACTTCACCTCTTGCGAAGTGAACCCATCCCTCCCCCGATGTGAGGAGCTGGGGGCTCAAACCGAGATTCTTACACCAGTCCTTGCACTTTGTGCCACGTGCGCTTAACAGCTGCGCTACCACCCAGGCCCCAGGCTTGAGTCTTGGCTGGTTTAAGTATTTGCTGTTGTAGTTGTCCATCATGCTGCCTGCCTTGTGGGGCAAGATGGACGCATCCCACAGATGTCTTCTCTGCTCAGACTTCTCTAAGGCTAATGCTTCCTTCTCATCCTTGTACAGGTGCCCCAGCAGAAAGTACTTCTCCCGTCGCAGGCCCTGTGAGGTTGCTGGTAGACACTGTACTGTTTGCGGTGTCAGTGGCTGGTGGGACACATCTAGCAGCTGGTAGAAACCAACACTATGGTAGTTGAACTTTTGGAAGGTCTCCTGCTTCTTCTTCCACCACCTGTCCTGTTCAACACAGAAAAAAATTTACTTTGATCTATGAGATAGAGGGTGGGGGGGATGTGTGCTAGAAGCAGTGGTTTGATCTCCAATTATTTTTGGCTTTTCCAGTTATCTTTCTGTTACTGATTTCTAGTTCACATTGTATTGCGAGAGATGATACTGTATGGTTTCTTTTTTCTTTCTTCTTCTTCTAGCGTTTTTTCTTTAATTTTTATTTATAAAATGGAAATATCGACAAGACCATAGGATAAGAGGGGTCCAGTTCCACACAGTTACCACCACCACAACTTCGTATCCCATCCTCTCCTTGAAAATTTTCCTATTCTTTATTCCTCTGGGAGTATGGACCCTGGGTCATTATGGGGTGCAGAAGGTAGAAGGTCTGGCTTCTGTAATTGCTTCCCTGCTGAACATGGGTCTTAGCAGGTCGATCCATACTCCCAGCCTGTCTCTCTCGATTTTTTTTTCTTTTGTTTTGCCTCCAGGGTTATTGCTAGGGCTCAAGTGCCTGTACCACGAATCAACTGCTCCTGGAGGCTATCATTGTTGTGGTTATTATTATTGTTATTGATGTTTTTGTTGTTGGATAGGACAGAGAGAAATGGAGAGAGGAGGAGAAGACAGAGAGGGGGAGAGAAAGATAGACACCTGCAGATCTGCCTCACCACTTGTGAAGCGACCCCCCTGCAGGTGGGGAGCGGGGGGCTTGAACCAGGATCCTCATGCCAGTCCTTGTGCTTTGTGCCAGGTGTTCTTAACCCACTGCGCTACCACCCGACCCCCTAAGCTTTTTTATACACATACAGAATTAGTATACTTCTCTACAATTCTGCTATAACACCCTAGTCTAAACTCTACCTACTTTTATCTAGTTAAAGGCCACAGTCTTCCTTCTGAACCACTGCATTTTTCCTACACACTGAAACCAGGTTAACTTAATTTTTTTTTTCCTTCTCACCAGAGCACTGCTCAATCTGGCTTGTAGTGGTGTTGCAACTGAACCTGGGATTTTAGAGCTTCAGGCATTAAAGTCTATTTGCATAACCACCATGCTACCTCCCTGGCCCTCAGATTGACTTTAAATGTCTTAGAGATCATGATACTAATCTACTTAAATTCCTCCACTTCCATGACTTTTCTTAGAATGGATGTTGTGATCTGCCTTAGCTGAACACCCCCCCCCCCCAATTCATCTCTTTTTATCCATCAGTGAGTGGTTCCTTTGCTCTGGTTCCTCTCAGTTCCCATTGTTTGGAATGTTCTCCCTCAGGTTGTGAATGCCCGCTTTCTCTCTTAATTCTTAATTCTTGGCTCTTTCATCCTTGCCTCACAATTCTGTCTAAACTGGTTCTCCACTCAGGGGAAAGAAAAAAAAAAACTAGTATAGCCACAGGCCCTTTGGAATATAACTAAAATATGCCTACTAGCTATCTACAAAACAGAGACACCCCCGGCCCCCAACTCTTCATCTGAAGTATTCCAGCCTTTGGGTTCATGATTAGTCAACAATTTGTTTGGCTTTACATGCTAACTCTTTTCAGCCACCAGGTTCCAGATGCTAGCATGATGCCAACCGGACTTCCCTGGACAAACAGCCCCACCAATATGTCCTGGAGCTCTGATTCCCCAGAACCCCGCCCCACTAGGGCAAGAGAGAAGCAGGCTGGGACTATGGATCGACTTGTCAACGCCCAAGTTCAGTGGGGAAGCAATTACAAAAGCCAGATCTTCCACCTTCTGCATCCCACAATGACCCTGGGTCCATACTCCCAGAGAGTTAAAGAATAGGAAAGCTATGGTCCGTGAAGTGGTGCAGTAGATAAAGCCTTGAATTTTCAACCATGAGCTCCCAAGTTTGGTCCCCGGCAGCACATGTACCAGAGTGATGTTTGGTTCTTTATTGCCTCCTATCTCTCTCTCGTGAATAAATAAATAAATAAATAAATTCTTAAAAGAATAGGAAGGCTATCAAGGGAGTGAATGGGATATGGAGTTCTGGTGGTGGGAATTGTGTGGAGTTGTACCCCTCTTATCCTATGGTTTTTGTCAGTGTTTCCTTTTTATAAATAAAATAAAACATAATTAATAAACTGCTTCCCACTGCCGCCTGTATGCTATTCAGGATCCTCTCATCCAGTTTCATTTTTCTGGCCCTGATATCCACAGACTGTGTTAGTTACTTGTTTAACTGCCACTCCCCCCCATTCGAGCTCCCTGAATTTACCTAATTTGTTTACCACTCTGTTCCCAGCCCCTAGAACAGTGCCCAATGCATAAGAGACATCCAGTAACTCTTTGTAGAATAAATAAAAGATTCATAGATTTTTTTTTTTTTTAGTATAAAAAAGAACTCATTCATTCACTGGTAAAATGCATTTGCTAAGCTTCTACTCTCATGTTTTTACCACTTCGAGTTTTGTACAAGGAAACTATATTGGGGGCTTATATTTTCTTTTATCTTTTAGTTAAATTTATTTATTATTGGATAAAGACAAAGAGAAATTGAGAGGGGAGAGGGAGATAGATAGAGAAAGAGACAGAGAAACACCTGCAGCTCTACTTCACCACTCATGAAGCTTTCCCCCTACAGGTGGGAAACAGGGGCTTGAACCCGGGTCCTTGTACAATGTAGTATGTACACTTAACCAGGTACGTCACTGCCTGGTCCTATATTAGTTTTCTAGGGATGTTGTAACAATCACCATTTAAAACAATGAAAATTTCCACTCTTTAGAAATTTACATTTCTTTTCATTATTACTATTATTATTTTTTACCAGAGCCAAGATCAGCTCTGGTTTACATTGATGCACGGGATTGGACCTGGGACTTTTGAGCTTCAGGCATGAGAGTCTCTTTGCATAACCATTATGCTATCAACCCTCACAAAATTTATACTTAAAAAAATTTTTTTTTTATTCCCTTTTGTGGCCCTTGTTTTATTATTGTAGTTATTATTGTTGCTATTGATGTCGTCATTGTTGGATAGGACAGAGAGAAATGGAGCGAGGAGGGGAAAACAGAGAGGGGGAGAGAAAGACAGACACCTGCAGACCTGCTTCACCACCTGTGAAGCGACTCTCCTGCAGGTGGGGAGCCGGGGGCTCGAACTGGGATCCTTAAGCCGGTCCCTGCACTTTGCGCCACATGCGCTTAACCTGCAGTGCTACCACCCGACTCCCAAATTTATACTTCTTTAGAAGACCAGAAGCCCAAAAGCAAAGTGCTGGCAGAGTTTGGAGGCTCTGAAGGAGAAGCTAACCCTTGTCTCTCTTCCAGCTCCTGGCGGTTGCCAGTAATCCTGGGCATTCTGTGATCTGTAGATATGCAGGTAAATCACTTTGATCTCTGCCTCCATTTTCTTCCTTCCTTTCTTCCTTCCTCCCTTCCTTCCTCCCTTCCTTCCTCCCTCCTCCCTTTCTTCTTTCTTCCCTTTTTAAAAAAAGAGTTTGTTTGTTATGAGAGAGAAAGAAGGAAAGAGGAAGAATATTGCTTAGCTCTAGCATAAGGTAATACCAGGGATTGAAACTGCAGTCTCTGGGGCTTCAGATATGCAAGTTGGCAGTCTAACAGGTGGAGCTATCTCTCCGTTTCTTTGCTTCCATTTCCAAGTCACATTTCTCTTTATTGCACTCCTTTTCTCTGTCTCTACCTCTTCCTGTATCCCTGAGTCCAGGGACTCGGATTCAGTGCTTGCATGATGAATCCGCCACTCCAGGTGTCTCCCCCTTTTTTTATTTGATAGGGCAGAGAGAAATTGAGAGGGAAGGGGAGGTAAAGAGTGAGAGAGAAAAGAAAAACCTCTAGTGTTGCTTCACTACTTGTGAAGCTTCCTGCATGTAGGTGGAATTGGGGACTTGAACCCAGGTCCTTGCGCATGGTGATGTGTAATGCTCAGTTGGGTGTTCCACTACCCAGCTCTTCCTTTCATGCCTCTTATAAAGAGTTTCACTACGTGTAGTATATAATCCAGTAAGACTTCATCTTGGCTCCTTAATTAGTTCATCTGCTACAATAACCCTATTCCCTTACAAGGTCATATTTTGATATTCTGCATGAATATCAGTTCTGGGAGGGAAATCACAATTTAACACATCACTGGGATTTGCAATAATACAGAAACCAAGTTTATTCTTGCTGTAGTGTCATGGCATGGGCTGTCTTCCAGATAGCCACTAACCACTCTTCCACGAATTCTCAGTGTTCTGTTGGGGAGTAACCTCTCCCCCTTTGTGGGCAGTTTTGTTGGGAAAGTAAATCAATATTTTTCACCCTGCTGAAACCAAGAAGTCACAAGTGATCCAAGTGAAGGTACCAGGACTTACGGCACATTTCATTTTCCCAAATTTATATACTAACTTTGACATTCTATTAAGACAGCTTCTCTCCTTCCCTCCCTCTCTCTTATTAATGATTTAATAATAATTAACAAGACTATAGGATAAGTGGGGTACAATTCCACACAATTCCCACAGCCAGAATTCTGTATCCCATCTCCTCTGTTGGAAGTTTCTCTATTCTTTTTTTATTATTATTTATTTAAGAAAGGAGACATTAACAAAACCATAGAATAAGAGGGGTACAATTCCGCACAATTCCCATAACCGATCTCCACATCCCACCCCCTCCCCTGATAGCCTTCCCATTCTCTATCTCTCTGGGAGTGTGGATCCAGGGTCGTTGTGGGATGCAGAGGGTGGAAGGTCTGGCTTCTGTAATTGCTTCCCCGCTGAACATGGGTGTTGACTGGTTGATCCATACTCCCAGTCTGTCTCTCTCTTTCCCTAGTAGGGTGGGGCTCTGAGGAAGTGGCGCTCCAGTACACATTGATGGGGTCGTCTGTCCAGGGAAGTCTGGTCAGCATCTGGAACCTGGTGGCTGAAAAGAGAGTTAACATACAAAGCCAAACAAATTGTTGAACAATCATGGACCTAAAGACTGTAATAGTGCAGATGAAATGTTGGGGGTATTCCCTGCATGCTCTTGTGTACTTCTGCTTTCAGGTATATACTTTTCCCCTAGTTTATGGGCACGGGTGAACCTATGCTCTATCTCAGGGGACCTGGACTATATCTAGGTTTGGGGACTTTATTGGGGAGTGGAACACCTGGAACGGAATTAGAGAATACTATGAAAGGAAAGGTCTCATCCAACTGATGAAGCTGAAGGGTTGTCATTCCACACCTGAAGTGTCTGGTCACAGTCTGAAGTGAAGCATGCTGGGGTAGCACTCTTTGTGTTGATTGGGTTGTGATCTGCGGATGCAATGAGAGCAGCATGCAGAAAAGTGGGCCCCACCCTAAGGTTCCAGGACTGGGGGAAATATAGGCTCTATAGTGGAAATGTGAGGTTCCTGTTGTCTTAGGGTTCAAGAAGACAATGGATAGTTATTGTTATCATCACATTATTTGGTGATGGGGTTAACTTTGGAAAGTCCCTTTGATAGGGTTTGGGTTATAGTACTCAGCATCTTGTATATAGCTGTGTTGTCGGTTGCTTCTGTTCTCCCTGGTCTAGGCTTTTGGGAGAGAACATATCAAAGACAGCCTATGTATTAAAAAGACTCAGTCTGTGTTTTTTTTTATTTTTTATTTTATTTTTTTTTCAGTCTGTGTTTTAAGAAGTTCTAGGATCAACTAGGAATACCAAAGGAGACCACCCGGACCGAAACAAGACAGGACTAGAATGACCACAGAAACCCAGTAAATCGCCCGTGAGTACAAACACGCGTGGCTGGTGACAGAGAGGAGAGGGGGGCCTAAGGAGAGATTAAGTGACTGCTAACAGTTCGACAGTTTGTCAGTGGAGACACCACCTCCAGTCTGCTCCACCAACAAGGGGACAGCTGAAGGGAGGAAAGGACTCCCCAGAGACTCACCAAGTACAACTCTGAGTCTCCATTGCTACTACCCTCAGAATCTGGAGCAGCAACAGGGAGGGACACCAGGGCACAGAGATCTAACCGGGAAACTCAGGAGAAGACCTATACCTCGGTGGCATAGCTGAAGGGCTGTGAAAGTCACTTTGCATAACCACTGGATTATCTCTGCCACACCCTGCTTTATCTCTTGGTCAGGAGTCATTGATTAAGCCAAGAAGCCTATTGATAGTTTAAAAGCCCTCAGGCTACCATAGTCTACAGGGAAAAAAAAAAAAAGGCTTTTACACCACTGAACTCCAACTCAGGGATTGAAAAACCTCTTAACTTATATAAAATGGTTAAAACAACAAGAAAAAATAATGGAGACTCGAACCAGGACAAGAGTCCAGCTAAAAGTCCTCCAGAGGGCAAAGCACAAAACAACGAGTTCAACATCCAAACATTAGCTAAGGAAATAATAACAGGAGTGAGTAAAGAATTTGAAAAAATTGTAATCAGAACTGCAGGAACAACAAATGAGAATATGGAAGAAAATTCTAATTATCTCATGGTTATTAGAGAGCTGAAAGCTGAAATTGCTGAGCTAAGAAGGCAACTAGCTGAATAAGCTAAAACAGTATCAGAGCAGGGCAACAAAATAGATGAACTCCAGAAAGCAGTAGAGGGCAGAGAGAATAGAATCAATGAGGCTGAAGACAGAATTAGCAAGATTGAGGATGAATTAGAGACAACTAAAGAAGAAGTAAGAGATCTCAAAAAGAGATTAAGAGATGCTGAAAACAACAACAGAGTCCTATGGGATGACTTCAAAAGAAACAATATACGCATTATTGGCTTACCAGAAGAAGAAAGAGAAGGGGAGGAAGAAAGCGTTCTCCAGGCCATAATAGCTGAAAATTTCTCTAGTCTAGACAACACCAAAGACATAAAGATTCAAGAAGCCCAGAGGGTCCCAAACAGAATTAACCCAGACCTAAAGACACCAAGACATGTCATACTTAGATTGGAAAGGAATAAGGATAAAGAAAGGATCCTCAAGGCTGCAAGAGAAAAACAAAGAGTCACCTACAAAGGAAAACCCATAAGATTAGCAGCAGACTTCTCCATACAAACACTACAGGCCAGAAGAGAATGGCAAGATATCTATCGAGTGCTCAATGAGAAAGGCTTTCAGCCAAGAATACTATATCCTGCTAGACTGTCATTCAGACTAGATGGAAGCATCAAAACCTTCTCAGACAAGCAACAGTTGAAGGAAGCAACCATCACCAAGCCTGCCTTGAAAGAAGTTCTGAAAGGTTTCCTATAAACAACCAGACCACCACAAATAGAACATATATCAAAACACTCTAAAACTCTACAAGAATGGCATTAAAATATCTTCAATCTTTGATATCAATAAATGTGAATGGCCTGAATTCACCTATTAAAAGACACAGAGTAGGAAGATGGATCAGAAAACACAACCCAACAATATGTTGTCTACAGGAAACTCACCTAACGCAACAAGACAAACACAGACTTAAAGTGAAAAGATGGAAAACTATCATTCAAGCCAATGGCCCACAAAAAAGGGCAGGAACAGCTATTCTCATATCTGACATGATAGACTTTAAAATACATAAGATTAAAAAAGATAGGAATGGACACTACTTAATGCTCAGAGGATCAGTCAATCAAGAGGACTTAACAATTATTAATATCTATGCACCCAATGAGAAGCCATCTAAATACATCAAACTTCTACTGAAAGAGCTACAGCAATATATTAACAGTAACACAATCATAGTAGGGGACTTCAACACCCCACTATCTCAACTTGACAGATCATCCAGGAAGAAAATCAGTAAAGACATAAGGGAGCTAAATGAAGAGATAGATAACCTAGAACTATTGGACATTTTCAGAGTCATTCAGAGCAAGTTGTGGTATATATACACAATGGAATACTACTCAGCTGTAAAAAATGGTGACTTCACCGTTTTCAGCCCATCTTGGATGGACCTTGAAAAAATCATGTTGAGTGAAATAAGTCAGAAACAGAAGGATGAATATGGGATGATCTCACTCTCAGGCCGAAGTTGAAAAACAAGATTAGAAAAGAAAACACAAGTCGAACCTGAAATGGAATTGGAGTATTACACCAAAGTAAAAGACTGTGGGGTGGGTGGGTGGGTGGGGAGAATACAGGTCCATGAAAAATGATGAATGAAATAGTGGGGGTTTTATTGCTAAATGGGAATCTGGGGAATGTTATGCATGTAAAAAAAAAAGAAGTAGAAACGCAAAGCAGAAATTGACTGAGTTTGGAGTATGGCACCAAAGTAAGAAAGCAGAAGTATACTAGAGTTTGCAGTGAGTACCTCCCTAATACTTCCTCTCCACTTTTCCAAGCTTTGGGTCCATGATTGCTCAACAATTTGTTTGGCTTTGTATGTTAACTCTCTTTTCAGTCACCAGGTTCCAGGTATCATCAGTATGCCGGCCAGACTTCCCTGGATTGAAGACACCACCAATGTGTCCTGGAGCTCAGCTTCCCCAGAGACCCATCCTACTAGGGAAAGAGAGAGGCAGACTGGGAGTATGGACCGACCAGTCAACGCCCATGTTCAGCGAGGAAGCAATTACAGAAGCCAGACCTTCTACCTTCTGCAACCCTCAATGACACTGGGTCCATGCTCCCAGAGGGATAGAGAATGGGAAAGCTATTGGGGGAGGGGGTGGGATATGGAGATTGGGTGGTGGGAATTGTGTGGAGTTGTACCCCTCCTACCCTATGGTTTTGTTAATTAATCCTTTCTTAAAAAAAAAAAAATTAAAAAAAAAAAATCATACTAAAAAAGAAAAAAAAAAAAAAAGAAGTTCTAGACATATCAGTTTTTCGCCTCTCATATTAATTAAATAGTGGTTTATGTAATGTTTACACTTTAATAGGATTGTACATAAACACCACTCCCACCACCAAAAGACTGTGTCCCATCCCCACCCTCCACCGTGCTGGGAAGCCCAATGGCCACCCTCCCCTTCACCACAGTGTTTTTACATTGGTGCCCTGGAAGCTTCCCTATTCTTTATCCCTCTGTAGGTATGGACCAAAATTCTTTATGGGGAACAGAAGGTGAAAGTTCTGGCTTCTGCAATTGCCTCTCCACTGGACATTGGTGTGTGGGCTCGCTCTGGGTCTCCCACCCCTCTGGCCAGTGGCAGCAAAGCGTCAGAGCGGCCCCCTGGGAGTCCTGGGGTGGCTCCATGCAGCAGGGGCAAACTGCTCAGAGAGACAAACAGCTCTGGGAGAGCCTCAGTGGGACAACTCATTTGTTGGGGGGAAAAAGCAGGCAAATATACCCATTGCTGAGGGGGAGAGGGAAGGGTGAGGTCATCATTAACCCAAACACAGAGCAACACAATGCACAGTCACATTTTGACCTACAGACTATTTGATCACAAGTAAAAGGTTACCATATAAGGTTTGATCACAAGCTTCACAATGAATATTTTTCTGGAGGTAGACTGCAGGCACTTCAGGGCGGGGATGGGGGAGGCAGCTGAGCAATCAGGATATTTGCTGACGGTTTTCAAGTTAGCCATACACAGTAATTTATGGTCTTTGTTTAAAAAGGGAGGAAGAGTGGCATGTATAGAGAGGCATCCATGTCTGGGGGTCCAAGTCATAAATTCCAGAGGTCAGGAGAAACCTGCCATATCTCAAACCGCAGAGGGAAGGGTCTGGGGTCAACCTACTCAGACTCTCATGGAAATATGGCTTGGACTTCCCGGGCAGTGGGCCCAGCCCCCAACATGGGTGTTGGCAGGTTGCTCTATACTCCCTGCCTGTCTCTAGGAGCGTAGGGCACTGGACAGGTGAGGTTCCAGGGCACATTGGTGAGGTTGTCTGCCCAGGAAAGTCAGGATGGGGGACATAGCTTTTATTGTATTCTAAAGTTTCCATGATTTTTAGTACTAGAAATCTGTAAATGCATATAGTGCTGTAAATATATAGAGACTGTTTAAAAGTCTGGACTTGTGGAGCTTTTAATCTTTTTTTTTTTAAATTAGAGATTTAATGCTGATTTACAAAATCGTAAGAGCTTTTAGTCTTTGAGTTGAGACACACACAATCAAGAGAAAAGGAGCAGCAGATGTGGAAAGGTAGCAGCAATCGTGGCAGTTGGTTTTATGGCAAACAGCCAAAGCAGCAAAACCCCAACAAGATGTGCCCAACCTCCAGGTGCTGACTGCCTTTCTGCCTCGTGTCCAGGTCTGGCTCCCTAACTTCTCACGCATCCTCCTCACAAGCCCTTGGCTAAAGTGCCTTTTTGCATGAGGAAGCCAGAATCCACTGCTTCTATTTGCAACTGGAGACATTCAACAGTGACACTGAGATCCAACATTTTTTTAGCAGCGCTGCAGTTTTGCATATTTAGATCTGAGTTCTGACATGCTGAGTTTACTACTATATGAGACACTACCTTCAAAATGTCAGTTTCTCCCCAAAACCTACAAATTAGTGCAATCACCAGATGACATATTAGCATCGTTATTAATTTATTTATAACCCACCTGGGTTAAAAAGGATTTCATTGTGTTAAATCATCCTATAAAGCTACAGTAAGAAAAGGCACATTAAAGAAAAAAGAGAGAGAGATGAAAGGGAGACAAAAGGGAGACAAGGGTAGAAGGATCAGGTGGAGGCAGGAAGGCATCTGAGCCCTACGGAGAAGGAGAAGGACTGTGGAGGCAGACAGCCGTATGGAAAAATTCATGATGTGAGCATGTGTGCGGGCTGTGGCTCTTGCCAATGTATATGGGAACACAGTATTTCTGCTTGAAATCGTGTCTTCTCAATCTGCATCTCTGTTAAAGGAAAAGTTAATGGTATATTTTTTTACAGTCAAGTAGGACCATGAGATGAACTAAATAACCTGCAAAAAAAAGAACCTCCTAACTAAATAAGAGAGAAGACAATACAGAGTTATTGTGTTATCACTGTAAACGTGGTGAAACATTCTAAGGTTGGGGGATGGTGGTTGGTGGGGCCCCAGAGATAGCTCACTGGGTATAATGTGCATTTTGCCATGAGCAAAAAATTGTGTTTGAGCTCCCGGCCTCCACATGGAAGCATTAGACAGAGAGGAAGTCTCATGAGTGGTGAAGCAATGCTGTGGTGTCTGACTTCTCTCTATCCTTGTCTACCACTCTCTATTGGGGGGCGGGGTGGGGCCAGGGGAGTCCATGGAGAGCAATAATCATGTGGACACAAAACTCCAGTGACGTTCTGGTGGAAAAACAAGTTGTGTGGGATGTTTAAGAGTACTAGACAAAAAACAAAAACCCCACTCCAAGCTGACAACCATTCTAGCTAGTGCTTTATTGGGAACTAGCTTAGCCTGTTAGAACACCAGCCAGTAAGCCTGAAGTCTCAGAAGTCGAAGGTTCAGTCATGAACACCACCTTATTATGCGAGAGCTAAGCAGTGTTTTGTTCCTCTTTCTGTCTCCTATCATAATAAACAAACAAGCACACAAATAAATACATCCATATTAAAAGAAAGTTTGTGACATCTCATATATATATATATATATGTATATCTGTATTTGCCTTGGAAAAGCTTATTTTAGAAGCATTTTTGGCAAATAAAAATATGTTTTAAACATAGGCAAGCAGCCTGGGACATGGTGCAGTGGATAAACAGTGGATAAAATTGGACAATGAGGTGAGAGATCTCAAGTTTAATCCCTGGCACTGTGTATGCCAGAGTTCTGCTCTGATTTTCTCTCCCTTTCTCTCTCATGAATAAATAAATAAAGAAATAAACCCTTAATAAAATAAAATACAGAAGAACTTACAATTTGCAAGGGCACCTACTGGCAATCTTTTTTGCACATGAAACAGTATTCCCTTATTTATATTTTTCAGATGCAGGGTTGACATGCATGTATCAAAATTCTGGTTCCCCTCTTCCGGGTTTCATAAAAGAAGTGAAACCCAGATTTTAAATGCAAGCACTGCATAATGACATTGCTCATACATACTAACACAGTAAACACAATCATAAGGTACTGATCTTCATTATTGTAATGAAGATTTTCCCCATTTTAATATTTATTGCTGTTTTCCTACCAAAGCTTTTCCAAAAGGGATCTGCAAGAACTATTGGCTACATCACAAGTGCCACCTAGTGTTTTCTCTAAAAACTAACAGTTTTCCATCACCAAAAACAAGAACAGAACAAGAGGAACAAGTTCATACTCCCAGGAGAAAGCTTGTTTTTAAATAGCTCTGCTTCCTTAAAGGGGAGAGTAATCAGTCAGGAAAGGGTTTGGAAGGAGAATCTGGAAGTGAGTTCTTGGGCTGTAGTCAGATTTCCCAAACTGCTTAGTTTTAATTCCGTTAAGTATAGATGAAGCTACGTAAATAATAAAAAGGTCCGGTGGTAGCACAGCGGGTTAAGCGCATGTGGTGCTAAGGGCAAGGACCCACATAAGGATCTGGGTTCAAGCCCTCTGCTCCCAATCTGCAGGGGAGTCGCTTCACAGGCAGTGAAGTAGGTTTGCAGGTGTCTGTCTTTCTCTACCGCTCTCTGTCTTCCCCTCCTCTCTCCATTTCTCTCTGTCCTATCCAACAATGACATCAATAACAACAACAATAATGAAAACAACAAGGGCAACAAAAGGGGAACAAAAAAAAAAGGAAGGCATTTAAATAAAGAAGAAATGACAGTATTTAAAAAGGATTTATTCTGTCTGCCAGTGTGTAGTGGTTACATTCACTTTACTAAAGGTCTAGTTCCACTGCTATTATTTTATGTCTGGAATGTCTGCTTTCCCCAACACCCTTATCTTTTTTTTTTGTCTCTAGGGTTATCTCTGGGCCTTAGTGCCTGCACTAAAAATCCATTGCTCCTGGAGGACACCTTTTTTCTTTTGTTGCCCTTGTTGTTTATCATTGTTGTTGTTGTTATTGTTGTTGTTGTTATTGCTGTCGTCATTGTTGTATAGGACAGAGAGAAATCGAGAGAGATGGGGAAGACAGAAATGGGGAAAGAGACACCTACAGACCTGCTTCACCGCTTGTGAAGCGACTCCCCTGCAGGTGGGGAGCCGGGACTCGAACTCGGATCCCTACACCAGTCCCTTGCACTACTGCCGGCCCCCCCAAACCCTTATCTCTGAGGCATTGAAACCTCACCACCACCAAACACCGTCATCCAGGCTGAATCCTAAACTCTAGCTGAGCGGCTGCTGTGACAGGACCCAGTGCTATGTCAAGGGAGCACACTCAGGATTTAGTCTTACTATCAAGGAGCTTCATTTCAATTTGGAAAAAGGAAGAACAGAAAAGAAGAGGAAAGGAAGCAAAGCAGGAGAAAAGGGGCAGGTATATAATAATACAGATATTAAAATAAAAAATAATAATACAGATACTATTATGATAGGTAAAAACACCATCTCTGTTTTTCTTGTCCACAGGTCAGAAAACACTGGACCCATTCCTGCCCTTCTATCCCGTGCCTGAGTCCTGGAGTCCTCTTTTCAAATGCCATCCTGACATTTTCTTTCTTCCTTGTTCGTTGTTCATTTGCCCCATTCAGCTCATGCCTCGAAAATTGCAACATTTATCTTTTGGCTTCCTGCCTCCCTTACTGTCAGAGTGACATTAATAATGTTGTCTTTAATTTGACATTATCTTCCTTAAGAACCAATTGTAACTCGTGCTTATCAGGCCAGGCTCATCCAGGTGCTCAGATCAGGCCATCCCAAACTGCCCTTTTATAGCATACTGATTATTTTGAGTCGAGAGTAGTGAGGCTGTGTTCTTCCCTCACTTCCTTTTTTAAATTGTTATCAATTTATACATAAAATAAAAAATATCGACAAGATCATAGGATAAGAGGGGTGCAATTCCACACAATTTCCACCACCAGGACTCCGTATCCCATCCCCTCTCCTGATAGCTTTCCTATTCGTTATCCCTCTGGGAGTATGGACCCAGGATCATTATGGGGTGCAAAAGGTCTGGCTTCTGTAATTGCTTCTTCGCTGAACATGGACACTGTTCTCTCTTTCTTTCTTCATTTCTTCCTTTCTCTTTCTCTTTATTCTCCTCCTCCTCCTTTTAATAAGATATTCTACCATGCAAAGACTATTTATTTTATTTGTTATATGTTTTATGGGATAGGACAGAGAGAAATTGAGAGGGGGTGGGGAGATAGAGAGAGGGAGAGAAAGAGAGACACCAACAGCATTACTTCACCACTCTTGAAACTTCTCCCCTGCAGGTGGGGAGTGGGCTTGACGCTAATTCCTTGAACACAGTAATGTGTGCTCAACCGGCTCCTTCACTGCCTAGCCCATTCTCCCCTCAGTTCTTTTACTTTACCCATAGTTGATGAAGTGCTCTTTTTAAAATTTTGTCACCACCAAGACTTCATTGCTCCAGGCTGACTTTTTCAGATTTGTAGAAAAAGAGAGACAGAGGGAAAGAGGGGGTGATGTTACAGCACTAAAGCTCCCTCCAGTGCACTGGTGGCTGCACTGAACTGGGCCTCACATGTCAGAGCAGACACATCACCCTGGGGAGCTATTTGGCTGGTCCTCCTTTTATTTTTATTTATTTATTTTAAATGAATTAGAAGAATGTAGATAGAGATTGCTCAGATGTAGGTTATATGTAAGCATGTCCTTCCTATTTGAGAAACCTGCCTTTCCATTTAAAGTAAGGATGAAGTCATCCTATATTTGTTATGTGAGGTCCTTCTCTTTCTGGTACCCCAGGCCCCTTAATGTCATCCTCCCCACCCCACCCCCCCTTTTATTTTGCCTCCAGGGCTATCGCTGGGACTCAGTGCCTGCACTATGAATCCACTGCTGGGCTGGCGTGGGGGTGCCTCTTCCCGGGCGCATACTCTCTGGGTTGGAGAGAACTTGACCGGAGCCAGCCTGGGCTGCTACTCACTCAGCAACGCAAGGGAGATGACTCAGGAACCAAACACATGGTGGCGAGGCAATGCAATTCTTTATTGATCAGAGAGCCCAGGCTTTTAAAGGGCAGACTTGGAAGTGGCAAGTCTGAAACTGAAATGGCTAGGAAAGGGGCGGAGAAAGGCAAAAGGGGTCTGGGAAGGTAGAAACTTCCTTAGCAACAGTTTCGAGGGTTTTAACTGGTAGGATTAATACTACCCTGCAGGTAGGGAGGATCTTGAGGATGGAAGGAAGGTAGATTAAAGGAATGGAATGGGTGGGGATCTTTCAGGCAAAACAATGATTATGTAGATAGGCCATAGTATCAGGAATGCAGGGTGCTTTGTGAGACTCCTCACAACTTCCCAACAATCCACTGCTGGTGGTTATCTTTTTTCCATTGTTGTTGTTGCTTTCATTATTGTTGTTGGATAGGACAGAGAGAAATTGAGAAAGGAGGGAAGACAGAGGGGGGAGAGAAAGATAGACACTTGCAGACCTGCTTCATTGCATGTGAAGAGACCCTACCCCCCCCCCCCACTGCAGGGGCAGTGCCAGGAGGCTCAAACTGGAATCCTTGCTCTGGTCCTTGCACTCCATACTATGTGGACGATTGCCCCCCCACTCTCATTTCTGGGATCTGCTCAGTAAGTGTAACCTGCCCCCCCCCCCGTTTGTGCATATTATTATATTGATTTTTCCTTTGTCAACCCACCTGGGGATGTTGTAATTGACCAACCTGCGAAGAACCCAGAAGACTATGGTGATTTTCCCCTTGAACCCCAATAATACAAATCTTTCGTACATTTGGCTTTCATTTCCCTTTTTAAAACTGCTTGGGCTGTTTCTTGGCATTTTTACTTGTCCTCCCACTAGATATTTTATCATTTACTTATTTATTTTCCCAGATAATTTATCATTTGTTCTTCTGTCAGCTGTTTTAATTGCCCTCCTCCCATTCTTAATTTTCTGGTCCTCTCTCTCCTAGGCACCCCATTCTCTTACCATCTCTCATGGTTGTTCTTTCAACTTGGCCACAGCAAGAAAGGCATACTGAAACTTCCCTTTTCTGCACTTTGGGTTTGTCACACTGTTTCCTCTGACACTGTGTGAGGGGTGTGTGTCTTCCCCCCACCCACCCAAGCCCACCCACTCCCTTTTTTCTCCTAGTTTTGTTGCAGAATTATCTTCAAATAGCATTCTCCCAAATGAACATGTGTGATGTAGATGGCCCAGGTCCTATTTGTTTGAAAAGTCTTTATTCCACCTTCACACTGATTGTGTTTGTCTGGTTACAGTAGTCTAGTTTATATCGTATTGCCAGAGATGTTGGTAGGTGTTTTCTCACTGTGTTTAAGTAATTATGTTCACTGATGAGAGATTTGATGTCAACTTTAGTTGTTTTTTTTAAATAATGTTTGTTGCATAAATAAGTCTTGTTTATAATCTGAGATGTAGATTGCGCCTATCTCTTTATTATCAGCTCGAATCCAAACAGTTAATTTTCCCATGAATTTTTTTTTCTCAAAAAAATATCATACACTTCAAGAATTTGTGTATTATTCTTACCCAGGGGCCATGCTAATTTTCTGTGTATTGTTCCAATTTTAAAACTAAGGCCTGAAAGTCTGAGGTCTACTTAAATTTTTTATTAGTGATTTAATAATGATCGACAAGTTTGTGGTATAAGAGGGGTAAAATTCCATACAATTCCCACCACCAGAGTTCTGTATCCCATCCCCTCCACTGGAAGTTTTCCTATTCTTTATCCCTCTGGGACTGAATTCTACTTTTAAGGCTAACTAACGAAATCTCAGAGCCTGACTCTGAAAACATAAACTTTTATAATTTTAAAAGCTGTCTAATAAAAAATATGTTCCTTCTCTACTGCATCATCAAAGAGAGAGACATCTCTCATCTTAAAAGTTGGAAAAGGATGGGAGCCAGGCGGTAGCACAGCAGGTTAAGTGGCACAAAGTACAAGGACCAGCGTAAGGATGCCAGTTCGAGACCCCGCTCCCCACCTGCAGGGGAGTCGCTTCATAATCGGTGAAGCAGGTCTGCAAGTGTCTGTCTTTCTCTCCCTGTCTCTGTCTTCCCCTCCTCTCTCCATTTCTCTCTGTCCTATCCAACAACAATGACAACAATAATAGTAACAACAACACTGATGAACAACAAGAAAGGGCAACAAAAGGGAAAGAAATAGCTTCCAGGAGCAGTGGATTCATAATGCAGGCACCAAGCCCCAGCAATAACCCTGGAGGCAAAAAAAAAAAAAGTTGGAAAAGCGATTCATGAGGTAGGTTGTTAAAAGTGAACTCTCATAAGCACACCAGACTTGTCTCTTCTACGATATGATTCTTGCTTATTTGCTTGCTTGTTTAGTATAGATACAGAGAAAAACTGAGAGGGGAGGGGGAGATAAAGAGGGACAGGGAGAGAGATGGAAACACCTGCAGCATTTTCATGAAGCTTCCCCTCCAGGTGGGGAACAGAGTCTTGGGCCCAGATCCTTGCACACGATAATGTGTGGGCTTAACTAGGTGCGCCAATCCTGTTCTTGCACAAAAATTCACAACTAGTTACCAGCTCATGTTGTTCTCTCAAATATAAATCTGTCACTGGAATGATTACGTGAACAAAGGAGTCTTGTAGATGCTAGAGATTTCAGTGACACCTGTGATTTCATCTTGTTAAACTTTTGTTAAGATTGTCTTACTTGTTACCTTAGTGATGATGATATAGTTAACACTGAAACTCCTAAATAATATACACAGTGTCAGAGATGCTCTGCTGAGTTAGAAGAGGATCTTTGGTTCTCTGTTTCTGAATTGGACAAATATAAGTCTACTCTGCTAGAGTTTTCTGAAAAACAAAGAGTTTGAATTTTGTTCCATTTACATTTCCACCTGGATATCAGGTTGCTTCAGCACCATGAGACACAGTGACAATTTTTCAAACCAAGAGGTAGGCTTTAAAAATGTATTTATTTATTTATTGCTACTAGGGTTATTGCTGGGGTTTGGTGCCAGCAGTGGAAATGTGTGGGCTCAACTGGGTGTGCCACCATGCAGTCCTTTATTATTTTTTTATGATAGAGACAGGGAGAAGAGGGTGTAAGATGAGTGAGGGGAAGAGAGAGAGAGAGAGAGAGACCTGCAGCCTGCTTCCTCACTCCTGAAGCTTCCTCTTGGCAGGTACTAGAACTTGGTTCTCAGGAATGGTAATTTATTTGCTATACCAGTTGCCCTACTGCCTGGCCTCCCAAATTTTATTTATTAGCAAGGTCTTTGGTTATAGCCGAGGGATAGTAACTTGGAGTAGGTGATAGCTGGAGAGGTGTTGAAATGTGACCGAAATCGGGATAGCACTGGATGAAGCAAGGACTGGTTGAGGTTTAGGATGTCAGGGGTGAGGCTGAGGGCAAGAGTGGAGTCAAGTTGTCTAGATGTGGGGCTTAAAAAAAACTGGGTCAGGTAGTGTTACCAACTGAGACAGAAATAACTGGGGAGGGAAATTGAGGGGGAGACAATGGGAAGAAAACCTTTCATGTACAAGTGAAGTGAAAATAACCTAATGTCTATCAACGATGGATGAATCAACAAAATGTGCCTTTTTAAATAAATAAATAAATAAATAAATAAACTATTCCAACCAGAAAAAGAATGACATCCTGACAGGTACTATAATATGGCTGAACCTTGAAAGCCTTATAAGTGAAAGAAGCAGACACAAAATGCATATTGACATGTATTGTATCATTCCATTTATATGAAGTAATCAGAATAGGCAAATCCATAAAGATTTTTAGCCCTAGGCTGCTGATCTACAAGACTGTAAAATAGTAAGTTGGTGTTCTTTTGAAGTCACTACATTTGTGGTAAGTTATTGTGGCAGCAATGGAAAACCAGTGTCTGCAGTACTTCCTTATTGTGATGCTACAATCAGGTCTCCAAGATTTCATTGTGCTGGCAGGCTGCTCATTTTCTCCCCTGCTGAGTTGGTTAGCTCATCATTTTCTAACACTGCGTCTTGTGCATGCACTTCTTACCCCCAATCCCTTTTCAGGTCAAACACTATATACATATATTCCATGTTAAGGGATATGGAATGATCAGTAGGTCCTATGAGCTGATCACAGTGCTTTTGTAATTATCCTAATGATTGATTCAGAGCTTTCATCTGTGTTATAAAAGTCCTTGAGTTTGAAATTTCTTTGAGTTTGCTCTTATCTTCCCAAGATTTCAAACATTTATTTAGTTAATTTTCTGCAGTCAAATTTGGGATTACCACCCCCTCACCAACTCTTGTCAGTGTTGCTTTCAGTTAACATCTGTCTGCCAGATATTTCTTTTTTTTTTTTTTAATTTAAAAAGATTTTTGTAATAATAGTACCTTTTCTTGTTTACCAGTACTATGTGAATCTTTTTCTTTAAAAGACACTTTTCCCCTTGTTATTGTAAAAAATGAGTGGAAAAGGACTCTTGAGCTAATAATTGCCTAATATTTAGTCTGATTGTTCTGTACTCAAAAGTCTAGGCAGAACACAAAGGATAGAAAGTTCCTTGATGCACAAAGCACAAGGACCGGTCAGGATCCCGGTTCAAGCCCCTGGCTCCCCACCTGCAGGGGAGTCGCTTCACAGGCAATGAAGCAGGTCTGCAGGTCTCTCTCTGTCTCTCTTCCTCTCTATCTCCCCCTTCTCTCTCAATTTCTCTCTATCTAAAAAAAAAAAAAGGAAAACAATAAAAACCAATTAAACTAAATTAAAAAAAGAAAAAAGAAAGTTCCTTTACGAGTGAATCTTGTGGTCCGTTCAGTCTTTGAAGCCAGCAATCGGAGAAATGCAGCTTCATGATTAGTGCTAAGGAGACTCAGGTGGAAGCAATTGCAGCCAAGACACTGAGGAGATTCCCTCAGCAGGAGAAAGACAGACAGACAGGAGTTCAAACCTTGATTTTGTTCCTTGGCAACTCTGCAACCTCAGCCAAATGTAGCCCCAGTGAGTGTTTCCATTTCTTCACTTGTAAATTGGGGTTAGCGCTCTGTCAGATTGGGCTGTTGCAGGGATTAAACAAGATAATGTTGGTTAAGTGCTTATCAAGGGTTCACCATATAACAGTATTGGGTATTTGCAGAGTCTATTTACATGGATTAGTCTTGTTTAATCCTGATTAGTAAGCCTATTACACAGATCAGGAAACTGAGGAATGGAGAAGTAAGTAAGCTGCTTACAGTTGTAACTATAAGTGGCAGAGAGCAGGGGCTTATTCTTGGACAGTCAGGCTCTGTGATCTCTGCACATAGAAAACTATGTTCAGGCTACCCTTGAGAAAGTGAGGGCTATTGGCCCAAATACTCTTTTTTTTTTTTTACTTCCTGTGCAGTTTTGGGGGTAGGGAGCCAGATTAATTTTAAGAATCGAGAAGCAGCTGGGTCAACCACATGTGACTAAGTGACTTTAGTAATATGCCAGCTGGAGGGAGCTAGCAGATCATTATAGGTTATTGTTTAGTCTCCATGTTTGTTGGCTTGCTTGCTTTTATTATGTATTTATTTTGTGCCAATAACATTTCCATGAGAAGAAGGTACACGTATCTGGTGTATAGCTCAGTGGCTTTTCATATATGTGCATACCTGTGTAATTACCACCCAGACCTGCCTCCCAGTCAATACCTGGTCATAGCCAACCCCCACTCTCACCCCTCAGAGGTGAGTTTAGTAGCTTTTGCTCTTCATATGAAGGGAACATACAGTGTGTGTTCTCAGGTCCAGTTTCTTTCATTCATTCTCCTCATTGCTTATTTTAATACTGAACCAAATAGACTATAGCTCTGTGAGCAGATGATACATCCCCTGAGAGGCTGGCAAAGCTCTCCAGGAATGAACCCACAAAGAGGACCTTTGGGGCATCTCAGAAGCCAGCTGTGATGTGTGGGGAAGAGGAGGAAGAACCTGCCTAGGCAGGGTCAGGGCAGTCACCTGCCCCAAGGGAAAAGTTTGCACACTATAGGTGTGGAGTGAATGTCAGTGTCTTTTCTCTCTCTGGGGCTCCTCATGAATCAGGTTTTAATATGGGCCAAGTGCCTACCTTGTTTGAGGGTGGCACATTCTTTGCCTTCTGCAGTTGTTGTGGAATGGAAACTGAATTGTTCCACACACACACACACACACTTGGGTACAAGAAATCATCTCTGACCTCTGGGAAACCTGTCTTCTGTTTCCTTGGGGTCAAGGTACATTTGGTTTCCCTGTAAATTATTGCCTTCCATGTGCTTCCTATTTTAGGTTAAGTCCAGATTTTTGGTGTTGTTCTTATGAGTTTTGTCTTGAGGCCTCATGTTTGTGCAATCCCACTACTCCTGGTAGACTTTTTTTTTCTTTTACTTTTCACCTTCAGATAAAGATACAGAAAGACACAGAAGAAGAGAGGAAGAAATAACTCTGGAGCTTAGTCTGGTGCATAGGATCTCCACTGTAGTGCCAGAGCTTGGAGCTGGGTCACCCACATGGCAAGGAAGGTCCCTACCTAGGTTACTGGTTTTCTGCTTTATTTATTTATTTATTTATTTATTTATTTAATGGGACACACACACACACACACACACACACCAAAGCATTGCTCGGTTCTTGTGTATGGTGGTGCCAGGGATTGAACCTGTGACCATAGCAATATTGTACTCTAACATATTGAGCTATTTTCCTCAACCCTAAATCTATTTAGAGAGGAAAAAGTCAGAGCATTACTTTAGCATATGTAGTGGCTGGACACATACAAGTCCTGAATTCTACCAGTGAGCCACCTCCCTAACTGTAAGTTTAGTTTCTTTTCTTGAAAAGTAAAGAAGTCTCCAAGGCCTAATTGGACCTTTCCTCGGGAGTGGCTTTTGAAACACCAAGAAGCCCTTAAAGCTCTTTTATACCTGAGCACAAAAGGCTCCGACTCTCAGAGCAAAATGGCAGGTTTCCCTCCTTAGAGGTGAAGAAGGGGGAAACGACCCTTCCCACTCATCAAATAAGTTTTCAGCAGAAATAAGAACAGGTATAAAGCACTCCACTGACAATCTACACTGTCCTAAAGTGCTGGGTTCCTAATTCCCCCTCTGCTCTCAACCCCTGCAGGAAATGGCACTGGGTTGTCTCAACTCTCAAACTCTTCAATTAACTACAAAGTGCTGCCTCACAAGCATGTTGTGATTGGTGGATGAGATCAGCTCTTTGAAACACAGAATACTTAGGGACCTAACAAAGTGCATACCTTTTCATTTTTTGTTTTAATTTATTTATTGGGGGATTCATGGTTTACAGTTGATAGTAAAATACAATAGTTGGATGGTTCGGGAGGTGGCGCAGTGGTAAAGCTTTGGACTCTCAAGCATGAGGTCCCGAGTTTGATCCCTGGCAGCACATGTGCCAGAGTGATGTCTCGTTTTTTCTCTCTACTCCTATCTTTCTCATAAAAAAGTAAAATCTTAAAAAAATACAATAGTTTGTACATGCATAACATTTCCCAGTTTTCCACATGACAGTACAACCCCAACAGGCCTTCTTCTGCCCTCATGTTCCAGAACCTGAATCTTTTTCCTTTTTAGCTGGTGGAAGAATCACCTGATTTCACGTTGGAATCAGGGCTCTGAGAACAGAAAAGGGATGCATTTGGGGGGGGGGGTGTCAGGGAGAGGGGAGAGGGGAGCAGAGGCTCCTCGCAGATTCTCCGCTCTTCTTTGTACAGTTCTGAGCAGGTGAGTGGTGTGACTTCGGAAGCGTTGGTACCTGTGCTTTCTCTACAGCAGTGCCTAAACCTGACTGGTTGTTAGAGTAAGATGGGGAATTAAACAGCTCTACTCCAGCCTCTACTCTCACCCATCCTGTTTGAGTATGTGATTTGCTGTTATTAATGGGAGAGAGAGGAGAAATATTTATTAAAAAAAATTCCCAGGCCAGGTGGCAGTGCACCTGGTTAAGCACTCACATTACAGTGTGCAAGGACCCGAGTTCCAGCCCCTGGTCCCCACCTGCAGGGGGAAAGCTTCATGTATTTTTGAGTTGGAGCTTCAGGTGTCTCTCGGGCTCTTTTTTTATTATTTTTATTTTTTATATTTATTTTCCCTTTTGTTGCCCTTGTTTTTCATTGTTGCAGTTATTATTGTTGTTGTTATTGATGTCGTTGTTGTTAGATAGGACAGAGAAAATGGAGAGAGAAGGGAAAGACAGAGAGGGGGAGAGAAAGAGAGACAACTACAGACCTGCTTCACCGCCTGTAAAGCGACTCCCTTGCAGGTGGGGAGCTTTATAGAGGCCTTGCGCTTTGCGCCATGTGCGCTTAACCCACTGCACTACTGCCTGACTCCCTCTGGCTCTTTTTCTGTCTCAGCCCCCCCTTTCAATTTCTATCTTTATCCAATAATAAGTAAATAAAATATTTTTTAAAAATCTCCAGGTGATTCTGACAACCAGTGAGGTTTAAGGACTTATATTCTAAAATAAATTCCTTCCTGAAAATTCAAGTCTAAAACATTGCCATATAATTTCATTTAAATTAAAACATTTTTATTGGTAATTTAATATTGATTTATAAGATTGTAAGGGGAACAATTATAATAGGGGTATAAGTCCACACAGTTCCCACCACCAGAGTTCTGTGTCCCATACCCTCCACTGGAAGCTTTCCTATTCTTTATCCCTCTGGGAGTATGGACCAAAATTCTTTATGGGATGTAGAAGATAGGAAGTCTGACTTTTGTGATTTATTCTCTGCTGGACATGTCAGCGAGTCTATCCACACCCCTAGTCTGTTTCTATCTTTCCCTAATGGGCTAGGGCTCTGAAGAGGTGAGGTTCCAGGAAGTATTGGTGAGGTCATCTGCCCAGGGAATTCAAGATGGAATCATAGTGGCATCTAGAACTTGGTGGCTGAAATACAGTAAGATGGAAAGCAGGACAATATGTTTAATAAACAGGAACCATAACAAAGGAATAGAGCAGATGAAACTAGAGACCTTAGGTTCAGAGGAAGCCAGGAAATCTATTTTAGGAATGTTCCTAGGAGTGTATGTCTTAATAATATTCGCTTGAGCTTGACAGCTAACATGGGGGTGGACCAGAAATATTGTCTGTGAAGACAGTGTCAGAGGTGAGAGTAGAACTAGGAAGCAGGATCAGGGCAGAGAGTTGTTTGCAAACTTGAAGAAGATATATAAATGCAATTAACTGTTTACCACAATGATCTACCCTGGGGCTCATATCCATTCATATTTAGCACAGGAGCCTGTATTGCCTCTTAGAACCCTGTCAGACTGAGCTCACAGTCCATAGTCACAGCTGGGAACATTCTAGGCTGCGCTCATTTCAGAGCTAGTCTTCCTCGAGTGGCAAAGCAGGCTGACCCAGCCTCCCTTCAGAGATTGGGGCAGTCCCTACCATTGTAAATTCATAGTGGGGCTACAGGCCTGAAGAAACCTACAAAAGGACATATAATGATGTTCCCAATGCGTGTGACTAGTGATGGTAGAGGGAGTTGTCTAGGCCCATATTATCTATGGGGGAATCCAGGGATTCCTTGTCTAGTACCCCAAGTTATAGTGTGGCCTGATAAGTCTTGAGTATCCTTTGTTATATCCAAAGTATTAAGGTCATGGGATCTGACCTCAAGTTAGGGAGGAAGTAGACCTTTGCCTCAAGTGTTTCTGTATCTCTTTGATGATTTTACAATGTATTTTCAGTATGGGGCTTGAAGAGTATATGTAGTACGGGGGAAGTCATAGGTCCCCTTGGCTATTCACAGTGAAAAAAGTCATTTGGGAAACCATCAAAATTCTATGAATAATGGGGCACACACATTACAGTGCACAAGGACCCAGGTTCAAGTCCTCAGATTCTACCTGCATGGGGGAAATTTTATGAGTGGTGAAACAGTGCTGCAAGTGTCTCTGTCTTTCTCTCTTTTCCCTCTCAAATTCTCTGTCTCTATCCAAAACAAATAAATAAAAATTAACACACACACACACATATATATATATATATACTGTCACATACATTGTAAAGACTTAAGTCTTAATTTCTTTTTTCTCTACGACAAAATTTTCAACAAGATAGAAGAATAAGTCAATCAGTAATCAATACTTTTTCCAAATACTTGAACCAAATACTCATTCTCAAATACTTTTAACTAGGCTGTGCCATTAGGTGGGTTTAAAAAAAAATTACATTGAATTAAGTTAGAATGATTAGGCATGCCTGAAACATCCTCGTTTCTATCATCTCCTTGACTTTATATTATTAGAGGGATATTAACACCTACCTATATGATGCAATCCTTGATGAGAAAGAAAATGAGGGAGATAGGCCCTAAGGACCATAGTACAGACTGTAAGTAGAGGACTGTAAATATAGCTTAGAATGTCAGTCAGAAGTAGTTTAATCAGATTGCTCTCCTAACTCTAGATCAGCATAAAGAGAGAACAAGAAAATTTTGATGAGTGCAAAAGAATTGAAGAAATCTAAAATTCTAATAATGTTTTATTACATATTGCTGCAGTGGAAACTTTAATTTTGGAATTTCTAATGGAACATTTAGAGAGGGCACAGATGAAAAAGTCTCAAGGAAGTGAGAGAGCATAAGCACAGTAAAAGCCCACATAGGGAACAGGCAGGGAAGGAGCTGAAAAGTAAGAAAGATCATGGAGTCAGAAAGATAAAAAAAAATTTTTTAAATGCTATTTTCTTCAGTTGCTTATGGTCTTTGTTAGGAAATCCCCACCCCAACTTTTCCCTTCCCTTTGCTACTATTCATCTTGGTAGAAATGAGGCCCTAACTCCTTTCATGAGCTAATGTCAAAATGACCCAAGTAGAAGTCATGGGAGACACTTGGATGTAGCCAGGAATATACTTACATGTTTCACACCACAGCAGCATCCTACATTGATCAGATGCCTTCCTGGGCCTGCCTCCCCTATCCCATTTCCTTTCTTCTTCTAATAGAGATAGAGAGAAATAGAGAGGGATAAAGAAGTAGAGAGAGTCAGAGGAGGGAGAGATACCTACAGTACTATTCCACTACCCATGAAGTTTCCTCCCTGCAGGTAGGAACTGAGGGCTTGAACCTAAAGCCTTGTGTATTGTGGTAATTTAATTTGTACAGTTTACTAGGTGTGCCACTGCCCAGCTCCAAGAGGTGTGATTTTTTTTTTTTTTTGCTGAGTTTCATAGTAAGCAAATCAAGTCTGAAAATTAGATTTCTTGATTGTAAGTACACCTGATTTACACTTCCCCCAAAGAACAGCGGCTTTGTTGAAAGTTAGCAAACAACTGTAAGCTTCAGACACCAACTTTAACAATGAATGATACATGATAAGTGTGGCTAGAATTTAATTTTTGTCTGTGTTTTTGTTTCTTTGTTTGTATGTTTCTTTTAGGCCCTTGTGGGCAGGGTTTATACTATTATGACTGGATATCAGTTATTCAACTAGATTGAATGCTTTCATTTGGAAGTACTTACTTGGGAATAGTTCGTCTTCTTATAATAGTGGCATTGCAGAAAGTGGAACACTCACTCTCAGACTGCTACCAGAACATTCCCTCAACCGTCTTTGCTGAGGCCCCTCTAAAGAAACAGATGATACTTAGATGCATGTCAGTCAGTTCCTGGACCATGAGATCCCAGAAGTAACACGCACACGCACACGCACACACACCTCACCTGCATAGTGCAGTTGCTTTGTCATGCACGTGACCGACCCTTGTTCGAGTCTGGCCCTTAGCACACTGGAGGAAGCGTCTGTGCTGTGGTGTAGTTTTTTTCTTTCTGTCTCTTCCTGTCTGAAAAGGTCTTCCTGGAGAGGTGAAACCCCGGTGATGACATAAAATCATATATGTATCCTTGTATACATGTATGCATACATGCATGTAGTATATATATTATAAATTATATGTGTTTCTAAAATGTGCACACTTTTTATTTTAATGTCTTTATTGGGGGATTCATGATTTACAGTTGACAGTAAAATACAATAGTTTGTACATGCATAACATTTCCCAGTTTTCCACATAACAATACAACCCCCTCTAGGCCCTCCTCTGCCATCATGTTCCAGGACCTGAACTCTATCTCCCCCCACCCCCAACACAAACTCCAAAGTCTTTTACTTTGGTGCAATACACCAAAGGTGCACACTCTTTAAGAAACATAACCACAATACCTTTATCACTTCTAAAAATATTGACACAAGTTCCTTAATATCAGCAAATATCCAGTCAGGTTTAAATTTCCTTGGTTGTTTCTGGATTTTGCTGACTTCCTGTGATGCTAACAGGGTCCTCTGTTTCCTGTTCTTCTTGAGTCTTAGATCTGAAGCTTTCATCTAATTTGGTTTTTGGTTTTTGGGCAAGAGCTACTTTATAGGTGGCATTGTATAATTCCATAATAAGGCATGGGATATTGGCAGGCACTAATTATCATTGTCTGGAAGATTTCCTTCTTTTATTTTTGACAACCCTCAACCCAACGATCGAGCTACACTGCCCATCCACCCCTGGACACATCTCACACCCCCTCTTTGTTGTCATGCTGCCTTAACTGGGTTGTACACTCATTTCACAAAGTCAGTCTCCTTGGGAAAATAACCAGAAGGCTCTGTTAACTTTCAGTTTTATAAATTATTTTTCTGAAGTGCTCCCTATGGTGATTTTGTTGGACTGTCTGTTGAACAGTTTGTCCTCTTGCCATTTTCTCATTCATTCATTCACTTATTGGATAAGTACAGCCAGAAATCAAGAACGAAGGGGGAGGGGAGAGAAACCTGCAGCATTGCTTCACCATTTGCAAAGCATTCCCTCTTCAAGTGGGGACTGGGAGCTTGAACCCAGGTCCTTGAGCGTTGCAATGTGTGCACTCAACCAGGTGTGCCACTCCCCCTCCCATTTTCTATGTGTTTCAGAGCCCACCTCCAACTTCAGAGGCTGGCCAGTGATTCATTTTTCTGGGAAACTCAGTCTTTCTTAATGAGGATGGTGTCATCTTTGTGTTGTTAGGTAAAGTGGTAGGATATTAATTGAGGCTATAATAGCCACCTTCTGATTTTAGAAAGTAAGTAAACCTGAGGACTAACACCAGCGTGGCCAGGAAAAAGGGATGAAAATGAGAAGCAGGGCTGGGAGGCGGTGCACAAAAACCCAGGCTCAAGCCTCTGGTTCCCACCTGCAGGGGAAAAGCCTCATGAGCGGTGAATCAGTGCCATAGGTGTCTTTCTTTGTCTCTCCCTTTCTATCTCCTCTTTTCTTCTTAGTTGCTCTCTGCCGCTATATAATAGATAAACAAAATATTTTTTAAAATAAGTAAAATATAAAAAAAGAAAGAAAGAAAACAGGAAATGTCCAGGTCCTCAATAAGTCACTGAACTACTGCAATAAACACCCTAGTTAGTGTGGAACTTCCAAACTTGTTATTTATTTAATTTAATTTTATTTTATTTGCCTCCAGGGTTATTGCTGGGGATCTGTGCTGGCAACCCACTGCTCCTAGAGGCCATTTTCCCCATTTTTGTTAGCTAGGACAGAGAGGAGGGGTGAGCTAGAGAGCAAGAGAGAGAGATAGACACCTGCAGGTCTGTGAAGCTTTCCTCCTGCAGGTGGGTAGCCCGGGCCTCAAACCCCGATCCTCATGCAGGTCCTTGCACTTACTACTATGTCTGCTTAACCAGGTGTAGTACTGCCTGATCCCCCAATTTCCAAACTTCTTATGTTGTAAAGATAGTACATTTAATTGGCCACTTACAGCTATAAACAATCTAACTGATACACCAGGCATATTCAGATGACTCTGATGTTTCTGTTTAGTATTTACATAAATACCTGACGTAGGGACTGGGCAGTGCTGCACCTGGCCAAGCACAACCTTACCATATACAAAGACCAAGGTTCACGCCCCTGATCCCTACCTGCAGGGGGGAAGTTTCATAAGTGATGAAGTATTGCTGCAAGTATCTCTCTCCCCCATCGCTCCTTTTTTTCCCCTCAATTTTCCTCTGTCTCTGTCAAATAAATAAATAAATAACCTTGAGTGGGGTAGATAGTATAGTGGTTATGCAAAGAAACTCTCATGCCTGAGGCTCCAAAGTCCCAGGTTCAATCCCCCACACCACCATAAGCCAGAGCTGAGCAGTGCTCTGGTAATTCTCTCTCTCTCTCTCTCTCTCTCTATCTATCTATCTCAAAAATTAAATACATTAAAAACATAAATAAATAAAAAAACATAAAAAATTAAATGCAATATGTAGAGAAAAAAATAAGCATTTACCATAACAGAAGATCAAAGTCTTTCTTATCCATGCTAAAAGAACTAAAACGATGACACTGATAGCACAAAAAATTGAATCCTCAGCATTTATTTGTGATGTTTTAAGCAAAGGCAACTTTTGATAGACTATAAGTTGAAGGAGCACAGAGCAGTTTAAAAGTGGAGATGAGTGACCCAGGAGGTGGCAGTGTTGGGAGCACCGTCTTCTCAAGCATGAGTTTCCCCAGCATCACATGTGCCAGAATAGTCCTCTGGTTCTCTGTCTCCATATGTACATATTGTTGCAAAGCCCAAGGACCCAGCATAAGGATCCCAGTTCAAGCCCCTGGCTCCCCACCTGCAGGGGAGTCACTTCACAGGCGGTGAAGCAGGTCTGCAGGTGTCTCTCTTTCTCTCCACCTCTCTGTCTTCCCCTCCTCGCTCCACTTCTCTCTGTCCTACCCAACAATGAAGACATCAGTAACAACAACAATAATAATTACAACAATATAAAACAACAAGGGCAACAAAAGGGAAAATAAATAAGTATTTAAAAAAAATAAAAAGGGGAGTCGAGTGGTAGCGCAGCAGGTTAAACGCACATGGCACAAAGCACAAGGACTGACATTAAGGATCCCAGCTCCAGCTCCCAGCTCCCCACCTGCAGGGGAGTCACTTCACAAGCAGTGAAGCAGGTCTGTGGGTGGCTATCTTTCTTTCCCACTCTCTGTCTTCCCCTCCTCTCTCCATTTCTCTCTGCCCTATCCAACAACAACGACATCAATAACAACTACAACAATAAAACAAGGGCAACAAAAGGGAATAAATAAATATATTTAAAAAAATAAATAAAATTTAAAAATTTTTAAAAAAGAAATTGGAGATAAAATATTTTCTAAGGCTCATCTCCAAAGCACATAGCTAAGAGTTGACCTTGAGTATTGGTAACCATAGGAAACCTTTTTCCTATTACGCTATGCTGGACAGGATATTTTTATGAAGTAGGGGGAATGGAATTTATAAAACTTTTCCCTTGCAACGAAACAATTCCCAAGTTCCAAACTGAATGGACAAGATTGGCAGACAGAGTGATTAGGATTTAATTAAAAGTGCTAGAGAGGAAGAGATCTTGAGGATAGAAGGTGAGGAAGATGGGGAACAAGTGAGTAGTGGAAACTTATGGTAGTAGTCATGATCTACAGTGTAGACATGTCGTGTTGTAATGCTGTACACCTGCAACTTACATAATGCCATAAACCAAACTTAACGTCAATCCAAATTCATTAATAAAAATAGTCTGAGTGTATCACTGAGGAGGTGGCTTAGGAGAAGTTCATCAGCCTTGCATGCATAAAGTGCTGGGTTCCAGCCCCAACACTGCATCTATCTCATTAAAAATGTATGAGTGAATACATTTATTTATTTATGCACTTACTTATCTAAATGAGAGCTCTAGAGGAAGATACAGAGAGAGATAGAGAGACCAGAGCACTGCAGAGCTCTAGCTTATGGTGGTGCTGGGGACTGAACCTGGAACCACAGTACCTCAGGTACGAAAGTCTTTTTATATAACCATTATGCTACTTCCCCAGCCCTAAGTGAATTCGCATAAGAAACTATAGAACTGAAAACACAGAAGGATGACTGCTGATGATCTGTCCTGCGATTGCTTCTGCTTTCTGAACTTTTGATTCCCATTGTTTGGAAGCAAAGCTTCATTGTTTTTTGGTCAAGAGATTGCACCTTTGCCCTTGCAGACAAGGTGATGACAGTGAGTGACTCCAGGAACCTTCAGGAACAAACCTTCTTTGTGTGTGAGGAAGCCCTGGCTCATAAATGAATGACATCAGCAGGCTCCCCACCCACTCCTCAGAACCCTTCAATGGACAGAGACTCATTGTTAATGATTTTCATTCTGAACAGCTGTTGGCTCCTACTGACTTTGTTCCTTGTGAAGATGGTGATCACACATTCCAGATTTCAAGGAATGTGTCCTGCTTTTGGACCATGTGTCAGGCCTTATGTCCTGGGAAATACGATCACTTTAAGTCTGACACAACCCCTTCTAATTCCTCTGCCCACCTGGGGGGTTTCCTCACATGTCCCATTGCTTTGGCAACCTCTTTAGCTGGTGTCCCTTCTCTTTTGTCTAACAAGTAAGATCTCCTTTGTGTCTTCAGTGGAAATACCCTCTTAAAGGGCCTGCTGAGAAGGGATTTCAATTTAGTAATACTAAAATTAAGACAAAATAGGGATCCTATCACACTATGAAAAGATATCTGAATAGAGTTCTAAGAATTGAATGTCCATCATCATAGTAGATTTTAAAGCTTATTTTAAAAGAAAGATTTATTTATTTATTGTATATATGAGAGACCGAGGGGGCAAAGAAAATGAAAAAAAGAGAAGATGGGGGTGGGGGGGGTGGAGAAAGAGACTAAAACACAGCTCAGCTCTGGCATAAGATGCTAGATAGATAGATAGATAGTGCTTGAGACTGAACCTGCGGCCTCAGACACGCAAGGCCGGCACAGGGCTGGCCAGATGCTCATTTAGATAATTTGTGTGCTTTGTCACATATCTGACCCAGGTTCAGGCCTGGCCCTTGGTGCTGTGGCAGTTTTCTTCCTCTCCCTCTATCTCTCTCCCTCTGTTTTCCTACTTGGGTGATGGCAATAAACAAATAAATAAGTAAAGTATGTAACATGATGCATTTGTGCACTTAAACATATCTTGGAGGAATCACTGAAGGGGAGAAGATGGCACCAAGGATCAGCTTTGGGAGACCAGATGATAGCCAAGGGGAATCTATCTCCAAGTCCAGTGGAAGTAGACTTGTTGTCTTCAAGTGGTAGATCAGGCAGTGAACCCATTGCTTCCTCTGACACTGTGACCCAGAAAACATGTAGGATTTCTGGTGACTCCCATGTACTTAGCTTACGTCTGTGAGCCAGCTACACCAGTGGTGTTCAGGGCACACTTGATAAACTGCATCAGTTTTGACTTATACCTGCTGGTTGCAGCACCACCAGATACATGCATTTGCAGTTACCTTTCTGGTTCAGTTTCAAAGCATATCTGAAATTTCATGAAGAACTTTTGTACTTGGGGGCCAGGCGGTAGTACACCAGGTTAAGCGCACACAGTACGAAGTGCAAGGACCCACACAAGGATGCCGGCTTGAGCCCCCGGCTTTCCACCTGCAGGGGGACTGACTCATAAATGGTGATGCAGGTCTGCAGGTGTCTATCATCCTCTCTTCCTCTCTATCTTTCCCTCCCCTCTCAATTTCTCTCTGTCCTATCGAAAAAATGGCCCAAGGAGCAGTGGATTCATAGTGCAGGCACCAAGCCCCAGTGATAGGCACTGGAGGCAAGAAAAAAAAAAAAAAGAATGTTTGTATTTGAGGCTAGTTTTCAGTGAGGCAGGGCATGAATTCCCCCCCCCCCCCCAACTGTGTAGCAAGATTACTAGAAATGAAGTTTAGGAAAGGACAGACAATCCTTGACTGTAAGGAGATTGGTATTGGCTTGGGACAGCTGAATAAATACCACAGATTTAACTGCCACCCTCCCTCCAGGCCTTACCCAAGCCTTTTTACAACTACCAGGTGTTTCATAGACACCTTTTTCTATGAAGTAGTCAAAGTACAAACAGAGTGAATCCTGACTGATAGTTAAGTCTTTAAAAAAAAAAAAAAGAAGAGAAGTACCACCATCACTCCTCGGACAGAAATAAGTCTTGTTTTTGTCTTCAGAAGTACAGCATCATGGGTGTGATTGTCACCTGCCCTCTCTCTACTTTCAGTCCATCCTGGTTGTGGACTTTGTCCGTCCAGCATGTACAGTGGTCGTGTTGTGACAGGAAACTCCCTGCCTGCTGCACCCAAGGGGCTTATGCACAGGACAGCAGAGGCTGAATAAATGGATTAGCTGAAATATCATGTGCTGTTTAGCAACATTTGTGACCACTCTAATAGCTTTTCCTTCAGCTTTAAAAGTTCGTCGGGTCAAGTACCCTTTAGTACACAAATGTGGGCACTCAGTAAATGTTTAAATTTTAGTAAGTGGATTAGCATTCATGGGATCCTGCACGGGAACCTTCACACTCAGATTATCAGCACTGCCTTCTTGGCGATGAGAATGTTCTCCCGCTTCCTCTCAAGGTCTCACATAAGAGTTGTGGAAGAGGGGGTCAGGCGGTGGCGCAGTGGCTTAAGCGCATGTGGTGCAAAGCGCAAGGACCGGCGTAAGGATCCCGGTTCAAGCCCCTGCTCCCCACCTGCAGGGGAGTCCCTTCACAGGCGGTGAAGCAGGTCTGCGGGTGTCTGTCTTTCTCTCCCCCTCTCTGTCTTCCCCTCCTCTCTCCATTTCTCTCTGTCCTACCCAACAATGAAGACAGACAACAATAATTATTACAACAATAAAGCAACAAGGGCAACAAAAGGGAATAAATAAATAAATTTAAAAAAACTTAAAAAAAAGAGTTGTGGAAGAATCTCAGTCATTAGTTAAGTCAAACTATTTTATATGTGGAAGATTAGAGGGGAAAGAGAGTCGGGGGAGGGGAGAGAACATCACGCAAGGTTACATCGCTAGTCTCCAGCGAAATCAAGAAAATGGGTCTGTTTCAAAGCCATTTTTTTCTGTCTCAAACATTTAAAAGTTTTATCCCAAAGATCTTTATTTCACTCGTAGCATATGTCCCTGAATAGTTGCTATCATCAATTACTTTTCAAAAAAACTCTACAAATGTTAACCTATTTTCCTTTTAAATTTTTTTATTTTTATTTAAAAAATATTAATTTTATTTACTTATTTATTTTTTATTTTATTTATTTATTATTGTACAGAGACAGAGAGATTGGGGGGGTACATAGAGTGGGAGAGAGACAGACACTTGCAGACCAGCTTCACCACTCATGAAGCTTTCCCCCTGCAGGTGGGGACCAGGTGCTTGAACCTGCGTCCTTGTGCATTATAGCATGTGCCAGGTACACCACCACCTGGCCCCCTAAAATTTATTTAGCAAGAATACCTATGCTCAGGTCTGGCTGGTGATGGTGCTAGAGGGGGAGGAGGGGTGACAGATTGAACCTAGGAGCTCAGAGCCTCAGGCATGAAAGGCAGTTTGCATAGCTATCAGGCTGTCTCCTCAGCCCCAGCTAGCTATTCCCATTTCAAGGTGTTCAGTTAAAAGTTATTCCTGAGGGCCCCAGATCACATCACATCAATGGGGTCTACAGTCAACAATATTTATACCCCTTTCCCATATTAGGGAGCTACTCTCTTCCCTGATCCAGCTTTCTGGTCCTTTATGCAGCCATGACATCATCTGCCCAGAAAATAATTTGAATCTACCTGCATTTCAGATTTCAGGCTCAGGGGAAAAAAAAAAAAGTATAGCCACAGGCCCTTTGGAATAAAACTAAAATAAGCCTACTAGCTATCTACAAAGTGGAGAACCCCCCCCCCCCAATTCTTCATCTGCACTATTCTAGCCTTTAGGTTCATGATTAGTCAACAATTTGTTTATATGTTAACTCTCTTTTCAGCCACCAGGTTCCAAATGCTAGCATGATGCCAACCAGACTTCCCTGGACAGACAACCCCACCAATGTGTCCTGGAGCTCCACTTCTCCAGAGCCCCTGTCCATTATGGAAAGAGAGAGACAGGCTGGGAGTATGGATCAGCTTGTCAACACCTATGTTCAGTGGGGAAGCAATTACAGAAACCAGACCTTCCACCTTCTGCAACCCATAATGACCCTGGTCCCATAATCCCAGAGGGTTAAAGAATAGGAAAGCTATCAGGGGAGGGGATGGGATACAGAGTTCTGATGGTGGGAATTATGTGGAGTTGTACCCCTCTTATCCTATGGGTTTGTCAATGTTTCCTTTTTATATATATAAAGCTCTTACTGAGACATCAGCTGCGTGATATATCAAATCGAGGAGCCACAGAACAATAGTTGTCTTCAAAGAGCTTATCCACAAAGCGATATGACTCAAATTCATTGCCTACATTCAGTGTAAAGAGACGGCAGGGCTGTAAGAGGCTGAAAGCATTAATAAATAGAACGTGTCTTCCTCACCCAGGTTCTGAACAAATTGGGAGATAAAAATAAAAGGTAGCAGGTAAAGACGGAAATGTCATCTTCATTATTCAGAGGTCCAGTTGAAGGACGGGAAGGACAGGGCTGCGTGTGGCAGCCAGGGGTGACTGTGTACATGACCCCCTGGAGTTGGCTGACCTTTTCAGTAGACTAGGGACTACTTGAAGGCCAGACCTCTGCCAAGAGGAAGAAGAGGGCCTGGCCAAGGGTTCAGAGAGAGAGAGAGTAAATAGACTTAGGAACTGGTGCCAAAAAAAAAAAAAAAACCAGAGGGTGACGCTAGTGCAGGCCTCCTTTTTAAAAGTAGAGAGCAGCTGTTTCTTGTAAAATGTCAGGGGGTTGAAGGCTGGAAGGGAAGCTTTGGGAAGAGAGTGTCTCTGGAGGGGGATCCTCTGAAGTTGCCCACTGCCGGGACCTCAGGCAGAAAGCTTTCTGCACATCTGCTGCTTGGAGGATAAAGGTGGAGATTGATGGTTGGCTCCCACAGAGAAACTCTAAATGGCGTTGGAGTTGGGCGGTAGCAGTGGGTTAAGTGCATGTGGCACAAAGTTCAAGGACCGGCCTAAGGATCCCGGTCCGAGCCCCCGGCTCCCCACCTGCAGGGGAGTCGCTTCACAGGTGGTGAAGCAGATCTGCAGGTGTCTTTCTCTCCCCCTCTCTGTCTTCCCCTCCTCTCTCCATTTCTCTCTGTCCTGTCCAACAACGACGACATCAGTAACAACAATAATAACTACAACAATAAAACAAGAGCAACAAAAGGGAATAAATAAATAAATAAATAAATAAATAAATAAATAAATATTAAAACAGAAAGAAACTCTAAATGGCAAGAGAGTTCTAACAGTGGGAGCAGAGAAGAGGTGACTGGACCAGGTGGGTCAGGCTTGGGAGAAAGACTGACAGACGAAATTGAGCTCCTGTCCTACAGGGCCATCTAGAGGGACTCTACAGCTTCAGCAGGGAGAAGCTGGAGTTCTGATGCTGAGCTGTGAGTTCTAGCTGATTCCAGCTTCAGTTGAGTCGCCCCAGCCAGCCGGCCGCAGCGGGGAATGGTGGAGTCTAGAACTGTGGGCACAAGTCACATAAGGAAGAGACACCTTTCTGTATCAGCCTCGCTCAGAAAGAAAGCTGCTACCTGATGGGACGACGCCTTCATTAAGGATTTCTCTCTCTTCCTCCACTTCCCTTCTCATGGAGGGATCCTGAGTGAAACATGATTTCTGGAAGGATCCTGGAGTGAAACATGATTTCTGAAATGTGGGCAAATATGGAACAATAGGCAGAGAAAAAGAAAAGATCAATCATTTCCCATTTTTGTTTTCTTGGCTCGTGAATACCCTAAATAAATGAAGGAAACAGTTTTGAGTTTAAACCTGACTTCAAGGGGTGCTATGACATAAGATTGGATATTCTTTTTTCTTTTTTAAAAGACTTTTAAAAATATTTATTTATTCATTTTCCCTTTTTTGTTGCCCTTGTTTTTTTTATTGTTGTAATTATTATTGTTGTTGTTATTGATGTCTTCGTTGTTGGATAGGACGGAGAGGAGGGGAAGACAGAGAGGGGGAGGGAAAGATGGACACCTGCAGACCTGCTTCACTGCATGTGAAGCGACTCCCCTGCAGGTGGGGAGCCGGGGGCTCGTACTGGGATCCTTAAGCCGGTCCTTGCGCTTTGCGCCACCTGTGATTAACCCACTACACTACCGCTTGATTCCCAAGATTGGATATTCTATCTTCTTTATTGACATTGTGTTGGGGGGCGGGGGCAGATGGTGGTGCACCTGGTTAAGCGCACAGGTTACAGTGCGCAAGGACCCAGGTTCAAGCCCCTGGTCCCTCCTTGCAGGGGGAAAACTTCACGAGTGGTGAAGCAGGGCTGTAGGTGTCTCTCTGTCTCTCTCCCTCTATCCTTCACTTCCCTCTCAGCCACTCTCTGTCTCTATTTAATAATAAATAAATAAAAATAATAAGAAAAATTAAGGGAAAAAAGAGAGCCTGTGTTGGGGACTTGAGGTGGTTGTAGGTCTTTTTCCAGAGTCGCTTTTAAAAATTATTTATTTTATTTTAATGAGAGGGAGAGATACAGAGAGGAAGACACAGAAAGACCAGAGTACTCTCAGTTCTGGCTTATGGTGGTGCTGGGGATTGATCCTGGGGCCTCAGAGCCTCAGGCATGAAAGTCATTTACATAACCATTATGCTATCTCCTCAGCCCAGTTGTAGGTCGGTCTTTTTATTACTGGAAAGTAGCCCCAAAAGTCACAGAGCTGTAGTGGTTTTCGTTCAAGGTTAGGGGAAGACTATCCTCCCACTGAATAATTTTTTTTTTAAAGTCAGTGTTTTTAATAAAACACAGTTGTTTTCTCGTTTGAGTGGATTACTTTTTTCTTTACATTGAGTAGGCTATCAGCTTGACTTTGTTTATACTTATCTGGTCCACTATACAGGACTGTTTGTAGTATGGCCACATTTAGAAAAACATATATCTATTTATTTATAAGAAAGAACCACAGCATCATGCTTGACACGGATAGAACTTGGGACCCCATCAAGTCCATCTGCTGTGCCTCTACCTGGGCTTCAGTATCTCAGCATGTATGTATGTATGTATGTATGCATGCATGGATGTATGTTTTGCACAGATAGACCTTGTACATGTGCAATTTCACCCTACCCAGGATGTCTTTCTCATTTGGAGAGAGAGAAAGAGATAAAGGGGGGAGAGACACCACAGCACCAGAGCTCCTCCTGCTGTCAAGACACTGCCGGGTAGTGCTAGAGCTGACCCTTGAGCTCTCTCTCCGGCCGTCACCACATTTATGAAGTGTGCCGCCCAAGCCAGTGTCTGAGACACCAAGAACACTGGAACCTCCATCTATCGAGGACTGCATTTTCCCACATGGCCTAGTTAGGGCATGGACAGCACTCCAGGGCCATTCTTCCAGCAAGTTATAAACGCAAAGAGAGACAGTGAGAGCATTCTGGCTGTAGTGGTGGTCTCTCTGTGACAGCTTAAAAAAAATTTAGGGGGTCGGGCGGTGGCACACTGGGTTGGGCGCATGTGGCGCAAAGCGCAAAGACCGGCGTAGGGATCCCGGTTCGGGCCCCGGCTCCCCACCTGCAGGGGGGTCGCTTCGTGGGCGGTGAAGCAGGTCTGCAGGTGTCTGTCTTTCTCTCCCCCTCTCTGTCTTCCCCTCCTCTCTCCATTTCTCTCTGTCCTATCCAACAACAAACGACATCAACAATGGCAATAATGATAGCCACAGCGAGGCTACAACAAGGGCAACAAAAAGGGGGAAAAATGGCCTCCAGGAGCGGTGGATTCATGGTGCAGGCACCGAGTCCAGCAATGACCCTGGAGGAAAGAAAAAAAATTTTTTTAATTTAATATTTATTTCTTTATTTTCCCTTTTGTTGCCCTTGTTTTTATTGTTGTTGTAGTTATTATTGTTGTTGCTTTTGATGTCGTCGTTGTTGGATAGGACAGACAGAAATGGAGAGAGGAGGGGAAGACAGAGAGGGGGGAGAGACCTGCTTCACCACTTGTGAAGCAACTCCCCTGCAGGTGGGGCGCCGGGGCTCGAACCAGGATCCTTACTCTGGTCCTTGTGCTTTGCGCCACATGCGCTTAACTCACTGTGCTACGGCTGGACTCTGTGACAGCTTACTTTTTAAAACACTCTCCCAGCCAATAGTGCTGCTGTTGAACTTGTTGATGAGTAAACCCAGCGAGATACGTGTTAATAGCCTCTGTCTAATCCTGTCCAAAGCCAGGTAGAGTGGGTCAGCTTGCATTCTCCTCACCTTCTCCCAACATTCTTTGTTGTTTGGTCAGAACAGTTCCCCTCTGACATTAATGATTCCTAAGGGTGCGTAAAGAAGTTTCTTTATTATACAGGAAGTGATTGAAAACTGCCAATCATGAGTCTGGCAATCCCCTCTCATGAGCTTAAAGACTGTTCTGATTACGATAATTACATTTTTATGAATATCCTACCTAGAGAGTAACAATTTTACTATGTCAGACTACACCACACAAAGATGCATCAATTTCATCTGCCATGAAAAATAGAGCCTAATAGCATAGTTATATTTATATGATAGTCAAATATCAAGATGCAACGTAAGTACTTCAAGTGAAAGAATTCTGATCATTATTTAACCTTGAGATAATGATTAAGGGTGAAGGCTTGTCAGCTTTCATGAATTATTTTCTCATGATTTTTGCTATTTTGATTTGATTTTTAAAACTTTCTAATTAACATTTATTAACATTTGGATTCTGCCTCCCACCCCCATGACATACGGCCTAGGCAACAGCAATGAAACGATTAATAGATGTGATTAATGGTCAAAGGGGGATTATGAGGTAATCACAGTCATGTTTCTAGAGCCATGCCAGCTGGTTTCCTACTTTAGTCTCTAAGTTCCTTTAACTCTGAAATGAATAGGTTTGATGTTATCAGTACTTACTGACAATGCAAACAAAACTGTCCCATTATCGCAGATAGTGACCAGCGCCAGTGAGTGTGTGGCCTGAGAGCCAGCAGCACCAGGAAGCTTATTAGAAATACAAATTCTAGAGGCTCCCAGCCCCCCACCTGCAGGGGTGATCACTTCATAAGTGGTGAAGCAGGTCTGCAGGTGTCTCTCTTTCTCCCTATCTCCTCCTCCCCTCTCAATGTCTCTCTGTCCTAACCTAACAAAATGGAAAAAATGACCACCAGGAGCAGTTGATTCATAGAGTTAGGCACTGTGCCCCAGTGACAACCCTGGCGGCAAAAAAAAAAAAAAAAAAAGGAAAGAAAGAAAGAAATGCAAATTCTCAGGGCCCACTCACAGATTCACTGAATCAGAGGATTAGTTGTGAGGTAATGACTGAACAAGCCCTCCAGAGAGTTCTCTGAGGTTTGAAGTACTGCTCTGGCTCCTCATAGCTGTTTCCATTGGTTACAGTGAAACACCGGCTAGTCTCACTAGCAACTTCAGGGTGAGTTTCCCAGGGGAACTTAATTGAATTTCAAATTCACCCAAACTTTGGTTTAGGTCATGTTCCATAGTCTTCTTAAATGGATTTTCTCTTTCTCAAATCCTCTGAGGTCACTCACACACAATCCATAGATTTTTCTCCCATTACGGTCATAATTTTGTGTCCACCCTCCTTCACAGAAAGGTTGTTTATGATACCCTTTTTTGTTTGTTTGTTTTCTTTTCATTATTATTAGGACTTCACTGCTCTGGGTCAACTTTTTTTAAAAAAATTATTGCACAGAGATAGAAACTGAAAGGGAAGGGGAAGACAGAGAGGGAGAGAGACAGAGAGACACATGCAAACCTGCTTCACTGCTCATGAAGCTTCCCCCCTGCAGGTGGGGAGTGGGGGCTTGAACCCAGGTTCTTTCGCATAGTAGTGTATGCACTTAACCTGGTGCACCACTGCCTGGCCCCTGGTCAACTTTTTCAGATAGAAAAAGAGGCATGGGGGTGGAGAGGGAAGACACCACAGCACTAAGAGTGATCCCCCTTTTGGTGAGGGCGAGCCCTGCTCAGACCTGAGTCACCAACATGGCTGGTGAGCTCTCGTGCCGGCCCTCCTTAATATCAGAAATTTTCAGCAACCCAACTCCCTGATGACTCTTGAAGTCAGTTTCTGCTGGCTGCTAACAACAACAACAACAACAACATTAAGGTCCGGAGGTGGATCACCTGGTAGAGTACACACTTTGCCACATATGAAGTCATGGGTTCAAGCACCAGTACCCCATGGATGGCACTGGGGGAAGCTTTTATGAAGGGCAAAGCAGATCTGTGGTGTTGCTCCTCTCTTTCTCTCCTCCAGTGAAACAAAACAAGTAGAAGAAGATTGGCCTGGGGAAGATACCTACCTTAAACTTCCTCCCCTTAAAAAATATCCCAGTTCCCTGAAACCCATAATTTATAGTTTCCCCTACAATCTGAAAGTAGAACATTTCTATTTGGCAGATTATTTTCTTGGATCTGGGAGCACTCATGCTTTTTATGACATATTAATGTTAATAGGGTTCCCAGGCCTCTTCCACCTCACCCTACCCCACCCCCCCAATAACCAGCCACATTCTACCAAATACGAATATTCTATTTTCAGAGAGTACATTTGCTTCCCAGTGACTTCCTGAGATCACCTTGAAGGTACCTGATAAGATGAGCCAAAAAGTGCAGGTAGATAACATACATCCCTTTAAAAATCTCAAAGTAAAGAACTATAGACTTGGAAATAAGGTGGATAACTTGCAAGAAACAATTCGTTTCAGGTAGTAAATGACTAGAACCAGTTCACAGCTCAGTGAGAAAGATGAGGACATAGTGAATTTTCCATGAAGTTGCATTTATTCAATTGAGTCTACTGTGTATTCAACTAAGCCTTCTATTGAGTCTTTCATTTTGAGATTAGTTCTTCCTTTGTTTTCATCTTATTAAGACATCTTTGCTTTTATGAAAGGTCAGTGCTCTCTTAAAGATGTCAAATGAAATGATGACAAGATTTTATGGCTCTCGATTTAAATGGACTCAGGTAGCTATGAATTTGAATCTATTCAATGCAAGTGGCTTCAGGCAAATTTCAAATCCACTCGAGACTGGTTTCTTTAAAACTATTGTATTTATTTATTGGATAGGGACAAAGAGAAATTGAGAGGGAAGGGGGATAAAGAGGAAGAGAGGCAGAGAGATACTTGAAGCACACTCACTGCTTCACCACTTGTGGAACCTTCTTCCCTGGTGGGGACCAGGGACTTTGAACCCAGGTCCTTGTATGATTAAGTACCATGTTCATTCAACCAGGTGTGCCACCACCTGGGCCCCCCCCCCCCCATGGCTGGTTTCTACATGGGTGAGCCATAGACATTAGCAACATTAATGTCTAACATAGGCATTAATATCTTCTTCTTTTTTTATACTTTGCTTATTCATTTTAATGAGGAGACATAAAAAGAGATAGAGACCAGAGATCTACTTAGTTCTGGTTCATGGTAGTGCTAGGAATTGAACCTGGGACCTCAAGTGCCTCAGGTATATAAGTTTTTTTTAAAAAATATTTTATTTTAATGAAATACACAGAGAAAGATACAGAGAGACCACAGCACTGATCAGCTCTGGCTGATGGTGGTGCTGGGCATCGAACCCGGGACCCCTGGTGCCTCAGGCTTGGAAGGCTTTTATATAGCCATTATGCTGTTTCCCTAGCCCCATATGAAAGTTTTCTATAGTCATCATGCTATTTCCCCAGCCTGGCATTAGCCAATCAGCAAGGCATGGTAGATGATTATCTGAAAAATAAAGACAACATATAAATGTTCTCTCAATAAGTGAATTAGGTATTTTGATGAGGTAAAATTACTGCGCTTTCATAACGGTGTTCTATTTTTTAATTTTCCCATAGTGGCCCCATTTGGGACCTATTCATGCCTTTGCTATCAGAGTAAGTCTCTAGAATGCGCACCAAGGTGGGGGGTGTTCCCTTTCATATGCTATGTTATTGGCGAGTAGCATGGCAGAACCATTGGTAGAATGAGGTTGTTATCTACTGACCAAAATTATTGTTAGAGCTAGAATTAAAACTCAGCTCCTTGGTTCTGAGACTAGTACTTTTTTTTTTTTTTTATTGTATAATGCCTATTTCTGTATTCCCAATGCTTTAACAGCAGAGTTACTTAAGCAGTTCATTTTTTTAATTTAGGTCTCTTGGCAGTTTGAATGAATAGCATAAAAAGAATGAATCTCAAGGAATATAATAGCTTTTTAATGCATGAGGTTTTTCCAGTTATTTGCTGCCACTTGTTTCAGGGCCGTAACTGAAATAGATAGCATTTTGACAGGTAAGGTTTTGTGAAGCTTTCTTTCGCCCTGCAGGTGGGGACCAGGGACTTGAACGTGGGTCCTTGCACTTTGTAATATGCGCTCGACCAGGGAAAACAAAAACATCTATCTGAAAAGACCCATGAACACCAATGTTCAGGGGCCAGGTTGTGGCACACCTGGTTAAGTGCACACATTATAGTGTACAAAGACCCAGGTTCAAGTCCCTGGTCCCCACCTGCAGGGGAAAAGCTTCACGAGTGGTGAAGCAGGGCTGCAGGTGTCTCTCTCACTTTCTATGTTCCCCTCCCCTCTCAATTTCTGTCCATCTGCATCCAATAATAAATGAATAAATTAAAAAAAAACATCAATGTTCATAGCAGCTCAGTTTGTAATAGCCCAAAGTTGGAAGCAACCCAGATGCCCAACAACAGATGAATGATTCAGGTAGTTGTGGTATGTATACACAATAGAGTATACATAGCTGTTAAAAACAGCAAAGTCATCTTTGTCTAGATCTTGCTTTGGGTTTCTTATGTGAACGATTTTTCTTCTATTGCCCCCCCCATTTTATTTATAGGGGTAGGGGTTAATGATTTACAGTGCGGTCTTTAACAGATAGGCACAACCTCTCACATCTCTTTGACTGGTGTCTAGGAGACACAAGAGGACCCCCAAATCCTTTTATCCTATCCGATAGCCTCCTTCCCCAGAATCCTCTGCTTTGAAGCAATACACCACACCTAGTCCAAGTCTCACCTTATGTTTTCCCTTATGGTTCTTTATTCTTAAATTCCACCTATAAGTGAAGTAATTTTTCTCTTTCTCACTTGTTTCATTCAACATGATGCCGGCAAGTTCTCACCATGATACTGCAAAGGAGATGACATTTTTTTTTTTTGCCTCCAGGGTTATTGCTGGGGCTCAGTGTCTGCACCATGAATCCACTGCTCCTGGAGGCCATTTTTCCCCCTTTGTTGCCCTTGTTGTTGTAGCCTTGTTGTAGTTATTATTGTTGTGTGTCGTTCATTGTTGGATAGGACAGAGAGAAATGGAGAGAGGAGGGGAAGACAGAGAGGAGGAGAGAAAGATAGACACCTGCAGACCTGCTTCACCGCCTGTGAAGCGACTCCCCCGCAGGTGGGGAGCCGGGGGCTTGAACTGGGATCTTTATGCTGGTCCTTGCACTTTGCACCACGTTTGCTTAACCCGCTGTGCTACTGCCCGACCCGACCTTGTTGTTTTTAACAGCTACATATACTCCACTGTATGCGTGCACCACACCTTCTTTAGCCATTCATCTTTTAGGTCTCCATCTGTTGTTGGATATCTGAGTGGCTCTCAAGTTTGGGGCTATCACAAACTGAGCTACTATCAACACTGGTGTGCACAGGTCTTTTCAGATAGATGCTTTTGTTCTCCTCAGATAAATCCCTAGGAGAAGGAGTGCTGGATCACAAGGTAGGTCCATTTCTAGAGTTCTGATGAATCTCCATACCCTTCCCTGCTCTTTTCCTTTCTTTCCTCTCTCTCTCTTTTCGCCTCCAGGGTTATCGCTGGAGCTCGATGCTGGCACTATAAATCACCTGCTCCTGGTGGTCATTTTTCTCCATTTTATTGGATAGGACAGAGAGATATTGAGGAGGAGAGGAAGGTAGAGAGGGAGAGGGGAAGACAGACACCTGAAGGCCTGCTTTGCCGCTTGTGAAGTGTCCTCGCTGCAGGTGGGGAGCCAGGGAGTTGAACCTGGATCCTCACACGGGTCCTTGTGCTTAGTACCATGTGTGCCCAATCAGATGCACCACTGGCCCCCTCCAGACTGTTTTCTATAAGGGGTTGGGTGAATTCACATCCCCACCAGCTATGTAAGAGAGTTCCTTTCCCCTCACAGTCTCTCCAGAGAGTTGGTGTTTCTGCCTTTTCTAATATATGGCACTCTCACAGTGTTGTTTTTATTGGCATTTCCCTGATCATCAGTGACCTGGAGCATTTTTTCACATTTAAAAGTAGGCTAGTACGTCCTCTTCTAGTCAATTTTGTGTCAGTTAATTTGTAGTCATTATATGTATTTCCTGTTTCATATAATGGTAATGATAGTTATAAGGTGCTTAGAACAATTCAGGATACATGCTAAGTGTGCTAGACCATGTACTTACTTTCTAGATAAAGAAATTGAGGCTATGAAAAGCTAAGTGACTTAGCAGGTATTTTTAACCTTTTTTACCATTATACTATATTAAGATAGTCACACCCACATGTGTGCACAGCAGATAATTTAAAAAATTTTCAGGCTTCTTAAGCGCCCTGGCTTTCCCTATATCCATCAGTGTCAATGCCAGTTTCTGTAATTCCACTTTCCATTGTTTCCGTCATCCATGTTTACCTTGGGATAGAAGCGCGTGTTTCCAGTGATTCTGAGTAAGATGGAGGTTCTCAGGAAAAAACAAAGGATTCGAAATTAGATATAGTGAATAAGTTACCTACTTACACTGGTTTTTATGTTTTTAAAAAATATTTATTTATTCCCTTTTGTTGCCTTTGTTGTTTTATTGTTGTAGTTATTATTGTTGTTAGAGAGGACAGAGAGAAATGGAGAGAGGAGGGGAAGACAGAGAGGGGGAGAGAAAGATAGACACCTGCAGATCTGCTTCACCGCCTGTGAAGCGACTCCCCTGCAGGTGGGGAGCTGGGGGCTCGAACCGGGATCCTTATGACAGTCCTTGCGCTTTGTGCCATGTGCATTTAACCCGCTGGGCTACCACCTGACTCCTGTTATTTATTTATTTATTTTTTTGTCTTTTGATTTTATCTTTTTCTACTACAGTAAAAAGCAGAAAACACTTGTTTTTAGCTATTTGCATAGATAGTACGTAAATAAAAATCACCAGTTGACACTCATATTTTGCTTTTATTTATTGGCTGGCTAACTTACAAAACCCCAGATGTGTGGAGTAGACTCTACCCCACCATTTAAACTATCCTGATGCCGTAGATACCAAAATGTGCATGTTTACATCGTGCAGTGGTATGTAAAACACTTTTCATTTACAGTCTTTTTTTTTTTTTTTTTTTTTTTACATAAGCAGGGAAAGACCTATTTCATGCCAAAAAATTTTGGGCACTTTAACAATCATCCCATATTCCTGCTACTAAAATAACAAAATTGGCATTACAAGTTAAGTGATAAAGGCCTCACAGTTTTTACAAAAATGCAAATAATCTGCTACTTAGACATAAAAAAAATCGATTTCTTTCAAATCACAAAGTAAGGCACCATTGGATTAAACACTTTTTTCAGCTTTTACTAAATAAAATGCATAGTGAAATAAATACTGAACACTGAATTTTAATACTGTAATACATTTCAATATAAAATGATATGTGAATGTTAAAACACTGTATTGCATCTTGAATACACTTATCAGAAAATTTTATGGGGAAAAAAAAGCACTTGCAAGCTCTGATTTCAGGAAATAAAATATTCACTTATATGATATTCCATAGTTGAAGATTTGAGATAGCATTTACTTTGGGTGCAATTTAGTTGCAAACTTTCAAAGAAGGAGTGTATGCTTATCGATGAAGCATTCACCTAGACGATACATTCTAAAGCATTCTACAATGGGTAAATGGCAACTTTGAGCTGTGACCCTTTTTTCTTAAAACCGAAACAAAACAAAACAACATTTTAGGACTGTACCTGCAGAGGAGAGAGGGAAAAACTAAGTTCTCTAATGTACTAAACCCAGAACTTAGGTAAGGAAAGTTATAAAAATACAGTATATTCAAATCATCAACTACATAATTTATTAGATAGTGCATTAATTAGGATTCTAAGTCCTTGTGCTTTTACAGACATGAAACCGTTATTCTATAAATAGGAATGCGTCTTTCAAAAATTTCTTTGGATTGATTTCTTATTTGCATCTCCTAGTAATAGACAAACAGTACACTAAAATCATGATACACAGTTAGGTAGATATACATATGTGGTCATGTGCTTTTAAAAAAATAACAGTAATTTTACACATAACCATATAAAATATCTAAATGGAAAATTTTTTCCAGCTTTATAGCTAGTTGTAAAAGTCCCAATAAAAGTTTTGTAAACAAAGTCATATAAAAAAGGCAAGACTGGATCTTCCCTATGGTCCACTAGTGGAGCTTTATTTGCATAGACCCAAGGCAAATGATTCTTCAGAAAAGACAGATTCAAAGCAAGTTCGCTTCAGTTTCCAGTAGCCGTTTTCTCTCTCTCAACCTCATTCACATGCACTTTAGATCTGCAGAGTTTTGCCTAATCAACACAGATCTGTTTCCTTCATCTACATTTCTCAGTTGCTAACTTTTCTAGACAAACCCCACCCCAAACCCCCAAATTACAGTGCCTACAACCCTCCTCGCCCTGAGGAGCAAGCTGGGTGGCAGAAGAAAGAAGCTGCTTCAAACACGCAAAGCTGGAAGGAGTCCGACTGACAGGTAAATGCACAAACCAGGTGGTTCTGAGCTCAGAAGCCCCAGTCTGGATCTAAATTTCTTTCTGATGGCTTTGTTCTATAGGACAGCAAACTCTGTTAGAACAATTTCTGACCTTGGGATTGTGAAGCGACACTTACATTGTCATTAAGAGAAGAGGGAAAGCAAGGGAACAGAATCTAATGCCAAACTGTCTGCCAAATGAGATGTAGGTCCTGATTTTATTTTAGTTTCCTCTTGAATTAACTAAAGCTCACCTTGCCTTCTATCTTCTATCTTTTCTTTTCTGAACAAGAGGTTTTTGCACTAGCCTCTCTCCACTAGACTTGTACTGTCCAATATGGCAGCCACTAGATACTAACCACACGTAGCTGTTGGGTACTTGAAACGTAGCCAGTTCGAATGGAGATGTTCTCTATGTAGAAACTGCACCCTGAATTTAGGAGACGTCGTACCAAAAACAAAGAATGACAAATCTCATAAGTAATTGCTATAGTGATTATTATAGGCTGGAATGATAATATTTTGTATATGAGATATATTAAGATGGATTTCACATATTTCTTCTATTGTGGCTACTGGAAGTTTAGAAATTGCGTAAGTGGCTCACACTTATATTGGATAGCTCTGTCCTAGAGCCTATCTCAGACTGCCCAAGATTGGACATCCTATAACTAAATGTTCGTATGAGCCTTCACTCAGCAACTTGCTTAGGTGGTCTGTGGTTCTTGGGAACAGACTGGAGGCCAAGTATACAAAAAAAAAGGCAGCTCTCAGGGACTTTAATCATTAAAGGCTCAAATAAGTGCATTAATGAGTTTCTCTTTCTTTCCTTTTCTTCCTTTCTTTTCTTTTCTCTTCTTTCTCTCTCTCTCTCTCTCTTTCTTTCTTAACCATTATACCTGTATATGTGAGGGTGTTTGAATTTGGTTGTTGGAAAGCTGGGACACAATTCATCTCTACCTACTTGCCACAAAAATCTGCGAATCCCCAAATAGCCCACACTGGCAGGCCATAGCTGAAGCAAGCAATAGCATTGAGAATATACACAATATAAAAAGCTAGGTGTATCTCTTCACTGGATTCCCACCCTGCGCACACGCATAGATTGCCACATCTCCCTACCTTCTCCCACTGTCAATATGAAAGGGGTAAAGGTAGACAAGTGGAGGAGGGTGTGTACAACTCGGACAGAAAGAACAGAAGTAGCCTTCGGTCTGGGTGGAGAAGCGCAGGCAAGGATCACCTCGGGATAGGAGGAAGCGGTGGGGCGCCCCTTTCTCTTCGGTTGGATCCACCTTGTCAAAAGAAACAGACACAGAAATTTTGGTTAGAAAGTTCTTGGGGTTCAGGTGGTAGCACAGCAGGTTAAGTGCACATGGTGCAAAGTGCAAGGACCGGCATAAGGATCCCGGTTGGAGCCCCTGGCTCCCCACCTGCAGGGGAGTCGCTTCACAAGTGGTGAAGCAGGTCTGCAGGTGTCTATCTTTCTCTCCCTCTCTCTGTTTTTCTCTCCTCTCTTGATTTCTCTCTGTCTTATCCAACAACAATGACAGCAATAACAACAACAATCACCACAACAATGATAAACAACAAGGGCAACAAAAAGGAAAAAAATGGCCTCCATTTTTTTTGGAGCTGTGGGTTCAAAGTGCAGGCAATAAGTCTCAGCAATAAGCCTGGAGGCAAAACAACAACAAAAACAAACAAACAAACAAAACCCCTACAATGTGTGCACTAAAGAGAGAAAATTAAAATCAGAGGACTGAAATTTAAAATTTTAAATAAAAAAAAAAGGAAGTTAAGTTCTCACCGGGATAACTCTAGGATGTTCGCAAAGGCACCAGCAGTCTCAGCCTCTGTGGCCACTGCTGTCAATGGCAGCACAGCACAGCTAATGTGAGAAGGGATGGGTTCAAGTCCCTGGTGCCCACTTGCAGGAGGGAAAAGCAGTGAAGCAGTGCTGCAAGTGTCTCTCTTTCTCGCCCTCTTTTTCCCCCCCTCTCAACTTCTCTCTGATATATATCACATAAAAATAAATAAATTTAAAGAAGGTGAGAAGGGAAGAAGCAAGGAAGGGTCTGAAGAAGTGTCAAAGAGAAGGAAGACCCATTGTTTTTATTCCTATGCAAATCTAGTATGTTTATTGTAGATTTAGAAAATGTGAATGAGCACAAACAATTGTTTTGGTAGAGCCAGGGCTGTGTGCATGTGTGACTTCACCTTTCCCAGGTCAACATTTACTCAGAGAGACAGACACCCCCATAGCTCCAGAGCTCGCCCTGGTGCCACAGTGCCAGGGCTTGAACCTGGGTCACACACATGGCAAAGCACATGCCCTACTTGGTGAGCTATTTCTCTGGCTCCAAGCAAGGAAAAATACAACTTTGCCAACGCAGACGACCTCACCACAGAAATATTTAGTTCAAGTATTCAACCCATACAGAATGCAAAAGCTATTGTCTTATATGAAGACTTATTTTTCACCACATACTTCCACCATATTTGTTTACTTTGGGCACCTGTCATAGTTTTATTTTTTCTTCCCTAAAATACTTTCTTTTAAAAAATTTTTTTAAATTTGTTATTGGATAGAGATAGAAATTGAGAGAGAAGGGGAGATAGAGAGGAAGAGAGACAGAGAGACGCCTGCAGACCTGCTTCACCGTTTGTGAAGTGACTCCCCTGCAGATGGGGAGCTGGGGGCTCGAACCGGGATCCTAACTGGTCCTTGCGCTTTGCACCATGTGCGCTTAACCCGTTGCGCTACCGCCCGAGTCCCCCTAAAATACTTTTCTAATTCTTTAAGTTCTGCAGGCACAAACAATAATATAACCTGTTCTTAGTAATTTGACTGAACCATGTGGCATGAGTTGTAACACACAATACAACTGTGTTCTTACCTTAATGGCAGTATCTAGTACTTCTCTCTGATGGCAATGTTGTTGTATCTATCTTTAACTTCAGCTGACTTTAGTCTGTTCTGATCCCAGGAACCAATCAAACACATTCCTTAAGAATCATGTGTTCCACTGTCATGCACCAGGATGCCAGCGGCCCTCCACCCCTCCTTTCCTCTCTTTCCAGAGTCCTTTGCTTTGGGGTGGTATACTACACCCAGTCCAAGTTTTACTTTGTGTTTCCACTTTGTCCTTGTTTTTTAAGTTCCACCTATGACGGTAGAAAAGGACACAGGTTGGGGTGGGAGGAGTGTTCTGAGGACACCTATGATGGGGAGACGAGAAATTGTCCCCATGCATGAATAACTGTAACATCCCCTAATAAAGTGATTAAAAAAGGATTGTGGATTGAGCATCTGACAATAGATTGATGCCAAACATAATTATACAGCTGAACAAAACCAACAATAAACCAAAATAATTCAATAAAAATGGGTAAAAGATATGAATAAACAATTATTTTTAAGAAGCTGTGACACACAGACATGTGAAAGAGGGTCTCATTTCAGTTCTCCTTAGGGAAATGCCAATTAGAACTACATTGCGATTCCATTTCACACCCATGAAAGTGGTACTCATCATCAAATCAGGAAATGTTGAGTGAGGTTGGAAAAGATGTAGAGAAAGAGGAACTCTTACACTGCTGGTGGAGATGCAAACTGGTGCACCCTCTATGAAAGATCGTGCAGAGAGTCTTTAGACAAATAAAAATGGAAATAGCTTATGATCCAGAAACACCACTCTGAGGCATAGATTCCAGAGGACATGAAAATGAAAATTCAAAAGGACACAGGTACCCATAGGCTCATAATTACTTTATTCACAATAGCCAAGGAATGGAAGAAACTTAAAAACTTAAATGTCTATCGATGAACAATTACATAAGGAAGTTATAGGACATAGGACATATTCAATTGGAATACTACCCTACAGTTTAAATATATATTATGTTCTTTTTACATAATATATTTCTTAGAGCAGCAGGTTTTTAAAAATGTTTGTTTATTATTGAATAGAGACAGAGAGAAATTGAGAGGAGTGGGGAGGAAGAGAGAAGGAGAGAAACAGAGAGACACTTGCAGCACTGCTTCACCACTTGTGAAGCTTTCCCCCCTGCAGGTGGGGACCGGGGGCTTGAACTTGGGTCCTTGTGCACTGTAGTGTGTGCTTAACCAGGTGTGCCACCACCTGCCCCTGATATTATGTTCTTTAGGATAAAATGGATGGAACTGGAGTGGATTATGCTTAGTGAAGTATATAAGGAAGTAAAAGATAACTAGCAGATGATTTCACTCACATGTAGAATACAGACAACTAAAACACATGAACTTGCAGGAAAAAGTCACCAAAATCAAGAAAAACAAAAACAAAAACACAGAGTAGTCAAACTATCTCTAAGACTGTGTAAGAACTATGGTAGTCATTGGGGTGGGGCAGGGGCTCAGAACTTTGGGGTGTGCTAAAGAACTGTCTCTAGCCTTATAATCTTAGAATCTTGCAAACTATTACTAAATCACTAATAAGAATTTTGTCCTTACATCAGACAAGAGTTTAATAATCAAAATTATATATAAATATCTTGTCAAACTCAACAACAAAAAAACAAATGACCCCATCCCAAAATGGGGAGAGGATATGGACAGAATATTCACCACAGAAGAGATCCAAAAGGCTGAGAAACACATGAAAAAATGCTCCAAGTCTTTGATTGTCAGAGAAATGCAAATAAAGACAACAATGAGATACCACTTCACTCCTGTGAGAATGTCATACATCAGAAAAGGTAGCAGCAGCAAATGCTGGAGAGGTTGCGGGGTCAAAGGAACCCTCCTGCACTGCTGGTGGGAATGTCAATTGGTCCAACCTCTGTGGAGAACAGTCTGGAGAACTCTCAGAAGGCTAGAAATGGACCTACCCTATGATCCTGCAATTCCTCTCCTGGGGCTTTATCCTAAGGAACCCAACACACCCATCCAAAAAGATCTATGTACACATATGTTCTTGGCAGCACAATTTGTAATAGCCAAAACCTGGAAGCAACCCAGGTGTCCAACAACAGATGAGCAAGTTGTGAGATATATATATATATATATATATATATATATATATATATATATATATATATATACACACACACACACACACACACACACACACACACACACACACACACAGTGGAATACTACTCAGCTATCAAAAATGGTGACTTCACCGTTTTCAGCCCATCTTGGATGGACCTTGAAGAAATCATGTTAAGTGAAATAAGTCAGAAACAGAAGGATGAATATGGGATGATCTCACTCTCAGGCAGAAGTTGAAAAACAAAATCAGAAGAGAAAACACAAGTAGAACCAGAACAGGAATTGGTGTATTGCACCAAAGTAAAAGACTCTGAGGTGGGTGGGGGGGGTACAGGTCTTGAAAAGGATGACAGAGGACCTAGTGGGGGTTGTATTGCTGTGTTGAAAACAGAAATGTTATGCACGTAAAAGCTATTGTATTTACTGTCAAATATAAACCATTAATCCCCCAATAAAGAAATAAAAAAATAATTTTGTCCTGCTTTGTATCTTCTCATCTTTCAGCCACCAAGATGCAGATGCTACTATGATTCCAATTTGACTTCCCTAGACAGATAATCTCACCAATGTGTCCTGAAGTCTTACCTCTCCTAGGGAAAGACAAACAGGCTGGGGGTAAGAAGTGACCTGCTGGTGCCCATGTCCAGCAGAGAAGCAGCTGCAGAAGTCAGAACTTCCACCTCTTGAACCCAAAAAGAATTTTGGTCCATACTCCCAGAGGGCTATGGAGTAGGGAGGGGAATGGGACATGGAACGCTGGTGGTGGGGACGGTGTGGAATTGTAGCCCTACTGCCTTACAATCTCGTAGATCATTGCTAGACCACTAATAATAATAAAAAAAAGAATTAAAAGACAATTGTATGTTAAGAAAGAGTCAAGAAGTCTGAGCATATGTGAGGAGTTCTGCCAGGGAGTGAGAACATGACTAAGGACACTGTGACAGTTATTTGACCTGTGTAGGCATACTTTCTCCACACATTTCTGGGAGTCTGGTTCTGAAGCTAAGCCTATCACAGATCTGAGACTCATATATATGATGCTAATGAATTAAATCTTTTTAAATTGTATACATATATTGCTGTGAAATTCCAGTTTCTCTAGTCTTTCTTCACATTTTTTTTAAACAGGAGAAAACTCATTTACTTCTTTATGGGGACATTACATATACTAGCAAAAAAAATTAATTAATTAATTAATTCTTTGATAGAATCAAATAAAACTGTGGTAAAATGGAAACATTTTGACTAAGCAATGTTATACAAACCCTGTGACCAAAAAATAAAACCTTTATAATTATAAATGTATAATTTAACCAGAATTACACTGGCACCAACTAGAAGAGGATCTTGTAAAATGGAAATAAATTTTACATGAAGCGATGATAGGTATACTTAAATTTATCATATATGCTTTGTAGAGCTATAATATATTTAGAATCTCAAGGTAGTTAAAATGAGCTTTTATTATAATTTATAAGACTTTTTGTCAGTCTCAAATCCAGTAGAAATAGGGGATGTGCTGTCTTAGGAAAATAAAAATGGAAAGGGCAGGAGATATCCAAACAGGTGAACAATAAAACTTAAGTCTATCACTAAACCAAAGATACTGTGAGCTTAGGACAACATATTGAAATAATCATTTCTGATATGCATACAGGTTGTATTTGTTTTTCTCACTATATATGGAAAGGGAGTTTGGCAGAATCAATCAATCCATCAATCAATCCATCCATCAATCAATCAATCGTCTCCAGGATTGTTGTTGGGGATCAGCGCCAGCACTATGAATCCACTGCTCCTGTATGGGCTTTTAAAAAAATTTTAGATAGGATAGAGAGAAATAGAGAAGAAAGGGGTTAGACAGAGACGGGGAGAGAAAGATATGCCACCTGCAGACCTGTTTCACCGCTTGTGAAGTGACTCCTTTGCAGGTGGAGGAGCTGGGGGCTTGAATCAGACTCCTTGCGTTTCGTACTATGTGCACTTAACTTGGTGCGCCACTGCCAGGCCCCCAGTGTGGGCAGAATTCAGAAGACTCTAAATGAGGTTCTCAGCTTCACTCCCGGAAGAATGTTTTTTTTTTTTTTTTTTTTTTTTGCAGGGGTGAGGGTGGGGAAGTGGAGTGAGGGGAGGGGGATAACGACTTACAAGACATTGTTGCCCATGGGTACAGTTTCTCGTCCCCATGATAGGTGCCTGCACACTGCTCCCACCACTAACTTAAGTCCTCCATTAGTAGACGGGGTCTCCAATGTCTGCTCAACCCCCTCCGCTACCCCCTCCCCACCCCAAGAGGCCTTGGCCTTATTGCAACAGGTCATGGCTAGTCCAAGTGCCATCCTGTGTTTTGCCTTCATCTTCCCCGTTTCTTAAGATCAGCCTAGAGGTGAGGTGAGTTCATCTGCCATTCCTTCTCTTTCCGGCTTATCTAACTTAGCATGACTCCTTCAAGTCTCATCCAGGATGAGGCAAAGCAGAGGATTTCATCATTTCTTATAGCTGAATGGTATTCGATTGTGTATATACACCACAGCTTTCTTCTTTTTCTTTTTATTTATTTATTATTAGCTAGAAACAGAGAGAAATTGAGAGGGGAGGGGGAGGTAGAGAGGGAGAGAGAAACAGAGAGACACCTGTGGCCCTGCTTCACCACTTGTGAAGCTTTCCCCTTGCAGGTGGGGACCAGGGGCTTGAACCTGGGTCCTTGTGCACTGAACAGCTTTCTTAACCAACACACTGTGGCTGGATATTTGGGTTGCTTCCATGTCTGGGTTATTACAAAGAGTACTGTTATAGACGTAAGTGTAGGAACCCTGATTTTCCTATATGCTCTTTAGTTGTACATATCCCAGATTATTCAAACATGTACCAACAAAGCCCTTGCAGAAATACTCACTTCGGCTTTCATTTCTTGCCAATTTACTGGGATAAATTTTGGTTGTTGGCACATATGGCTCTGGAGGTGGTAAATCAGAAATTGGATGGAAGAAGAATCTGCTTTCCCACTCATCTGAGGGAGAGAAACAAACAGTATCTTTAATAACCATCTGCTATGAAGACTTACGTAGTAAAAGGCACAAGAGGAAATACAGACAGAAAAACCACAGAGATCACTTCTAGTTTAATGCGAGGAGTTTAGATAAAAGCTGAAAGTGCTACAGATCTCACCGATTAACACAAGGAAACAGTATCCTGGTCTGTAAATAACACCAAAGAGAGGTCCACGTGATTCTGATTAAAGTGACTAGGCCATAGGCTGAGTCTTTCAGGAGATGGAGACTAAGATCTGAAGCAGGTTCTTCCTATTAGTGGACCCCACAATAACTGGAATTTTCTGAAACTGACAGCAGAGGCAGAACTGCTGAATATATATCTGCAGACAATGGGGCTTCTCACCTACAGAAACTGTGTGGAGAGGCGGGTAATAGGAGCCAGGTTATGGGGCTAGGGAGACAGAGCAGAACTTGTACACTCAGCTTGCATGCCTGAGGCCCCGGAGAGTGAATCCCAGCTTCAGCCCCTCTACCATCATCTGCTACAGTTGAGGGGTCTCTCTTTCTCTCAAAGAGATAAATCTTACAAAGTAAAACAATTATCCATACCAATGTTTCAAAGTTGAGTTCAATATTTAAAAATTAAACCAATAAAGAAGACAAACTACAAAAAAAATTTTTTTTTCCAGAATTCTGGAATCTCTGGAAAATTAGCCAAGATGAAATTCAAACAAACAATAAGACACCAAGAAAGATAAATCCTGGATTACTGTCCCACATTTTGGGGTAGTAGAAAATGGGGGAGGGATTACTAATTTTAATTTGGAATCATAGTGGAAGTTAACCTGGTTAGATAGTTGGATCAGTACCATTGTAGAGTAAGAATAACGAGGATCAAATAACCAAAGAAATGTCACTGCAAACATGAATATAAGCGTGCCAATCACTTGCTGCTCTGTAGCCTGTGTTTCTAGGCAGCTGGGCCCATACCATTCTTACCTTCACATGAAGAGTCTTGGAAGCCATTTCTAATTGATGTTGTTGGTGGAGGTGGGGGAGGCACCCCAGCACCTGGCCTGTCAGGAGGAAGAGGAGGCCGGGGTCCACCTCGGGGACTGTCTAGTCCACTCCTAGACGGCAACTGAGGGGTGGCAGGCAGGGCCCGAGACGTGCTGCCGTTTCTGTTTATTGGAGGAGGTGGTGGAAGAGGGCCTGGGGCAAAAGAAGAGATGGTGCTTACTGCGATGCCTTACGTTCTACATTACTGTTATCACAGTTGTCACCATGTGCAGTCATTGAGTGCCTTCTGAATACATGCTTTTTATTTCTCACTTCATTGAGGAAGTGTCGGTTTACAGGATTTTTGTCACAAGGATACAGTTCTACATATCTTCAGTCTTGGTGCCTGCACACCTGATCCTTTATCATCTTCCCCTACCATGATGCATTGGGTACCCAAGCCCTTCTTATTTCTCCATCCATTCAACTCCCTACAGAGCCCCTGGAACTGCCAGCATAGCCCACAGTACACTGATGTTTGACCCTGTCTTATTCTTTGCTTTGTTTCTTAGGTCCCACCTCTGAGTCAGATTATCCAGTTGAGTATGTGGTCGCTAAGAAACAATATAGAGGAATGGTGGAGACTTTCTAGATTGAACTGAGAAATACAAACATATGTACATACACATCTGTGGAATAGATACATGTTCATATTACGTGGCTGTTTTCTTTTTGAATTAGTACTGAGATTGGAGAAGACACAGTTGAGAAGGAGTGGTAAACTGCTCAAACTGAAAATTTAGCTCTAATATTCTTTATAGTCCTTTAAAATGGCTATTGAACTAATCACTGTGACGTGACATGTAAAATAATGCTTGAAAAAGTAATTTTAGGGGCTGGTTAGTGGCACACTCACTTGAGCACACACATCACCACACACAAGGGTGCAGGTTTGAGTCCCTGCTCCCCACCTGCAGGGGTGGGAAGCATCACGAGTGGGGAAGCAGGTCTGAAGGTGCCACCTGTCTTCCTCCCTGTCTTTCCCTCTCCCTCTCAATTTCTCTCTTTCCTAGCAAATAAAATAGAAAGGAAAAAAAATAAAAAGAAGAGAATATTGTGAGGTTATTTCAGGTCTTTAGAAGGACTGAAATTTTTGTTGTCGTTGTCGTTATCAGGACTTTATTGGTATGGCCAACTTTTTTAGATACAGACAGAGACAGAGAGATGGGGAGACAGGACAAAATGCCACAGCACTGAAGCTTCCTCCAGTGCAATAGGAGCTGGGCTCAAATCTGGGCTGTGCACATGGTAAAGGAGACACCCTATGAGGTAAGCTATCTTGCTCCCTCCACTCCCCTTAAGACTTATATTTGGGGCCAAGTGGTTGCGCACTGGTTGAGTGCTCGTATTACAGTGCGCAAGGACCCAGGTTCAAGCCCCTGGTCCCCACCTGCAGGGAGAAAGCTTCACAAATGGTGAAGCAGGGCTGCAGGTGTCTCTGTCTCTCTCCTTCTCTATCTATCCCTCTCCTCTCAATTTCTCTCTGTTTCTATTCAATAATAAACAAATAAGCATAGGTAAAAAAGAATTAAATAGAAAAGACTTGTATTTTGGGACTTCCGGGAGGCGGGGTTTATGGAGTAACTGCAATCAGACCTTCACTCTCCCTGATACACCCACCTATTGAACACAACAAGAGATGGAACTGGACACTTAATCTACAGCTGAAAAAAACCCACAGCCTCAGGTCCTGCCACCTTCCAGACACCAGGCTGCAGATGCTACCATGACTCCACCCTGACTTCTCTGGGCAGATGACCTCACCAATGTGTCCTGGACCCTCGCATCGCCAGAGCTCGGGTTCACTAGGGAAAGAGAGAAACAGGCTGGGGGTATGGATCGACCTGTCAACGCCCATGCTCAGTGGAGAAGCAGCTACAGAAGCCAGACCTCCTACCTCCTGCTCTCCATAAACAGCCTTGATCCATATTCCCCGTGGGGGAGAAGCGAAAGGATGAAGATGAGCGGGCTCTGAACTCCAGCTCCATCAGCCCCGGAGAGAGTGAAGGAAAAGGAGACGGACATCTGGAGGGAGTTAGGATGTCATGAGTGGCTTAGAGGGAAAGAGAGGAGTGAATCAGGAAAAGAAGGGGCGACTATGTATAAATGTGGACAGATAGTTGTAGAGAAGATGGTTGGCCCATGTTTAAAACTTTAGGGGAACAGTGGTGGATTGCAATAGAGAGAGTGAAGATTCAGAACTCTGGTGGTAGGAATGACGTGGATTCAAACCCCCATCGACATGCAATTCTGTAATATAAAAATATTTTTTAAAAAAAGGGAGTCAGGTGGTAGTGCAATGGGTTAAGGGCACGTGGCTCAAAGTGCAAGGATCAACAAAGGATCCTGGTTTGAGCCCCCAGCTCCCCACCTGCAGGGGGTTCCCTTCACAGGCGGTGAAGCAGGTCTGCAGGTGTCTATCTTTCTCTCCCCCTCTCTGTCTTCCCCTCCTCTCTCCATTTCTCTCTGTCCTGTCTAACAACGACAACATCAACAACAACAACAATAACTACAGCAACAGTAAAAACAAGGGCAACAAAAGGAAAAATAAATAAAAAATATAAAAAATATTTTACAGCCAGGGAAGTGACTCAGCAGTAAATTCAGGGCTTATATGCTTAAGGCCCCAGGTGCGACCCCCAGCACTACATGGCCAGCACTGGTGCTTTGTTCTTTCACTCTCTTTCTGAGAAATAAATCTTAAAAAAACAAAGTATGAGGCTGGAGATAGCACAGTAGTTATGCAAAAAGACTTTGATGTCTGAGGCTCCAAGGTCCCACATTCAATGCCCTGCATCAACATCAGCCAGAGCTGAGCAGTGCTCTGGTTTAAGAAATGGCCGCAGGGGCCAGGCAGATGAGCATATTCAGTACCATGTGTGAGGACCTGGGTTCAATCTCGGCTTCCCACCATATTCTTTCTCTCTTCCTCTTTCTCTCCTCTTTCTATCTCGATCTGTCTCTAAAAATAAAAAAAAAAAATTAAAACAAAAGCACATGGCTTTGGTGACGGCACAGTAATAAGAGTGCAGGACTTGTAAGTGTGAAGCCTGGAGGATTCGAACCCTGGCACCAAATATGCTAGAACGATGCACTGAATTCTTTGAAATGACAGTATTGTTGCCAAGTACGTAACCGTGTTTCTGTGATGCCTAGGGGCCTCAGGAGACCCAGTATCAGTCATCCCAAGGATAGACGGTGTCCCTCTTGTTTCTTCCTCTCTGGGGAGGCGCAGTAACAGGGAGTGACAAACACCTCACCACTGTGACTGTACCTGGCTAAATGTTGGTGTAGGTTTACACGCTGAGCAAGCACCACAGAACCTGGGGTCATCTACTAAACAGTACCAGAGTCTCACCCTTCTCACAGCATTGGTGCCAGCAATAAATAGTCTCAAGTAAATGAAATAGTAAGTTCTCAAAACTGTTTTTTTCTTTTATTTATATACTTCTCTTTATTACTATTATTATTTTTACCTTTTGGGTAGAGACAGAGAAATTGAGAGGAAAGGGGGTGGATGGAGGTGGGGAGAAAAAGAGACACCTGTGTCATTACTACACTGTTCCAGAAGCTTCATCTCTGCAGGTGGGGACTGGGCTTGAACCTGGGTCCTCATGGTGGGTAATATGCACACTCTACTGGGTGCACCACTGCCCGGTGCCTATTTTTCTCTTTTAATGCAATGTTGTGGTATAATAAGAACAATTTAAGTTCCTTGGAAAGAATGAGCATTAGGGATTAGCTCTGTGGTAGAGCACACAGCTTACACGTATGAGGTCTTGGCTCAATTTCTAGCACCCTCCAAAATATATCTTAACAAATCCTTTGTCCCTCCTTCTCTCCTCTTCTTCCTCCTTTTTTTTGGAGATATATCTATATATCTTGCTTGTCCCCAATGCAAGGGGCATTCTCGCTCATGAGTAACTTTAAAAAACAAAAAAAACAAAAACAAAAACAAACTAAGAATCTCCACTAGTCCCATGCAAATCAAAATAGCATTAGGCGTCATTCCTGATATTTAGCCATGTGTTCCACTTGGAAGACACTGACATTCGATGTAAACACAAACTGCCCACTGCAGCCACCCCTGCCTAGAAGATTTGGCTCAGTCTCACATGGAGGAGGGAAGCATGCCCAGTCTTGGTTGGCTTCCCACTGAGTCTTCAGTGTCTGACCTGGCAAGGTTTACTTAGAGCGCCATCTGCTTGTCACTACTGGAGCCCCAGGCAGTAGGAGTAGACTTACTGTAGGGAAAAGTTTCTCATAGACTGTGGGCTTAACTTTACTGGTATAGCCACCACTGTCTCTATGTGGCAAACAAAATGCCCAGTATTTTGAGGCTCATATTATGTGACTGGGTAATAGCAATCTCTATTTAAGTAAATATTCTTATTTATTTTTAAATATTGCTTTATTTTATTTATTACTGAGAGAGAGGAAGAGAGAGAGAGAGAGACAGAGACAGAGACAGAGAGAGAAGGAGAGAGCCAGAGCATCAACATGGGACATAAGATGCCAGGGACCAGTCTTGAGACCTTATACCTCTAGGTTCATTGTCCCACTCCCTGTGCTACCTCTCCAGCCCAAAAACTCATATTTCTAACTCCAACCTTCTAGTTCCCTACTCTAAACCTCAGTTGGCATAATAGAAGAAGATATTTTCTATTTTCTCATTGTCAGTCTAATACAAAAATCATTTAGTGGTTGCCACCTCATGCCAGGAAACAAGAGAACCACTGTACACATTTGTCTCATTTAACTCTTAGCACAGCCATGAGAGGTACAGAGATAGTAGATAAGGCCTCAGAGGTGTTGGAAGGTTAAAAAACCTTGCTTCCCCAGAGCTCCGCCCCACTAGGGAAAGAGAGGCAGGCTGGGATTATGGATTGACCGGCCAACGCCCATGTTCAGCGGGGAAGCAATTACAGAAGCCAGACCTTCCACCTTCTGCATCCCATGATGACCCTGGGTCCATACTCCCAGAGGGATAAAGAACAGGAAAGGTATCAGGGGAGGGGATGGGATGCCGAGTTCTGGTGGTGGGAACTGTGTGGAGTTGTACCCCTCTTATCCTATGGTTTTTGTCAGTGTTTCCTTTTTATAAATAAGAATTAAAAAAGATATTTAAAAAAAGAAAAAAGAAAAAGTTGCTTTTTAAATTGTAACAATGGAAAATATTTTCTATACCTTGCATATTGCTAGTTGAGTATTTCATTTCCATATCATATAAGGAATGTTATCATAATAAGTAAAGAATATATTATGAAACAGAGGAAATGTGAATACTCAATGAAACAAATAAGCTATTCATCAAGCAAGCTATCTTACTGATGGAAACACTCATTAGACTGAGTGTTAAAAGTCTCCAAAAAGAGTATATATTTAAAAATTTAAATATTTTCCAATGCATCTTTCATAATCAATAGCAATTTAAATTATATATACAAAGATTAAATTAGTGTTTTCATTTCAGAGATCTTTATTAATCTTGTAGATAACTAATGGGGAACATTGTTGGAAAGAACATTAAGAAGAATGTTTAAGGCCAAGAATATGGTCTATTTGGAAAACAGATGGCTTGCAAAAAATAAAGCTTATGAACAAACAATAAAAAAACAAAATACCCAACTCAGGGGGCCAGGTGGTAGCATACTTGGTTGAGTGCACATGCTACAATAAGCAAGGCTCCGGGTTCCAGTCCCTGGCTCCCCACCTGCAGGGGGGGTCGCTTCACAAGTGGCGAAGCAGGTCTGCAAATGTCCGTCTTTCTCACCCCCTCTGTCTTCCTCTCCTCTCTCAATTTCTCTCTGTCCTACCCAACAACAACAACAACAAAAAACCAATGAAGTGAAAAAAAAATGACCACCAGGAGCAGTGGATTCATAGTGCAGGCACCGAGCCCCAGTGATAACCCTGGAGGCAAAAAAAAAAAAAAATAGTCATAAGGTTAATGTGTGGAAAAGTCAGGATTTAACTCCAGATTTGTTAAATTCTCAAGTTCACTCTCCATAACAAATGAAACCAAACAACCTCTCAAAATACAGGTGACCCTCTGAGATCTTCATGTGCTCTGGGTGGGAATGTAAATACAGGAGAATTTTCCAGAGGTCAAGTTGCATGCTTAGGTCATTCATAGTTCACTATTACAGTGTGTACCCAATACTCTAGAAATTCACCCCAAGGAAATAAGTATTAAGGATGGATGTGTATAAACATCAAGCTACAAGAATGTATATATTATATGCAACAGAAAAAATATGGAGATGATTTTATACAGTCAAGTAAGGGATTAGGAATTAATATTAATCATAAAAAGTTAGGTTGGGAGCTGGGTGGTGATGTGCCTGGTTGAGTGTACATATTACAATGCATAAGGACCTGGGTTCAAGCCTCCAGTCCCCACCTAAAGGGGGGAGGCTTCACAAGTAATGAAACAGTGCTGTGTCTGTTTATCTCCCTTTTAATCTCCCCCTCCCCTCTCATTTTCTCCATCCAAAATAAATAAATAATTGAAAAAATAAAATGGTTGCAGAATAAGAAAATGTTAACGAGATGCTATCAGATAGAAAGTAAACTGCCCCACAATACATGTAGCAATACCGCTTTTGGGAATATGTATACATATATGTAATTTAAAAAATATATGAAAAACGTTATCAGCAATTATTTCGGTATGGTGATGGTAATAGGACCATACATAGTTTTTATGTCTGTTTTTCTGTGTTTTTCTGTAATAAGGAGGCCTAAGTTATGGCATCAAAAGAAACCAGTGTTAGAGAGAGACAGCCCACCCCAAGCGTTGCCAAACCTGATCTGCCCGGCGGGTCCCTCACTGGAGGAGGGGGTCTTTCACTGGGCGGGGGAGGAAGAGGGCCAGAGCGTCCGGACGCAGGTATGAGAGGTGCCGAGGAAGAGAGAGACAAATTCCGCTGTGGCAGCCTTGGGATTTCGTCACTGGCACTGGAACCTGGAGGCAGGGGTGGGGGGCCAGGCCTGCTGGGTGGTGGCGGGGGTGGCGGGGCCTGTGAGGAGGAAGGTCTGGGAGTGGAAGGTACTGGGGGCTTGCTGTTCTGAGGGGGAGGGAGAGGAAAGGCCTCCCTGTGGATGGCGGGCCTGTTGCCCATGGGGGGAGGCGGAGGTGGGGGCTTGTCATCCAAGGACCTGCTGGGGGTAGGGGGAAGGGGAGGCCTGTTGGAGAAGGCAGAGGAGGAGCCTGAGGGGCTCTGGCGGATGGAGCCTCCTCCAAAAGCAGCACCTCTGTTTCCAGGAAAAGGGGGAGGCGTAGGTCCAGGGTTGGGCTGCCTGGGAACCCCTGGCACTGGTGGGGTCCCCCGGTTGTGCAGACTTGATTGAATAGGTCTTGGTGTACTAGGTACTGGAGGGGGGACACAGTCAGGCTTTGAGCCCACATCAGGTCTTAGGGGAGGCATTCGGTTCCTCTGAGGCTCTGGGGGCCCACTTCTGTGGCCCGCAGAAGGCACAGGGAACCTCCCTGGGCCACCTGGGGGTGAGAAAGGCTTGGCCGATGTAGATCTTCCTCCTGGCGGCAATACTGGGGGTCGGCCTCCTCCAGAATCTGAAGAATAGAGAGAAACGTCAGAAAATTAGGAAGGTTAAAGGCGACAGGAGAACTTGAGCATATTTCCAGGCACAGAAGTGCTTTCTTAGACGCTATAAAGTACAGGTTAGCTAATGTCCAGGCATTAGGTTTAGGCAGACTCCCCTGGAGGCAAAGGAGGACATCCCCACTCTCCATTTACCATGCCCCCAGCTCTTTATTTATATTTTGATCAGTGATTTAGTATTGATTCATAAACTTGTAAGATAGCAGGGGTCTAATTCCACACCGCTCCCACCAGCAGAGCTCTGTGTCCCCATTCCCTCCACTGGAAACTACAGTGGTTCTCCCAAGGTCACAGATGAGGGTTGGCTTTATATCTATAACTAGCTATGTATCTATCTATAGATTTTTGACCTTTTTTTTTTTTTTCCGTATGGTCCTGGAGTCTTCACTTTCTTTCTTTCTTTCTGGAGGGGATAGCTCTTCTGTAACATCCGAACTGAGAGCAGACAGAAGTATTAGGAATAAAGTACTTCTGGCATCTATCTCAAAGGCCTTGAGAGGAGAAGGAGCTTCAAGTTGGAAAACAGGCCCGTGAATCTGGGGCATGTTGAGTATGCAAGAGGTCCCTGGGAAATGCAGCCTGAGTGGCTAGAAAGAGCAGTTCTTAAAAGAACCTTGTAGACCAGAAGAGGGGGTGCAGATTAAAAAAATTCTTTTTAGTTTATTTATTGATATTTATTTTGGGTAGAGACAGAGAAAATGAGAGGAAATGGGGATATGGGAGAGAGAGAGAGAGAAACACAGTTTCTTTTCTTTCTTTCTTCCTTTTTTTTTGCTTCTAGGGTTATAGCTGGGGCTTGGAGGTTATTTTTCCCATTTTTTTGCCCTTGTTATGGTTGTTACTGTTGTTATAGCTGTTGTTGTTGTTGGACAGGACAGACAGAAATCGAGAGAGGAGGGGAAGACAGAGAGGAGAAGAGAAAGATAGACACCTGCAGACCTGCTTTACCACTTGAAAAGTGAACCCCTCCCTGCAGGTGGGGCACTGGGGGCTCGAACAGGGATCCTTAGGCTGGTCCTTGCGCTTTGTGCCATGTGCGCTTAACCCGCTGTGCTACCGCCTAGCCCCTCTTTTTTTTTTTTTTTTTTTTTTAAGAATTTCTTTATTTATGAGAAAGATAGGAGGAGAGAGAGAAAGAAACAGCCATCACTGCCATATGTGCTGCCGGGATTGAACTTGGGACGTTATGGTTGAGAATCCAATGCATTATTTATTGCACCACGCAACACTGTTTCATGGCTTGTGAAGCTTCTCCCTTGTAGGTGGGGATGAGGGGCTTGAACCCAAGTTCTTGTGCACCATAATGTGTGCATTCTACCAAGTGCACCGCTGCCTGGCCCCAGGGCCTCAGATTTTATACAAGCCACTGTGAGATATACTTGGATGGATTTTTAAGGTGAAGTAACATGAACACTAGAAGAATTTAAAGAATATTGACTTTAGTATTGTGTCACCAACTGATGATAAGTTACAGTTGCCAAGTTCATATTAAAGATACTGTTACTATCCGCATATGCATCCCATGTATGGCATCTATTATGTACACCATGACACAGAAATATTGAGCACACCATTTTGTGCACACAAACTCCATCTTCACCTTATTATTTTACTTCCATTTGTCTTTGCCTTCATCTCTTCTATTGTTAAAATGTTTCTATATTTCTCCTATTATTAAGGTATAAAGTGTATGCATTTGTCTGGTATTTCAGATTCTTTTGGCTGTTTTGAAAAATAAATTCAAATGCAGATCTGGCAAGATGGACTGTCTTCATATTATTGAGTCTTTCTAGACTTTCATTATCTAATGATAAAATGGTCAGGTAACCCTAAAAATTCAGTGGCTATCACCATATGAACGTGAGAATATCCCAGTAGCCATTCAAAATGATCACAGAACTAGAAATAAAATTTGAATGCCATAAACATTCAAACTGTTTTATAGTAGAATTCCTTGAGCTTCTGTAGTAGTCTGGAGATAGTCTCATGAGAGGTTTCTTGTTTACTCATGACCACATTCAACTCTTCCCTCTCAAGTCAGATTCAGATACAATCCTGTAGGATTCATTCCATCACTCACTCACTACAGGGAATACTTGAAAGCCTACTGCCTTTCGTGCAAAGAACCCTTTTTTTTTTTTTAGGCCTAGTGAAGTTTGTAGTTACGTTCTATTTGACATGTTCCATACTGTGTTTGAAAATTAGCTCACACAAATGAACTATACTGCACAGCTGGCTCAGGCCACCTCACAAAGAAAACTCCATTTGCCAGGTCACCAGGCAGGGGTGGAAAGTTCCACTTGCTCCATCCTGTTCTTCCCCCTGTAGCTCACCCTTTATACAAGTATAAAAAAGCACAAGTTACCCTAAGGACACTGAGCAAACACTAACTCAATTCAACTGTCAGATCCTGGGTCTTTCTTTCTATTTTTTTAGATGTTAATTAGAGTCTCGTCTAAAAAACATTAACATTTCCAGAAACCAAGTGTTTTAAAGGGCTCCGTGTAGAGCCACCAGGTGGTAGTGTACCCAGTTGAGTGCACACATTACCATGTACAAGGACCTGGGTTCAAGTCCCTGGCCTCTACCTGCAGAGGGGGAGCTTCATGAAGCAGTGGTGAAGCAGTGCTGCAGGTGTCTATCTATCCTATTCAATTAAAAAATAATAAATATTAAAAAAATAAATAAAGATCTCAGTGCCTTAGAAAGGACCCCCAGGTCTAAAACCCACTAACTGGGGCCAGGTGGCAGTGCATCTGGTTAAGCGCACACATTACAGTGCGCAAGGACCCGGGTTCAAGCTCCTGGTCCCCACCTGCAGGGGGAAAGCTTCATGAGTGGTGAAGCAGGGCTACAGGTGTCTCTCTGTCTCTCTCCCTCTCTCTCTCCCACTTCCCTCTCAGTTTCTCTCTGTCTCTATCCAATAATAAATAAATTAATTAAAAAATAAAAAAAAATAAACCCTACTAACTTCTATCTTGGTGATGAGAGAGAAACTCCTTACCATTATCCCGGTTGGCCGTGGACCTTAGCTTCGGCATTCCAGCCTGGAACAGTCCTCCCAGACCAGGAGGTCCTCCCCCTCCAAAACTTCCACTGCCGCCTCCACCACCACCGCCACCACTGCTGCCACCTCCTCCACCACCTGCGCCAGCTCCTTTAGGCTCTGTGGAGGGAAGAAAACAGTAGTGCAAAGAAATGCCACGAAAAACAAAACAAGAAAACAGGAGGAGGAGGAGGGAGAGGAGACGAAGAAGTAGAAATGAAGGAAGGAAGGAAGGAAGGAAGGAAGGAAGGAAGGAAGGAAGGAAGGAAGGAAGGAAGGAAGAGGGGCCACTAGAGCTCCTCCCCAGTCCAGCAACTACACAATAACAATAAAGCAAGGACCTGGCTGACCCTGACCCTATGCTGGGCAACTGGGGCTTTGGCAAAAGGCAAGATCATAAGGCTTTCCCCATCCCTACTCAGGTAAAGAGAGCTTCTTCTTCTCACTCATGAGCTATCTATCATAGGCTCAGTTGTGGAAGAATGGGGAATGGTTCTCTTATATAAGAGATTTCTTTCTTTCTTTCTTAAGAAAGAAGAGAAAAGGAGAGGGAGAGAGAGATGGTGACTGAGAGAGAAGAGACAGTGAAAGGGAGAGAGAGATGGTGACTGAGAGAGAAGAGACAGTGAAAGGGAGAGAGAGAAGCCAGGCACACATGCAGTGCGGGGGCTGAACAAGGGGCCGCAGGTAAGCAAGTCAAGCCATTTCCCCAGGACTTGCTTGTCCCTATGACTTCCCCTTTGGGAATTACCATAAGAGTAAATATCTATTTTGTACCCCAGTGCCAAGGGTAGAAGAAATGCAGTAAAAAGTGAGAAGAGGGCTGGGAAGACAGCATAAGGTTATGAAAAATAGCACTCATACCTGTGGTTCTGAGGTCCCAGGTTCAACCCCCAGCACTGCCATAAGCCAATCTCGCTCATTTAGAAAAAAAAAAAAACCCCGAAGATTTTGGAGTATAGCACCAAAGTAAAAATCTCTGCGTGGGGGGTGAGGGTAGATGTTCAGCTTCACTTGGGGGGGGGGGAGGGAGGGACACAGACATTTGGTGGTGGGAATGGTGTTAATATACACTCCTATTAATTTACAGTCTTAAATAAATAAATATTTAATTAATATGAGAGGGGGAAAATGTATTGAATGTCTCAAATTTTTGATGCAAAGACCATAGGCTGAGTATATGTTCCTTCAGTCTAAGCACTCAAGACTTCAAATTAGTAATCAGATTGAATTTTAACAGTGGGCTCAGATTGTTAATACATTTCTAATAATAACTTGTTCTTTGAAATATTAAATCTCCTAAAATCTTAGAACAGGGGGAGCAACTGGTGGTGTTCCTTTATAAAATACAGCTCTACAGCTCTATATAAATAGCATAAAAGGACATAAATTATGGTGAGGTCTTACACGACACAGCAAATCCTAACCATGGGATTTTCAAAGTTAACCCAATTGCCAAATAATTTGGTTATAGTAATGACTATCTATTGCCTTCTTAAATCCTAAGCAGGAATCTTCTCCTTTCTCTATAAAGCCCATACATCTCCCAGTCCTGGAACCTCTAGGACAGGGTTCACTTTCCTGCATGCTTCTTTCAGGTCATACCAACTGACACTGCATCCGCTGATCCAAACCTAATCAATGTCCAAAGACATCAGGCGTGTAATATCAACCCTTCAGCTTCATTACTCTGATGAGACATTTCCTAGCTCATAGGACTCCTTAATTTCATATTGGGCGGTACACTTCTTAACAAAACCTCAAAACCTAGATATAGGCCAGGGCCCAGGAGATAGGGCATATGTACATGTAACCATAAATTAGGGCAAATATATATATACTTTAAAGCAAAAGTACACAATAATTTGCAGCGAGTCAATAAATGAAGTAATCAAGTAAAAAGACCTAAAAAGACAGAGTTTCTACTTAGACCTAGATACCCTCCTCACCTACCTCCTACTACACATTCATTAGTCACTCCAAAGTTAATCTTGTCAGACAAAGTAAGGACCACAAAAAACTGAGTAAGGGCAAGAGACAGACATACTTTCATGATGACTCTTTGGTCACTACCAGGCCCCCCCATCACCTGGAGCCCTAGTCGGGGATTCCCACACAGACATGATGGGCCTAGAGCTCTAACAGATCCCTCTCTCCACTGTCACTGGTCACCTCCATCATGAACAACATAATGGACCCCTTTGTGGGACCCTATAGGACCTTGCCCTCAATGTGGATTAATAATGGTAGGGAATGTTCTATTCTCCTAAGGAAGGTAGGACAAAATACTCTGCCTACTTCCTGAGGAAGATGGATCCTGAAATTAGTGCAGCCTGGAATGTTCCTAGCTGTGACCATGGGATGAGAGCTCAGACCTACAGGGATGCAGAGGTTACACAGGTTCCTGTGATGAATATGGGCCCCAGATCAAATCGATGCGGTTTACAGTTAATAATATGTATATACTTTCCCCATATTTGGGAGCTACTCTCTTCCCTGATCCAGCTTTCTGGTCCCTTTTCCAACTATGACACCATCTCTCCAGGAAATAACCTGGGTTCACCTGCATCTTAGATGTCAGGCGCAGGTAAAAACTAGTAAAGTCATAGGCCCCTTGAAATATACCTAAAATAGACCTACTAGCTTTTTTCAAAACAGATCCCAAGTCTTCATCTGCAATATTCTTGCCTTTAGGCTCATGGTTAGTCAACAATTTGTTCTGCTTTATATGTTTACTCTTTTTTAAATAAAATTTTAAAATATTTATTTATTTATTTTCTCTTTTTGTTGCCCTTGTTGTTTTTATTGTTGTTGTAATTATTGTTGTTATTGATGTCGTCGTTGTTGGATAGGACAAAGAAATGGAGAGAGGAGGGGAAGACAGAGAGGGGGAGAGAAAGAGAGACACCTGCAGACCTGCTTCACTGCTTGTGAAGCGACTTCCCTGCAGGTGGGAAGCCGGGGGCTCAACCGGGATCCTTACATTGTTTCTTGCACAGGTCCTTGTGCTTTGTGCCATGTGCACTTAACCGGTCACACTACTGCCCGACTCCCATATGTTAACTCTTTCAGCCACCAGGTTCCAGATGCTACCATGATGCCCACCTGACTTCCCTGGGCAGACAATCCCGCCATGTGTCTTGGAGCACCGCCTCCTTAGATCCCTGCCCCACTAGGGAAAGAGAGACAGGCTGGGAGTATGGACTGACCTGCAAATGCCCATGTTCAGCGGAAAAGCAATTACAAAAGCCAGACCTTCCACCTTCTGCACCCCACAATGATCCTGGGTCCATACTCCCAGAGGGATGAAGAATAGGGAAGCTGTTAAGGGAGGGAATTGGATATGGAGCTATGAGGGAGGGCACTGTGTGGAAATGTATCCCTCTTATCCTATAGTCTTGTCAATATTTCCATTTTATAAATAAAAATTTTAAAATGAAGCATTTTAAAAAGTGAGAAGATAAAAATTAGTAAATATAAAAAAAATAAAACATGCCCTAAATTTAATGCTTTGATTAAATCAATGTTTGGGTGTCTTTTTTCTTCATTATATTTGTACCTTTTAAAAAATTAAGATTGAATTTTTAAAGCAAATTTTAGCCTGTTTTTTAAGAAAACTTAACACTTCGTTAGCATTTTCCATGTTACTAAATAATCTTTGAAAGCATAAGTTTGTTTAAAGCATTGCATTGCATTTAGACCATGAATCTATTATAACTTAAAACATATATTATCTAATCCCCTTTTAGATGGATTTCATTTTTTTAATATCATAAGTCGTAAATAAATGACAAAAACGCAAATGGTATTTATCTATAGAAATAAAAGTTAGGTGTTCAGTGAAATTTGATTAATTATTGATGTGTTTTACACTAGTCTGTAATTACATTTTAATACTTATTTGCCTACATATAATGTAGTTCTTTTAATGCTCCTTTGGACTGAAATATATGAGTGTTTTTGTTTTAATATTTTATTTATTTATTCATGAGAAAGATAGGAGGACAGAGAGAAAGAACCAGACATCTCTGGTACGTGTACTGCCAGGTATCGAACTTGGGAACTCATGCTTGAGATTCCAATGCTTTATCCACTACACCACCTCCCAGACCACTGGACTGATAATATAATACTGGTTCCTTTATTATTTAGCAAGCTCAGTAAAATCTCTGACAAACCTGTTTCATATCTGCATGAGAATCAAGATTATTATCTTCTTAAAAGCTGGCTGAGGGCAAGAGATCCATACACTTTAATGATGGTCCTTTTGGTTACTACCAAGTCACCCCATCATCCGGGGCCCTAGACAGGGGATCCTTGGATTCCAATGCAGATATGATGGGCCTAGACCTCTAACAGATCCCTCTCTTCACCATCACTAGTCATCTCCATCAGGAACAACATCATAAGTCCTCTTGTGGGCCTCTACAGGACTTTGCTCTCAATGTAGAACAACAGTGGAAAAACTGCCCCACTCTCTGAAGGGAGGCTGGGTCAACATACTCTGCCACTGCAGGAAGACTGGTCCTGAAATGAGTGCAGCCTAGAATGTTCCTAGCTATGACCATGGCATGTGAGTTCAGACAGGTGGGGATGCAGAGGTTGCACAGACTCATGTGCTAAGTATGGATAGACATGGGTCCCAGGTCAGATCAATGGGGTTTACAGTTAATGGTATTTATATACTTTTTCCATATTTGAGAGCTACTCTCTGCCCTGATCCAGATTTCTAGTCCTATTTCTAACTCTGACACCATATTCCTAGGCAATACTTTCAGTCCACCTGCATGCTAGCTGCTGGGCTCAAACAAAAATTAGTAACGTCACGGGTCACTTGAAATATAACTAAAATAGACTTCCGAGCTTTTTCCAACATGAAGACCCCAAATCTCATCTGCTATAGTCTTACCTTTAGGTTCCCGATTACTAAACAATTTGTTCTGCTCTATATCTTAATGCTTTTCAGCCACCAAGTTGCAGATGCTACTGTGACACCAACCTGACTTCCCTGGGCAGATGACTTCATCAGTGCGTAAGATAAGGGGCAGCTAGTCATTTACTGACAGATCTATTTATCAATAGGTTTCATGAACAGAAATTGGTCACTAAGTAAAGACTGCCTGCATAGGTGTCTCAATGCATGGGCAACAATGATATGGACAGGGTGGCATTACAGAATTCAACATTACTGAGCAGTAGGAAGGGGGGGCCAGTAACCTTTGTTTCCACTTAATGGAAAGAGAAGTGGGCTTTGAAGAACATGAATTTCTACTAATGGATTCAGTCATAGGCCCCAAATTGTCTAGTCTCCGTTAGCATCAGTGGGCAATTCAGATCCAACCCTGCTGAGCCCTACTCTCCCTCTCTAATCAAGAGAGTCACTAAACTATCCTAGTGGTCAATAGGTTTTAGAGCTCCTCTGGCTCCATATGGTGTGTCATGAACGAAGGTTCTCCAAATAGAAATGACTGTGCTGCAATTCGTAATAGCCAAAACCTGGAAGCAACCCAAGTGTCCAACAACAGATGAGTGCCTGAGCAAGTTGTGGTATATATACACGATGGAATACTACTCAGCTATTAAAAATGGTGACTTCACCATTTTCAGCCCATCTTGGATGGAGCTTGAAGAAATCATGTTAAGTGAAGTAAGTCAGAAACGAAAGGATGAATATGGGATGATCTCACTCTCGGGCAGAAGTTGAAAAACAAGATCAGAAGAGAAAACACAAGTAGAACCTGAACTGGAGTTGGTGTATTGCACCAAAGTAAAAGACTCTGGGGTGGGTGGGGGGAGAGTACAGGTCTTGGAAAAGGATGACAGAGGACCTAGTGGGGATTGTATTGTTATGTGGAAAACTGAGAAATGTTATGCACGTACAAGCTATTGTATTTACTGTCGAATGTAAAATATTAATCCCCCAATAAAGAAGTTAAAAAAAAAAGAAGTGACTGTGCTGGGTTTTCACCGAAGAGTCTTGCGACATTGACCAGGAACACTAAGGGATTATACAATAACCACATCAGTTTTGCGGGCCTTTTGACCTAAGAGTAAGACTGTGTCAGGTCAAGAGTCAACTATTCCACAGTTCCTTTTTGAGGTTGTTTCTTGCTTAATAACAGCAACATTCAAAGGCCTTTGTCTTGGCTTTCTGCTCCATTCCCCTCTCTTATCAAGGCTTTTTGCCTAACTCTGATCTTTCTCCCTTCTCTATGCATTAGGCACTTTTCTCAGAAATTCCTGCTAAGAATTTCTAATCTTTTTGGTTCAGATTTGACTTGCCAGGCCAGAAAAACACAGCTCACTTGGTCAGCATGGCGTGCCGTCCTATGTGCTGCCCAGCTTCCAGCCTGTCCCCATTACACGGAACGCTATGTTGAAGGGAGCCTTGGTGCTGTGATTTTTTCCCTCCCATCCAACCACCACCACTCCATCCCTGCCCCCCTTTTTTCTCTTTTAAATATTTATTTACTTATCTAGTTAAAATTTTTATTAGTGATTTAATATTGATTTACAAAATTACATGTCTGTGCCAGGTGGTGGCGCACCTGGTTGAGTGCACATTATTACAATGCGCAAGGACCTGGGTTCGCATCCCCGGCCCCCACCTACAGGGGGAGTTCAGAGCCTTCTTTCTCTTAGCACTTCTTCCCCACTGTGAGTATGGATCAAAATAGTTTTCAGGGTGCTGAAAGTAGGAGTTCTGGCTTCTGTAATTGTTTCTCCACTGGACATGGGCATTGACAGATGGATCCATACCCCCAGCCTGTTTCTGTCTTTCCCTAGTGGGGCAGAGCTTTGGAAAGACGAGGTTCCAGGACACAGCGGTGGTCAGGATGGACTCATGATAACATCTGCAACTTGGTGTCTAGAAGGTTCCCTGCCCCACTCTACCTCTCTGTTTAGCTCTTTCTGTGTGAAAAGTTGGTCCAGAATAGTGAAGTTCTGGAGATGACAAAAACATTTTTTTTTCTTTTCCATCCATATACAGTTTACAAAACTCACTGTGGTGACTTGGGGGTTGGTCTATTTCCAGTTGAGTCCAAAAGGAATCTAGAATGAATTCTGAGGACATCTGACCAGCAGTGGAAAGGTCTAGAAATGTCGGGAAGCCATCTCCAGGTCTGATTATTAACTACCAGTAGATTGTAGTCTTGGGCAATTTTTTTTACTCTGATGTAAATTTAAATAAGTAGCCCAGTGCTGTGGGTACTTGTTTATGTCTGTATACCCTGACTTAGTCCAGAAAATATCTCAGACTTATAGTGGGTAGATAGCAAAGCAATGATCTCATTTCCTCTCGCCAATCTCCTAATAGCCACAACTTACACTGGAGCTATAGATTCCAGGAAACCACCCAGAAACACTGTCTCATTTGAAGACTCATAACAAATCTGTGGGGATTGTAGACAGGTCTGAGCGTCTTCATATGGCAAGTGAAACGCTAAGGTTGGGCGGGGATTAGTATGTGGATGTGTCAGGACTCCGCCCCCAGTCCTTTGATTCTAAGGCTACAGTTCTTTTTGTATTTCATGCCGCTGCTTTCTCTGGAGTGCAAGGAGCCAGGGGTTAATTTCCAGAAAGTGTTGTCAATAATTCAGAGAATTACTGCTGTGTGTGTGTGGGACAAAGCACTATTATAGTGGCTGCCCGCAGTGTTAAAGGGGGAGCTGTGGCCCACACTGAGTGCTACAGTCTCTTACTCTGGTAGCTTTGCAGCTGTTGTGAGCAAAACACTTTTTTTTTTTTTTTGTGAGATGGGTAGGACTGATTGTTAGGCCATTAACCATTGATCTCAACAACAACAATAACAAAAGACTTTTTTTTTCTTTACTTACTGTCCAATATTGGTGCACTTCTATCATTGGTAACTGTCTTCTTTAGTTTCTTTCCTTTGCTGATGTCAGAGAGAAGGGCATTTCTCCCAGCCTGCTCTGACTTATTCAAGGAAGGTTTTTCTGTATTGGCCTGAGGGGAAAAAAAAAAGACAGTCAGATTTGTATTGCCTCTTGAGTTAAAATAATGCATGACTACAATATTCAGGTTGGGACAGATTCAGTATGGGAAGCTTGGTGATAGGTGGTAAATTCTCCACAAGTTTTAGGCGCAGTGTTTTTCTTTTTAAGACCCAGGCACTCTCGAGCAGATGTAAACTACACTCATTTTTAATATAGGAAGAGTCAGTCCTTGATAAAAGTCTCTGAAAACTCAGGTCACAGTCTGCCTGGAGCCAAGTCTTGGGTTGGACAGCTAAGAAATGAAAAGGTAATTTTAAACCTGAAGGTCTCCTGTGGGGTACCAGGTGGCTCCATTTTCCAGAATGTGCAATGAAGCACTTCTCTTTTTTGGAGTAAACCTTCTTCAAGGAGAGAATCATCTCTAGCAAAAAGGCTTAGCAATATTTTTTATATTTATTTGTTTTCCCTTTTGTTGCCCTTTTAAAAATTGTTGTTGTTGTTACTATTGTTGTTGTTACTGATGTCTTTGTTGTTGGATAGGACAAAGAGAAATGGAGAGAGGAGGGGAAGACAAAGAGGGGGAGAGAAAGACAGACACCTGCAGACCTGCTTCACCACCTGTGAACCACCCCCCCTGCAGGCGGGGAGCTGGGGACTTAAACCGGGACCCTTATACTGGTCCTTGCGCTTTGCACCATGTGTGTTAACCCGCTGAGCTACCGCCTGACTCCCTAGCAATATATTTTTTTAAAAACCCAACAGTGTGTCGGAAAACAAATTCCTTCTGTCTATAGTGTCAGATACTTTTTCTTTAAGCAGATTCAAGGTGTAACTTACACACAATAAAAATCACCCTTTCAGTGTATAGTTCGATCAGTTTTTACATAAACAGTCATATGACCATGGCCACAGCAAGATAAAGAACATGTCCATTACACCAAGAAGTTATCTTACTGTCTTTTGGTCTAAGGTGTTTCAGATAGTCAATCCCTGGGTTTAATCCATATAGATTTGCAGTCTGCACAAAGGGGACATTTTAAAATGGTTGGGTATGTTTTTAAATATAAGGCCTTTTAAAATATAAGATCTTTAAGGTTTTTAAATATAAGATCCTTTTAAAAGGTGTTTTTAAATATAAGGTCTCCCTTGGTATCCAGAAGTAAAACATACCTATTTGGTACGACTGTAGATTATTTCTAGGTCATTATATATTAAAAATGTTTTATATAAATTAATGACATTTCGGGGCTGGGTGGCGGTGCACCTTGTTGAATACACGTGTTACAATGCACAAGGACCCAGGTTCGAGCCCTCAGCCCTCACCAGTAGGGGGAAAGCTTTATGAGTGGTGAAGCAGAGCTGCAGGTGTCTCTCTGTCTCTCTCCCTCTCTATCATTATCTTCTCTCTTGATATCTGGCTGTCTCTATCCAATAAATAAAGATAATTTACAGAAGGATGTCTGGCAGGGGTGGAAGATTAGGATACGCACAGTTATGACAAATACAGAAGTCCTGGTGCCGCTTCACTCGGCTGCTCTATGCACAGATAACAGCTGGTGAGGAACACTTACCAGAGCAAATGTTGGTGGAGGTGGGGGTGCTGGGGGTGGTGGGACAGGCATCTTGGACAGTTATACTTTCAACAGTCTTGCTGATAAGTCTGTAAAAACAAAAGAGACAAGGCATGGCCATATGTTAAACTTCTTAGTAACACTCTATTCCTAATCCTCCACCCCTGCCAAACATCAAAATGGCGTTTATTCACATAAGATAAAAATGGACTCTAGCAATTGTGGATGCTAACAATATTCAGGAGGAAGGGCCGGAGCAGAGGATGCTTCCGAGCCACAGTGCTCAGAAGTGACTAGGAAAAAACTGCACATGGCAAGCCAGGCAACTCCACTCCCCAGCCTTCAGGTGGAGAGAGGGGATGGTGCATTCTGGACCACCGCCAGTTGAGTGAACCAGAAGACATAATCACAGCACTTCTTGAAATGTTTCCTAGCAGAATCTGAAGCCCAAGTGTTTTCTCTTCCTCACTCATTTTCATGACAACATCCTTTCTTCTCTCCCACCTCAATCCACTCAACAGTTGCTGGTTTTCATGTCTCAGGAAATTTCTAACACTGGGTAAGCACAGGAGGAGCAGAGTGTATGATCTATTTCAGTTCTTGCTTCCAAAGTCCTCACAGTCCTCCAGAGGAGGAGATGGATATGGAAACACAGTTTTAAAAACAGGTCTGTGATGAAGCCATTCATTCTGAGGTGGTGGTGGTGGTGGTGGTGGGGACTTAATACGTTAGGTATTAAGTATTAGGTATTAGGACTTAATACCTAAACTAAAAGCAGTTTCAGTTTTTTCCAAAAGTAACCCTAATCTGAAACATAATCTGAGAGAGGACAGGGAGGTAGAGAGAGGGAGAGAAACATAGACACCTGCAGACCTGCTTCACCGCATCATGAAGTGGACCCCCTGCAGGTGGGGAGCCGGGGCTGGAACTGAGATCCTTGTGCTTGGTAATATGTGCGCTTAACTGGGTGCGCCACCACCCGGCTCCCTGGTCCTAACTTCTTTTCCTTTCTAAGTCGCGCTTACACCTGTGGCTGCTTCTGAGTGTCCTTTCTTTTTCTCTTCTCTCTCAGGGACCTGAATGAACTGGGGTTCAGAGCCCTCCAGTCATCTTCCCCTAATACTTCCCCCCTTTAGGAGTATGGACTTAAATTAGATCGGGGGTGCAGAAGGAAGGAAGGTAGTTTTACCTGAAATGATTTTCTTTTCCTTTTTAAAATTGTATTTATTTCTTTATGGATAGGGACAGCCAGACATTGAGAGGGAAGGGGGAGATAGATAGATAGATAGATAGATAGGCAGAGAGAGAGAGAGAATATCACTCAGGCACATGTGGTATCAGGGACTATACTTGAGGGCTCATGCATGGAAGTCCTGCCTGCTACTACTAACGCACCTCCTAAGCCACATGAATTTTGCTCTTTTTTAAAAATTGTTGTTGTACTTATTATTGTTGTTGTTACTGATGTCGTCGTTGTTAGGACAGAGAAATGGAGAGAGGAGGGCAAGACAGAGAGGGGGAGACAAAGATAGACACCTGCAGACCTGCTTCACCGCCTGTGAAGTGACTCCCCTGCAGGTGGGGAGCCAGGGACTCGAACTGATATCCTTACGACAGTCCTTGTGCTTCGCGCCACGTGCGCTTAACCTACTGAGCTACCAACCGAATCCCTATTTTTGCCTTTTTATTTTTTTCCCTTTTGTTGCCCTTGCTGTTTATCATCGTCGTCATTATTGTTGTTGTTATTGCTGCCATTGTTATTGGATAGGACAGAGAGAAATAGAGAGAGGAGGGGAAGGCAGAGAGGGAGAAAGACACCTGCAGACCTGCTTCACCACCTATGAAGCAACCTCCCTGCAGGTGGGGACCCGGGGGCTCAAACCGGGATCCTTAAGCTGGTCCTTGTGCTTCGTGCCACGTGCGCTTAACCCGCTGCGCCACCGTCCGACTCCCAGTTTTGCCCTTTTAATGGAACAGAAGGGAGGTCAGACTCTGTGGCTGGGTAGCAGAGCAAGTAATCCACTGGGCAGTAGCAGTGAATGGAGCAGATCAGTGGATGTCAGGGGCCAAAGTAATTATGGCAACGGCTAGGAAGTGCCCACCCATGACAACAGTGACCACCTGGCTCTTCTTTCCTGCAAGTCTCAAAGTTTCACTCCTGTGTCTCATCAGAACTCCCGTGTCTCAGCAGGAGACAATGCAAGTTCTCCCCTGCAAGGAGCCACAGCATCTCCCACCCAGTTCTTGCTATTTCAAGTGTGATTAGCAGCAGCATAGGCAGCAATTTCCAGGAGCTGTCAGAAACATCAAATCTAGACCCTTCTCCCTACGATGACTTTGTTTTATTCTGCTTCATCTGAATTGTTTTTAAAACCATTGTTGGGAATCAGGAGGTAGCGCAGCAGGTTAAGCGCATATGGCGCAAAGCGCAGGGACCGGTATAAGGATCCCGGTTCGAGCCCCTGGCTCCCCACCTGCTGGGGAGTCCCTTCACAAGCGGTGAAGCAGGTCTGCAGGGGTCTATCTTTCTCTCCCCCTTTCTGTCTTTCCCTCTTCTCTCCAGTTTTCTCTGTCCTATCTAACAATGGCTACAACAATAAAACAACTAGGGACAGCAAAAAGGAATAAATAAATAAATATTTAAAAAATAAAATAAAACCATTGTTACCGGTCGGTCATTTCTATCAGGAACAACACAACAGACCCCTTTGTGGGCCCCCATAGGACCTTGCCTCCAACAAGGATCAACAATGGTAGAGAATGTTCCATCCTCTGAAGGAACATCCTCTGAAGGACAACATACTCTGTGCTACACCTGAGGAAGATGGGCCCTGAAATTGGGGCAGCTTGAAACGTTCCTACACATGACCACAGAATGTGAGCTCAGATCTACAGGGATGCAGAGGTCACATAGGCTCCTATGCTGAATATGGGTCCCAGACCAAATCAAATCGATGGGGTTTACCACCAACAATATTTATACCCCTTTCCCGTATTAGGGAGCTACTCTCTTCCCTGATGCAGCTTTCTGGTCCTTTATGCAGCCATGACATCATCTGCCCAGACAATAACTTGGATCTACCAGCACATCAGATAGATGTCAGGCTCAGAAAAACAAACAAATAAACAAAAACCTAGTGTAGTCATGGGCTCTTTGCAACATGTGCTCTCAACCAAGTGCGCCACCACCCGGCCCCATAGTCATGGGCTCTGGAATATAACTAAAATAGGACTACTATCTACAAAACTGAGACCTCCCCCCAACTCTTCATTTGACCTATTCCCGCTTTTAGGTTCATGATTAGTCAACAATTTGTTTGGCTCTATATGTTAACTCTCTTTTCAGCCACCAGGTTCCAGATGCTAACATGATGCAAACTGGACTTCCCTGGGCAGATGACCCCACCAATGTGTCCTGGAGCTCCGCTTCCCCAGAGCCCTGCCCCACTAGGGAAAAAGACAGGCAGGCTGGGATTATGGATCGACCTGTCAACGCCCATGTTCAGCGGGGAAGCAATTATAGAAGCCAGACCTTCCACCTTCTGCATCCCACAATGACCTTGGGTCCATACTCCCAGAGGGATAGAGAATAGGAAAGCTATCAGGGGAGGGGATATGGAGTTCTGGTGGTGGGAATTGTGTGGAGTTGTACCCCTCTTAGCCTATGGTCTTTGTCAGTGTTTCCTTTTTATAAATAAAAATTAAATAAAAAAACCCAAACAAAAACCAGAGCACTGCTCAGCTCTGGCTTATGGTGGTGCAGGGACTGAGTCTGGAACTTCTAAGGTACAGGCATGAAAGTCTGTGGCACACTGGATTTTTTTAATCTGGTGCTGGGGGAACAAACCCGGGGACTTACTGTGATCCAGTGTAGAGAGATGCTTCCTTGGCCCAATTTTTTTAAAAAAAAAATATTTTATTTTATGTTTTGCCTCCAGGGTTATTGCTGGGGCTAGGTGCCTGCACTCAAATCCACTGCTCCTGGAGGCTATTTTTTCCTTTTGTTGCCTTGTTGTTTATCGTTGTTGTTGTTTTTATTATTGTTATTGTTGTCGTTGCTGTTGGATAGGACAGAAAGAAATCAAGAGAGGACGAGAGGACAGAGAGGGAGAGAAAAAGATAAGACATCTGCAAGCCCACTTCACTGCTTGTGAATCAACTTGCAGGTGGGAAGCCGGGGGCTTGAACTAGGATCCTTACGCCGGTCCTTGTGCTTTGAGCCATGTTCCCTTAACCTGCTGAATACTGCCAGACCCCCTCCTTGGCCCAATTTTATCACATATATGTAACATTATAATATATCACATATAATATATATGTAGTAAATATTTAATATATATGATATATGATTTCTCTCTATCTATATATTGACAGAGAGAAAGGAGGAGACACAAAAGTCTCCTTCCCATGTCCTACTCATTTTTATCCTTGGATGCTTCCAAGTGATGCTAGGGATCGAACCCGGGGCCTCAAGTTGGGAAGGCATGCCCTCTACCACTAAGCCACTTTGCCAGCCCTGTTTTGACTTCCCCCTCCCCTTTTTTGTCACCTAGGGTTCTATAGTGCTCTATATGTCTATGATTCTATAGCTCCCAGTTAATTTTGTTCTCCAGACAGAGGTTAAGAGACAGAGGGAGAGAGACAAAGAAAGGAGAGACACCACTTTGCATGGTGTTCTCGTGGTAGCCGGGGGCTCAAACAAAGGCTCTTTGCATGGTAACAGGTGCACTCTGATGCCTGAGCTATTTTCCAGTCCCTCTGTTTTAACACTTAAAGAAATTCTTAGTGGACTCACATACATTAAAATTCTACAAGTAGCCTTTTAGAGCTAGAATCTTAGGCCTGTGCGCATTGTTTCTATGGGACACATACACTGAATTTCAAACAGCAGAATTTTCTTTTATTCTCAATGTCCTCATAGCTACACGAATTGATTTTTAATAGTTGCAAATATTAATTTAATTAAACTATTACTAGTTGATATAGAAAAGTATACTCCCAAACTACTTTCTAGGAAAATATTTGTTAGATGGCTTGCTTTCTGTGAACAGAAATGGGATGGAAAAGTTAGAAGGAAATGACCAGACTTGTCACACACAAGAATTAAGATGTCTAAGTGGTTATGTAGGTGGCTCAGCAGGAAAACACATTTTTTTTTTTTAATGTTTGAAGTGTCAGTTTTGATCCCTGGAATCACATAGGACAAAAGAGTGTTCTGACTTCAAGAAAGCAAGAAAGAAGGGAGGAAAGGAAAGGAGAAAGGAAAGGAAAGAAGAAAAAAAAAGAAAGTGAGAAAGAAAATTAAAACTTAAAAGTTTCACGGCTAAAGCATTCCTGTTCATTACAATCAGTTGGGTCCAAAGCATTTTACTTAAATCATCTTTGCTCTTCTGACATTGCAAGCTAACATGAGTCCGCAGACTCTTCAGAGGAGAACTTTGAGCTAGAGAGCAATTAAGTCACTTACTAAAAAACCCACAATTCAACTCAAGTCCTTTCTATCCCTGCTCTTCCAATGGATTGCACTTCACTCCCTGCTCAACTTATCAGCAAGCTTTTACAGGGATTTTTTTTTTTCCAATAATAGACTGCTTTAGACAAGGATTCTCTCTTTTTTCATTAAAGTTTTTAAAAATTATACATTTATTTATAAATTACTGGATAGAGATAGAGAGAAACTGAGAGGCAAGGATGAGGTATACAGGGAGAGAGACAGAGAGACACCTGCAACCTGCTTTACCTCTTTTGAAGCTTTCCCCCTGCAAGTGGAGATGAGGGTCTTGAACCTGGGTCCTTGCGTACTGTAATATGTGCGCTGAACCAGGTCAGGTGCGCCACTGCTTGGCCCCACAACTTGATATCTTTTTAAAAATTTTATTTGACAAGGATTCTCTTAACCCAAGGGCACTTCTTGCTAGCTTCTCTCTAGACTGTAAATTCCACTAGGTATTCTGAGTATAGTGACAAAGTAGGGTTCCCATTAATTTTTTTTAAATTTTATGTATTTTTAAATTTTTATTATTTTTATTTATTGGATAGAGATAGGCAGAAATCTAGAGGGTAGAAGGAGATAGAGAGGGAGAGAGAAAGAGAGACATCTGCAGTCCTGCTCTACCACTCGCAAAACTTTCCACCTACAGGTGGGGGCCAGGGGCTCGAACCTGGGTCCTTATGCACTGTGACACATGCATTTAACAAGGTATGCCACCACCCAACCCCCTCACTAAATGTTTGTAGGATGAAAGAACCAGGTATCACACCAAGGAGTCATATACTAGCCTTTGGAAAAAAAAAATCAGTGTCATTCTAAAAAATAAAATAAATAAATAAATAACCCTGAGTTTGGGGCAAATAATTAGTCCTAGGTCAAGAAACTTTGTTAATATTAAGTACTGGGAAATGCCTTTCTGGCAGTGCCTGACTTCCCCAGAGAAGTAGAACCAAAAGTCTTGGGAGAGAGGGTGTCCCTTCTCTCATGGCGTTAATAACCCACAGTAGAGTTCAGAGTTAGAACTAGACCTTCTTGAAAGGCCCTGACAGCAGAGTAGAGAGCCTTGAGCCAGGCTTTCCTAATCTGGATTCTTTTACCTGCAGCATCTGTGGATAGAATTCATGGGATTATTAACTCTCCCTCCAATAAAATGGTTTTAAAAAGGAATTCATAGGGTTATACAAGCTGACTTTCAATGATGCATAACTGAAACGTATATTATTATAATGCAATAAGAATCTCTTAAAAACTGATCTTACAAATCACTGAGAAAGCACCAAAGCAAAAGACTCTGGGAGAGGAGGAATAAGAAAGAGATTGGTGGTGGGGCTTTGGAGTACATGATGATGTACATACCTCATACATGATGGTGGGAGAGGGTCTAAGTTGGGGGTGAGAGCGTTTTGCAGACACCTACCATGGTGAGATGAGAAATTTTACCCTTGTGTCAACAACTGTACTGTAAACCATTAACCTCCAGAAAAATGATTTTAAAATGATGTAAAGTAATACATGGACTTATTAACTTGGGTGGGGAAAAGGTACATAGTTATTTCCCTTAAGCTCCACTTAAACTTAGCATTTCTGGGAGTCAGGTGGTAACACAGTAGGTTAAGCGCACATGGCGCAAAGTGCAAAGACGGGTGTAAGGATACCGTTTCGAGCCCCCAGCTCCCCACCTACAGGAGGGGTCACTTCACAAGCAGTGAAGCAGGTCTGCAGGTGTCTATCTTTCTCTCCCTGCTCTTGTCTTCCCCTCCTCTCTCCATTTCTCTCTGTCCTGTCCAGCAACAACGACATCAATAACAACAACAATAATAACTACAACAATAAAAAGAAAACCTTAGCATTTCTATGGCCTGACGTAGCATAGAGGCTATAGACTGCTGGGCTTATAATAACGAGGTCTTGGCTTGATTCACAGCATTGCATGTGGCAGAGTAATACTCTGGTTCTTACTCTCTCTCTCTCGCTCTCTCTCTCTCTCTCTCTCTCTCTCTCTTTCTCACACACACACACACGCACACTTAAAAATGAAAAGAATAACATTTATCATTTCCTTCAACTATGAGTGCAGGCCATAAGCCAGTTCCCCCTATAGTCTCCCCAGGATACTTTCACACCATAGTACCATAGTTGCAGATGTCTTTTGAAATAATAGCCAAATATAGACCATTGCTGGATTTTGTTGTATCTATTTCAGTGCTACTAATTAATGTCCTTTGCAACCCTCTGTATTTTGCTTTATGCATTTAAATATAGTCAGTGGCATGAAAAAGAGGAGAGGCCGTGTGAGAACAAGAGATCTGGGTCAGAATTGACTTTGCATCTTTGCTGTGCCACCTAGTAGCTCAGAAGTAGCACCCAACCTCTCAGAGGCTCCTTTCCTATTTGTCCTATGGGACATTGTGGGGACAATGAAATGATACGGCGTGTGGCCTGGGAATTGCTCGAGTGTGTTTTCCTGCTGGGTGGTGATAAGTCTTGCTGTGTCTTGAGTGCTGCCGCCCCAATATCAGGAAGGAGAGAGACCAGCTTTGCCCAGAGTTCCTATGGGCAGAGCCTACAAAGCAGGGACCAGGGAGCCTAAGGGTGTAGCCTTGCTCTTCATTTTTTTTTCCCTGCGGGAGATGGAAGCACAGCAGGAAATCATGGCAATGACCCGGAGGGACACTAGAGCAAGGAGGTGTCCCTAAAGTGTGGATTGTCATCTTTTGTGTGAAGATCGGTTGTGTGCTGCTTCAGAATGCTCTATCCTAGGTCAGCTCCTGGAACTGGAGGCTTGGGGACTTATACACACTTTCAAGAAATCATTTAAGTGGCCGGACAGTGGCACACTCAGTTGAGTGCAGCTGTTACTGTGTGCAAGGACCTGGGTTCAAACCCCTCGCACACACCTGCAGGGGGCAGGTTTCATGAGCTGTGCAGCAATGTTGCTGATATCTCTTTTTCCATCTTTCTCCCTTTCCAGCTCATTCTCTGTCTATATCCAATAAATAAATAAAAATAAAATACTTAAAAAAGAACTCATTTGAGCGGGGGAGATAGCATAATGGTTATGCAAAAGGCTTTCATGCCTGAGGCTTTGAGGTCCCCAGTTCAATCACCTGCACCACCATCAGTCAAAGCTGATTAGTGCTCTGGTCTCTCTTTTCCTCTCTGTATTTCTCTCATTAAAATAAACAAATTAAATATTTACATAAAATAAAAAAGAACTCACTTAAGAACGATTTCACAGAGCCAGGAGGTGACACATTAAGTAGAGTGCATGTGTTACAATGAGTAAGAACCTGGGTTCAAGCCCCTACTCCCCACCTGCAAGGGAAAACTTCACAAGCAGTAAAGAAAGACTGCAGGTGTCTCTCTTACCCTCTTCCTATGTCCCCATTCCCTCTCAATGTCTCTTTCTCTATCCAATAAATAAAAAATATATTTTTAAAAAATAATACTTTTGATGTTTAAATACATTTCATCATAAGGAAAAAACAAATGTTTCTAGAATGTTCACTTGTGCGTCAACTCTTTTTTTTTTAACCAGAGCATTGCTCAGCTCTAGCTTTTGGCGGTGTGGAGGATTGAACCTGGGACTTTGGAGTCTCAGGCATGAGTCTCTTTGCATAACCATTATGCTATCTACCCCTTCTGCCCTTTATGTTGACTTTATTGGGGCACGAAGAAAACTAGGGATCCAGACAAGGCTTTTGCTTTCTCACACAGTGTTATGGGTTGAATTGTGTGCCTCCCAAATCATACTGAAATTCGAATTAACTGTCAGTCTCTCAGACCATGACTGTATTTGAAGCCCTTTATTTCAAGAGGCAATGGCAAGACTGTTGGACTGCATCCCTAGCATGGTGTGACCAGAATTTTTTATTGGAGGCTAAAAAAAAAAAATCTCCACAGGGGAACATGACTGAAAAAATAGTAAAGAGAGGGAGAGAGACAAGAGAGACACCTGCAGTACTGCTTCACCACTTGCAAAGCTTTCCCCCTGAAGCTGGGGACTGGAAGGTCGAACCCAGATCCTTGTGCAGTCTAACATGTGTGCTTAACCAAGTGCACCTCCAACCAGTTCCCGATAAATGTTATTATTTTTTTAACTTTTGAAATTTCTTTATTGGGGAATTAATGTTTTACATTCGACAGTAAATACAATAGTTTGTACATGCATAACATTTCCCAGTTTTCTAAATAACAATACAACCCCCACTAGGTCCTCTGTCATCCTTTTTGGACCTGTATTCTCCCACCCACCCACCCCAGCGTCTTTTACTTTGGTGCAATATGCCAATTCCAGTTCAGGTTCTACTTGTGTTTTCTCTTCTGATCTTGTTTTTCAACTTCTGCCTGAGAGTGAGATCATCCCATACTTATCCTTCTGTTTCTGACTTATTTCTCTTAACATGATTTCTTCAAGCTCCATCCAAGATGGGCTGAAAATGGTGAAGTCACCATTTTTGATAGCTGAGTAGTATTCTGTTGTGTATATAGACCACAATTTGCTCAGCCACTCATCTGTTGTTGGACACCTGGGTTGCTTCCAGGTTTTGGCTATTACAAATTGTGCTGCTAAGAACATATATGTACACAGATCTTTTTGGATGGATATGTTGGATTCCTTAGGATATATCTCCAGAAGAGGAATTGTAGGATCATAGGGTAGGTCCATTTCTAGCCTTCTGAGAGTTCTCCAGACTGTTCTCCACAGAGGTTGGACCAACTGACATTCCCACCTGCAGTGCAGGAGGGTTCCTTTGACCCCACAACCTCTCCAGCATTTGTTGCTGCTACCTTTTCTGATGTATGACATTCTCACAGGAGTGACGTGGTATATCACTGTTGTCTTTATTTGCATTTCTCTGACAATCAAAGACTTGGAGCATTTTTTTTCATGTGTTTCTCGGACTTTTGGATCTCGTCTGTGGTGAATACTCTGTCCATGTCCTCTCCCCATTTTTGGGTGGGGTTATTTGTTTTCTTGTTGTTGAGTTTGGCAAGGTCTTTATATATTTTGGTTATTAGTCTCTTGTCTGATGTATGGCATGTAAAGATCTTCTCCCATTCTGTGAGGGGTCTCTTGGTTTGGGTAGTGGTTTCTTTAGCTGTGCAGAAGCTTTTTGCTTAATTCTGGTTTATGGTGGTGTTTGGGGATTGAACCTGGGACCTCAGAGCCTCAGGCATGAAAGTCTTTTGCATAACCACTATTCTGTCTCCCAATATGGGTATGCAGAAGCTTTTTAATTTGATGTAGTCCCATAGGTTTATGCTTGCCTTAGTCTTCTTTGTAATTGGATTAGTTTCACTGAAGATGTCTTTAAAATTTATGCGGAAAAGAGTTCTGCCAAGTCTGAAACTTCCTCATTGTTTTTACTACAATGATATTAAGTCAACAGCAGGCAGAGAGCCTTGCACACGGCCCCTAGAGCAGCCAGGATTTCTTGTAGCCCAAAGCCACTTACTAATTTTGTTTTCCCCACCAGGGTTATTGCTGGGACTCCACCAATTCTGGTGACGCTTTTTCTTTTATTCCTTGATGGAGAGAGAAACAAAGAGGGAGGGAGGGAGGGAGGGAGGGAGAAAGAGAGGGGGGGGGAGGCTTGCAGCACTGCTCCACTCTCATGAAGCTGCTTCCCCCCACCCCCCCCACCACACCCCCACCTTGCAGGTGAGGGCAGGAGGCTTGAACCTTGCTCCTTGTTCATGGTAATGTGTGTGCTCAACTGGGTATGCCACCATTTGGCCCTGCCTCTGCTTCGCCCACTCCCCAGCCTTCAGCAGACGCAGTCGGGCCGAGGATTGACAGACGAGGTTCTCCAAAAGCCCACAGTTCAGTTGGGACATGCCCCACGAGCCTCATGGTTTCTTTCCCAATGTGCTCATCTACGAAAACAGAATTATCTCTGAATGTCAAATGACCCACCTCATCAGAATCAACAGAACGGACTTACTGAGTTACTGAATCAAGCTGCTTAACTCCGACTTCAAAATGCATCTTACATCATTCTGCATGAGGTCCATACAACAGAATGACAAAAAGGGGAAGAAATTTCCAATGTTCTTCTATGAAATCATTATTCTAAGCATCAGAAGGCTGCCTAACCCTGGGGGTGGGGTGACCTAGAAAACACAAGGCTAGAGAAAGTAAGAAGTAAATTTTGCCCAGTTATTATTTTTTCACCATTTTGGATTGTACAAAAACATAAGCTTTTTGCTACATAACAACAGTCATCCTTCGATACTATTATACATAAAATAAACGAAGAGAAATGTATTTTTTTAAATTACTGACTCAGTCGAGTAGTATTTTATATGCTCTTTGTGTATAGTAGTAGCGGGGAGGTGTGGTAGCATAGAAATCATACCCACTGGACAGATCCAACTTGTTTTTTTTTTATCTTTATTTATTTATTTGATAGAGACAGCCAGAAATCAAGAGGGAAGGGGGTGATAGAGATGGAGAGAGACAGACAGACACCTGCAGCCCTGCTTCACCACTTGCAAAGCTTTCCCCTTGCAGGTGGGGACCAGGGGCTCGAACCTGGGTCCTTGCTCATTGTAACATGTGCGCTCAATCAGGTGCACCACCACTCAGCCCCCATAGATCCAAAGTTTTTTTTTACTTCCTTTTTTTTCTGGTCTGCTTTTTATTTACTTTAATTATATTTTACTTTGAATATGATGTTCTTCATTCATTGTTATTGTGGGCATTTCTTGCACGATCTTAGCTTAAGACTTTTTATCTAACCTCCAAATGTAATATATTAAAAAAAAAACAAAATAAAAATGCACCAAGATGAAAATAAAATACAACAGTTGTATTTAACCACTGAAGGAAGAATTTGATGATAATTAAATTCTAGGTGAAAAAGGACCAGGGGCTAATACTAAGCAGAGACAATTCTTGTCAACATTTTGATGTATTTCCTTCTAGTTTTATTTATAAGTATATAGAACTCTTTCCATACACGTACACACTCCACAACATTTGGCCAATAAATATTAACTGAGGGAATTTATAATGCATACTTCTCAAAATTTTTTATAAGAAAAAGCTCTTGGATTCATATTGAGTTATGACAATCATAAAAATTACTGCAAAGACACTCATTATAAAGGTAGTTAATCTACTCCAAGTTACACCATAAAAATAAAATCACCTAGCCAACTTCAATCGCTGCCCAAAGCCTGAACTTTAAAAAACTTGTAGATCAGGGATTCCCACTTATAATTACACCTGATTCTTTAGAGAGACTCCTTCATAATGCAAACTTACTAGAATGTATTGAAGGTCTGAAAATCATTACAACTAATTAAGTCGAAGTTGCCTTTGTTCTTCAACTTCCTGTAAAATGCTCACAGTAAACCACAGCCATCCTGCCTCTCTAACACAATCTTTCACAGCTGCAGTTGTTACCAGTCACAGCACCCCACCCCACCCCACCCCCACTGTCCCCAGCAAGACCTTTGGCCATTTTAGAAACTTTTAATACCTTTGCAGAAAGATTTTTTCTTTTTCTTTTTTTTTCTTTTTCTTTCTGTTATTGCTTCTTGGACCCAAGCTCAGAAGGCCGCAGACGATGAAGCAATAAATCAAACAGTAAAACCAGAAAAGGCTTGTTCAGCCCAAGAAGTAGGAAAGAGCAGAGCAGAGAAACCAAGTTTCCTTCTTGAGAGAAATGGCCTCACCTAGTTCTCATTGTTCATCTCCCTCTGGGTCCATCTTGGAAGACCAGCTTACTGCTTAAAGAATCTCTTCATTTCTTAAATTTACATGCTCTTTTCTGGGCTGGCCATCACTGAGGATTATAGCTTAAGCAAAGTATCTTGTAGGTTGCAATTATTCTTGTAGGAAGTCAATTATTTTTAAAATCTACTATAATATTTAATTAAAAATTAATGCAAATATAATAACTTGGGAGGTGATGCAGTGGACACAGTGCTGGACTTGAGTGTATGAGGTCCTGAGTTCAACCACCAGCCTTGCCTTTGTCATTGTGATACCCTGGTGTTCTCATTAACCCCCTCCTCCTTCATAAGTAAATACATATTTAAGAATTAATGGAAATTCATAGACATCTAAATCCTCTTAAAAGTGTGGAAACCAGGGTAATGTGGTGATGCACTTGGAAGGAATGCATACGTTACTAGGCCTGAGCACCTGGGTTCAAGTACAGGGTTCAACTACTGGGTTCTTACCTGTAGGGGTAAAGCTTCAAGAGTGGTGGAGCAGTGCTGCAGGTGTCTCTCTCTGTTTCTCTCCTCTCTCTTTCTCTCACTCTCTACCAAAGCAGAAAGAAACAACTGGAAAAAAAAATAAAAGGCCACTCGGTATGGTGGGATTGTGTAGGTACCAAGTCCCAGTATAACCCTAGTAATGTAAATAAATAAATAAGTAAGTAATAAACTGAATGAACCGGATGGCTTACATATCTTTAATGGCAGGAAAGGGAAAGGAAACTATTTTTTAAAAAGTGATTTGCATAATTAAAAAGTGGTACCTGTCCACCAACTACTTCCCATCTCTTTCTTTTCTGCTTTCTTAGTAACATTTTTTTATTACCTTTATTTTACTTACTGGATAGAGACAGGCAGAAATCAAGAGGGGAGGAGGTGATAGAGAGGGAGAGAGACACCTGCAGCCCTGCTTCACCACTTGCAAAGTCCCCTGCAGGTGGGGATTCGGGGCTCGAACCTGGGTCCTTGTGCACTGTACCATGTGCACTCAACCAGATGCGCCACCACCTGGCCCCTTCCCATCTCTTTCACATAAGTACCACGCGCTAACTGACTGCACCCCTGGAGGTCCTTCCCATCTCTTTCAAATACTCTCAAATCTCAAAACTAAAGCTTTCCTAAATCCTCAGTAACACATTTAGGTTCCTGAGTGGATTAAGATCTGCCCATTGTTCACTGGGCACATGTACACACACACACACACTCACTCACACACACACACACACACACACTCACTCACACACACTCACTCACACACACACACACACACACACTCTCATACACACGCACACTCACATTCACACACACGCTCACATACAAGAATATACTTGACACTTATGCCTACATACTTGCTAAATTTTATACACTTTTTCACTGAAAGTGTAGCTGGGCAACATAAGGAGAAATGTCATCAAACTTACATTTAAAATGGTCATAAGACCTAGAAAGGAAAATATCATAGTAAGATTCTTTGCTTCAAAGATATTTACTGTTACTGTGTCATTTCAAATTAAGCACTTGTATAATTCAGATTCCCAGGACAGCAAGAGTACCGCACTTCTTGCATCTACAGCACACTTAGGAAATGATTTTTAAAAACTAAACACTGGAGCCGGGTGGTGGAGCACCTGGGTAAGAAAGTGCATATACTATGGTGTGCAAGGACCCGGGTTCAATCCCCTGGTCTCCACCTGCAGGGGGAAAGCTTCATGAGTGGTGAAGGAGGGCTGCAGGTGTCTCTCTGTCTCTTTACCTATCTGCCCTGTCCCTCTCAATTTCTCTCTCTTTATCCAATAATAAATAATTTTAAGACGTATTTAAAATTTTTAAAAATATAAAAAAATAAACATTAGTCATTTAAAAAAAGTTTTTCTTTATTTACTTTAGTTGCTAGGATAGTAAGCAATTGAGATGGGGAGGGGTGAAAAAGAGGGTGAGAGACAGAGATACCTGTAGACCTGCTTCAGCGCTTATAGTGCCTTCCCCCTGCAGATGGGGACCCAGGTCTTGAACCCCAGTCTTTGCATATGGTAATGTGTGTGCTCAATGAGGTGAGCCACCACCTGCTTCCAAATACTAGCCACCTTTTAAAAGGCAAGAAATAAACTAAAACAAAGAGCCTTACATTTCATAAGTGCTCAAAAGTGGTATTGTCTTTCCCCTATACAGCCAGAGAAACAAAAACAAACAAACAAGCCAGGAGCTGATTTAAACCTTAACCCACATGTGTACACTCATGCAAACCTCTTACTACAAGTGAGTCATGAGGAGTTGCGTGCATCAAGTGCATTTAGTTTTTCTTTCTAAAAGCTTACTAATTAATATATTTCCTAGTTGATCATTTTTTCTTTCAGTTTTAATCTTCAGGCGTAAGGGTCACAAAACACAGATAAAGGTATTTATGTTAGTCCAGAGCAAATATGTTTCCTTATAAGAAGTAACTATGTGACAATTTGGAAAACTCAAAATCAGCAAAACCTTAGAAGAGGAACATATCAAAATCAAAAAGTCATAGACTTCTAAAGTAAATGGTGTATTCGCGCTAAGGGAGCCTCAAAAGGGCATAACATTTGAAAGGTCCAGAAATTAGGCAGTTCACTTCCTTTTACATTTTAATATGTAAGAGGTTGGGGAAAGTTCCAGTCATTGGCCAGATCTAGAATTAGATTTCATCAGTGAATTTGTTGCTAGGCTCCAGGCAGTAAGTTTCACCATAAAGAGTTCTTTGAATATTGAGTTCACCCAGAGTACGTATAATCCATAAAGCTTTAGACATTAGAGTAAGTGAAGAGCTGTGAACAATTAACCCACAAGTGAACTTTTCAAAGAGCATTTGAAAACTTGATTGTGATTTTTGATGGATCATTTAACCTCTTTAGATTCTAAGTACAAGTTTTGACTAGATGATGTTCTGGTTCAGAAACAGCATTATGAACCTAACACACAGTGTTTAAAACCCACTGTCTAAGTGAACAGTTAAAGATAGCCACACAAAGACACCTTCATTCTCTGGCCATTCTCACCTCCCTTTCCCACTATCCTACCTTACTCTTTTTTTTTTTTTTTTTTAAACAGAGCACTGCTCTGCTTCGGCTAATGGTGGTGTAGGGGATTGAACCTGGGATTTTGAAGCTTTAGGAATAAGTCTCTTTGCATAACCTTTATGCCATCTAGCCCCACCCTCCTGTCTTACTCTTTCTCCTGCCTTACTCTTTCTCCTGCCTTACTCTTTCTCCTGCCTTACTCTTTCTCCTGCGTTTTGCCTCTCTTCCCCTACCAAGCGGTTACACCTTTCCTTTTTTTTTTTTTTTTTTTTTTACCACTTTTCCATTTTTGACTGTAAACACTAAACCATGGAATTATTTACAAGAACCCGTCCGTACTGGCTAATGTTGTTCATGTTCTTTTTTTTCTTGGGAGGTTAATGGTCTACAGTCACATGGCACATGGTCACAACTTTCCACCTCACCAAGATCAGTGTCTGCAAAACACTCTCATTCTCAAGTTAGAGCCATCATCATGTATGTGCCTTCTTAATTCAAATTTCTTTTCTAACATTTATCTACTTATTACGAGAAATGAGGGGGAGAGAGAGAGAAAGGAGCAGAGCACCACTCAACTCCTATAGAAGTGTGTGCCAGGAATCAAACTTCGGGCTTCCGGAGCACTGGACATGGAAGCTGATTCTCTGATAGTCGGAACTATATACCTGGCCTACTCTCTCAATTTTTCAAAATTAAAAAAAAAATTCCCTACATGGAAATGAGAATGTAAATCGATTTTTTAAAAAATATGTATCCCAGAAGGAAAAAAAAATTGACACCAAACATTTTCTTAATCTTGTTCTGTAGGTCTCTGGGTACACAGTGTGAACATTTTAAATTACAGTATTTTATACCAAAACTGTAATCATGTTCAACAGAGTTTTAACAAATGCCACAGAATTTGATTAGCAATAGCAGTCATTCACTGTATTCTCAGGATGTTGAGTTAGGATAAGCCTAAAAGACAAACTGTCTTTCTAAAAGATTGCTTAGAAAATGGTTTGGTTTGGGATTTGAATACAACTAACATGTCTGCAGTCACTGAAGAGAATACGGCAATCATGTAGTTCCTCAGTACTTTCCACAGACGCCTCCAATGGCTCTCTTTAAACTTCAAAAGCATTCACTGTTGCTGGTCACTACAGAGCAACTGCACCATACACTGAAAGAATGCCCCATTAAAGTGGGGCCAAAAAAAAAAATCCTGTGGATTTCAAACTAGCCTGGTGGTCAGAAAGAAATCCTACTGAAATCGTACTTAACATTTCAGCTCTAAACTCAAGTTACGAACCACCCATAGTCACCACAATGGTAGACTAGTATTCGGTACCATCACAACAGGTCCTATGGTCAGTTCTCTATCAAAAATTAAATTTATCTTGTAAATTCATTAAAAGCCATTTAGTTCCTCTTTGTCAATGATAAAGAAAATACATTTAGTTTGAATGCAAGTTTTCTTACCGTTAAAAGATACTGGTGGAAGGCATGTTCAGGGATACAGGAGACAGGGCAAGCGAGATAGGAGCCTGAGAGAAAACCATCCCTGAAAAAGGCATCATCTCCTAAGGGAAAGGTGAGGTCGTTTTTGTATAGCCATTTTGTACAAGTTCTGGCCCCTTGTTGAATGTAACATACTGAGTCACAGGCAGACGTCTTTCTGTGGTTATTCACTTCCTGTCTGATTAATTTGTTGTTTGTTCCTTCCTCCTTTGTTGCAGAAAAAGAAACTAGATTGGTTTTACTTGAGAAGCAAGCAAAGCTGCCTGATAAAGTAACAAGATGAGGCACCTCCATCCAATTAACAGTCCAACACAGAACCTGGGATTCATTCAGAGAAACTCTATTTGAAAGTATCACTCTCCATAAAGACTGTACTATTTAGTATTAGGGGAAAAGTTACTCAAAAGGACTCAACAACACTAATGGTTAGAGTAAATCATTCTTCCTCGTCTACAGAGCATTCAAGTGTGTAGGGAGAAAGTTACACATGCAAGTGAAAAGAGCTGGCCTGGTGTCTGAAACGTAATTTTGTGTCCAAGTCAGGATAAATTAAATATAGTTCCAGCTAGCTGGAGGTCTAGAGTTTTCTACGCCTGAAATGTCTCATTTCTGTTCTCCATACTTAATGGGTAAACTAACTTTCCCAGAAGAAGCTTAACAAAACCACAGAAGGGGTCCGGTAGTGATGCACCTGGTTGGGCTCATATGTTACAATGCACAAAGGATCCAGGTTCAAGCCCCCAATCAAGCCCCACGTGCAGGGGGAAAAGCTTTGCAAGTGGTGAAGCAGTGTTGTAGGTGTCTCTCTCTCTCTCTCTTTCTCCCCCTTCCCTCTTGATTTCTGGCTGTTTCTATCCAATAAATAAATAAAGATAATTAAAAAAAATAAAACCACATAGGGGATGGGAAGAGACAGTGTAGTGCATACATAAAATCCTTTTCATGCCCAAAGCACCAAAAGTCCCAAGTTCAATCCCTAGTACCACCATAAGATGGAACTTAGAAGTGATCAGATAAAAACAAATAAGCAAGCAAACAACCCCTGTCAACAAATAAGTCACAGAAAACATGAGTACAAAAGGAATTGGATTTGTTATTTCAAAATTTATTTTCCCTTTTTTTGCTCTTGTTTTTTTTATTGTTGTTGTAGTTATTGTTGTCGTTATTGATGTCATTGTTGTTAGCACAGAGAGAAATGGAGAGAGGAGTGGAAGTAGGGGGGGGGAAGACACCTGCAGACCTGCTTCACTGCTTGTGAAGGAACTCTCCTGCAGGTGAGGAGCCAGGGCTCGAACTGGGATTCTTCCACTGGTCCTTGTGCTTCGCGCCACGTATGCTTAACCCGCTGTTACCACCGACTCTCTAAATGTTCATTTTTATGAAAGACAAGAGCACTGCTCAGCTCTGACATATTCAGTGCCAGGATCAAGCCTGAGGCCTCACACACACATACAAGGCCTTCACACTACCCACCGAGATGCCTCCCTAGACGCCTGAATAGTAAAAACAACTATTACTATGATGATTACTTGCATCATCACTGGCACTTTACTGCTCTGGGCTGACTTTTTTCAGACAGACAGGAAACAGAGACAAAGGGAAAGAAGGAACGATATTGTAACCCTGAAGTTTCTCCCAGTGCAGTACTGCTGGGACCAGGCCTGGGAGGGAGGTCCACATGATGCGCTTTCACACCTGCCACAGGGCCGTCTGAATTCTTATTAAAGGATCACAAGAGGCAGAAACTTCTTTATATGTAAACAATCTGAAATGCTCTCTGTTGTTTTATTCACAAGAGCATTTGCAACTGCCCACTTGACTCTGAGAAATAGTGTTAACTTGAATGAATGAAAAGCAGAGGCACATTTCCAAAACAAACTTAACTGAATTTTGAGTTCTAATTTTGGTGGTTTTTAGGAAACAGGTACAAAATGACTATAATTTGCTTAACATTTCCTCACCTGTAAAATGATAGGATTGGGTAGAGTAGTGTTTCTTAGCCCAGGAGCCATAAGAAAAGTGTGGTGGCATTTTTAGTTGGGGCTGGGAGACAGTGGGCTGAAGGCTCTATAAGATTCATGTACAGAACCACAAATGTGAAATTTCCTATGATACCTAGGGCAGTGTCAGTCAAAACACTGGGAAAGCTCCTACTGAGAGATAGTGGGGTAACTGACAGTCTGTGGTTTTTCTTTTACTATTATTTTTACACCTATTTATTATTGAGAGAGGGGGGAGAGAGGAAGAGAGGGAGAGGGAGAAGGAGGAGGGAGAGAATGAACTAGAATATCACTCTGGCACATACAATGCTGGGGATCAAGCTTGAGACCTCATGCTTTTAAGTCCAGTGCTCTAGGCACTACTAAGTCACTTCCTGCACGCAGGGCGTTCAAACTCTAAATTCCTTTAGGTGTGACACTAACTGAGTAAGTATAGTTTCATGAGGCTAGGTCAAGACAGGATTCCTGGCAATGGAATTTTGGAGAATTAATGACTGACAGACTTCTACTTTACCTGAAGACATTTGAAGGCATGGTTTGTTTTTCTCTTGCCTAACACAAAGCCTGCAGTCCAAGGGACACTCAACATATGAATAAATCCAGGCAGGGCTGGGCTGAAGTGGAGGCCTGTTGACTATAATTATCATCTCCCCCTCCTTTGGTAACTATCAGGCAAACAAAACTTGATCAACCAGCAAATGAATGCCTGAGTGAATCTTTGGGGGGTGGGGAGTCTAACTATAGTTGTGTCTAAAAAGAGAATGTGGGTAATATGATGACTTCTTTAAGTATTGTTTTCTTTTTTCCCTTTTACCATTAGAGTTATTGCTGGGGCTCAGTGCCTGTACAACTCCCCTGCTTCTGGCAGCCATTTGTTCTCTTGTAGAGAGACAGGGAGACACTGCAACACGGCTCTTGAAGTCTCACCCCTGCAGGGATTTCCATAGGGTGACCTGGGGCTCACACTCAGTGCCATGTGTGTGATAATGTGAGCCACTTGTTAGTGCCAGTATTTACAGAATTAATTTGAAATGTCTAAGTAAGACACCCCTAATCCCCCAGTTCATGGTTCCTACCCACTAGGGAAAACTCAGTTCAAAGGTAGTATTGACTCCCTCAGAAGACTGGCGTGCCAGAGCCTTGCAGGGAATAGCCAGCTGTCTTGCATTGGGGTCCTTTGCATTTTTAATGACAACTTGCAAACTAGTCACATTTGAGTTCATTGATGAGATATCAGCCATGCAGCACAGAATACAAAGCAGATAATGCTCCCCACCTGCTTAATACCCCTTCCCTCAACAGCTTTTCATTTCATTTTTTAAAAGTCCAAAGTCTTTGCCGAGGCCCACAAGGAACCACATCTCTGACCCCACCCTAGCCCTCTGATCTCATTTCAAATAACACCCCCTCTCGCTAATTTAACTTCTGCCCCTTTCTGTTCCTTAAATGCACAAAGCTCATTTGCATCTGAGGCCCTAGGCTTATAAACTCTCTCCTTTGGTGCACTCATTTCTTGCTTCCTTCTCATCCCTTAGCTGTCAGCAACAAGGCCTTCCCTCATGCCCCATCTCTGCTTCTTTTTTCTTTTTTCTTTTTTTTTTTTTTCCCTCCAGGGTTATTGCTGGGCTCGGTGCCTGCACCATGAATCCACCGCTCCTGGAGGCCATCTTTTCCCCCTTTTGTTGCCCTTGTTGTTGTAGCCTCGTTGTGGTTATTATTATTGCCATTGTTGACACTATTCGCTGTTGGATAGGACAGAGAGAAATGGAGAGAGGAGGCGAAGACAGAGAGGGGGAGACAAAGATAGACACCTGCAGACCTGCTTCACCACCTGTGAAGCGACTCCCCTGCAGGTGGGGAGCCGGGGGCTTGAACCGGGATCCTTACGCCGGTCCTTGTGCTTTGTGCCACATGCGCTTAACCCACTGCGCCACCACCCGACCCCCTCTGCTTCTGTTTTCTTTTATGCACATCACATGTTCCCACTTGGTTTTTTTTTCCATTTAATTATTTACTTAGGATTTATCTGTATGTCGCCCTACATGAATCGAATACTTCAGAGAATGCTAGGACTTTGTTTCCTGCACAATATCTGACACCAGGCAGAGACTCAGTAACAAATTCTGTTTGTTGAATAAAAAAGGAAATGGGGAAGGGGGGAGATAGTGACGCACCAGGTTGAGCACACGTGTTATAGTGTGCAATGACCCGGGTTCGAGCCCCTGGTCCCCACCAGCAGGGGGAAAGCTTCACAAGTGGTGAAGCAGTGCTGCAGGTGTCTCTCTGTCTCCTCTCTCTGTCTTCCCCTTCCTCTCAATTTCTGGCTGTCTCTATCAAATAAATAAAGATTAAAATTTTTTTAAAATTTTAAAAAAAAGGAAATCAGGGCTGGGGAGATAGTTAAGTAGGAGAGTGCCTGCTTTGCACCAACAAGGCCCTGGGTTTGTTCCCTGGTACACTCTATACTATCCTTACCTCCAAAAAAGCCTTTCTTAAAAGCTTAACATTTCCTTAAGAGCTGAAGACCATTCCCCCAAGACACTAAATAGGAAGAATGGATTCAGCCTTTTTCTTGGGTAGGCATAACTCTACCAGGGGGAGGATGCCACAGACGAGAATGCAAGGTTCTTCTGTAATGTAAGTGGCTGGAGACATTGGCAAGTGGGGAGAAAAAAAAATAGGCTATGAAAGTTGAATCAGGGGCCGGCTGGTGGTGCACCTAGTTGAGCACACATACTACAATGCACAAGGGCCTGGGTTCGAGCCCCCAGGCCCCACCTGCCGAAGGAAAGCTTCATGAGTGGTGAAGCAGTGCTGCAGGTGTCTCTCTGTCTCTCTTCCTCTCTATTCCCCCCTTCCCTCTCAATATCTGGTTGTCTCTATCAAATAAATGCAGATAATAAAAAAATTAAAAGCTGAATCACAGTCAAGAAAGAATAGGAAATAAAAAGATAAGGGAATAAGGCAGGACAAGATGGCAACAAGGGTGAGATCCTGTGGGGTGGGGAGGGCAGGGTCAATAGCATTTCTGGCCTCAGAGTGTTTGGAGCCACCTCTGCAATGGATGCCACAGGTGTTGAGTGTCGAAGTGCTTTCTGGCTTCGTCTGTAAAGAGGTATTCCCAGATCAGTGTTAGTTTATGAAAGAATGGGAAAACACAAAGTGAAACCTGAACTGGGTTTGGTGTACTGCAGCAAAGGACTCTGGGAAAGAAGAGAAAGGAAGGGAGGATGGTGGTGTTGATGTTGGGGGGGGGGGGTTTGGGGTACTCATGCATGTTGGTGGAAAAGGTCCTAAGTTGGGGGGTGAAAGTGTTCTGCAGACAACTATCACAGGGAGATGAGAAATTGTACCCAGGTGTCAACAACTGTGCTATAGTCCATTAGCTCTCCAATAAAGAAAGAAGAGAAGAGAAGAGAAGAGAAGAGAGTAAGAGAGAGAGAGAGAGACTACTTAAGGATGGATCAGACAAAAGATGAAGAAAGGGACAGTAGACAGGTTAAATGACCTGCCATGTACAAGGCTAGCAGCAGCAGAGCTGGTGTCAGAAACTAGTCTCCACGATTCAGTATCCTTACTATTATAGTAAGGATACTGAATCTCATTTTAGGTTCGGAAGGAAAAGTTAACTTCATTCTGTAAACACCATCGGAGGCTATAATGAGTGGGAGAAGAGGGCAATGCTTATATTGCTTTTGTCTTCATGATTTATAATATAAAAGGTAGAAGATAAGTAGATTACAAACCCAAATAAGACAATCACAATTCTGGACTTCTAAGAGAATTTTAAATTTTAAATTTTAAATCTCCCTCTTTCAATATATAGATCCATCCCAGATTTATGATAGAGTAAAATAAAACCATGATCAATAGGTTTTCAAGTCAATAAGTACAGATCCTACATATTTAGCTCCAGAAGTAGAAAACCGAGAGTGGATAGAAGGTCATCACAGAGAATAGTATGGCTCTTACTCGTCTTGGAATACAAGGACAGAATCACAACCGATGTGTCATGGAGTTTTGTAGAGACCCCAGATCGGTACAGAAACCTGTTTGAATATGAGAATTTTAAAAAAAAATTATTCTGGTTTTTCAAATTGTGTTTTTGTGACTACCTGTTAAACGGTATTTTCCACTGTTAGTGGAAAGATGTTTAAGAATACTACAGGGGAAAAAGAAAGAATACTACAGGGGGCTGGGTGGTGGTGCACCAGGTTGAACACACATAGTAGGAAGCGCAAGGACTGGCTCAAGGATCCCAGTTGAAGGCCCCGACTCCCCACCTGCAGGGAGGTCGCTTCACAGGCGGTGAAGCAGGTCTGCAGGTGTCTATCTTTCTCTCCCCTCTCTGTCTTCCCTTCCTCTCTTGATTTCTCTCTGTCCTATCCAACAACAACAGCAGCAACAACAATAATAACAGCAACAACGACAATGGAAAAAAGATGGCTGCCAGGAGCAGTGGATTCCTAGTGCAGGCACCAAGCCCCAGAGACAGTCCTGGAGGAAAAATATATATATACTATAGCCTAGCTCCTCAATCTATAACACCTTGCTCAGTAGCAAAATGCTCCTACCAGTTTTCTCTTGGGGGTGGACTGGAGAAGAAGCAGTACCAGATTAAAATGTACATTCATTGTAAAAGGAATATTACTTTCAAAATGGCTAAAAAAAAAAGGGAAAGTATGTGATCTAAATAACAAAAGCATTACTCACTCTCCATATATTATTTGTACAGTTACATAGGAGGCTGTTCCTTTGAACACAATCTCAGAAACACAGAGAAATTAAAACAAACATTATCCTATGGCCTCTTAACATAAATTGGCATAATCTTGGGAAAAAAATCTGAACTATATTTCATCTATTTTGACATTATCTCACTTATAATGATGCCCTTTGCTTCTTGCTTAGAGAATTATCCTTCCTTTCTTAGATTCAGTGGGTCCAGGAACATTTATTCCTACTCCGGGTACAGAAATGGCATATGATTAAGGACTAAGCAGAATATCACATTCATTTTTGCCCCAGAGCCTTTATTGGTGATGGCCTGTGATTTCATCAGAACCAAAGGAACTTACAGCAGAAGGGAGAACTCTTGCTGGGATATGAGGACAGAGTTGGCTGTGAGCATGGAGAAGCTGAAAATGCTGCACTTAGCCTTTGACGGCAGAATCTGAAACTGAGCTCAACAAAGTGGAAAGTTGGGAGTGGAGAATCTCTCTCTCTCTCTCTCTCTCTCTCATCCCCCTTCGATTTACCAGAGGACAACACTAAACTGGATTTTGGTGGTGCTGGGGATTGAACCTGGAATCTTTGGGACCTCAGGCACGAAGGTCTTTCTGCATAACCACTGTTCTATGTCCTCAGTCCGAGAAACCAACTATTGACATTGTTGGTTGAGTCTTGAACCCATTTTTGGACTTGGAATTTACTTTAGCAACTGCATTTCCCATTTGATTTAAGCTGGTCTGACTAGTCTATCGCTAGCAATATGAACATCCTTTAGGTGATGTAGGAACTGGTACTAAAAGTGAGTGTTGATGGTGACTAGCTCTGACTGAGGATTGCTTTGAAGGCTGTGCAGGCAATCCACATTACATGACAGCAACACTGTTGCTTATGCTGCCACCTACTGGTTTTCAGGAGGGGAAAAATAGAGTAAATGTTGGAGAGAGCCGTGTGTGTTTTTTTTTTTTTTCAGGGTTTTCACTGGGGCTTGCTGCCGGCACTCAGCACTCTGAACCTACTGCTCCTGGTGGCCATTTTCTTTCCCATTTTATTTGACAGGACAGAGAGAAATTGTGAGAGAGGGGAAATAGACTGGGTGAGAGAAAGACACCTGCAGACTTTCTTTGCTGCTTGTGAAGCATCCCCCCTCACCCCGCAGATGGGGAGTTAGCTTGCACCATCCTTGAACTATGTGCACTTAACAGGGTGCGCCACCCGCCAGACCCCTGTTGCTATTTTTGGTAGCTTGCAACAAGAGCCACAGAGAAGAGATCAGCTTGGGCTGAAATGGAGGGGGAATGCATCTTTTTAAAGAGGCCCCTCCTGGTTTTTGCCAATAATCTTCAATTTGATGCAAGTTATCTAGAGACTTGAGGAATGAAGACAACAAACAAATTCTCTCAATTATGCTGAAGTCAAAATAGGGTCCGAAGGTAAGAACTTTAGCAGGATATGAGTTTGGAACATAGAAGAAGCTTGATTTCCAATTTTCCCTTCAAAGATATTGTGTTATTCTCTTTGGGATGACACTGGGATTGTTTTCAACAGTAAGGAGTAAAGTATCAGGGGTTATATCACTTCAGGTTATTGTTTTAAATTAAGCCAAGACAGTCTACAGCCATACTACGTGGACCATACCTGACTGCACCTGATCAAACTGTATCATGTCAAGAGACCAAGATAGAAATTACAGTGGGCACGTGTTACAGTGCACAAGGACCTAGGTTTGAGCCATCGGCCCCCCACCTGCAGGGAGAAAGCTTCACGAGTGGTGAAGCAGTGCTGCAGGTGTCTCTCTGTCTCTCTCCCTCTCATCCCCTTCCCTCTTGATTTCTGGCTGTCTCTAGCAAATAAATAAATTTTTTTTTTAAAAAAAGATGATTGAAATTACAATGGTTTGAGGTGAAAGAGGTTCACTTGCTAGGTTCACCTGTCCCAGTCTGATTTCACATTCCAAGACACAGCCTTGCATTTTTGGTTATTAGTTCATGGGGGCTCAGGGCTTGAAGAAGGCTACGAAATGTGTACTAAAGAATAAATTCAAGACTGGTCCCAAACAGCTTATGATACCTCAAAGCCTAAAGCAACCTTCTAGACCACTAACACCAGGGGAACAGAAAGTGTATGCCTGGGGAAAGGAGCAGCCCCGCTCTAAGATACAGTTTTGCATGACAACAGATAAGGAAGAACTCTCCAGAGAGGTCAGCATGGGTTGACCAGCAACATTCTTATTCCACTACCTGCACACGTTGGCTTTGCTTAGTAGGTTATAAAATATGTTAGAAACTAGAGACCAATGTCTAGTGCTCTCCTTTCCTAAAGTTTAATTATAAAATCCCCTCCTGAACTTCCTCTGCCACTGTACACTGGCTTTTCAACATCATCTAACCATTGGCGCATGAGACACTGTTCAACACTGACTGGAAAGACTACATGGAGCATCAACTGAGGGCCGGATGTGGACCTGAATTAATTGGATTCTATCCTGGCCCCTGTCAGCTTTCTTTCTCAAGTGAGGCTATCTGCTAGTGTCAGAGATGAGTCAGGTTCTCTATTAAAGTGACACAACAGTGACTTGCTTGGAAAGGGTAAATGAAAATCACATCTAGGGAGAGGAAAACAAAAAAAAGATATTGGGACCATCTAGAAAGGACATTGCGGGGCCAGGTGGTGGCATACCTGGTTAAGCGCACATAGTATGGTGCAGGCACAAGGACCCAGGTTTAAGCACCCGGTCCCCACCTACAGGGGGAAAACTTCACGAGTGGTAAAGTAGAGCTGTGGGTGTCTCTCTCCTTTCTATCTTCCCAACCTCTCTCAATTTCTGTCTCTATCCAATAATAAGTAGCAATAATAAAAACATTACCATAGTGGGTCCATATATTCATGTACAATCAGCCTGTCACTTAGGCTTCCAAAAAAAAGCTCAGGACAGGAGGCTGGGCGGTAGTGCAGCAGGTTAAGTGCGCATGGCACCAAAGGCACAAGGGCTGGCCTAAGGATAGCAGTTTGAGCCCCCGGCTCCCCACCTGCAGGGAAGTCGCTTCATGGGTGATGAATAAGGTCTGCAGGTGTCTTCCTCTTCCCCTCTCTGTCTTCCCCTCCTCTCTGAATTTCTCTCTGTGCTACCCAACAAAGGCAACAGTAACAATAACAACAACAAGGACAACAAAATGGGAAAAATGGCCTCCAGGAGCAGTGGATTCATGTGGCAGGTACTGAGCCCCAGCAATAACCCTGGAGGCAAAAAAAAAAAAAATGCTCAGGACAATAGCTGCTGAGGACACAATGGAGAACATTGTCTTTCCACACTGACAGTTTAGCAGTGCTTTTATTTATTATTTTTAAAAGTACTTTATTTATTTATTCATGAAGAAGATAGGTGGAGAGAAGAGGAAGAACCAGACATCACTCTGGTACATCTGCTCCCAGGGACTGAACTTAGGACCTCATGCTTGAGAGTCCAGTGATTTATCCACTGCACCACCTCCTGGACCACAGTTCAGCAGTGTTTTGTTTAGAAAATAACAACAACAATAAATTCTGTGGTTGGAACATCACTCGTCTTAACTTCTTTGAAGGGAAAATGCTTTTCACATATGGAAAGACCCTTCACGCTTTTTTATGAAAGCACTGCCTTAGGTCACTGAAAATACCAAGATTTCCCAGCTGGTTAGCAATATCCAATATAAGAGGTTCCCAGGGGGAACCCCCGTGAAAAATACAGAGAAGTTTCTTACTACTCATGGGGCAGACGAGTGGAAAGCCCCAAGTCTACATCCTGCCATGTAGGTAACTGTAGACACACATACGGAGAAGCTACGGGCTTGAAGATAAACTGTATGGCCTTTGTGACTTATCATTCGATATAAAGCCCAGGATGGGATCTTTACAATTACTACTTAGCAGTAGTCACACTGCTGCTAAGTCAGAATTCTCCCCTGCTATGCGGTTACTTGGCATTCCCCACAAAAAACAGAATCTTGTGGAAATCAAAGCCCCTCCCTGGGGCATTCAGCCCTGTACTTTTGTACTTGACTGCCCATCTGAGCACTGCAGGAAGCACTCAGTGACCCAAAACTCCCCCCGGGAGAGGGTCTCTGATAGCATACAAGCCAGTCCCACTGGTACAGCTTCTTCCTGGAGGAGAGACAGACCCAAGCACTCTCCATGCAGACAGAAAATTCGCGCATTTATGTTGCAAAATGGGTGCTCCCTCCTGGGAGTCAGTCAGACCTGGGGGCCAGGGATGCTAGATGAACTTGTTGTAAATGATGGCCAATTAAAATTATATATCAAGGCAAAAAATAAGGAGTTTGAAGCAAGGCATTTATTCTTTTTTTTAATTTTTAAATTAATTTTTGTTTTTTATTATTTATTTTCCCTTTTGTTGCCCTTGTTGTTTTGTTGTTGAAGTTATTATTATTGTTGTTGTTGTTGTTGATGTTGTTGTTGGATAGGACAGAGAGAAATGGAGAGAAATGAGGGGAAGACAGAGATGGGGAGAGAAAGCTAGACACCTGCAGACCTGCTTCACCACCTGTGAAGCATCTCCCCTGCAGGTGGGGAACCAGGGGCTCGAACCCGCATCCTTATGCCAGTCCTTGCGCTTTGAGCCATGTGCACTTAACTCACTGCGCTACTGCCCGACCCCCAAGGCATTTATTCTTTTGCAAAAGGGCGTGCTGCCAACAGTGGCCGTCAGGCAGCAGCACAGCCCCCTTCACCCTTCTCCCATCTGTTAAACCTGACACAGAACTGTCTCCTCCACCCCTGGGCTGGGCTTCAGAGCTCAAATCTCCCCATTGCCGAAATAAGGAGAGGAGGACGAGAGTCTGAGGGTCTCTGCTGGAGGATTAGCAAGCACTGCAAGGAGCTGACCTAAAGAAAACAAAATTACTGGCCACAGGTGGTCATAGATAACAATTTATAAAAAGAACTTTTGTGCTAAACAGTTGTTGTAGTCATGCTCTTTTGAAGACCATCTCTCAGTCTGCAGCATGCTGACTACCCCATGCAGTAAAGAATCATCACATACAGCCTGCTGATAGTTACCTAGACCTAAACCTTAAGTCCCTATGAACTCAAAGTAATTACTGCACTGTTGTGTAAGGCCAGAATTTCCTGGCAATGCAACTGTCATGGAAATGAAATATTATTAGGAGTCCTGGTGGTGGTACACCCAGCTAAGCTCACATAGTAAGTACTACTAGGGGTAAGGACCCTCAAAGGGTCTGGGTTCAAGACCCCAGCTTCCCACCTGCAGGAGGGATGCTTTACAAGTGGCAAGCAGGTCTGCGGTGTCTGACTATACCTTTCTCTCTCTCTCCTCTCTCAATTTTTCTCTGTCTTGTCCAATAAAATGGAAAAAATGGCCACCAGGAGCAGTGGATTCATAATGCAGGCACCAAGCCCCAGTGGTAACCTCAGAGGCAAACAAGGCAAAGAAAATAAATGGAGTAGGGCACCAAAGTAAAAAGCCTGGGTGAGGAGGAGGGTGGATGTTCAGCTTCATGGGGGAGTGGGACACAGTCTTTTGGTGGTGGGAATGGTGTTTATGTACACTCCTACTAATTTGTAGTCATATAAATCACTATTTAAGTACTCTGAGAGAGGAAAAACTGATTGAATGTCTCAAACTTTTTAAAGCACAGACTGAGTCTTTTTAATACAAAGGCTGAGTCTTGGGTAAGTTGACTCTCTTAAAAGCTTAGTCCAGGAAGAACAGAAGCAACCGGTGGCACAGCTATATACAAATAATGTCAAAGGACATAAAATATGGTGATGGTGTGTATGATACAGCAAATCCTAACAGGGTTTTTTCAAAGTTAACTCGATTGCCAAACAATGTGATTACGACAATAACTATCTATTGTCTTCTTAAGCCCTAAGACAGCAGGAACCTCCCACTTCCTCTATAGAGCCTGTATTTCCCCCAGTCCTGGAACCTCTGGAGTGGGACTCACTTTCCTGCATGCTTCTCTCAAGTCATATCAAATGATATTGCATCTGCCGATCCCAACTTAATCAATGCAACGAGTATCACCTCAGCATGCTTCACTTCAGACTGTGTCCAGAGATATCAGGCATGGAATGTCAACCCCTCACCCTCATTACTCGGGTGAGACCTTTCCTTTCTCTAGTTCCATTCCAGGAGGTTCACATTCTAACAAAGTCCCAAAACCTAGATATAGACCAGATCCCGTAAGATAGAGAATATACCTGAAAGCAACAATACATAATAGTCTGTAGTGAGTCAGTATCAAGTTCATAATGAAATAGTGTCTACTTAGACTTAGATACCCTCCTCACTTACTTCCTATTACAGTTCTCTCACTCACTCCAAAGCTAACCTTATCAAAGCACAGACTGCAAAAGCTGAATAAGGGCAAGAGACTGGCATACTTTAATGATGACTCTTTTGATTCTCTGAATGGCTGATGGGGAAAACAGACTTGGAAAAACACTTTCTAGTTGTCTCCAGTGGACTGGCTACTCTTCCAGGCCACAGGCAAGGCAGTGAAAAGAGCTTCCTAATGTGTCCTAGGCATGGGCACTGTTCCCTCAACTTCGCAAGAGAAGGCAGGAGCAACAGGATCAGGAAAGGACACAATCACTCCCACCACCATTTTCCGTCTTAATGTTTTTCACTTTGCTCATATTAAATATTCTTATTATTTAATTAATTAATATTATTATTATTAATTAATATTATTCAGATGCTTCTCAATTCAGTATTGGACCACTTCTTTCTGTTTCAGAACCATTCAGACATAATATCAGTTGCTGGCTTCTATTTTAAAAAAAAAAAGTAACTTTATAGCAAGGAAGATAACACAGCAATAACACACAGGCCTTACATGAGGTAGGTCCTGGATTTGATTCCAGGCACCACTAATAAACAGAATTGAGCAGTTCTCAACTCTGTGACAATATTTAAATATTGATGGGTTTGAGACTAACACACCACAAACACTGAGGCATAACAACATGATCAAGACGTGTTACGTTTGGTAGGTCAACCTCAGGAAGTGGACAGTTTTCTTTCTTTCTTTCTTTCTTTCTTTCTTTCTTTCTTTCTTTTTCTTTCCTTCCTTCCTTCCTTCTTTCTTTCCTTCCTCCTTCCTTGTTTCCATCCATCCTTCCTTCCTTTCTCCCTCCCTCCCTCCCTCCTTCCCTCCCTTCCTTCCTTCTTTCCTTCCTTCTTTTAAAAGTCTGAGTGATTCCTCCCTGCCACAGCACTAACACTATCTTAAAAAGCAAACAGAAAGCCAAAATAAAAAGAAACTACATGTAAACAAGCCTTAACTTGGATGCTACTTTGGCTTCTGGATGGCAGTTGTGTCTAAGCTACAGAAATCCGTAGTTGTCTGGGTACCAGGGCCAAGGTCAAGAACCAGTTGTCTGGCATAACCTCCACCTCTGTAGCAGCCTTGTCCGCATCCAGCCACGTCCCTTTCTCCCTGACCGCACGCTACCCCCTTTTCACTCCCACCTCACCGCAGCTTCCTCCTTCCATGTTTGTCTCTTCAGTTAAGACTTCAAGTATCTGGCATTACTACCATCCCCTGATACAGCCCCATCCCACCTCCAAATCTGTGTTCTTTTCAGCCAAAAGGAAAAACACAAAGAAGATTAGCTATCAGAAATAAAAATATTCTCTATAACTTTCTATTTGCTCATCGTGTGTGTCTTTGCTCTGCACGGTGGTGGTCCATTAAAGAAAGATAGAGCATATTATTATGTGCTGACTGCAATCTGGGGCACTGAGGAAGCTATAGTGTTCAAACAGACACCATTCTCCACCCTCACAGATCCTACATTCATATCTGAGGTGATGATAGGATGAAAGGGAAAAAAAAGATTTATCTCATTTTGTGCAGTGCCAGTGTCCAGTTTCAGCCCAGGTCATCCTGCCTTATACAGAGGAACTTTAAAAAGATCAATGCCAAAGGAAGGCCTAGTTCAGACTCACTTTTAGGCTCCAGAGCTCTTGGAGAAGGTAGTCATTCAACTTTAGAAGCATTGTCAAAACATATTTAAGGGTGTGCTGGCAGCTCAGACCACATATCTACTTAACTCATAATGTGACTACCTTAAAACTTCAGCTCTGGGGCGTAAGGATCCTGGTTCGAGCCCCCAACTCCCCACCTGCAGGGGAGTCGCTTCACATGTGGTGAAGCAGGTCTACAGGTGTCTCTCTTTCTCTCCCCCCTCTGTCTTCCCCTCCTCTCCATTTCTCTCTGTCTTATCCAACAACGACGACATCAATAACAACAATAATAACTACAACAATAAAAGAAAAACAATAAGGGCAACAAAAGGGAATAAATAAATATTTTTTAAAAAATTCAGCTCTATGGCTGGGAGGTGGCACACCTGGTTGAGCGCACATGTTACAATGCGCAAAGACCTGGGTTTGAGCCCCCAGTCTCCACCTGCAGGTAGAAAGCTTTGCGAGTGGTGAAGCAGTGCTACAGGTGTCTCTCTGTTTCTCTCCCTATCTCCCCCTCAAGTCGCTGCCTTTTCTTTTAAAAGAGAACAGGATTGCTGACCCAAGTGATGATAAATTAGTAGACTTTTTGTTGAGATAGATATTTGGCTGGGGGGGGGGGAAATAACATGTATTAAGATCACACAGTATGAGGTTAACTTCCTTTTTCTTATCAACGTAACATTGACTTATAAGCCCGTGTGTGTGTGTGTGTGTGTGTGTGTGTGTGTGTGTGTAGTTTCTTTCAGCTCTGGGGCCTTGCACATGCACAGTTCTACTGTTCAACCGGTAAATTAAAAAAAAAAATATTCTGTAACAGACACACACATACACACACACACACACACACACACACACACACACACACACGGGAAGAGATCCCACATCACTGTTCTACCCTTGATGGAGTGTCTGCCCCCTCCAGCCCCTGCATCCCACCCCAGGCCTGTTCCATGGTGTCCCCATGTGGTGCCGGGCTGGAGCCTGGGCTGTGCATGGTAAGCTGCATGCTCTACAGACTGACTATATTGCAGGCTCCAAACTACATCTGCATTTTTAGCTGAACCATTTCACCACTTTGCAACTTGCATTATCACACCTACCTGCCACCATGGTGACAATCTCCCTCCCCTACCTCAGAGATGAAAGTACTTAACTTTTTTCCTGCATTTAAAAATAACTTTTAAAAAAAAAATTAAAGAGCCATACATGAAAATACTTAGATTATATAAATGTTTTGTAAATGACTCAGCTGTACTCAGAAAAAAGTTAGCTGATATTTTGGAATTTCCTTTCAATCTTCTCTATGTGTACGCATCTGAAATGAAATCATAGTTTGGGTATATATGTATGTGTGTGAATGTACACACACACACACACACACACACAAAGTTTTATATACCTTTTTCACAATTCCTCCTATTATTAAATATTTCTTTATTGGGGGAATTAACTGTGTCAATAGCTTCCCATTTTACTGATGGACATTTTATTACCTATGTAGATATTTTTGTTAAATATTTAAATTGTGGGGTCCAGGTAGTGCCGCACCCAGCTATAAGCACACGTCTCACCAGGTGCAAGAACCAGGGACTGGTGAGTAGAAAGGTTCTACAAGGGCTTGAACAAAAGGCAGAGTTTTCATGGACAGAATGAGAGTAGAACAAGGTTATTAGAGAAAAAGAGAAAATTATTTCAGATAAAACTACCTTCCCTCCTTCTGCCTCCCCATAAAGAATTTTGGTCCATATTCCCAGAAAGTGAGAAAGAAAAGCTAAGGGGAGATGACCAAAGGGCTCAGAACTCCAATTCCATCAGGAGAGAGAGAGAGAGAGAGAGGAAAGACACTTTAAAAAAATTTTTTTTAAATTTTATTTATTCCCTTTTGTTGCCCTTGTTGTTTTATTGTTGTAGTTATTATTGTTGTTGTTGTCGTCGTTGTTGGATAGGACAGAGAGAAATGGAGAGAGGAGGGGAAGACAGAGAGGAGGAGAGAAAGACAGACACCTGCAGACCTGCTTCACCACCTGTGAAGTGACTCCCCTGCAAGGTGGGGAGCCGGGGCTCGAACCGGGATCCTTATGCCGGTCCTTGTGCTTTGCGCCACCTGCGCTTAACCCGCTGCGCTACAGCCCGACTCCCAGGAAAGACACTCTTAAGTAGTAGGTGTGACTTGGAAAAAAAGAGAAGGTAGGGCCATTACAAAATGTCAAATTTCTCAATTTTCTGCAAAACACTCTCACCACCAGGCTAGCTCTCCCTCCACCGTCAGGCACCAGGACCTGAAAGTCCCTCCCACTCCACCCCCAGTGTTTACTTTGATGTAACACACAAAATCCAGTCCAACTCCTACTTAGTGCTTCCCTTTTCTGCTGTGTTTATCTGTGGAGAATAGAGATAGTCCTTGAATATATCTGAATATTGGCTTTAAAAATACACAGAAGTGGTCACTGTTACACACCCAGCTGCCACGAAGCCAGAATTTTTGTTTGTTTGTTTATGAAACTTGGAGCTTTTAGGTAATATTTAGGTTTAAACGTAGAAGAAACAAAGGAAAGACTAGAGTCTAGTGATATAAAATAATCTTTGACATTTATTTGTTTGGTTTTTTATTAAATTTAGTTGGAGAGAAATTGAGAGGGGAAGGGAAGACAGGGAGAGAGAAATTGATAGCATTGATTCACTGTTCATGAAGCTTCCCCTGCAGGTAGGGGCTCGGGGCTTGAACCTGGGTCCATGAGCATGGTAACGTCCCCTCAACCAGCTGTGCCACTACTTGACCCTTTTGGTGACTATTTATTAATTTATTATTTATTTAATGATGAACCACTGCATTTATTTAGAAATATTTTGTTGTTGCTGCTGTTGTTGTTTTACAAGCTTAGGTATGTTTGCAAGTATTTCTTTTTAAAATTTTTATTAGTGATTTAATATTGATTTACAAAATAGAAGACAACAGGGTGTAACTCCACACCTTTCCCACCACCAGAATGAGTTCTGTGTCCCCATTCTCTCCATTGGAAACGGCAGCAGTTCTCCCAAGATCACAGGTACGGATTTCTATAACTATCAACATGTGTATTTGCCCATTTTTTCCCTATGGTCCTGCCTTCTCTTCCTTTCTAAGTCACACCTACTACTTCCAAATGTCCTTCCTTTTCTTCTTGTTCTTTTTTTCTTTTCTCTCTCTGGTTCCTGAGAGAATTGGAGTTCAGAGCCCTTTGGTTATCTTCCCCTAACATTTACCCCTCTGGGAGAGTGAAAAAAAAAATCTTTAAGAAATCTGCACCTCGAGATAGTTCATTTGGCAGAGCAAAAGAACCGGGGTTCAAAGCTGGACAGCACAAGAGAACACCATGAAAAATACCAGTAAAACCAGTAAGAGATCCATGGAGCACTGTGGTGACTCTTTCTATCCATAACAAAAGGAATGAAAAAGACAGTTTGAGGGCAATGGAATCGTATATACACAAGGCCCCAGCTGTGTAATAATAATAATAATAATAATAATAAATAATAATAAAATTACTCTTTGGTGATGGTAGACATGGTATGGCAACACACAACTTGAAGAGAGGTAAATGGTTCACTTAAAACAGTCTCACAGCTACCAGATGGTTTTGCTCATAACTGAAATACAGAGAATTGAAATGGGGGGAGGGTGGTGGTGCACCTGGTTAAGTACACATATTATCAAGCGCTGGGATCCAGTTCTAACCCCAACTCCCCACTTGCAAGGGATCCACTTCACAAGCGGTAAAGCAGGTCTGCCAGTATTTATCTTTCTCTCCCTCTCTCTATCTCCCTGTCATCTCTCAAATTCTCTCTCTACTATCTAATAAAAATTAGAAAGAAGGGGGGGGAACAAAAAGGGGAAAATGGCCACCAGGAGTGGTGGATTCATAGTGGAGGCATCCAGACCCAGTGATAACCCTGGAGGCCAAGGCGCGCGCGCACACGCGCACACGCGCACACGCGCACACACACACACGCGCACACGCACACACACACACACGCACATGCACACGCACACACACACACACACACACACACACACGGGGGCAAGGAGAGAGAACTGAAATACATGAACTTGGGAAAAACAGAAGTAGCCAAACTATCTCTAAGACTTTGTGAGGACTACGGTGCTTATTGTTGGGAAGGGGGCAATCTAATTTTGGCAGTGTAGAACTATACTGTGCAATCTTACAGACCACTACTAAGTCACTAATAATAATTTTAAAAGTAAACACTGTTACAGACAAATATAAAAATACAGTCTTGTAAGCCAAGATTATTGCAATAACAATAAATAGTTTCTATCCCCAATTGGGAAGAGGGAGTAAAGTTGTCTAAGAACAGCTTGCTACAGCCCTTCCTGCCTCAAAGTGGAAGTGGGAATGCTCTGATTTCTGATACACACATGCAGAGATGTGCAAACCTCTAACGTCTTCAGTACAGCAAATAACGCATTAGAGCCTGAGTCACCTTAGTCCATCTTTCACAAGACTAGAGTTCCCAGGAACTAAGGAGCACTTCAAACAGAGCTAATGCATATCTAGGCTTCCTTCATCTTTGCCATCTTCATTAGCCACTATGACAATATTTTGGAAAAAGTAAAATCTAACTTGGAACAACTTTTTTATAATTGAAAACTTTGAATATAATTTATTCACTTCATTCACCTGAGGACCTGGGCTAAAGTGACAGCCTCTGGTCTTCTTCTTTCCTTTTTTTTCAAGTCAACAACCCTCAGGTCTACTGTTCTCTCTTGAGACCATTTACACGGTCTACACCGGGGCTGGCTGGTAGTGCACCTTGTTAAGCACACACATCACCATGTGTAAGGACCTGCGTTCAAGTCCCTGCTCCCCACCTGCAGAGGGGGAGGCTTCATGAGCCATGAAGCAATGCTATAGGTCTCTTTCTCTCCCTTCCCTCCCCATTTCTCAGTCTCTATCTAAAAATGATAAAATAAAAATATTTATTTTATCTATCTATCTATCTATCTCAGTGAGAAAGGCATATGCTTTGGGATGAAGTATCTGGCACACCTGAGTCATCTGATACCATCAGTCGTCGGTGCTACTCTTAAGTGACTAAGCTTTTCCACAGCTAGTGCTACTCAGCAGAGAAGAAGATGTAGCAGACAAAGTGGCTCTTCTGGCTCACAGAGGAATAATTCAATGCAATGAAGAATTTATTTGGGGGACCAGGTGGTGGTGCAGTGGGCTAAGCGCACGTGGCACAAAGTGCAAGGACCGGCTTAAGGATCCTGGTTCGAGCCCCCAGCTCCCCATCTGCAGTGTGGTCGCTTCACAAGCAGTGAAGTAGGTCTGCAGGTGTCTATCTTTCTTTCCCCTCTTTGTCTTTTGCTCCTCTCTCCATTTCCCTCTGTCCTATCCAACAACAATGACAGCAATAACACCAATAATAACAACAACAATGATAAACAACAAGGGCAATAAAAGGGAAAAAAATGGCCTCCAGGAGCAGTGGATTCATAGCACAGTCACCGAGCCCCAGTAGTGACCCTGGAGGCAAAAAAAAAAAATTATCTGGGTGAGGTAGATAGTATAATAGTTTTGCAAAAGGTTTTTTATGCCTGAGGCTCCAAAGTCCCAGGTTAAATCCCTTGAATAACCATAATCCAGAGCTGAGTAGTGCTATGGCTAAAAAAAAAAGTCCATTTATTTACAATGAAGAATTTGTTCTCTATGCTATATTGGAAAAGCTGAGTATGAGAAATTTCAGGCTTTCTTTCCTTTCTTTCTTTCTTTCTTTCTTTCTTTCTTTCTTTCTTTCTTTCTTTCTTTCTTTTTCTTGTCTCCAGGGCTATCTCTTGGGCTTTGTGCCTACATTATGAATCCACTTCTCCTGGCAGCCAACTTTTCCATTGTTGTTGTTGCTGCTGTTGTTGGAGAGAACAGAGAAAAATTGAGAGGGGAAGGGAAGACAGAGAGGGAGTAAAGAAAGATAGACACCTGCAGGCCTGCTTCACCGCCTGTGAAGAGACACCACCACCCCCCCCCCCCCCCCGCAGGTGAGGAGCTGGGGGCTCGAATCAAGATCCTTGTGCTGGTCCTGGCACTTCGCACTGTGCTTGCTTAACCCCGTGAGCTACTGCTCAGCCCCCTAGATTCTCTATTTTATATAAATCCCACAACTAGTTTTCATATCAGTTTAGGCCTATTTCAAAAAGCTAGCACTGAGCCACACAATTTGTGCTGTTCCACTGTTGTTCACAGATGAGCCTACATTTTTGTATAATCTCAAAGATGGCCAGAATCAATGAATATAAATTCAGGGGAAAAAATTGCCCCAGAACAAAAACATAGTTTGTCCTAAGAGTTATGGAGAAATGGAGATTAACACACTAATGATATGTTCACTGTCTTGTTTTCACATCACCTGAGAAGGTGGTTATCACTAGATGTGTTAAAGTTCTAAGAACTAAGAGGATGGGGGAGTACCTTGTCTCCAAATTCTTCCTTGCAGAAAGCAGGATTTCACCCCTCAGTTTACTAAGGAAATATCCAAAAGTCCTCTGGGGAATCTCATTCAATCAACGGATGAAAGATTGCCTTTATTCTTTAAAGCTGCTTTATTCTCGTGGTTGAGGAGTAAACAAAGGGAACCACGAATGAATACCTGTGAATGTTTTCAGAGATAGCACAAAATCAACTCAGAGAAACCAGGCCACAAAGCAAGATCTGATACCTGTGACCAAGTGAGAACAAAAACCATGATCCCATTATGTTTAGATTCAGCCACCAAAAGATGATGACACTCTGACGTGAAAGATTGCAGAGCCAAGAACCAAATAAAGCGTCAGCAAAAATTGAATACCACACTGAAAACACTTGGAATATCTAGCTTTTGTTGGCATGGAATTCATGGAAAAACCAACATGAAGATCACTGATGTGAAATCTTATTTTACAAAAATAAAAGACCTCTGTACATGGAACTTTCTGTTCATCTGACACTGACTCCTATCTAGTGCAAAATACTCTGTGGAGGCATGCTTCCAATATTCTCTACTACTCATTTCTTCTGAACTCCCTTCAATCTGAAAAGAGCTGCAAATTTCTTTGAAATAGTAGGAGATACACAAAGATGACAGCCTCTCCCTCCCCTCCCTCCTCTCTCCCTTTTCTACCAGGTCCCCCCCCCCCCCCCCGGGATTTTGTGCCTGCAAATTCTACCTCTCCTAGAAGACTCTTCTTCATTTATTTTTAGGCCAAGAATGAGAGAGAGAGAGAGAGAGGGAGAGAAAGAGGCGGAGAGAGGAGAGGCAATACACCACTGCTTAACCACTTAGGAAGCTTCTTCCCCCTTTCAGTGTTGCTTCTGTGTGGCAGCTGGGGGCTCAAACCAGGGTCCTTGTGCATAATAACCTGTGTGCTATCTCCCAGTCTCCTAAAAAAAAATCTTTTTAGAGGGGGTTGGGTAGTAGTGCAAGGACCCATGTAAGGATCCCGGTTCAAGCCCAGGGCTCCCTGCCTGCAGGGGAGTCGCTTCATAGGTGGTGAAGCAGGTCTGCAGATGTCCATCTTTCTCTCCCCCTCTGTCTCCCCTACTCTCTCCATTTCTCTCTTGTCCTATCCAATAACAGCAATGACAACAATAATAATGACAACAATAACAGCAACAACAAGGGCAACAAAATGGGAAAAAATAGCCTCCAGGAGCAGTGGATTAGTAGTGCAGGGCAATAAGGGGGGTGGGGGGGAATGGCCTCCAGGAGCAGTGGATTCATGGTGCAGGCACCGAGCCCCAGCAATAACTCTACAGGCAAAACAAACAAGCAAACAAACAAAAAACACCACAACTTTTTAGGTGCAAACAGTAGGTAGAAGTTCAGACAATGTAAAACAACAGCAGCATACAGTCCCCTTGTGATTTATTATATATTGCTATCTGTGGCATGGATGCATTGACCTGAAAAAGGATTTAGAAGTACATCTGATCTTGATGGACCTTGAAAAAATCATGTTGAGTAAAATAAGTCAGAAACAGAAGGATGAATATGGGATGATCTCACTCTCAGGCCGAAGTTGAAAAACAAGATCAGAGAAGAAAACACAAGTAGAACCTGAAATGGAATTGGTGTATTGCACCAAAGTAAAAGACTCTGGGGTGGGTGGGTGGGGAGAATACAGGTCCAAGAAGGATTCAGAGGATCTAGTGGGGGTTGTATTGTTATATGGAAAACTGGGGAATGTTATGCATGTACAAACTATTGTACTTACTGTTGAATGTAAAACATTAATTCCCCAATAAAAAAAAATCAGAAGGGAAAAAAAAAAGATAATCTAGACCGAAAGGGAAGCTAACACCAGATCACAGCAATTCATTTTATTATTGTGTAAAATATTGATTAATATTTTGGGTTTATCTACATTGTCAAGAGATTTAGATTCAGATATAGAACAGTTCTGTATCCACCTTCTTTCTCCCCTTCGGTTGGCAGTAAAATATTGATAAAGTCAAAAAAAAAAAAGAAGTACAGACATTATTCTGAAATGCTAAATAAAAATAAGGTAAATGCTAGCATGGAAGTATTTCTTAGAGAATTGGTATTCATTATTATTTGGTAGAGTGTAGGTTTTATAAAAATAAATCTCGTGAAATGACCAGGTCAGCTCAGTAGTGATTTTCTCTAAGTATCACTTCTCCTACTCCACATAAATGTAACTATGTTTTAAAGAATGTAAAATCAAAATCTGATAGAAATAAAATTTTAACATATAAATGTGGGAATATAAAAGCCACTATAAACTCCTTGTGGCTATATATTTTAAATCTCTAATTCTGCTTCCATTGGCATTAACATAGTTACAGGTTTAGAATTTACTCTTGAGAGACTAGAAGACACTACTATTTTCATGACAAAAAATTATTAACTTCTGGAAAAGAGAAATAATATATATATGTATATATATATATATATATATATATTTTTTTTTTTTTTACCGGAGCACTGTTCAGCTCTGGCTTATGGTGGTGCGGGAGACTGAACCTGGGACTTTAGGGCCTCAGGCATGACAGTCTGTTTGCATAACCATTATGCTATCTACCCTCAGCCTGGAAAAGAGGAATAATATTTACAAAGCATGTAAAAGCCTTTCTGTGTTTGTGTATTGACATTTAAAAGTATTCAGAGATTGTTCACTGCTCAAATATTTAAAGTGTAATAAAGGAAAGCTAAGAATGGTTTCACTCAACCTTGTGGTTTCTAAAATTTACCAGGCTAGAAAATTTGGAACTATCGAAGACTAAGTGGAAATCCACATCCAAAAAGAGTTCCATGGAATTCTTAGCCAAAGGGAGGGTCATCTGAGGATACCAGTTTAGCCAAAACTAAGTGTCATTCAAATGGGAGAGCAATGCCTGATATTCAAAAAATGTAGCTTTCTACAGGGGAGCACAGATGACAGTCCACCTATTTACCAAAGCAGGTGGAGGAGAGATCCTCTCATGAAATCATACACAAACATGAAACACACTAGTAAATTTTTGCTCCCACCCAATAATCATTGCTTTGCTTGGCAAGGCTGGACACCAGCAGGAATGTCTCCTTCTGCAAAACTCTTTCAAAGCAACAACTCTGAGGAAGTGGTGTGCTGATACCAAGAAAAAAAAAAAAGTCCCTCAAACACAAAGATAGTTCAAAAAGCATCTGTAAATGGTTCAGAGGAAACACCAGCTCAGCTCATTTCAACTCAAAATAAACCCGAGACCCATTTACCTTGGCCATAGCTATATACATGTGCAGGAAAACTAATGATCAGCAGTTACCGTCTCTCTCTCTCTCTCATATTCTCTCTCTCTCTCATATTCTCTCTCTCTCTCTCTCTCTCTCTCTCTCTCAGGAAAGGGCAGGTTTCTCCACAGGCATCAGACACAGTATCACATGTATGTAAGCGGATTTCACATCTTTTTCTCCTTGAGACAGGTGGGCTCCGAACTACAAGTCTGATGTCCCTTCCTGAAGCCACTAGTAGATCAGAAATTAACTGTGAGCCTCTAACACAGTCTCCCCAATCACTGAGGTCTTTCCATGTGCATTCCTCCTAGCAGTGTTGTTCTTTTTTTTAAAGAAATTATTAGTAATTTAATAATGATTAATAAGATTATAAGTTAACAAGGATATACTTTCAAACAGTTCCCACCACCAGAGTTCCATGTGTCCCATCCCCTCCACTGGAAACTTTCTTCTCTTTTTTAAAATTTTTTTTATTTGTTATTGGATAGAGAGAGAGAGAAATTGAGAAAGAAGGGGGAGATAGAGAGGAAGAGAGACACCTGCAGACTTACTTCACCGCCTGTGAAGCGACTCCCCTGCAGGTGGGGAGCAGAAGGCTTGAACCGGGATCCTTACGCTGGTGCTTGTGCTTTGTGCCACGTGTGCTTAACCTGCTGCGCTACTGCCCGACTCCCTTGAAACTTTCTTATTCTTTATCCTTCTGGGAGTGTGAACCAAAAAGGAGTTCTCTTCTTAAAGAGTTAAGAGGGAAACAGAATCTATTATATAATCTTTAAAATGACCATTATGAAAATTTCAGTTTGGGGGCATTTTTTTTTTTGTTGATGGAGCCATGTATGAGCTCATTCACTGTTACAGGGCCACTTTTTCATTCAAATAACGAGTCATAGAGAAAGAAAGCTGCAAAGATCACAGTGCAAGATACCACAGTCAAAACTAGGTTAGGTTGCACACAGTATATGCACCCTGCATGGTGAGCTATCTCTCCAGCCCATGAGTTCAGAGCATTTAAAAAAAATTCTTCAAATTAACATATCAGTGACAAAGAAAGTGGTATGTTTGACTTTGACTGCCATCAAAAAAAATTTTTTTCTGACAAAATTTATTTTATTCAAGATAGTTTGTCCTTTTAAAATTGCCCATTTGAAAATATCTTTCAATGTGTCAGTAAAAGTCTTCAAGTTTTTTTTCTCCAGTCCTGGTTATGTATTACAATTTTGATGTTTATTAATAAGTGAGGCAAAGAAACTAAAAAAGCTATAATAATAATAAAGTAAAAGAAAACAAAAGAAAAGAAAAGAAAGAAAGGGGGGCCGGGTGGTGGCGCACCTGGCTGAATGCACATGTTACAATGCATGAGGATCTGGGTTCAAGCTCCCAGTCCCCATTTGCTGAGGGAAAGCTTCACAAGTGGTGAAGCAGTGCTGCAGGTGTCTCTCTCCCTATTTCCCCTTTCCTCTCAATTTCTGGCCATCTCTATGCATTATTTAGTAAAGATAATTTTTAAAAATTTTAAAAAAAGAGAGGAAGAAAGAAAGACATGAAAGTCAAAAAGCCCTTTGGTTTTAATCACTTAAGGAAATTCATCTCATAGCTAGAGGCCTATATTTTTAATTGTTTACTGACTTAGACAGGAAAGAATGGTTGATCTTTACTACCAGAAATTTGTGTTGTAATATTTTGTAACCCATTGTCAAACCATTAGTAGAAATTATAAAAGAAAATATAAGAAAAGAAATTTGTGTCATGAATCTTCAATTGAGAGTTTTAGTTCAAAATGGCCAGGACTGGATCACATGTGGAGACAATTAAAATGTTTTCAGTGAGACTTTTCTCCAATAGTTGGCATAATATCCAGGCTGGGCACAAGAAGCAGAGATTTTTGTCTCATCTTAGTAGCCAACTCCTAGGGTTAGTGACAAACTTTGCAGTTTTTGCCATTTATCTTTCTTTCTTCCCCCTAAAGATTTATTTATCCATTTTTATGAGGCAGGTAGAGGGAGAGAAAGGTATAGACTAAGAGATTAGAATACTGCTCAGCTCCGACATATACAGGCTGTACATGGGTGGTGGTGGTGGTGGTGGTGGTGGTGGGTGTCTGAGGTCTCAGCCACGGAAGTCTTGTTTTCTATCACAAGCTACTGTTGTATGCTTTACATTGGGTTGTTCTAGCTCTCCCCCTGCTAAGAAAATTGGTTCAGTCCTGCTAGTTTCGCGGGCCACTTGTCCCCACCCCAGGGAACCCCGAGAGAGTTCCAGAGTTGCAGAGTTCGAGAGTGCTTGGCGCCGCCGCGGGGGGAAAGAGGCAGCAGAGTTCTGTTTGGTGATTAGTTTGGGTTAGTTTATGAATCGTTGTTTCTGAATAAAGAAATACAGCTTCCCTACCCAGCTGTATGTCTCTGGTTGTCTCTGTTACCCGCCCGTGAAGCTAGCCCGGCCGGCTGGAGCCTCAGAATATTAACAACAAGCTACCTCCCAGCCTGCTATTGGTCTTTCTAGAGAGTACATCGGACAGAAATCCTCTGCAGTTCATAAAATCCAACATAACCTTAGGGGTTTCTCTGGGGGAAAAAAGTAATGAGTAACAAGGACTACAATGCTGTCTGTTCACTGTTTCCAGTGCTACTCTCTGGCCAGAAGAAATACCAAATCAAAGGAACAAAGAATCAAAGAACAGAGAGACGACCCTGAAAGAACACTGATCTTAAATGGCCTGTCAGCAGTGACCACCACACCCCACCTACCTATTTCCTGTTGTCTGTACTGCACAGAGCTATATGCATTAGGGAAAACAACCATTTCCATCCAACTTGACCCAAGTACCAGGGTGGTCTTAGTGGCTACCAGTGACTTCTGGGGGAGGAGGGGGTGGAGCTGTTCTGATCCCCAGAAAGATGCAGACAGTGCTCAAGAGATGTGGGTCTGTGGCAGTACAGCAACAGGACTCAGTGTGGTCTGTGAGAATGCACACCATGCAAAGTTAGTGTCCTCCGTAAGAGCTTTCTCAAAAGGTATCATCTGGCTATAAAGAATTAAAGGGCCCAGCTCTGTGCAGTTTGTGGACCATGCTGTTTTCTTGACCAGTGTAGGGCATAAAAAGAATTGGGGAAAGATGGCCGCAAGGTGAACTGAGGCTGAGGTGGAAAGGGCACGACCTAGAAAGGCCAAGATTCAATAAAGGCCTCTGAGGTTTCATTTCATTGCCACAGTTCTTAGTCACACAGTTTCCTTTGCAGGCCTTCACAGTAACTGGTGGGCCTTAGAAACTTAAGCCATCTGCTAGGTGGAAACAGTGCCATATATCATCCTGCCCCTTCACCAAGGTCTTTTTTTTTCTTTCTTTTTACCCTTTTATACTCTACCACTCCTCTTTTGGGAATATTTTAAAATTCAATTAATTACAAGAGTTTCCTCTGTGCCTACATCTTTATGTCAGACTAACTACAGCTGGGCCCAACCTAACCATGGCCCCTGAGTGGCCAGCTTGAAGGCTGGAGAACACATGAATGTGAATTGGCTGAACATCAAAACATCTGCTCAAACAAGGCGGTCAGTTTCTCTTGTCTCAGAAGGTTTTTTTGTTTGTTTGTTTGTTTTTTTAGTTTTGTTTTTTAACCAGAGCACTACTCAGCTCGGACTTATGGTGGTGTTGGGGTTTAAACCTGAGTCTTTTGGAGCCTCAGGCATAAAAGACTTTTTGCATAACCATCATACTAACTCCCTAGTCTGTTTCAGATGAGATGAGAATGATGGGAATGCTAGTCACTTAGTAACACACAAGAAATGAGAGGGGGGAAAAACCCCAAAAACAAAATACTCAAAGCCCCAAACAACAGCTGACTCAGTTAGCTGGCGGACATAAAAGATGAGATGATCCATCTTGAGATTCAGTTCACATGGTGATTTACGGCACCTACACTGCATTCCCATCTGCAGTAACTCTAACAGTAGTAAAATGAAACCACTGGGCTGAAACCCCCTCAAGTGCCATCTGTATCTATATGTCTACAGTGCGGGAGCTCCAAGGCACTATACGTTATCTTTTCTCACCTTTTCACCCCACACAATACCCATCTTTACATTTGATGGATCTTTAATACATTTTAAACAACTATTTTCATAAACTATAATAGTAGTATAAATCTACTGTGGAAAATGGTGGACACAGGTTTAAAGTAAATTGCAGATAATCTTTCTGGAAAGAAATATGCATTTGCTGACTTTTGGGAATATTTCCTTCTAGCCCACATCTCTCCCTCCCTTCTCTCTCATTACACACACACACACACACACACACATTTTCATTTCATAAATGTTCCCACAGCAATATCCCTAAATGCAAATTTTTGTATTCTCATGTGATAGAACACATTTTCTAGATCAGATAACTGGCCACTTACACTCTCTTGATACAGGACAACTACTCCACTAGAAAAGTTTACATTTCCTCTCATTTCATAAACTGGGACAGTCTTCATTTCCCATATTCTTGCCAACACTGAATATTACCATTTTAGAAAATAATTCCATTTGGTTTCTTCAATGGGCCAGAACCGTGCACATATTTAAAAATCTAAAGTCCTAAGTGAAATTGCAGAAGGGCCACTGAGCATTCTTGAGAGCAAAACAAGTCTAGAAATGACAGTTCCCAATGTTAAGCTCCTTGAAGTCTTAATTTGGCCTAGTCACATTTCATGGGGGCATTGCACTGAATTATACAAGGCTATGCACTGAACCACACTTTGGACACCGACATGAAATTCTTCTAGGCATTAGAACTTATGCCCACTTTTTGTCCCACCTCAGCATTAGGAGGCTGTGGGCAAGAAGTAACGCTGTGTGGCATCTAGTGAGGATAATGCCACAGTTTGTTGGCTATGCTCAATAGGATAGAATTCAATTAGAAATTAAGATGCCGTTTCCCTTCATCCAGTTCATCGTCTGTGTTAACAGGGCTCAGCAGACCTTACAGCATCTCAAAGCCATTCTGATTCTCTGTGGATGGGAACCAGGCCTCCACAGGGACTCCTCACAGGTCCCTGGAATACACCACTGTGGACACTTACTGTGTTTGTGAACAATCCCCCCCCTTTCTTAAAATCATGTGATATTGCTTGTCCAGATAATAAACAAATCAACTTGAAAACTTCCTACAGCTGCAAATGGCAAGTGTTTGGCACTACTGGAGCTCACCTAAAAACGAACCTTTCACCTCTGCACAGATTGTTGCTAACTGATCTACAGAAGTAAACATCCCATCTTTCTAAGTAGTTACCATTATTCTAATGCCAAGAGGACAGTGTAGAGAGCAAGATAAAAAAAAAAGATGCTTAATTCCCTCAAAATTCAAATCTCTAAGACTTGAAGCTGTCTGGAAATGTGAATCAGATCATATTTCCAGGAGCCTATTCGCTCTCTCTGACCACACTTTCAGCCTAACCATGGTAGGTAATTGATCAGCACCTGCCTGCAGTGTTCAATCTCACTGAAGGTGAGATGGGATGGTATTCAAAATATTTAACAGCCAGCAAGGTGCAGGCAGAGTAACCCAGCAGAACTATGTCTGATGCTGGGCAGTGTCCAGAAGTACCCCAGGCGAAGCCAGGCACTAATCCTTCGGCCTGGCATTGAATTATGGCAGAGATTACGAGGGTTCCAAGGGTTTACATGGGTGACTGAAGCTGATAATGATTCACCCAGTCGTTTTGAAGCATCTCAGTATTTTGGCAACCTACATGGTTCCAACAGTGTTAGTAAGACTCCTTATCAAACTGTATGACAGGAGCTGCTCCTCTGAAGATCCCCCAGGAGGGTTACCTCTGTGGGAGCTGACCCTGCCACGCTACAGCTCCCCTTTCTGAGCTCTGAACCTAGAGCAGCACACAGAGGTCCTGGACCATTTCCAAGGCTCTCAGAGCCCCCCACCCCATCCCATGCCACCCCATTCAGTTCTCTGTGGACTGCCTGGCTGCCTGGCTGCGGTGTCCTGACTACCAGCTGCTTTAGTGGCATCCTGGGACAGCTGACTTCTATGCAAAGAGGCTCAGTTTCCTTGTGGGTTTGCTGGAGGGGCACATATGCAGCCCCAGGTTACAGAGCATCCAAGTAATCCTACTACAATACAGAAGCTAAACAAGAGACTTTTTCATCTACCCTCTCATTTCAAGGAAGGCTTAGCAACTACCTGAAGTTTCTGAATGGAGCTCTGTGGTTTTTAGGTTTATCATTCAAGAGATCATTCTGCATAGCCTCCTCATCTGTATTATCTTACTTAAATGCTCAGGAACATGTCACTTTGCCTCATGCTTCTAGGAAGTAGAGCAGAGGAGGCCTTAATACAAATAGTCCTGGGTCTGACTTCTGGCTCTGGGACTGCAGTCCAGTGACTCAGCCACACTTGAAGGTTGCTTGTCGTATGTATCACAGTTGTCGTGACTCTGACATATCAAAGCAGTGTATGCATTTACACTGCAATAAGCCGAGTTGGTGAAAGATGGGCGTCAGAATGGCAGCCCAGGCTATAGAAAGTGCTCAGCTGTAGTGGTAGGCCAGCTGCTGCGGGCTATTCCAAAGGGAGCAGTACCCCAAAGGAGCAGTACCCCCACTAAGGGGAAGGTGAGGAGTAGAGAGCAACTCTAATTTATCAATGGAGCCTAACTACAGGCAATCTTGGTAATACACCTCTGACTTGTGGTACGCTGTTAGGTACTCCATAGGCCCCAAACCTTGTCATCTTCTGCACTCTGGTCACTGCCTACAAGCCCTCCTCAGAGAGAACTGAGGACCCTCACCCTTGAGATGGCCCCTCCCTCTCTGAGAATCAAATCTGGGACTCCCAGTTACCTATCTCCAATCTTGGGCCAATCTCAGGAGTCAGGACATGGTGGTTCGTAACACACACACACACACACACACACACACACACACACACACCCCACACACACCACATCACACACACTGCTAATGGAATTATATGGTAATGCTTTAGTATTTTTATGGAATTATATAATTCATACTTACTGAGGATCTTATAAGGCAAGGCAAGCCTGATAAATGCTCTTAAAAACTGAGCACAGGATTGAAAATTACAACTTTAATTTCAATATGGGGAGAATCTCTCAGTAGTATATAGTGCACCAATTTAGGTATCTTATCTATTTATTTTTAAAAGGATATATAATGCACAAAATATATATTCTACAAAGCTACACAAAAGCACATAAAATGTACATAAAATAAAACAATTTAAAAATGTTAATTGCATGTAGTGCCAGAGGTCAGACTCGGGGTCTCATGCATGTGCTCTACCACAAAATCACCTTACTGACTCCCAATCTCCATTCAAAATTTTTATTAGTGATCTCATATTGATTCACAAAATTGTAAGATAATAGGGGTATATGTAACGCCACACTGTTCCCACCACAGGAGTTCTGAGTCCCCATTCCCTCCATGAGAAACTGGATCACAGATATGGGTTGGCTATTATTTCTATCACTATCTATCTACAGTCACATATATTTGCCCCTTTTTTTTTCTATGGCCCTGCTTTCCCTGAACATTTATCACTCTGGGAGTATGGATCAAAATTCCTTATGGAGTGCAAAAGGTGGAATGTCTGGCTTCCGTAATTGCTTCTCCACAGGACATGGGCATTGGCAGGTCGATCTATAACCCCTGCCTGTTTCTATCTTTCTCTAGTGGCATTTTTTTTTTTTAAATGAATGAGGGACCATGCAAGTGTAAAGCTCTGCTCCATCACGCCTGGAGTTCTACTCAGTTTTGTCTTCGATGCTCTCATATGGTGCTGGGAATGGAACTCAGCCAGGCAGGTGCTTCTCAGCCATCACCGCACTCCCCCCAATTTAGGTATTTTTAAGTAGATACTTAGGTTTGCTCAATTTGACTAAAAAGCAGACATAAAGTGAATTCAGTGGTCAGTATATGAGTTTTGCACAGCCTTAGATTCAACCACAAAACTCAGAGTTCTCCCTATTGAATGAAGATAATATTATGCCTACTCCCCCAACAAAGTCGTGTATATTGATCCATTAGTATTTGTACAACTAGTTGTAGTAAATGCAACTTCAATTATCAAGACAATTACATAGACACTAAAAAGATAAAGCCATATTCTTCAATTGTTTTGATACACACACACAGCAAAGTTTGATCTGTTTTGGTTTTTCCCACTTACTACAGTTTTTTCCCTCAAAATAAGAATTTGTGGAATCACTGAGGCTTAATCCGTAAACAATAATATCTAAAATTTTGAGGCTTTCACTCTTATTTACCTAAGTGAAAATGGTATCTCTGATTTTAGCCCCAGAAATGAGTTCGACCCCTGTTAAGATTCCCATTACATGTTGTTTTCATAGAGGTTTTGGGAGCGACATATGCACTGGGAAAGAAGACTCAGCCATTCAGCCATGAAGACCATCAAGAGATGACTTCTTCTGGGAGTCTGACTTCCGCATTCAGGACGCGCATTCAACTGTCTGCTCACCATCACACTGGTTCCCTAAAGATACCTCAATTTCTTTTTTTTTAATTTGTGATGTAATAGTGATTTATAAGATTGTAAGGTAGTAAGGGTATAGTCCTATACCACCACCACCACCACCAGATATTGTAAACTATTAGGTGTTGTTGTGGTGGTCTGGTGTCGGGCTGCACCGGGGAGAAGAGAGTGGACGTCCAGAGCAAAGGGGTACACAAGTCTTTATTATAGGATGGGGGGGGTTTGGTTCAGACCACGTGGAGCCAGCCGGCAATGGCCGTCCCCACTACCTGACCACGGGGGAGAGCAGGGGGCGAGATCTCAGAGAGGGAGAGCTGAGAGCCCAGAGGGGGGGGAGTAAGGGGGCATTTTATTGGGCGACAACCAGGGGTGACGTGTAGGGCCAGGATTGGTTGAAGGGGGCATTGCTAGGATTTCGCAGGGCGTAGTAAAACCTGGGGGCGGAGACTGCATCAGAATAACTCCTCAGCAACAATTAGGGGTATATTCCCACCGCCAGAATTCTATCTCTCCCTCTCCACCCAAGTGATAACCACCAAGTTTTACCAAGATAACCTTAGTTTTACCAAGGTCTTAGATATGGGTTGACTCTTTTTTATTTTTTCAAGTTCATGTGTTTCAATTCTCTGCATTTCCACATATGAATGAAATCAATATATCGCAAACTCACCTCCACCTACCTCCTCTCCATCCTGACTTGCTCAGTTTGTAGCCTTCCCCACCTCAACTTGATGGCATTTCTATTCTTTCTTTGCTTAGGCTGAAATCCTTGGTGTTTTCTTTGACGTCTCTCTCTTGTTAATGTTATTCAAACCAATAGTTAGTCTTAGTAGCTTGACCTTCAAATTACAGGCTTGGGTTACTTCTCATCCCCTGTAGTGCTGCCACACTGTTCCCAGGGACTCTGATCTCTCACCGAGGTGCTACAATGGTCTCTGCTACACCTGCTCTCCTGTAGGTTGTTCTCAGTGCAATAACCAGAAGACCCCTTAAAACCATAAAATCACATCACTGTCTCTCCTTAGATCAGAGTCCTCCCAAAGGTCCCACAACACTTTTCTAGAGCCTCCAGGATATCATATCCTACTACTCTCCTTGTCACATCCTTTATTCTACTAGCATTGGCTCTTACTTTTTGTTTTGTTTGTTTGTTGTTATTTTTGCCTGTTTTGTCACCGGGGTTATCTTTAGTGCTCCACATCTGCATTACTGCTCTGTTTTCTAGCTGACTTTTTTTTTTAGATGTAGGGTCAGAACCATAAAGATATAGAGAGGGGGAAGGAGACACTGAGAGGAGAGATACCACAACACCACTCCACTGCTTGTGAAGCTTTCTCCATTCAAGTGCTCCCATGTGGTGGCTGGTGGCCTTGAGCCCAGGTCCTTGCACATGGTAAAGCACGCACTTTATTGGGTGAGCTATCTCCTGGTCCTCACCCTGGTCCTGTTATCCTTGAACATGCCAGGTGTACCTGTGCCTCAAGGCCCTGTGCGTCTCCCCAGGTATCCACAGGTGAAGCATATCATCTCTCCCAAACATTTGCTCAAATGGTACCTTCACCATGACCGTCATCCTAGCCACCCACTTAAATCCATACAACTACCTCTGCCCTGACCTTCCTTACGCAACTCTGCTTCCTTTTCTTTGGTATTAACTACTATTTGTTCTTGCAAATCACTATGCAATATACTATTTAGTTTATTGTTATTGCACACAGAGGGTGCTAAAAATATTTCTGAATTTAGAGAATAATGCTTCACAAATGGCAAAAAACAAACAAAACAAAAAGGAACCAAATCCCACAAACTTACAAAGTACACAGTATCCAATAAATAAATAAAGCCTTGTGATTTCCAGTAGCTGGACCCACATATTTGATTTCCTTTCCTCTCTTTCCTTTCTTTTTTCTTTCTGTAATGTTTGTGGCATTTTGAAGAGGACAGACACAGAGCAGGCAGGTGGTAATGAGATGCTTTTTGTTAGGAGAGACCATCCAGAGTGACATTTCCAGGGAGGGGTTGATTACTATACTTCACGCACAGGGATATTGTCAAGAGAGGTTCTAGAACCTCCCTTTTTATTGTTATGAATTTATTTGTAAAATTAAAAATATCAACAAGACCGAAGGATAAAAGGGGTACGATTCCACACAATTTCCACCACTAGAGGTCTGTATCCCATCACCTCCCTTGAAAGCTTTCCTATTCAACAGAACCTCTCTTTTACCTGAGAACTAGAGGGATTAGATTTACAATGACTGACCCACATTACAAGTTCATTAAAAGGCTGATGGGTACACCCCAGAGTTTACAGAGGATGTACCTTTCCAGGGATCACATCCACTGTCCAGAATGTACCCATTCTGGAGAATGGTGTCTGGGAAGCTAATGGAGTATTTCAGAGATTTTAGAAGGAGAGGTAAAGAGGGTGTGCTTGGTAGCTTCTTAAGCTGGGCCCTGGTGACCCCTGGTCTTTATCCATACTTTATAACCCTCTCAATCAATATCCATGCCCATAAGATTCAAGACTCTCTTACTGGGCAATCCCAAGCAAGCACGGGCAAGTGTTCCTTTTTTGCCTCATAAAGACCTTCTCATTCGCTGCATCTTCAGGTAGGTGTATGCTTACAAACCTGTTCCCATATTGCTATGCAGTCTCCAGGAATTAAGCAGAAGGCACTTAGCTGCAGTCTTGGGAGTTCATAAACTGAGTCTCTTCTACTCTCGCTGGGCATGTACCTGGACACAGCAGATCCCAGAGGGGTACTTATATCCTGATTTAAAGCCCTGGAGGACCTCACAAAATTGCTCCTGGAGTCAAAAGCTTTGATCTATGTCTTCTGTCATCACCAAAGAGCTATTCTAACCACTGACAAATCATCTAATCTTGCTGGGCCTCAATTTCCAATCTGAAGATGAAAAGATGATTAGAATCTTTGAAGGTTTCAGTGATAGCTAAAAATCCAGGGTTGTAATTTTTATTTGCTAATTCAGGTGCTAGATAATGACAGCAGTATCTAAAAGCCTCTTTCCTAAACTTTTCCCAAGACCAGAGGCTTCTGGCACTGAAATAGAATGGAAAAAAAAAAGTTTCTGAATGACCTAACATTTTTGTTTTTTGTAGAGTAAATTATCATCTGGCCTTCTTTTTTTTTTAAATTACCCTTCTTTCTGCTGCCCCCCCACCCCAAAAATTTACTTAACATTAAAAAAATAATAATAAATGCACCATTTCTGATTTATCAAGACTTATCTATAACAGCGTTATTTTTTTCAAATTATTTTTCCTTAGATTAAATCTGTCAAACATCTTTATTCTGGTAACTCCCAGCCTTGATTTGTCCTTGTTTTGCAGGGAATGCCATTAAATGTTTGGAAGAAAGAATTAACAGCTTAGAAGATGAGTGTGCTGTCTATGCAAGTGAGTTCTGGTCTGAAATGTTATGAGGAGTGAGAGGGATAGAAAGAAGACGGAAGGAGAGAAAGAATTATGGTATGTGTTGTCTGCTTTCCAAGAGCTTCCGGCAAAGCCCTGCTGGTAGTTGATAAAGAATGTTCATTTAGTTCAGTGATTTTTGGAACTGAGACTTTCCTATGAAAGTGACTCCACCATAGTGAAAAAAGGTGGGGCGAAAACATCCCTCAACAGCTCTCTCATTGTTCAGACATCTGTGCAGCAGGGACCTTTCGGGTAGCCCCTCTGTTGGCCCCACACCCAGTTTCCAGGACTCAGGGTTACTCTACAGATCTATAAAGTCTTTCTAGTAGACCAAGTGTTTCCATAGATGGTCTAGAAATGAAAGGAGATGTTCTAAATTATTATTTAACAGATTAGTGACTTACCAAAAAGGTAGCAATTCAGTAGCAAACCCATCAAATCAATTTATTGGTACAATACATACATAAATCTTAGTCTGAAATTAGCAGCGTATTTCCAGTCATTAGAAGTTCCATGAAATACTTTATTGACTTTTTAATCAAGGAAGCATATGCTGTAAAGAATTTCCATCTATGCATGTGTATATGTGTGTGTCTGCGCATGTGTGCAAACATGTAAACTACTCTACAAAGTACTGTTTTGAAAACGTAATAGGGCTAAAAACCAACAAAAGGAGTAAATTTAAAATAGGACATATTATTTAAATTCTAGGAATAAGCAAGAGTAGAAAGGAAGACAAAATCATACTGGAAAGTATTAGAAAGACTGGGTGGGTCCCTGATGGTGGTTAAGTGAAAAAGATACACTGGTAACTAATTCAACAGTCTTAGAGTAGTGACTTCTAATTAATATTGTGGCAAAAGATATCACAATCTTGGTGGTATATAGGTGTCTTTTGGTGGGTCTGACATTGGGAGAAGTGCCTCTGAAGTTCAACTTATTGTATCATAACAAGGATCCATTCTTTTCAAGGAAAAACTGTTTCTGTTCCTTTATAAACAAACAAACAGATGCAGCTGTTACTACTTTCTGATGTTTGGGGGGGAGAAGTAAGTTGAGATTATTATTATTATTATTATTATTATTACAGCACCCACTTTAAAACTGACGAAGTGATGGAAGGAAACTGAAACGCAGAGTGAAAAATCTACCAAGCATACAGGCAGTCCCTGGAAGTGTCAGAGCACCTCTCAGCTCTGGCTTATGGTGGTGTGGGGGAATGAACCTAGGACTTTGGAGCCTCAGGCATGAGAATCTCTTTGCATAACCATCATGCTATCTACCCCCACCCCCACAGAATTTTTATTTCCCCTACTAGTATGAATGTTCTGTACCTCTCACCATTTTGTCTCCAGAGAATCCAAATATCTGTGGATTTTTTATTACTCTGCAGGAGGTCTGCCTACACACCAGGGTCCTGGGGTAGAAAGATTTTTCAAAGTCAGCCCTCCTTTTCTTTCCTTATTTTCTCAGCCCAGTCAGTGCTTCCCTCACAAGACTGACCACTTTTTCCATAAAAGGTGACCACTCTTCTCTTTTTACTTTCCATCTTTAAACTGAACATGGAGTTCCTTGGCAGGAATTATCCTGTCTAAAAATTACAGATTAATATTCCAGGTGCTTGTCACCCTCTTAACACAGCTGGCCATTTTCTGTCATTCTGCACCTTCCTCTTTTGTTCAGAACCACTTCCAGATTTGGGGAGCAAAAGTACTGCATTGGAGTGACACTTCATAAGCCTTTTTGAAGCATCCTAGCACAAAACAACACAGTGAAGGTGGGAGGCTGGAGCAGAGGGTAAGGGATGGTTAGTGGGAGCAAACATGCCCCCAGAAGAAATGGAAACATTTTATAAGAATCACTTACAAGTGGTGGTAGATAGTATAACGGTTATGCAAAAGACTCTCATGCCTGAGGCTCCAAAGTCCCAAATTCAATCCTTTGTACCACTATAGGCCAGAGCTAAGCAGTGCTCTGAGTTTAAAAAATAAATAAATAAAAAGAAAGAAAGAAAGAAAGAGAAAAGAGAATCATTTACAAAAATGAAATTTGGAAAGTACTGTTAACAAAATAAAAAAATCTTCTGCTACTACAGTAGAATAGTAGAATGCAAAGATTCCTGATCCAAAGCTCTCTGACCAAATAACAAAACAAAACAAAACTGAAAGAAAGGCTTCTTGGGAAGCCCTTGTGTCTAGTCCAGGCTCAATTGCAAGACTCCTGGTGCTCCAGGCTGTTCCTATTGCCAAGCGTAGCTATCTTCCCACTGCACTTCCCCTGAGTGTCTCCTCCAGCATCTGTTTGTGCAAAACTCTCGAAAGAGCAATAAAGCCCAGTCTCCCCCGCCCCACCCCACCCCCAATAGAAATGTGGGCTGTCTTTGCCAGAATTAGCACAGGGTTGCAGAAGCCACCAGAGCTGCACTCTTCTCCAGCTTAGAACCCTCCCTTAATTCTGGTAGCTTCCTCTCCTTTTTCTTGCACAACATGGCAGCAAAAAAAGAAAAGAACGAAGGAAGGAAGGAAGGAGGGAAGGAAGAAAGGAGATGTGGCCATCTCAGGGTATAATCCACAATGACTTTCCATTTTCCTCGCTGTTCTGGTTATTTTGGAGACTGAGATAGAAACAGCACGTGAGTCCACTCACCCTCTCGCCCCATTGTTGTTTTGCTTCTCAGCGCAGAAGCTTTGTAGAACTGTGCAGGATGGAATGAAGCTTCAGTGAGGTACTCTCAGTCCTGCATTCTCACCACTCTCCCTGCCTTTATTCCCATGTTAGCACAGCCACAGAAATCTAGCATGCTTTTCAAAACATCCAGAAAAGGGGCTTGGCAACCTCTGTGGCTGGCCTGTCCTGGTGCTTAATAACAGCTTAAGTCTGTAGTTACTTCCTCTAACTCAGATTTGAGATATTTCCCTTTAACATACAGACCTGAAAGCAGCAGTTCACTGTAATGGCCTTTTACTGACTTTTATCATACTATTGATCCCAGGATGAATCATCTTTTGTCTGTTTGTGGGCTCTGGATTCGAACCATTTAATCAACACCCCCCCCCCCTTCTCTGGACTCTGCAAATCTACCTCTGGCCAGGAAGCACAGGCAAAGAACACAAAGCCCCAGCGACACTCAGACCCAAAGGCCTGTGCAGGCTTTGCCAGCTTCTCCATAAACTCTGTGCAGACAGAGACCTCCTCATCCCACATTCAAACTCCCTTCTCTATTCCCATCTTGTGTTTGTAAAAGAAGGAGAAATAAAAAGAGAGAAACGAGAGAAACAGAAAGGAAGGAGGGGGGCGGTAGAAAAAAAAATCAAATAGAAAAGGAAATGAGAATTTATAAAGACATATTCTTTGAATAGGAAATACAAGCCAAGGATTTGTTTTACCAGACAAAAAGGACATAAAAGCAGCCAACTTTTGTGTGCAGCCTTGCAGTATGTTCTACACACAATATTTCTGTATTTTCTGTCCCCGTTTGAACACCCACCCAGGACTGCAAGCACAAGCTGAACTGTCTGTCCCATTTCAGATTTATGTGAGTAGGTAAAGAAGGCTCAGCCTTCCTGAATTCCATGAAAAGAGTTATTTAATGTCATCTAAAAGTTTGTTTTCTTTTAAAGGAAGAAAAGTTCTCAACAGGGAAGCAAGAGATTCTGAGAATTTCATTTTCACAATAATGGCTCGATGTTTGTTCCTCTAACAACGTGTGGTTACCAGCTAGAAACCGGCTGTTAACATTCAAAGCCAGAGTAATTTCTTCACCTTACAAAACCAGTCAAAGACAGTTTAAGAAACAAAGCCTGTTAGGTATTCATTCTATGAGAAAAAAAAATTTTTTCCCAAGGGGGCAAAAAGCACTGACCTGTGTCGTTTTAATCCTCTGGAAACGAACAAATTCTGAAGTTCCCCTGCTATCTTCTAACCAGTTTCCTGTAAGCATTACATGTGACATTATACTTCCTCACTGCACCTTCTACGACTGGCCTCTCTAACTGGTTGGAAGCATGTGATAAGATTGCCTCTCTGCTTGCTTCATTCTGGGCTGGCTCTGTGTCTCCAGAAATGCTTGTCTCCCCCGAGGGTCCCTGGGGGTGTCCCTGGGGCACAGGTGGAGAAATAAGCTTGTAGGGGTGGGGCCTCAACTCTGGCACCTCTGATTCCACTAAGAGAGAAGGAGGCAAAGAAGAAAAGGTGAAGGGGGCCTGGCGGTAGTGCAGCGGATTAAGCGCACATGGCATGAAGCACAAGGAACGGCAAGATCCCGGTTCAACCCCCAGCTCCCCACCTGCAGGGAGGTTACTTTACAGGCGGTGAAGCAGGTCTGTAGGTGTTTGTCTTTCTTTCCTCCTCTCTGTATTCCCCATCTCCCTCAATTTCTATCTGTCCTATCCAACAACAACGACAGCGATAACAATAATGATAAAACAACAAGGGCAACAAAAAGTGGGGGGAGGAAAAGGTGAGACCTCTGAGCCCCAAGAATCTCTGGTAGGATTGAGGAAGAAGCTGAGAAAGGGCAAGTACTCACTGCAGAGCCCAGGGGTCCTGTCTCCAGGCTCCTCTCTGGAGGGTGTCACCACAAACAACTCCCACGGCTCAGTTCACGTCACTGGATCCTGCAAGTGACAAGGGCCATTCACCTGAATTTCCTGAGACAATCTCAAGCTCACATCGAGTCTATTTTGTCCTGCTGTCAGACGGTGTGCCCTAATTCTTGGTTCAGAGAACAAAGTCACAGTACTCTGTGCCTCTCAGGACTTACTTAATAGCTGGCAGGCATTTTCCTCTTGCTAGCCTCCAGTATGTCATCCTTTTGGTTTCCTCTTAAAGGGCTAATATCTTCCTGCGGGTTGGTGACAGGCTCCTGGGGGTATGGGACACCTGGCTACGGGTGCCTAAAACTGCCCTCACAGAAGCACCAAGGAGAGAGCTTGGACATACTCTCTATGCCTCCAACTGGGTTTGGGGGGGGGGGGGGAGCAGGGTGAAGAAATGCTCAGGCAGGGCTAAGCAGAAGCCAGCATGCCACACTGCCAGCTTGCTTGTTCCTGTGGTCAGTGCTTGTCTCTTCCTACATCCCTTGACTCTCCACAGGTCCAGATGTACTGGGATTTGCGTACGTGGAAAGTGAGGTGGAGGAGGAGAGTGATATCCTGGACCCGGGGAACACCGTGCAGTGGAGGAGGAGGAGAGTGATATCCTGGACCCGGGGAACACCGTGCAGTGGAGGAGGAGGAGAGTGTTAAACTGGACCCGGGGACACCGTGCAGTGGAGGAGGAGGAGAGTGTTATCCTGGACCCGGGAACACCGTGCAGTGGAGGAGGAGGAGAGTGTTAAACTGGACCCGGGGACACCGTGCAGTGGAGGAGGAGGAGAGTGATATCCTGGACCCGGGGAACACCGTGCAGTGGAGGAGGAGGAGAGTGTTATCCTGGACCCGGGGAACACCGTGCAGTGGAGGAGGAGGAGAGTGATATCCTGGACCCGGGGAACACCGTGCAGTGGAGGAGGAGGAGAGTGTTAAACTGGACCCGGGAACACCGTGCAGTGGAGGAGGAGGAGAGTGTTAAACTGGACCCGGGGACACCGTGCAGTGGAGGAGGAGGAGAGTGATATCCTGGACCCGGGGAACACCGTGCAGTGGAGGAGGAGGAGAGTGTTATCCTGGACCCGGGGAACACCGTGCAGTGGAGGAGGAGGAGGAGAGTGTTAAACTGGACCCGGGAACACCGTGCAGTGGAGGAGGAGGAGAGTGTTAAACTGGACCCGGGAACACCGTGCAGTGGAGGAGGAGGAGAGTGTTAAACTGGACCCGGGAACACCGTGCAGTGGAGGAGGAGGAGAGTGATATCCTGGACCCGGGGAACACCGTGCAGTGGAGGAGGAGGAGAGTGTTAAACTGGACCTGGGGAACACCGTGCAGTGGAGGAGGAGGAGAGTGTTAAACTGGACCCGGGCAACACCGTGCAGTGGAGGAGGAGGAGAGTGATATCCTGGACCCGGGAACACCGTGCAGTGGAGGAGGAGGAGAGTGTTAAACTGGACCCGGGAACACCGTGCAGCGGAGGAGGAGGAGAGTGATATCCTGGACCCGGGGAACACCGTGCAGTGGAGGAGGAGGAGAGTGATATCCTGGACCCGGGGAACACCGTGCAGTGGAGGAGGAGGAGAGTGTTATCCTGGACCCGGGGAACACCGTGCAGTGGAGGAGGAGGAGGAGAGTGTTAAACTGGACCCGGGAACACCGTGCAGTGGAGGAGGAGGAGAGTGTTAAACTGGACCCGGGAACACCGTGCAGTGGAGGAGGAGGAGAGTGTTAAACTGGACCCGGGAACACCGTGCAGTGGAGGAGGAGGAGAGTGATATCCTGGACCCGGGGAACACCGTGCAGTGGAGGAGGAGGAGAGTGTTAAACTGGACCTGGGGAACACCGTGCAGTGGAGGAGGAGGAGAGTGTTAAACTGGACCCGGGCAACACCGTGCAGTGGAGGAGGAGGAGAGTGATATCCTGGACCCGGGAACACCGTGCAGTGGAGGAGGAGGAGAGTGTTAAACTGGACCCGGGAACACCGTGCAGTGGAGGAGGAGGAGAGTGATATCCTGGACCCGGGGAACACCGTGCAGTGGAGGAGGAGGAGAGTGATATCCTGGACCCGGGGAACACCGTGCAGTGGAGGAGGAGGAGAGTGTTATCCTGGACCCGGGGAACACCGTGCAGTGGAGGAGGAGGAGGAGAGTGTTAAACTGGACCCGGGAACACCGTGCAGTGGAGGAGGAGGAGAGTGTTAAACTGGACCCGGGAACACCGTGCAGTGGAGGAGGAGGAGAGTGTTAAACTGGACCCGGGAACACCGTGCAGTGGAGGAGGAGGAGAGTGATATCCTGGACCCGGGGAACACCGTGCAGTGGAGGAGGAGGAGAGTGTTAAACTGGACCTGGGGAACACCGTGCAGTGGAGGAGGAGGAGAGTGTTAAACTGGACCCGGGCAACACCGTGCAGTGGAGGAGGAGGAGAGTGATATCCTGGACCCGGGAACACCGTGCAGTGGAGGAGGAGGAGAGTGTTAAACTGGACCCGGGAACACCGTGCAGTGGAGGAGGAGGAGAGTGATATCCTGGACCCGGGGAACACCGTGCAGTGGAGGAGGAGGAGAGTGTTAAACTGGACCCGGGAACACCGTGCAGTGGAGGAGGAGGAGAGTGATATCCTGGACCCGGGGAACACCGTGCAGTGGAGGAGGAGGAGAGTGATATCCTGGACCCGGGAACACCGTGCAGTGGAGGAGGAGGAGAGTGTTAAACTGGACCCGGGAACACCGTGCAGTGGAGGAGGAGGAGAGTGTTAAACTGGACCCGGGAACACCGTGCAGTGGAGGAGGAGGAGAGTGTTAAACTGGACCCAGGAACACCGTGCAGTGGAGGAGGAGGAGAGTGATATCCTGGACCCGGGGAACACCGTGCAGTGGAGGAGGAGGAGAGTGATATCCTGGACCCGGGGAACACCGTGCAGTGGAGGAGGAGGAGAGTGTTAAACTGGACCCGGGGACACCGTGCAGTGGAGGAGGAGGAGAGTGTTATCCTGGACCCGGGAACACCGTGCAGTGGAGGAGGAGGAGAGTGTTAAACTGGACCCGGGGACACCGTGCAGTGGAGGAGGAGGAGAGTGATATCCTGGACCCGGGGAACACCGTGCAGTGGAGGAGGAGGAGAGTGTTATCCTGGACCCGGGGAACACCGTGCAGTGGAGGAGGAGGAGAGTGATATCCTGGACCCGGGGAACACCGTGCAGTGGAGGAGGAGGAGAGTGTTAAACTGGACCCGGGAACACCGTGCAGTGGAGGAGGAGGAGAGTGTTAAACTGGACCCGGGGACACCGTGCAGTGGAGGAGGAGGAGAGTGATATCCTGGACCCGGGGAACACCGTGCAGTGGAGGAGGAGGAGAGTGATATCCTGGACCCGGGGAACACCGTGCAGTGGAGGAGGAGGAGAGTGTTATCCTGGACCCGGGGAACACCGTGCAGTGGAGGAGGAGGAGGAGAGTGTTAAACTGGACCCGGGAACACCGTGCAGTGGAGGAGGAGGAGAGTGATATCCTGGACCCGGGGAACACCGTGCAGTGGAGGAGGAGGAGAGTGTTAAACTGGACCTGGGGAACACCGTGCAGTGGAGGAGGAGGAGAGTGTTAAACTGGACCCGGGCAACACCGTGCAGTGGAGGAGGAGGAGAGTGATATCCTGGACCCGGGAACACCGTGCAGTGGAGGAGGAGGAGAGTGTTAAACTGGACCCGGGAACACCGTGCAGTGGAGGAGGAGGAGAGTGATATCCTGGACCCGGGGAACACCGTGCAGTGGAGGAGGAGGAGAGTGTTAAACTGGACCCGGGAACACCGTGCAGTGGAGGAGGAGGAGAGTGATATCCTGGACCCGGGGAACACCGTGCAGTGGAGGAGGAGGAGAGTGATATCCTGGACCCGGGAACACCGTGCAGTGGAGGAGGAGGAGAGTGTTAAACTGGACCCGGGAACACCGTGCAGTGGAGGAGGAGGAGAGTGTTAAACTGGACCCGGGAACACCGTGCAGTGGAGGAGGAGGAGAGTGTTAAACTGGACCCAGGAACACCGTGCAGTGGAGGAGGAGGAGAGTGATATCCTGGACCCGGGGAACACCGTGCAGTCTGTGCAGAAACCCCTGAGTTCCTTCTGTTCGGCTACCTCAGTCATACTTTTTCAAAAATGCTTGTCAAGGGATTTTGTGTGTACATGTTTTTAAAGGTAACTGTAGATAAACTCGCTGTTCCAAGTCTTGGAAATATCACCCTATAATTTCCCAGTGAAGTTTTCCATGTGAGAACACCAAATAAGGAAGCAAAGTCCTGCGAGTCATGACTTTGGACAACAGTAAAACTCTGAAGTCTCACCACATGATAGCATTTCTGGCTTTGAAAACAAGCACAATCGCTTTACTGTTTCTGACAGTGGAGGGCTGGTTTTTCTGATTGAATTGTACAGCTAGATTAACCATCTGGGCCAAAGTGGCTAAAAGCATTGAGTTTGCTCTAACGTAGAAACAATGGTAAAATTCCACCATCTTGGAAAAACAAAATACTCCATAGATGATAAATAATGTTGACTCCATTTGAACGTACTTAGAAGTGTCACATTCTCGGTTAAGCTGCCAGTCCCAGCTTTCAACTAAGCAGGTACATATACTCTGTCTAAGTCATGCTCTGTGTGGAATTTTTAAAGGTCTTACCAAAATGCTGTATATTTTTCTTTAATATCTATTAGTTTCCTGTCTGTATTTTTCTGTTTCTCCCACCCTCACACTTAGGCATTAAAGTGTGGTAAATTTACCACCACCACCACCACCCAAAAATCAAGAAAATAGTACCGAGTCCCAAACCTTTTGCATCCGGTCTTTCCAATTTAAATCTCACACTAAGCTGGTGAAGATGTGGAGGGGGAAAGGGACCCTGATACACTACTGCAGGTTGGAATGCAGGGAGCGGCCCTGTGGAAAACAATATGGAGAGTCCTTAAACAAATAGACATGGAAATATCTTATCACCCAGCTACACAACTGCCAGGCAAATATCCAAAGGACAGGGACAGGGGAGCACTAATTCAAAAGTATATATGTGCCCCTATGTTCACAGCTGCAGTATTTACAACAGTCAAAATACGGAAGTAACCTAAATGTCCGATGACAGATAAGCGGATAAAGAAGTTGCAGAATTCTCTTCTGCAGTTAAAAAAGATGAGATTGTAGCATCTGGAACTAAATGAATGGAATGAAAGGCGATTACGCTAAATTCATAAGAATTGAAAAACAACTACTGGATAGTTTCACTCATGAATAGAATATAGATGGCTACAACAAAGCAACTTGTGAAAAAATAAATAAATAAAAGGTAACCAAACTCCTTCTTGAATGATGGTGGTTATGGAAAGGAAGTGGGAAAAAGACTTTGGCTGAAGAGGTGGTGACTTCACTGATTATGTAAGTGTATGAAATGATACCCCTGAAATTTATAATTTCTGTAACTTTTTTTATAAGCTTCAGATGTAAGTTATTTTTTTTATACAGACAGAAAGAAATTGAGAGACAGAGAGGGAAAGAGAGACATCTGTAGCACTACTTCACTACTTGTGAACCTCTCACCCTGCAGGTGGGAAGCGGGGGCCTGAACCTGGGCCTTGCACACTGTAATGTGTGCCCTACTGGGTGTATCACCTCCTGATCTCCAATCTCATAATTTTGTAAAACTCTGTTAAACAAAAAAAAGGGGAAAAAAATCTCTATTTTTATCTTTATTTATTTGTTAGAGACAACCAGGAATTGAGAGGGAAGGGAGAGATCAAGAGGAAGAGAGACGCCTGCAGCCCTGCTTCAGCACTTGCAAAGCTTTCCCCCTGCAGGTGGGGACCAGGGGATTGAACCTGGGTCCTTGCTCATTGTAACATGTGTGCTCAACCGGGTGCACTGCCACCTGGCCTCCCAAAAAATATTCACACCTAGTAAGGTATAGAACTAATGATTTCTAGACCAGTACCAAGGTAGTTATTAAGTAATACTTAGAAATGTATTCACATTTTTTAGTTTTTAGCCAGTGTGCTTATTTTCCTCCCCAGGATCCCAACTGAGATCCCACTTCACATTCACTCATCATATCTCTTTACATCTTCATGGCTATAACAGTTACTTAGACTTTCCTAATTTTTAATGAAATTGACTATTTTGAGGAGTATGCTACTTTTCTAATGAGGAAGCTAGCACACAAGTAAAATAGTTTTTTTTTTCCCCTCCAAGGTTATTGCTGGGGCTCGGTGCCTGCACGACATTACAGATCCACTGCTCCAGGAGGCTATTTTTTTCCCCTTTTGTTGTCTTGTTGTTTATCATTGCTATTATTGTTGTTATTATTGTTGATGCATAGGACAGAGAGATATCAAGAGATGAAGGGAAGACAGAGAGGGGGAGAGAATGATAAACACCTGCAGACCTGCTTCACTGCTTGTGAAGCGACCCCACTGCAAGTGGGGAACTGGGGGCTCCAACCGGGATCCTTACGCCGGTCCTTGTGCTTTGCACCATGTGCGCTTAATCCGCTGCGCTACTGGCCCAGCCCCCAGTAAATAGCTTTCTAATCACATCCTATTGACCATCTATACTGACATGATTTAGTACTATGGTGGTTGGCCATCAACAGCAAACAGAGGTAGTACTTGTCAAGGTTTTGTACAGTTCTCCCACCCCACGGTGTCATACTATACTCTTGCAAGGAAAAGACTAACGCTGGCATATCTTCAGAGTTTTGAAAGCAAAGGACTTCCAACCAAGAATACTCTACTCAGGTAGGCTACCTCTCAGACTGGAAGGAGCAACAAGTGCTGTAGACAAACATGAGTTAAAGGGATTCATTACTTCTAAACTGGATCTATAAGAAATGGTAGAGGGGCTAGGTAAATGCAAACTGTTGGATGATCTAACTCATGGGATATAGAAATAAGACAAGACGGGGCCAGGCAGTGGCGCACCTGGTTAAGTGCACACGTTACAGTGCTCAAGGACACAGGTTCAAGCCCCTGGTCCCCACCTGCAGGGGGAAGGCTTCATGAGTGGTGAAGCAGGTCTGCCAGTGTCTGTCTCCCTCTCTATCTCTCCTTCCCCCTTCAATTTCACTCTGTCTCTATCCAATAATAAAAATTGTATTTTTTTAAAAAGAAGTAAGCCAAAACAGCAGAAAAATTCATAATAAAAATGATCTTTTAGGGGCCTGGCAGTGGTGCACCTGGTTGAGCTCACACACTACAGTGTGCAAGGACCTGGGCTCAAGGCCCCTCCCTACCTGTAGGGTTCCCCTTACAAGTGGTGAAGCAGGGCTTCAGGTGTCTGTCTCTCTTCCTCTCTATCTCCCACTCCCCTATCAATTTATCTATCTCTATCTAGTAAATAAGTGAAGATAATTAAAAAATAAAAAACAAAAACTTTTAGACTTGGATTGCAGATCTGAGGTTATCCAAAGGTTTTGGAGGAAGAACACCATGCAGTAAGGGCTAGATCTCCAGCTGCCTTAAAAAGTCACTGCAGGAAGTCGGAGGTAGCAGCGGATTAAGCGCACGTGGCACAGGGCACAAGGACCCGCGTAAGGATCTCGGTTCAAGCCTCCGGCTCCCCACCTGCAGGGGCTAGTCGCTTCACAGGTGGTGAAGCAAGTCTGCAGGTGTCTATCCTTCTCTCCCCCTCTCTGTCTTCCCCTCCTCTCTCCATTTCTCTGTATCCTATCCAGCAACGACGACATCAATAACAACAATAAGTACAATTAAAAGAAAAAAAACAAGGGTGACAAAAAGGAATAAATAAATAAATATTTTTTAAAAAGTCACTGTAGGGGCGGGTTGTGACACACCCAGTTGAGCTCACACGTTACCATACACAAGGTCCGGTTCGAGCCACCCCACACCCCACCTCCAACCCACCCCCCTGCTTCCCATCTAGAGGTGGGGGAATTTCACGAGTGGTGAAGAGGGTCTGTAGGTGTCTGTCTTGCTCCCTTTTGAGCTCCCCTTCACTCTCTGAATTTCTCTCTGTCCTATTAAACAGAATTTTTTAAAATTTTGAGAGATTAGATACATGGGATCTTTCGTGGTAAATACTACAGAGCTGCAGAGTAGAGCCACGTTAAGTGGTAAAGTCTGTCCACTATTAAGTTTAATAGTAAGTTCATCTTAATAACAATACTAAATTTTGCTTGTGGATGTTGAATCTACACAAGCATCAGAAACTCTCTTATGACCATGTTGGTGGGATAGTGGTTGAGTATAGTTGCCTTTTAAAAGAATATGATAGTATAAAAATAAAATTAATTAATTAATTAAATTTTTTAAAAGAATATGGTACCGGGTCTCCACCCACACTATCCCATATGGAGGACTGGTTAGAGCTCTCACAAATCACGTGAGGAAATGCCAGCAAAAACGGCCAGGGATCACGTGACCCGGATATAATCAGGAACATCTTGGGGAAGGCGTCAGCAGATTCTGGACTCCAAGATGTGCAGTGACTTTGGAGACCTGTAGAAGGGAGGTTGTTGCTGAGGTGTGTTGCCTGCCCCCTCACTTCCATCTGGAAGTCATCCTCAAGGAAGGAATCTAGTCTAGAATTAGATAAGAACTAAACAATATGACCACAGGAATGTAACCATATCATTTAAAGAGTTGTGGAATCAAAATGAGAAAACTATCTTGTTAGACTGGCTCAGGGGCTAGAATTCCGAGCCTCCTACTGCCTAGTTAAGAAGCCCGACTCGGCCCGGTGACGGTGCACCTGACAGAGCCCACATGTACAGGTTCCGGCCTTCAATCTCCACCTGCCAGAGGAAAACTTCATGAGTGGTGAAGTTTTTCCCTCCCTCTCTTTCTCCCTGCTCTCCTCTCAATTTTTTTCTGTCTCCATCAGGAAGAAAGGGACGAACGGAAGGAAAGTGGGAGGGAGGGAGGGAGGGCACATCTGGTAGAGCACACACAGTCTAGTACATAAGGATGAGGGTTTAAAGCCCCAGTCCCCACATGCAGGAGCAAAGTTTCATGAGTAAGTAGTGCTTCAGGTGTCTGTCTGTCTCCCCTTTCCCTCTCAATTTCTCTCTGTCTCTATCAAAAAGAGCTACATAAAAATGTATTTAAAAAAAAACAACAACAACATGATAGCACAAACCAGAATCCACACTTCTCCCCCTAAAACTGAGTTTATCTCTTTCCCACCCCCCCATTTTTGCCAGCGGGGTTATTTCCAGGGCTTGATCCTGACATGACACATCCACCACTCCTGCCAACCATCTGTGTTTCGTCTTTAATTTTGATAAAGGGCAAGACAGAAAGACAGAGAAGGAAAGAGAGCCGCCTCTGTGCTGCTTTACTGCAGATGAAGTTTCCCCCATGCAGGCAGAACTCAAGTTCTCTCACATGATAACGTGTGTGCTCAATAAAGGGTGCTACCATGTGGTCCCCATTTCCACTTAAAAAATTTTGTCATAAAGTAAGCAGATATCATTGATGTGTTTATATATGTCTTTAAAAGAAGGTTAGCATTATAATTAATTCCATACTTGATTTTCCATAAAAAATCCTGGGGGAGTAGGAGAAAAGAAACAGGGATAAAGGTAACTGCCAGTAACTCGATTTATTAGACTCTTCTCATGGTTTGAACTATAAATAAGTGATAAAATAATTTTTTCAAAATTTAATTTAGGGGGCCGGGCAGTAGTGCAGCGGGTTAAGCACACATAGTGTGAAGCGCAAGGACCGGTGCAAGGATCCCGGTTTGAGCCCCCGGCTCCCCACCTGAAGGGGGTTGCTTCACAAGCGGTGAAGCCGGTCTGCAGGTGACTTTCTCTCCCTCTCTCTGTCTTCTCTTCCGTTCTCAATTTCTCTCTGTCCTATCCGACAACAACAACAGCAATAATAACAACAACAATAACAAGGGCAACAAAAGGGGGAAAATGGCCTTCAGAAACAGTGGATTCATAGTGCAGGCACAGAGCCCCAGCGATAATTCTGGGCAAAAAATAAATAAATTTACTCTCATAAACACTAGTTTTGTTGTCACTGGGGCTTTAACACTCCAGGCTTACTTCCAGAGATAAAAAGAGAAAAGGACAGAGAGACAGAGGACAAGAGGAAAAGACACTAGAGCTCTGAGGCCTTCTCTAGGGCAATGGGGAATGGACTGGGATCTCGGGCAATGCATTAACATTTTATGAGTTAAGTATGTGCAATCATTCCTACCTACAACACATACCGAGAAACTCACTTCCTAAGCCTGAAAGGAATTTGTTTCAACAGGAATATATGTAGAACTGAGATTTGAACCCTATGATTCCGACTTCAAAGCTAATGTCATTTCTAGCATACACCAAAATGTCTGCTTGTCTACTGGAGAGAAACTCAGATCCATGCATACCACACACACATCGTTTACTTAGAGAGGAACTGGATAGAGACGCGCCCTTGGCAGGACTTCACAATGTAGGTCAAACAGCCCAGAGCAGACCCCAGAGTAATTGTTTCTGCATTGACCCTGCAGGATTTCTGGAGCCTGATGTCACACCAAATGCTTTCCTCATTAGCTACGCAAAATTAGATACACCACAGTGCATCTCTGTGCTCTTGGTGCAGCTAAGGGAAAGAAGGTAAGAGGTGAAAAAGTTCTTTCTGATGTATTACATTCTGGTACACCTTTTTTTTTATATATACTATTGTGATGTAATCTTGGCCTGAATCACCAACCCTCTGACCAGCTGTCCTCAAAGTCAGAGCCTCACCTAAATAGAACCACTCTTTGGGCTTGATGGCAACAGCCAACGTGACTATTTCCATTATCATGAAGTTAAATTTCAAATAGTTAAACTCCCAGCCAATTTTGTTGTTGATGCAAACATAAAGCAAACCGCTCCTTGTTCATACAGAGACTAGTTCATAGAAAGGTTAGGGACATACAGAAAAAATTACCATGAACCTAGATGAGTTCTGAGAAGTTTCATAAATACAGAACTCCAGAGGCACAGGGGCACAAGACAACGCAGACAATTCAAAAGTGTACCTAGGATTTCAGGAAAGATCATGACAGGTATTTTTCGAATTTTGTGACTCTATTCAGGATTTGTGTTTTCTTTGAACACATATGAGGCATGGAACCAATAGAATACCTTGTACAATCTTTCTATTCTATTACTTCCTATCATTAAGAGCACACAAAGTAGGATAGACTTGGTAAACAAATTCATGTCACTTCTAAAGGAAGAATTCTGTCATCAAGCCACCTGGGTTCAAACCTGAGGTCTAGGGGACCAGGGAGGTGGCTCAGTGGATAGAGTGCATTTAAAGCATGCCTGAGCTCTGGGGTTTGATCCAGGTGACAAAGCCTCTTCTCTCTCATAAAATAAACAAGTCCTTTTCGCAAGGACCGGCATAAGGATGCCAGTTCAAACCCCCGGCGCCCTACCTGCAAGGGAGTCGCTTCACAAGCGGTGAAGCAGGTCTGCAGGTGTCTGTCTTTCTCTCCCCATCTCTGTCTTCCCCTCCTCTCTCCATTTCTCTCTGTCCTATCCAACAACAACAAGAATAACTACAACAATAAAATACATACATAAATAAATAAATCCTTTAAAATACTAGGGTTCTTAACTTACTAGTCACAGTGAATTGCTTTATTCTTTTAGGTGCCTGTTTTCTTTTTTTTTCTTTTTTTGTTTAATTTTATTTATTTATAACCTTTTGTTGCCCTTATTGTTTTATTGTTGTTGTCGTTGTTGGATAGGACAGAGAGAAATGGAGAGAGGAGGGGAAGACAGAGGAGGAGAGAAAGATAGACACCTGCAGACCTGCTTCACCGCCTGTGAAGCGACTCCCCTGCAGGTGGGGAGCCGGGGTTTGAACCGGGATCCTTATGCCGGTCCTTGCGCTTTGCGCCACCTGCGCTTAACCCGCTGCGCTACAGCCCGACTCCCGGTGCCTGTTTTCTCCACCATAATGTGAGAATGATTTCAAGAGTACTGAATATGACACCACATTCAAAGTACTGTATGTAGGGCTGCAGAGCTATCTCACTGGAGAGGGCACAAGATTTTTCATGCCAGAGGCCCTGGTTCAAGCCCCTATACCACACAGGACACATAAAAGACAACCAGTCATTTTATCCTGTTGGTCAACAAAGGAAATAACAATCAAGAGTTATTTCAGGCGCCAAGAAGACAGCATAATGGTTATGCAAAAGACTTTCATATCCTAAGCTTTGAGGTCCCAGGTTCAATCCCCAGCACCACTATAAGCCAGAGGTGAGCAGTGCTCTGGTCTTGCACTCTGTATCTTTCTCTGTCTCTCTTTCATTAATAAATAAGCAGGGAGTCGGGCTATAGCGCAGCGGGTTAAGCGCAGGTGGCACAAAGCACAAGGACCGGCATAAGGATCCCGGTTCAAACCCCAGCTCCCCACCTGCAGGGGAGTCGCTTCACAGGCGGTGAAGCAGGTCTGCAGGTGTCTATCTTTCTCTCCTCCTCTCTGTCTTCCCCTCCTCTCTCCATTTCTCTCTGTCCTATCCAACAACAACAACAACAATAATAACTACAACAATAAAACAACAAGGGCAACAAAAGGGAATAAATAAATAAAATAAATATAAAAATAAATAAATATAAGCAAAGAAATGTTTTTTAAAAAAGTTATTCCCGTAGATGTGCTGTCTACATTACAGCTGTAAACCCTAATTTCACTCAACTACACAGGCTCAGATAAGCCTTTCTTTTATTTTCCTTTGTTTATTTTGCCCCCAGTGTTATCACTGGGACTTAGTGCCTGCATGATTCTTCTCCTCCTTGTGGTGGTTTTCTTTCCTCTTCTCCAGCTAAAGGATAAGAAATGGAATGAGGTCAAGAAGGAGAGACAGAGACTGCAAGAGAAGGAGAGACGCTGTAGCACTGTGTACTGTCCTGCTGGTGCCCTCACGTGTTGGCACAGAGCTTGAACTCGGGTCCTTGAATGCAACATGTGTGCTCCACCAGCGAGCCAGCTGCCAAGCTCTCAAGCTTTCTTTCTTTTTCTTCTTTCTTTCTTTCTTTCTTTCTTTCTTTCTTTCTTTCTTTCTTCTCTTTTCTCTTTCTTTCTTTCTTTTTTTAGCTTTTTATGATTTTTTTTCCTGCAGAGCTATCACTGGGGCTTGGTGCCCGCACTATGAATCCCCTGTTCTTGGCGGCTACCCTTTCTACTTCGCTATTGTTGTAGAATATAATGGAGAAATTGAGAGGGAGGGTAAGACAGAGAGAGGGAAAGACAGACAGACACCTGCAGACCTGCTTCACTGCTTGTGAAGTGACTCCCCTGCAGGTGGGGAGCCGGGGGCTTGAACCAGAATCATTCTGGGGGTGTCTGCACTTTGCACTGTATGCGCTTAATGCAGAGAGTGACTGCCTGGCCTTCTCAAGTCTTTCTTTCCAAGTATCATTTTTGTTGTTGCTGTTAAAGTAATATTGATTTACACTGTGTGGATTTCAAGTATGCAACTTTAAAAATCAACATCTGTGTATGTTACTTTTGTTTTTGCAACCAAGAGTCCTTATCTCAGCCTAGTCCCCCAACCCCACCCCACGCCCCAACTAGAAGAGTTCAGAAACCACTGTTGTGGTGAACTAAGGTTCAGTTATAAAACACTGCTCCCTCTGGGCAGTCCCACCCTCAGGTTCTCCTTTTGCCAAGGTGATGAAGTAAGAATCTTGAATTCTTTCAGCACTAATGGCAATAAGCACCTCGGAGAGAGGTGCTCTGTTTCTGGCAGTGCCAATCTTGGCCTTGGCTCAGGGTTGCTTCCTTCCTTCCTTCCTTCCTTCCTTCCTTCCTTCCTTCCTTCCTTCCTTCCAGATGCTGCAGGCAGAGCCCCACCTCTACTCCTTAACTCCACTGTAGAGGCAGCCTCCTGCTCTATGTTGACCCTCATCTTCTTGTGGAGCGAAAGGGGTCTGGCACCTTGAAAGGATTTAGTCGACAAATGAAAGATGACTGCTTCCCAACAACAGGGGACAATGGCATCTCTTGTTACTAAACCCAGTCCAGCTCACCAGTTTCATAAATGATCTCCACTCTACATATACACAACAAAGATGAGGGGCTTCAAAGGTATAAAAAATGCTGACTCAGATTCAGATAATCTGTCCAGTGGCTTCTAGATCTTAAGGCTTAAACTGGATATAAAACTCTCTTTGTTCTTCCTACAATGTTCACTTATCAGGAGTGTTTCTGGGTTCTTTTACTTTCACAGAACCAAAATACCATGCTGACTGTTCTTCTCAAAAAGCATGAAGCCTTTGCAGTTTTCTGTAGAAGAAACATAAATGATATCTATAATAGAGAGAGGCATCCATGCAATATGGAAAGTCTCTGACAAACAGAAAGCACTCAATCTACCTTCAGTCAGCCTGGCACTAAGGACCCTTGTTTTGGTTCACTGTGCTCATGGGAAGATCGGCAGAAGATACCCAAACAGGTGTGTGTTGTGAGAACCTGTCTGTGATCTCCACACAACTTGAATGATACTGATGAGAAGGGTATGGTGTACAGTGTCCAATTAATTAGCATCACACGTGCTACGGAGTTGTTATCTCTTAAGCTGAGGATGTGAAGTTTGATCCACAGGGAGGTGACTTTTCTTTCCTTTTCTCTTCTTTCTTACTTTCTCATTTTTTAGGATAGCAAAAGAAAGGGAGGCGGGCAGAGGGAGAGCATGAAAGAGAGCACAGTACGGAAGCTTCCTTCAGTGGGGTGGGCTGAAACCTGGGCTTACACAGAGAAACGCAATGCACCATCCAAGTAAGCTATTCTGCTTCTCTGGAGAAGTGACTTTTTAAAAAATATTTATTTATTTTCCCTTTTGTTGTCCTTGTTGTTGTTTTTTATTGTTGTTGTAGTTATTGATGTCATTGTTGTTAGATATGACAGAGAGAAGTGGAGAGAGATGGGGAAGACAGAGAGGAGAAGAGAAAGACACCTGCAGACCTGCTTCACCGCCTGTGAAGCGACTCTGCCTCTGCAGGTGGGGAGCCAGGGGCTCGAACCAGGATCCTTAGGCTGGTCTCTGCGCTTTGCACCACGTGTGCTTAGTGCACTTAACCTGCTGCGCTACCGCCCGACTCCCGAGAAGAAATGACTTTCTATGTTGCTTGCTGGGCTGAAAGACCAGAGACTGAAAGAGTAGACTTCTCCACACAGCTTCTCAAGAAAGGTATGTTCTCCAGCTTGCCACACACTAGTTTTCAAAATTATATCTGACTTATCTGTTCATAAAGAGACCACTAGACTAGTTGCAAATAGAAATTCTAAGGCCAATATGACAGTTCATCTGCTTCTAAAGACCTAAATACCCTTGGGGTCTAATAAATCTAGTCTTCCTGCACTGGTTCCAGTGCTCTGTCAATGTTTGGAGAGTCCAAACTCTTCCTATTATCCATTAACCTGAGAGAATTATCACATTAAGTGATTGTATCAACGGTGTTGGTATATTGTTTTTTTAATTCTTAAGTACTTTTTAATGCACTGTCTAGTTCAACAATATCAACAAGATGTTTTTCTATTTTAGAGGTGGTAACTAAGCTGAACTTAATACCACACCATTTCAAGAAGTCTATAGAATCACAGAAAAGCTTGATTTATTGCCTTTCACCCTATGTCCAAGTTCAATAAAAACCTATTAACTGGGGGGCCAGGTGGTAGCACACCAGGTTAAACACATATAGCACAAAGCCAAGGACCAGTGCAATGATCCTGGTTCAAGCCCCTGGGTCCCCACCTGCAGTGGGAGTTGCTTCACAGGTTGTGAAGCAGGTCTGCAGGTGTCTATCTTTCTCTCTTCCTCTCTATCTTCCCCTCCTCTCAACTTCTCTCTGTCCTATCCAACAACAACAACAACAGCAACAACAACAATAACAGCAATGACAGTGGGAAAAGACGGCCTCCAGGAGCAGTGGATTTGTAGTTTAAGCACTGAGTCCCAGCGATAACCCTGGAGGCAAAAAGAAAGAGAAAAAGGGGGAAAAAACCCTCTTAACTGATTAGCTAACTGTACCATGTTTACCTCATGGGGAGAGAAACTATTAGTACGTGACACATTTTGGTGAGAATAGGTGGTACTTACAGTCAAAATCTTACAAACCCAGAACTGTGTTATATAGTAACTACCCAATAATATATACCAAGGGCAATCTTGTTGAATGAGTTCTCTGTGTAATAAACCCCAAAACTTGTCTGTACAAAGCCACCATTTCACTATTCTCATAGATGGTTTGGGTTGGGAGTTCAGAAATGCCAGTCACAGTAGAGAAAAATCTGTTCCATGACACCTCTGGTCTTAGGACCACTGACAACCTGGAGGCTGTAACACCTGGGCTGGAAATCTGCCCACTAGAAGGTTTCTTCATTTATGTGTGATGCAAACATGGGCTTGGGGCTGGGCAGTGGTGCACCTGGTGAAGTGCATGTAGTCCTAAGTGCAGGGATTGGGGTTCAAGACCCCAGCTCTCCACGTGCAGGGGGACGCTTCACAAGCGGTGAATTAGGTCTTCAAGTGTCTTTCTTTCTCTCTCCGTCTCTATCTCTCCCTCACTTTCTTTCTGTCCTATCTGATAAATGGAGGGGAAATGGTCAGCAGGAGCACTTGATTTTTATTTTTATTTTATTTTGTTTTATTTTATTTTATTTGCCCCCAGGGTTATCGCTAGGACTCGGTGCCTGCACTTTGAATCCACCGCTCCTGGAGGCTGTTGTTTCCCTTTTGTTGCCCTGGTTGTTTATCGTTGTCGTCATTGTTATTATCGTTGCTGCTGTAACTGTTGTTGGACAGGACAGACAGAAATGGAGAGAGGTGAGGAAGACAGAGGGGGAGAGATAGACACCTGCAGACCCGCTTCACAGTCTGTGAAGCGACACCCCTTCAGGTGGGGAACTAGGGGCTCAAATCAGGATCCCTACTCCTGTCCTTGTGCTTAACCCACTGCGCTACTGCCCAACCCCCTGATTTTTTAATAAACATTTATTTCTGTGTTTTGATAAGGGTGATGATCACATCACGAGATGCCTCTGGCCTCAGAGTAAGCAACAGCAACAAACAAGAGGCTGAGAACACAGTGCTGATGACCTAGGACCCATTCTCATCCTCACACTATGACACCCCTGTGCCTGAGGCAGGGTTTGGGAGTTTCTTGACTTCTGTGTTTATTTGCAAAGAAAATGTATCACCTCTGAGGTTTCCTGTTAATACCTACCCACTACCCCCATCCCTACAGAAAGTCTCTATCTTGCCCCAGGGTGGATCCCCAGTAGCCTAAGGTGAATGGAATTCCTTCGAGCACAGGATCCCCAGGGTGGATCCCCAGTAGCCTAGGATGAACAGAACTCCTTCGAGCACAGGATCCATGTGACATCTTGAAGTCTATGGTAAATTTCATTTTGGAGCATTGGCAGTACCCTGTTGCAGTTCCTTCCTACTGAATTTTCACCTTGACTGACAGCCTCAGTTAGACTGGAGTCCCAACTCTCAACAACACAGAGAATCAGTAACAGAGTCCCCAGACCAAGGATGGAGGAGGAGCAGTGGATTTTTTAGTGCCAGCACCAAGCCCTAACAATAATTCTGGATGCAAACAAAACAAACAAACAAACAAACAAAAACTCAACCGGAACTGTTTACCAGAGCACAGACATATCTATAACAATGTATTACTGACTTTAGCAAAAGAAAAATAAATTTAATGACATCTGTAAGGAGAATGTATATTGTTATAGATTCTAAAACAGAAATGCACAAACTAGACCTGTAGGACATGTGTGGGAGGCCTGGGACATTGAGGAGAGAGAGGAGAGACAGAGAGACAGAGACAGACTTCATATGATAATGAATGTTTGACTTCTACTCTGAGAGTAAAATGATGAATTTCTCTAGTAGAGAAGTTCACTGATTAGCATACAGCTGGGGATACAATGAAGAGGATATTCTTCTAGGTCACAAAAAAAAGAGGGAGAATTGATTGCATCTTTGATTAGAAAAGGAACAAAGGACAAAGACAAAAGCCTCTTTTTTAGGCTTTAGGGTCTTTGCTGTTCTTAAAATAATCTGAAGTCCTAAGTAACATTACCAGTCGAAACTTTACATCAGGCTCAACCTGACGCTGTTGACTGGCTACGGAAGAAGGGCAAACGCTAGAAGAAGAAGTGTTACTTAGGAGTTAGGGTATTACAAAGGTCAACTGACTGACCTTCAGTTCCCTATACAAATTAACAGTTATTGTTAGAAGTCCTAGATGTAGGGGCTGGGTGGTAGTGCAGTGGATTAAGCGCATATGGCACAAAGCGCAAGGACCAGCGTAAGGATCCCGGTTCGAGCCCCCAGCTCCCCACCTGCAGGGAAGTCGCTTCAAAGGCGGTGATGCAGGCCTGCAGGTGTCTGTCTTTCTTTCTCTCTGTCCCTCCTCCTCTCTCCATTTCTCTCTGTCCTATCCCACAACAACAGCTTTGACAACAATAACAATAACAAATAAAACAAGCACAACAAGGGCAACAAAATGGAAAAAAAATGGCCTCCAGGAGCAGTGGATTTGTGGTGCAGGCACTGAGCCCCAGTGATAACCCTGGAGGCAAAAAAAAAAAAGTCCTTGATGTATGCTAGTGCCCATGGTACATGTCTCTGTAATTGTGGGCAATTCTATCCTTTAAAGTAAAAGTGCTTAGTAGTCCTTTTGTAATTAGACTTAATTAGCTTGGCAGCCTAGTAGAATGGCCTAAAGAAGGCATCATAAATTCTTCAATTAAACATTTATCACTTATCTGTAGACATCTTCCTCTCCTACACCTATCTCACTTCCCTCATACACTCTAGCTATTCAACTAATTATACAAGAGATAATAAATGAGGTTTGCTCTTCCATTTTTTAATCTCATCCTGCAGGGCTTCAGCATTATTGTTATCCCCTTGCCAATCTTTAGAAGAAGCACTGTATATACAATTGGCCAAGTTATCAAACAAGTAATGACAAAAAAATTGAGATTAATTTACATCCCACTAAAATAATCTAGATCTATTTCTTTCCTAACTCCAGACCAGACTCTATAAATCTAATACTAGCTTGGCTATGACAAGTGGTTTTCAAAGCCTTAATAACTGGGAGAAAGTTTATGGTTGTCAAACAAAGAAGGGACTACAAAATTTAGAAAGGGATAAGAGGGTATCTCACATTCTGGCCAATCCCAGGCCGCCTTGGGCCTAGTCAGGGAATACCTAGATTTCCCTATAGATACTATGGGCCTAGAACTCTGTTTGCCATCACTTCCATGAAGAGTGTCCTCATTAGCTCTTTTGTGGGCCTCCCTAGGACCTTACCCTCACTACAAACCAGCACTGGTAAGGACTGCCTCACTCTCTGAAGGGTGGCTGTCTTATCCTACTCTGCCACTTGAGGAGGACTGGTTTTATAATGTGTGCAGCCTAGAATTTCTCCAGCTATGACCATGGACTATGAGCTCAGACTGACAGGGACCTGGAAATTAGACAGGCTCATGTGCTAAGTATGAACATACATAGGCCCCAAGTCAGATCGTTGTGGCAAACAGTTAATTGTTTTTTTGGTTTTTTTTCAGGTATGGGAGCCACTCTCTGCTCTAATCTAGCTCTCAAGTTCCATTCACCACTCTAACACCATACATACTCTCAGGTAATATTTTTAGTCCACTTTCATCTTAGCTATTAAGCTCAAACAAAGCTAACTGAAGTCCTGGGCTCCCAGAAACATACCTAAAATAGGCATCCCAACTTCTTTCCACCCTAGTGTGCCTATTCTCATCAGCTCTAATCCTACTCTTTTGCCCCTTTTTATTAAACATTTTGTCCTGCTTTACTTAACTGCCTCTCAGCCACCAAGTTAAGTTACTGATGCAACTACAATTCTATCCTGACCTCAATGGGCAGATGACCTCACTAATGTGTCCCAGAACCTCATCTCTCCAGAGTCCTACTGTCCTAGGGAAAGACAGAGAAGAGATAGGCTATGGGGTATGGATCAACCAGCCAACATCCGTATCCAGCAGAGAAGCAGTTACAGATAAGGCAGAACTCCTTCCTTCTTCACCCCCAAATTTTTTTGGCCCATACTCCCAGAGGAGTAAATGTAGGGGGGGGGGAAACAGAAAAAAGAAAAAAAGAAACAAAAACAGCGGGCTCAGAACTCCAGTTCCACTGGGACCCAGAACTTTTGTGACCACGAACCTTTGTTTTTGACCCATCACTGAGAGGGAAGATAATTTGGAGAACACCTGAGGAAGTCAGGCCATGTTCCCCTTACCCAAGTGGGAAAAGGAAAAAAAGGAGCACACTCAGAAGTTATAACCGGTGAAGGTGTGGCTTAGCAAGGCTGTGAAGGTGAGGCTCTAGAAGTAAATAAAAATGGGCATCAGCTTCCACATAGGGTCATTCATCTTTGCCTGAATGGTCCACATTTCTCTGGTGTATGCTTTTCTATTTTACTGATTAAAAGTTTAAAATATCTAGGAAAAAAATCCAACCCTATGAGGAATACTTAGAGTAAGGGGGTTGGGAGTAAAATTAAAAAATCACTCATTTCAGTCTTATAAGTATTTAAAAAAATAATAATAAATCAGGGATCAGGCAGTAGCACAGTGGGTTAAGCGCACACGGTGCCAAGTTCAAGGACTGGCTTATGGATCCTGGTTTAAGCCCCCGGCTCCCCACCTGCAGGGGAGTCGCTTCACAGGTGGTGAAGCAGGTCTGCAGGTGTCTATCTTTCTCTCCCCCTCTGTCTTCCCCTCCTCTCTCCATTTCTCTCTGCCCTATCCAACAATGATGACATCAATAATAACAACAACAATAATAAAACAAGGGCAACAAAAGGGGAAAAATAATAAATCATGGGGTACATACGCAGCAGAGTACTACTTAGCAATTAAAAAGATGATACTGTGTCCTTTGGGATGAAATGAATGGAACTGGCAATAATTATGCTTAGTGAAGCTAAGTAAGGAAGTGATGAACAGCGAGTGCATTATTTTACTCCTATGTGGAATAGAGAGAAGTAAAACACATAAACTTGAAAAAGTCTATATATAGTCAGCCCATATCTGTGACCCTGGGAGAACCATGGTTACTGCTGGAGCGAGGGCACAAAACCTTGGTGGTGGGAGTGGTGTTGAATTATACCTTTATTATCTAATAATCTTGAAAATCATTAATCACTAATCAAAATATAAAAATTAATTAATTAATTAATTAATAATAACAAAACCAAGTTAGCAGTTATTGGAAGAGGTCTCCTCTGGACATACTGAGAAAGGTCTATCTGGCCCTACTGGGGAAAGTGACCTTACAAATGTGATCGTTATCAACACATCTGTTGTGATTTACAAACTATGGAAGCCAGGCAGACCAAGGAGAGTCAACTGCCTAGTTCTCTCCACATGTACGTCCATGGTGGCTTTCACACTCAATCACCAGTTTCTAACCCCCGCCCCCTATTTTGACAGCCATGTTTTAAAATGCAGTTTTCAATAAACCATTTCTAAAACACTTCCTTTTCCTGGTACAAAAAACATTGTGTTTACAGACTATCAGCCACAAATGACCACAATTTCATTTCCAGATAATCTGCCCCTGAATTGTGAAAGGTCATAATTCAGGACAACATAGTACCTGCATGGATGTTAGACCAATATCAGTGTGGGGCACTGACAAAGTAAACAACTGGAAGAAGGTCTGTTGGCATGACCAGCCTTTAATTCAATCAAAATCACCAAATTAGGCAAAATAATAATAATAATAACAATTTCCCTCTGGCTTCATTAAGACTATGTAGCAATCCAATGTCCCAAGTTAAATTAAAGCATTTAAAAAGCTAGGAAGCTTAGGTGAAACTATTTTAAGCTTATAGAATTAAGTATTTAGCTTGAGGTAGCAAACTCAAACTCTTAGCAGAGTTAGGCAGCTAGAGGAATGAAAGTCTGAAATAAGACAAGGGGAATATTGAAGACTGGAGTAACTGGAGTCCATGTACCTATACTTTTAGGATTCTGAATATTTTTTAAATTGCGTTTTCTAGCGTCCATTCTTAGACCACAGTTTATGATCTTTGATTGGGGTGGGGGGAGAGAGAGAGAGTCTGTCTCCAGGGCTTCATACACAGGCACCACTATTTCACTGCTCCCATTCTTTTCATCTCAGAGAGAAAGCGCAGGGAAGACATTAGAGCTTCTTCCCCCAGTGTCACGGCAGTCCCATGTGCTGCTGGGGCCTGAATTGCCAGCTAGGTGTTGTTGTTGTTTGTTGATTGGTTGATTGGTGGGTAGGTTGGTTGGTCTTAGTTCTGTTTGTCTATTTTGCATTCTGTGGCTAGAAAAGAAACGTTCACTATATGGCTGTGTAATGATAAATATATATTGAGCACTGTGTTTCAAGTATTGAGCTAAGCTTTGACATTTGTATCTCACTTACTGCACCATAGTCTTCTGGGACGAGTATAGCTGGACCCATCTTGCAAATAAAGGAAATTAGTCTTTGGCAGGTTAAATGATCTGCCAAAGGTGAGAAAGTTAGTAAGTAAGAGAAAATAGGCCCTCATCTAGATACGTTTGGCCCCAACACCTATGTTCTTAGTCACTGCATATTCTACTTGCTTTTGATCAATGTGGCTCCTCTTACTATACATGAGTGGCCCACCAGGAAGGGAAATGTCTTTTGTCAACACTTCTCTGGTTGCATCCCACCCAGCTATTTTAACTTGGGAGTAGAAGTGGAAGTTGACCAGAAGTAGTGGATATATACGGAGAGTGCCTCTGGCTCCAGAATCCTATGAGTTTAAACCTACATGAGAGGGAGGTGGGTGGTGGCACACCTAGTAGAGTGTACATGTTACCATACACAAGGACCTGGGTTCAAGCCTCCAGTCCCCACCTCCCGGGGGAAGCTTAACAACTGATGAAGCAGTACAGCAGGTAGGGGGGTGTGTGCGTGCATGCACGTGTGTGTCTGTGTGTGTGTCTGTGTGTGTGTGTGTGTGTGTGTGTGTGTGTGTGTGTCCCTATTTCCCTCTCCTCATTCAACCTCTCTCTGTCAAAAAAAAAAAAAAAGGCTGCCGGAAGCAATGGATTCTTCATGCAGGTACCAAACCCGTGATAACCCTGGTGATAATAAAAGAAAAAAAAAAGGTTATATATGAAAAAGAGGTCTGTGTAACTCTGAACCTTCACAAAGCTTCTATGATACCCGAAAAAAGTCTCAAGTCTCAGTCTTCTGAAAAGTGGACGATGCCTCCACCACTGCCCACCATCCACGCTTCAGATACTGCTCAGGTGTTCACCAGACAGCAGCTGCTCCGAGACCATGGCAGTCAGCACTTCTCTGCTCAGCACTCACTCTGATGCCACTGGATTTTCCCCTTTCAAAAACTGTTTTCAACCCACCCCTCTTTTAAAATCCTCCTCTATTTCCTTGAAGAGAAAACTCAAACAGTGCTCTCCTACGTCAAGCGTATGGCAGAGGCAGGCTGCAACCATCTAAATTATTTACCCTTCATTGTCTGAGGCTTTCTGCCACTGCCCCATGCATAATTCATGATACCTTTTATGTTTATTAAAAATTGATCACGGGAACATGCTCCCTCTGTTCCTGCAGGCTACAGATACTTCTCTGTCAGACTGAGAATAGATGACTTGCTTTAAAAATTAACTTTAAATCGTCTCTTTCTTTACCTGGGGTTCATTTATTTCCTTCACAAAAGGACTAGAGGTAGCATTACCTAGATGTATTAACTGTTCATTTCCTTTATTATACATTTTGTTAAAAAGCTTATTTTAAAGTCCCCTTTTTCTGGGCATTGACCTTAAAAACACACACACACTCACACACACACACACATACACACATGGCTTATGTCACCTAATTTTTAAAATGCAGATTTTTTAAAGGAGTCATTAAAAAAAATAACAAACCACTAAGATTCTAGAGTCCTCCAAGACAGATCTCATAGCCTACCAAGTCATTTTTTCCCTCTCTGCCCTTTTTGGTCTGTCCATTCCTTTTTTCTCCTCAGATGATTCATCTTCCTTGCCCTTTTTATGTCTTCACTCATGTCTTAAATTTCCTCTACCTGGCATAGATGTTTTTTTTTCTCTTCTTATTTTTTTCCCCTAATTTCTTCCAAAATCCCTTCGTCCTTCTACTTCTCAACTCTATGATCCAAGTTCCTCTCTACAATCCCAAACGCTATAATTTCCCATCACCATTGTCTGGAAATGATGACCCTCCAAGTGAAAGGTTCAGAAAATTGGCATTCCTGGGTAGACCTGAGCTGGATCTGATCATTCTTCTCTTCTCCATGGGAGGGCAGGGGAGAGGCAAAAAGGAGCAGAGATATGAGAGTGGTGGGAAGTAAGCAGAAGTTAGGAAGCACCTAAGAATCTCACAAGATACAATCTGAAAAGGGGTTGTAGGGGACTAAAACCCAAGTGAGTCAAGCCTGAATGTTCCAGCTAGCTCCATCTCTGGTACTTCCAATGCCACCCTGGTATCATTCAGCTTTGCGTCTCTTCTGGGGTTACTTACTGGAGACTGTGACTGGCTACAAACATGAGGGCCTCTTGCTTCTCACGCCCATAACTAATACTTGTAGAGGTCTACCTTCCAGCAGCTCTGGAATCCATTCCTTGAGCCCTATGTCTGTAACCACTTACCACTCTCTCTTGTCGGTCCCAAAACAGTTTCAGAGAGTGGGAGTCTTCAGGTTCAAGTCCTTTCATTCTCAGCCTGCTGCATCTTTTGGAAAGGCAGATCTGCTTCAAGTTCTGGCTTTGGTAAACTGCACCAAAGCAAAGGGCTTTGGCGTCCTGGTGCACAATGGTGGAAAAGCGCCTAAGTTGGGGTGAGAGTGTTTTACAGACACCTATCAAGGGAAGATGAGACATCAGACTCGTGTCAACAACTGTACTCTAAGCCACTAACCTCCCCCCAATAAAACGATTTTAAAAAATCCTCCTTCTATTACATCTGATATCAAATCTAATCTTTTAAATTTTTTATTTATTTATTTACTAATGAGAGGGATAGGAGGAGAGAGAGAAAGAGCCAGACATCACTCTGATACATGTGTTGTCAGGGATTGAACTCAGGACCTCATGCCTGAGAATCCAAAGCCTTATCCACTGCGCCACCTCCCAGACCACATTAAATCTAATCTCACCATGGTTTACCAGGCCTTCAACATGTGGCAAAGCCCAGTAGATTTGACTCCCCTCTGCCCTCATCTAAGCACACCCATCTAGTTCTAATCATGCACTCTATTCTCTAGCCACTCAGACTTTTGCTCAGCTCTACAGAAGCTCTACACTTCTGTCTCCTGCCTACAAACATTCTGTTCTTGTGCCAGCAATCTGTTTCACCCCCTCTTCAGGATAAAGCAGCCATGCAGTCCAGCCCTGGGTTAAGTATCCTTTCTAACGTCCTCTTACAGCACCTTGCACTCCTTCCATCCCATCACACAGTACAGTGAATAGTCATTTCCTGCGTCCTGCTTCCCGGTGTTTCCCACAGGCTGTAGCTCCATGAGGTAAGGGGCCATCACTGTCTGATCACTTTCTGTCATACAGCATTCACTCAGTGAGTATCAGTTGACTGAATAATGACTGTGGGGGTGGCCCAGGTGGTGGCATATATGAGGTTCCAAGTTTGACTACTCAACATTGCATCTACTAGAGTGATGCTCTGGTTCTCTTTCTCACAAATAAATACATATACACACAATTCGTTTTTAAAATAAAAACAGTTATATGGATTCAAAAGAACGACTGTGAGGCAGTCTAGTTTATTGGTGGTCTCCAGTGAACCTCTTACGTAGTCTCCCCCCATCTTGTGATTTGTTCTAGCCAACAGAAAGTTATCAAAACGACTGGTGGTTTGGGGCCTGAGCTTCAAGAAGACTCGGAGGCTTCTGCTTTATGATTTCAGCTACTGTGTAAAAAAGCCTAGTGACTGGGGTTGGGCAGTAGTGCAACTGTTAAAACTCCCAGTCTCCACCCGCAAAGGGGAAGCTTCACAAGCAGTGGAACAGGCTGCAGGGTTCTCTCTCTCGGGCTGGCTCTCTCTCCCTCTCTCTACACCCTATTTTTCTCTATATTTATCATAATAAAAAATGTATACCTATGTTCATAGCAGCACAATTTTTAATAGGCCAAACTTGGAAGTAACCAACAACAGATGAGTGGCTAAGAAAGTTATATGTGCAATGAAATACTACTCAGCTGTTAAGAATGATGAAATAAACTCCTTTGCCTCATTTTGGATGCAGCTTGAAAGAATCGTGTTAAATGAGATAAACTAGAAAGAGAAGGATGGATATGGGATGATCTTACTTGCAGGCAGAACTTAAGAAGCAAGAACAGAAAGGGGAAACACAAAGTAAGACTTGGACTGGGTTTGGTATATTTCACCAAAGCAAAGGATTCTGGGGAAGGAGGAAAGGGAAGGGGACTAAATAGATGAATAAACAGGAAGATGGAATTATTTTTCAGAATAAAGTTTCACGCAAAGAAAAGGCACCACTTCTCATAGGCAGATCCAAGAAAACAGAAACAGAATTAAAAATAAACAGAGGAGCGTACACCACCAGCTTCCATTGATAACATATCATACTTTTCCTCTGCCATGTTCTTTGTTTCTGGGGGGGTTTGGGGTCCTGGTGCATGGTGCAGTTGGGGGTGACAGTGTTTTGTAGACACCTATCATGGTGAGATGAGAAACTGTACTTATGTGTCAATAACTGTACTATAAACCATTAACCCCCAATAAGGTGATACTAAAAATAATAATAGTATTTTTTAAGTCCAGTGACCTTGCTGACAAGACCATTAGGAAAGACTACACAGAAAAGCCATTTGGAGAGAGAGACAGAAACACACACAACATGGAGAAAGAGAGAAACTCAACCATCCCTATGTTTTAGCTAAGTCCTGCCTCAGCTAAGCCGTCCTGAGTGCAGATCCAGACTGCTCACAGACAAGAACAATGCCTGGTGGAGATCAGCCCTGGCTGCAGCGTTGTGAACAAGTAAAGTAACTATTGTTTTAAGCTATTAATCTTTGTGATGCTTCTTACACAGCAACATGATACTGCGATCAACTAAATAAGTGATTACAATGGAAGATGGAATTATTTCTCAGCAGGAAGTTTCATGCCAAGGAAAGGCAACGCTTCTCACAGGCAGACCCAAGAAAACAGCAACAAAACTCAAAAAGAAACAGAAGAGAACACACCACCACCAGCTTTCATTTGCAACACATCATAGTTGCCTTTGTCATGTTCTTTGGTTTCAAGACATTTTCCAATGAAAAGATTTTCCTTTTATTTTCTTTTCAAAGGAAAAAAAAAAAACAAACAAATGTCTTAATCAGTCATGAAAATGAAGGAGTTCAGCCTAGGAGGCAATGTGATCATTAACACACGGATGGAAACTAGCCTGTGGCCAGCCCATCCTGCTGTTCCATTTCCTCTTACTCAACAGCAGTTTAGATCCACAGCTGTGGATGTGGGCACTGCAAACCTGATGCACTGGGGACAGGGGGAGGGGAGAGTGTGCTGAAACACTGAACTAAGCACCAAAAGCTGAATGTGAAAATCACCCATCAAACAGAACTGTCAAATGTGACTAGTAGATTAAAATGACTAGTAGAAATAGAAGTTGCTAAACTTTTAGTCCAGACATCTAATCAGTCTCCCCTCCCTCTCTCTCTCTCTCTCTCCCTCCCTCTCTCTCTCTCTTCCCCCTGGACACACACACACACACACACACACACACACACACACTAACATAACCTCGAATATAGATAAATTATTATTTTTTTAAGTAATCAGCAGAATGAGGAGCAAGACTGCTAAATTTATAGTGGCTTGATAGGACCTTGGACTCCTGCTTCTAATAATTACTGCTCTTTCAGAAAGAAAAAAAGATTTGTTATATAAGAACTATGTAGTCTAAGCAAGACATCTGCCTTTTGTAAAGGTCTTTCAAAGGTCAAAACTATTTTCTAGTAGTTTATACTCAAGACTAGTGTTTTCAGTTTTCTGAGCGATCTCTTATACGTACCATTACCAATGTACTTTTTGAAATCTATTGTCTACGGCCACACCACCCTGAACACGCCCGATCTCATCTGAAATATATCCTATCTCTTTTAAAGCTAAGCTCAATTAATCTGAGGCGGTAGGAGCTAACATAGTAAAGAAGTAACTTTAGGAAAGATCTGGTAGTGTGTGTGCTGCATCTTTAGCAAGTGAAATATCAGTTTCCTGTGTTTGCAAAGCTCTAGACAGTGAGAGAAACTGCCCTTGGCTACAAAGGTCAATGTCCTGTCATCTGGTAAAACTGAGAATGAGCCCTTTTAAAACACTGCTCTGAGAGTGGAATCTAGATGTTTTTTTAATGGAAAATATTTCTCATTCTTTTTTTTCTTTCCTTTAATGAGGGTGCTCTGTGAATATGTATCACTTATTACCAATTCCTGGGACCCAGCCCATCTGAGAATGGGAAAACTTGTTCTCTAACTTTTCCTCTTTCATGGGTAGCTTTTGATGGAAGCACTGAATAGAGAGGACAGGATACACAGACAGTGAAATTCATCAGAGTGCCCCATGTTTACCTTGCAGGGCAGACAACAGGCTGGCACAGGAGCAATACATGTTTGCAAATGAAGGAACCTAGGAGATTATCTTGTTCTAGTACATCATCTCCCATACAAGGAAAGAAGCAACACAGGTGCCTTGCAGCAAAGACGGGGACTCATTCTCCTACCGTGCCAGTCATTAGACATGATTTTAGTTGGTGGGTATTTGAATAATGCTTATTACTATGGGGATGATGAAGCCAGAGGAGTAATATCAAGAAAGGGCAGGTGATTCCATTAGTGGTAGGGGTGGGACTAGGATTCTGCAAGCAAGGCAAAACAAAACAAAAAACAAAAAAAAAGGTCATCAAGGAGTTGGGCAGTGGTGTACCTGGTTGGGTACACAGGTTTCCATGTACAATGACCCGAATTCAAGACACGGGTCCCTACCTGCGGGGAGTGGGAGCTTCACAAATGGTAAAGCAGGGCTGCAGGTGTCTCTCTTTGTCTCTCCCTCTCTATCTCCCCCACCTCTCTCAATTTCTCTCTGTCGTACCAAATAAAAGGTGGGCAGAGAGGGAAAAAAATGGCCAACAGGAGTGGTGCACCATTAAGCAGGTCCTGAGTCCCACTGATAACCTGTGTGGCAAGAGGGAAAAAAAAGGAAAAGAAGAAAAGAGACCATCAAGAACTGAAAGTGAGCGTCAAGGGTTAGGGGAGGACAGGGAGGAAGGAGCTAATCCAGGCAAAGACGTGAGTGCCCCTGCAGCTGACACAAGCCCCACAGTGTTTTTTTTTTTTTTTTTAATATTTACTTATTCCCTTTTGTTACCCTTGTTTTATTGTTGTAGTTACTATTGATGTCGTTGTTGTTGGATAGGACAGAGAGAAGTGGAGAGAGGAGGGGAAGACAGAGAGGGGGAGAGAAAAGCAGACACCTGCAGACCAGCTTCACCGCTTGTAAAGTGACTCCCCTGTAGGTGGGGAGCCAGGGGCTCGAAACCCACAATTGTTTTATCAAGTGATTCAGAACTACAGGAAAGTTGAGGCAATGAACCAAGTTCATGTAGAACAAAACTACAGAATTCCCCAAGCATGCTATGTCCTTGAAATAGGCAAAACAGTTTATGGGGTCTTGGAAAAGTCTGGGATCGTTTATACTGGGTGGAATCCTTTTTTTTTTTTTTTCTTTCACCAAAGGCCATTTGGCTATTTGTGACATCATTCTAGGACCATGCAAACTTATCAACTTATAAATTAGCCCTTAATGTTGCTATGAAAAAAGTTCTGGCTGCCTTGGTAGGGCCAGACCAAACGATTTCCGCCTGCAGGACGGCTGTTTTACACCATGTCCTGGAGGAGGTTGGAGGGGGGATGCTCACAGAACACCATCTAAGGCAGGATACAATTTTTAAATTTTTTTATCTGAGGGAGGGAAAGGAAGGAAAGAGGAGAGACACTACCACAGCACTCCACCATCCATGGAGCTCCTCTCATTGCCATTCACGGTGTTCATGTGGAGCTGGGGCTTGAATTTATGGCACGACAAAGTGCTTACTCTACTAAAAGATGAGCTAATTGCTGGTCCCAAAGGATAACTGCATTTAAGACAGAAAATTATCAGTAAGTTAACAACTCTTTTCAACAACGAAGGTCCAGTTTTCAGCTTGTATGATTAAAATCCATGGCTGTCTCGGAAGAAAGGCAGTATTTAACAAAATCATTTAGTGTTTGGCAAAATTTTGCTGGCATTCTAGAAGCAGACTAGAAAGAGAGCAGCTTTAAAAAAAAATCTACCTCCAGTCATTCTGGGAGATGAGCTGCAGAAGCGATGGAAATGGAATAAAAAGCTCCGAGTTGTATTTCAGCAGCCTGAGCACAAGGAGCAGTTTTTGAACAGGAAGGCTCTTCCAGACTCAATTTCTGCCCTGCAGATGACAAAACTGAGAACTCAGGTGCAAGGAGACAAGTTCAAGGTCGTATTTGCAACTGTGGGACTCATTTTTCCATCCAGCATTTTTCCACTGGACCATGTTTGACTAACAACAGGCTCTGAGAAGCCAATTTCCCAACGATGACGTTATCTGTGTATATTTAGCTGAACTTTCTTACAATCAACTTGAGCACAGTCTTCACAAGGCATTCCAAGTGGGGGGCATTTCTACTGTGGCCTAGGGCGAGGGTGAACCACATCCTGGTCTGCCTGGGACAGCCTCCGTGTGGGCCTGTTGTCCCAGCATAATAATTAATAGTGTTCCCTCACTTCTCACAAGTGTCTGGAGTCAGATGGGAAACTACAAAGCATTCTTTGTGCTTTTCCTGGGAGGAAAAAGGAGATCTAGAGTAGAACTGGCTCCTGAGAAGTTGGTGGATGGGTTTGGAACTAAGAGAAATGTGACAGCTATTTTCAAGTATTTATAGGCCTGTCATACGCTGATAAAGTTAGATCATACTGTAGCAAAATTAAGACATTCCGTATGGATCACCATGGGGAAACCACAGCAGTGACATGTCTCTTCAGCGTTAGGAAATGCACGCTAGGGCTAGCGAGATAGCTCGCCCCAGAGGGATCCCGCTTTGTCACACACGTAGCCCTCAAACACCACCCTGTCGGTCTTGCTTGTGGCTCTTGTTGCTACTAGTTAACTTGCCGGAGCATCTAAGCAAAATATTAATTATCCAAGCATCAATTAATATTCTAAGTAGTTGTTTCCTGATTTTCCTCCTCTAGAGCATAAATGCCACAGAGACAGGCACAGTCTTAAGTCCCAAAGTGCCACACGAGGCAAAACCAGAATGCAGAAGGGGGGAGGTTGAGGGGTGACGACCTTGAACAGGTGGGTTCAATTCTGTTGGCCAGCATGAGCCTGGGATCTGGGGTTCTGTCCGAGGCAGGAGCGTCCCTGAGGGAAGGAAGAGAGTAAACTGTCCTCCATTTGCTCAGCAGAGAGAGGCCATACAGCACCCAACTTGGGCCTAATACTTGAGCCTTGATGGGAGGGTAGGCCTGTATTCAGGAACCCTTTACTTGAGCCGATGTTTCTCAAGGCAGTGTGAAAGGCACCTAGCAGAGTCCCACAGAGATGGGGGTTTCAAATAAACTTTCCTAGAGCTAGGGAGGCAGCATAATGGTTATGCAGAAAACTGCCATGTCTGAGGCTCTGAGGTCCCAAGTTTAATGCCCAGCACTACCATACACCAGCTGAGCAGTGCTCTGGTTTCTCTCTCTCTCTGTCTCTGATTAAATATAAATAAAATGCTAAAAAGAATCAACCTTCCTAATTATGCTTCTGTAAAATGGCAAAGTCCAGCTGATTTAAGACAAACAAGAGAAGGGCGGCCACGTGGTAGCGCACCAGGTTAAGCACACATAGTAGGAAGTACAAGGACCCGCAAAAGGATCCTGGTTCGAGCCCACGGCTTCCACAGCTTCACAAGCTTCCTACAGCTTCACAAGCAGTGAAGCTAGTTTGCAGGTGCCTATCTATCTTTTTCTCCCTCCTCTCTCAATTTCTCTTTGTTTTATCCTATAAAAAAAAATATGAAAAACAGCCTCCAGGAGCAGTGGATTTGTAGTGCAGGCACCAAGCCCCAGTGATAACTTGGAGGCAAAAAAAAAAAAAAAAAAAACCAGCCACGAAGGGCAGAAATCTATATCTGGAACTGCAAACATAACTGTACCCAGGCAGAGCTAATCTGAGCATCCTGAAATAGGGAGACTGGAAGTGTGAGGTTCCGATAAGTATTTCTATCTTCATGTCATTTTTGATTTCTAGCCATTCACAGCAGCAACTTAGATGAAACAAACCAGAGTTCTAAACATGCCTTCTCTAAAGAGAGTAAGAGCACTGCTTAGAGCAGAAAGCTCTGCACAGAACAAAAGAATGTGGCCTCTACTAAGAGACTCTTGGCATGCATCACCTCCCTACTGTCTGAATTTCCAGAGATTTCTTTTTTTCCCAGAAAGTATTTTGAAGGACTACTTCAGTTTTTTATGAGTACATTGAAGCAGTAGCTTTAATAAGTGTGGACAAATATTTATAGGACCCTCATGACTCAAGATTTCAGCTGTCGGAAGGATATCTCTCCTTTACAAACTAGTTTTTAAATTTTAATATCAGTGGGGGACTGAGGTAGGAAAGAAGTTTAGAGACAAACTGAAAGGGGAACCAAAAGTAGAAACATGTCCTTTTCAGTAGCCTTTCCCAAGAATTAAGGTTTGAAGTAAAGAGAGGGTAGGAGGAAATAAGGCCCATTTCTAGGAGACAGGGTCACAGTTGCGTTTTGTGACTATGATTGAGTTCTAGAAAAAGAAAGACACTCTTGTGATCCAAATGCTGACAGGAATGTCCCTGGTGCGCCCAGTAGAGGGGTCACTCCTCAACTGTCACCCAAACCTCTGAGGAGTTCAAAAAAGGAATGTCAGTAAAGGGTTCACTTGGCAGCAAAGAAATAAAATAAAACGTGTTCCTCCTCAGAGTTGCCGGCCATGTTCCCAGTTGAATTTTACAAAGAATCTTGAAGGCAGCCATTAATTGCCTTCATTTTAACAGATCAGAGAAAGATCACAATAAGTGGAAGAAGAAAATTCTGAATTTGGGGGCCGAGCGGTAGTGCAGTGGGTTAAGCGTACCAAGTGCAAGGACTGGCTTAAGGAACCCAGTTCGAGTCCCCGTCTCCCCACCTGCAGGGGGGTTGCTTCATGAGTGGTGAAGCAGGTCTGCATGTATGTATCTTTTTCTCTCCTTCTCTGTCTTCCCCTCCTCCCTCCATTTCTCTCTGTCCTATCCAACAACAACAACAGCAATAAGAATAACAACAACAAGGGCAAGAAAATGGGAAAAATAGCCTCCAGGAGCAATGGATTCCAAGCCCCAGAGATAACCCTGGAGGCAAAAAAAAAAAAAAAAAAAAAAAACCTGAAGGAAAGAAAAGGAAATTCTGGATTCTATGTCCCCTATCCCCACCCACCCAAGACCCACCCTCCAAGCTTCCAGGCAGAAAGGCGAAGTGACCCTGGATCTCAGAGGAGAAGCAATGAGCTCAGTACTCCTCGGCACTTATTTTATTTCCATCAGGATTTTATTGGTGCTCAGACCCACTGGCTCACCACGGACAAAGCATGGAAATGCACATTGCATGGGTGACTCCAGATATGAAAGTGCATGGTGGTAGGAAGACGCATGCAACTTTGTTTGGTTATGTTTTCCCTCTTTTTCCCACTTATCACCATCCAGCTCCTCGATTTCAGTTGAGCTCAGCAGCACAAGTCCGTTGAAGAATCTAGAAATTGCTTCCATATGTGGGCACAGGAAAGAGTGGACTCACTGGCTGCCTGAGAAGGAAGTTCTGAGCAGCCTCTCTTTCCTGCTAGAAACCGCTTCTCAGGCTCGAGAGAGCCACAGAGTGTTTGTGCTGAAGGAAGTCAGAGGCAACATCTCCAACTTCCCCAGTTTAAGGAAGATGAAGCTGAGGTCCAAGGTCACTCAGACTAGTGACAGAGCTGGAGCTAGAACCTAGGGCTTCCTGCCTTATTCTGAATGCTCTTTGGCCTTTGGCCTTTTTTTTTTTTTTTGCCTCCACGGTTATCACTGGGGCTCGGTGCCGGTGCCTGCACTATGAATCCGCTGCTCCTGGAGGCCATTTTTTCCCTTTTGTTGCCCTTGTTATTTATCATTGTTATCATTGTTGTTATTGCTGTTGTTGTTGCAATTGGATAGGACAGAGAAAAATCGAGAGAGGAGGGGGAGACAGGGAGGAGCGACTCCCCTGCAGGTGGGGAGCCGGGGGCTCGGACCAGGATCCTTAAGCCTGTCCTTGCGCTTTCTGCCATGTGCGCCTAACCCACTGCACTACCATCTGGCTCCCCCGAGAAAATTTATTATCTTAAATAAGTATAAATAGCTAAACAAATTACTAAAACCAAGACAGAAACTGCTAGGTGGGTGAGTCATCCTATGAATGAGTGAATCACACACCCCAGAGCTCAACAACTAGCTACAGCAGAAGCAAAGCACTGACCGTTCTTTGTGGCTATATGCCAGGGCATCCTTTTGAAAGTGTAAACAGCTCTCAGTTCCCAGTCACCCTTAGCTGTTTTCTTTAATGTTGGCCTATGTAAAACCTGAACAAATGTCTACTACAGAGAGCGATCTACCTGATGTTAAATGCGTCACTTTTAGGGCCGTTGCCTTTGCATAAGTTCTTATGTTCTTCAGAAGGTGTGACTTAGAGTTCCACATCACACCCACCACCAAAGTGAAGGTCCTACAGAGGGACCTTCTTATTTAGAGGGAAACCATGCTATCTGAATATTTTTCTCAAGCTGTGCATAGTATTTCCTCCTCCTCTCTGCAAGTCCCTGCTTCTCAGCCCAAGAATTGTTTGAGAGAAGTTCCCGATTATAGTAGCAGGCAAGTCTGCACTGACATGCCTTGGAGTCAAAGGCCAGTACTTGGGACCAGAACCTTATAGAAAACCCAGCTCAGAGGGAGGAGAGGAGCTCCTTCCCCTCTCTCTGCACTAGGACTCAGGCAGGATCTCCATGGCCCCAAGACCCTTTGCAGTCCCAATGCCCTATTAGTGGTGGGCTGCTCCCAAACTTGAAACAAAGACTCCAGTCAGGATCTAATAGAGAGTGATCTGCAAATACCTTCTCTCTATAGAAATCTACCTACTATACAGAAGCTTGTGAGATAGAAAGCTGAATCTCATCTTCTTGAACTGCCTGAACTTAGTGTATACTCTATTTTTTTTTGTCTCCAAGGTTATTGTTGGAGCTTTGGCTGACACTATGAATCCACTGCTCCTGGAGGCCATTTTTTCCATTTTATTGGATAGGACAGAAAGAAATTATGCTTGGTATTTGAGAAAGATCCCAGCTCGAACCCCAGACTCCCCACCTGCAGGGGAGGTCACTTCACAAGCTGTGGAACAGGTCTGCAGGAGTCTATCTTTCTCTCTCTCGAATTTCTATCTCCCCCTCCTCTCTCAATTTCTCTCTGTTCTAGCCAATAAAATGAAAAAAAAGCCACCAGGAGCAGTGGATTCATTAGTGCAGGCACTGAGCCCCAGTGATAACCGTGGAGGCAAAAAAAAGAAAAAATAGTATTATGGGGCCAGGTGGTGATACACCTGGTTGAGTGCACCTGTTACAGTTTGAGCCCCCAGTTCCCACCTACAGGGGGAAAGCTTTGCAAGTGGTGAACTCCAAGATTTCTGGCTGTCGCTATCCAATAAAGATAACTTTAAAAAGTGAATCAAAGAAAATGTATCACAATTCGTAAGAATGGAAATTTATAAAACTTGTTCCTGCTTATTTATAATGGGCCTCAATATTTTTTTTTAAATTATATATTTTATTATTGGATAGAGACAAAGAGAAATTGAGAGCATGGGAGACAAAGAGAGGGAGAGAGACAGAGACATCTGCAGCACTGCTTCACCACTTGTGAAACTTTCCCCCTGCAGGTAGGGACCAGGGGCTTGAACCCAGATCTTACACACTGTAATATGTGTTTTTAACCCGGTGTATCACCGCCTGACCCCCCTTATAAAGGATCTCAATGAAAATATATACTTCTTACTGTGGGATCATGGTCAAGAAAAGTTTCAAAACACTAAATTAGAGAATGCCTTATCACTATAATAATAATGTTATTATTATCATCATCATTATTATGACAGAGACATCACAGCAATGAAGGATCCTTTAATGTGGTGAGGGCCAGGTTCAACCTGAATCAAGCACATGGCAAAGCAGCTATTTTGCCAGCCCAATGCATTTTTAACTTGTGTACCTCTTTTTCAAACATTGCCCAGATGCCATCATCCTTTGCGTCTGTAAATCAAATGTAAAAACAGGGCTCTACTCAGAGCATGTTTCTTTTTGAGTCTTTAACCACCTGTAGTTTCTTACACTGAAATCTTCTCTCTTAAAAATATCCCAGACCCACTATCTTGTTTTTCCTGTACATAGTTCCTTGTCTGTGGTCTCCCCACAAGGACTGAATTTATTCGTGCAATACTTCTACCTCAGACCCTTCTGATGGACCTCAAGGAAGAAAAGACGGAACCCTCTGCCTTGACTTACGTAACAGGGTGAGTTACAGCACACCCTGCCCTCTAGTTCCTCCAAGCAAGGAGGGCAGGGATGGTTTCATTAGAGTTCATTAGTTTGCCTTTGGTCTGGGACAGAAAATATAGAAGAGGGGGCCCCATCTGCACACAGCCCAGCGCTCACTTCCAAACTCCTTGATGGTTCCCCAGGGAGAACTGGAAGCAGTTTGCCATTACCATCTAGGCTGAAGGAGGGAGAGAAATAGCAGTGAGGAAGGAACCTGGATGTAGCTTTGGGGTCTCAAAAGGCAAGGCATGCTTCTAAAACACCATTTTGACCAAGACAAAGCAGGGAGACCACAGACATGTGGCTCAGAAAGTTTTCAGTTTGAATCCTACTTCTGCCTTTGGGTTGTTTTGGTTTTTTTTTTTTTTTCAAAATTTTTTTTTATTTCTTTATTGGGGAATTAATTTTTTACATTCGACAGTAAATACAATAGTTTGTACATGCATAACATTTCCCAGATTATCCATATAACAATACAACCCCACTATGTCCTCTGTCATCCTTCTTGGATCTGTATTCTCTCCACCCACCCACCCCAGAGTCTTTTACTTTGGTGCAATACACCAATTCCAGTTCAGGTTCTACTTGTGTTTTCTCTTCTCATCTTGTTTTTCAACTTCTGCCTGAGAGTGAGATCATCCCATATTCATTCTTCTGTTTCGGACTTATTTCACTTAACATGAATTTTTCAAGGCCCATCCAAGATCGGCTGAAAATGGTGAAGTCACCATTTTTTATAGCTGAGTAGTATTTCACTGTGTATATATACCACAACTTGCTCAGCCACTCATCTGTTGTTGGACATCTGGGTTGCTTCCAGGTTTTGGCTATTACAAATTGTGCTGCTAAGAACATATGTGTACACAGATCTTTTTGGATGTGTGTGTTGGGTTCCTTAGGATATATCCCCAGGAGAGGAATTGCAGGGTCATAGGGTAGGTCCATTTCTAGCCTTCTCAGAGTTCTCTAGACTGTTCTCCACAGTGGTTGGACCAATTGATATTCTCACCAGGAGTGCAGGAGGGTTCCTTTGACCCCACAACCTCTCCAGCATTTGTTGCTGCTACCTTTTCTGATGTATGACATTCTCACAGGAGTGAAGTGGTATCTCATTGTTGTCTTTATTTGCATTTCTCTGACAATCAAAGACTTGGAGCATTTTTTCATGTGTTTCTCAGCCTTTTGGATCTCTTCTGTGGTGAATATTCTGTCCATGTCCTCTCTCTATTTTTGATGGGGTTATTTGTTTTCTTGTTGTTGAGTTTGACAAACTCTTTATTTACTTTGGTTATTAGCCTTTTGTCTGATGTATGGCATGTAAAGATCTTCTCCCATTCTGTGAGGGGTCTCTTGGTTTGGGTAGTGGTTTCTTTTGCTGTGCAGAAGCTTTTTTATTTTATGCAGTCCCATAGGTTTATGCTTGTTTTAGTCTTCTTTGTAACTGGATTCATTTCATTGAAGATGTCTTTAAAATTTATGTGGAAAAGAGTTCTGCCAAGATTTTCCTCTAAGTACCTGATAGTTTGTGGTCTAACATCCAGGTCCTTGATCCACTTGGAATTTACTTTTGTATTTGGTGAAATAGAGTGGTTCAGTTTCATTCTTCTACATGTTTCAACCATTTTTTCCAACACCATTTGTTGAAGAGACTCTGCTTTCCTCATTTCATAGTCTGGGCACCTTTGTCAAAGATTAGATGTCCATAGGTGTGGAGGCTTACTTCTGGGCTCTCAATTCTATTCCACTGATCAGTGTGTCTATTCATGTTTAGTACCAAGCAGTTTGGATGACAATGGCCCTATAATACAATCTGAGATCTGGAAGTGTGATGCCTCCAGTTCTGTTCTTTCTTCTCAAGATTGTTTTTGGCAAATCTAGGTCTTTTCTGGTTCCAGAGAAACATTTGTAGCATTTGTTCTATTCTCCTAAAAAAAAAAAATGTGGCTGGGATCTTGATGGGGATAGCATTGAATCTGAATATGGCTCTGGGTAGTATATTCATTTTGATGATGTTAATTCTTCCAACCCATGAACATGGAATATCTTTCCACTTCTTTGTGTCTTTTTCAATTTCCTTGAGTAGTGACTCATAATTTTCAGTATACAAGTCTTTCACTTCTTTGATTAGGTTTACTCCTAGATATTTTATTGTTTTTGTTGGTATAGTAAAAGGAATTGAGGTCTGAATTTCAACTTCTTCTAACTTAGTGTTTGCACAGAGGAATGCCACTGACTTTTGAATGTTAATTTTGTAGCCTGACACCTTACTGTATTGCCTGATGATTTCCAAAAGCTTCTTGCTGGATTCCTTAGGTTTTTCTTTGTATACTATCATGTCATCTGCAAATAGGGAGAGTTTGACTTCTTCTCTTCCAATCTGTATGCCTTTAATTCCTTGCTCCTGCCTGATTGCTATGGCAAGAACTTCCAACACTGTGTTGAACAATAATGGTGATAGTGGGCAGCCCTGTCTAGTACCTGATGTGAGGGGAAATGCTTCCAGGTTTTCACCATTGAGTATGATGTTGGCTGTAGGTTTGTTATTTATAGACTCCACTATCTTCAGGAATTTTCCATCTATTCCCATTTTTTATAGTGTTTTGATCATAAAGGGACGTTGCATTTTGTCAAAGGCTTTCTCTGCATCTACTTATACGATCATGTGGTTTTTGGTCTCGCTTTTGTTGATGTTGTGGATCACGTTGATTGATTTATGTATGATAAACCAACCTTGCATCTCCGGGATAAACCCCACTTGGCCATGATGAGCAATCTTTTTAATAGACTGCTGGATCCAGTTGGCTAAAATTTTGTTCAGTATTTTCGCATCTATGTTCATCAGAGATATTGGTCTGTAGTTTTCTCTTTTGGTTGTGTCCCTGTCTGCTTTTGGTATCAGGGTGATGTTGGCTTCATAGAAGCTGGCAGGGAGTATTCCAGTGCCTTCAATCTTCTGGAACACTTTTAAAAGTAGAGGTATTATTTCTTCTTTGAAGGTTTTATAGAATTCATTTGTAAAACCATCTGGTCTGAGACTTTTATTTTTGGGAAGGTTTTTTATAACTGTTTCAATTTCATTAGCTGTGATGGGCCTGTTCATGTTATCTAGTTCCTCTTTACTTAATTTTGGAAGTTCATAGGTATCTAGGAAACCGTCCATTTCTTCCACTGCCTTTGGTTTATTATTAGTTCTAGAAGGGTTCCAGGTTCACATCAGAAAAGCAAAAAACCAAAAAAAAAATTAAAAATACATTTAAATATTATATATATAAAGATTCCATACTTGAGGTCCCAGGTTCAATCCTAGATTTCACCAAGGCTGAGTATATCTCTGGTCAAAAATTAAAAGGCAAATAAAACATGAAGGTAACCTGTTGGCCTCTGACCAACAACAATGACCTATGGATCTGAAGTTGGAAAGGTTCCATGGGTAGTAGCAGCACATCAGGTCCATATGCCTAAGGCCCCAGAGGTCCCAGGTTTAATTCCTGGCACCACCAGGAATTAAACCTGAGTAGTATTCTGGTAGCTCTCTCCCTCTCCCTCTCCCTCTCCCTCTCCCTCTCCCTCTCCCTCTCCCTCTCCCTCTCCCTCTCCCTCTCTCTCTTATATAAGTAGTTTTTCTAAGTTAAAGAAAGAAAGAAAGCCCCTGGGGCTGGCGAGCAACACATTGCTCTCTAAGCCTTCTCAGAGGTTTGCAGATTGGATTTAAGAGCAGAGTTGGGAGGCTGGATGGAGACACACCCAGGTGAGTGTACGCATTATCATTTTCAAGGATCTGGGTTCAAGGCCCCAATCCATACCTGCAGGGGGAAGCTTCACAAGTGGTAAAGCAGTGCTGCTTGCAGGTCTCTTTCTATCTCTCTCCTCTATTCCCTCTCCCCTCTCAATTTCTCTCTGTCCTATCAAAAAAAGAAAGAAAGAAAGAGAGGAAGGAAGGAAGGAAGGAAGGAAGGAAGGAAGGAAGGAAGGAAGAAAGGAAGGAAGGAAAAAAACTGCCTGGAGCAGTGGATTCACTGTATAGGCACCGAATTCCAGCAACAACCTTTGTGGCAATTAGAAAGAGAGAAAACAGAGTTGGATTGTTTCTTATTTATTTATTTATTGTTGTTCCAATAGCTTTTTTTTTTTCATTTCAGTTATTATGTTTGAGAGGAGACAGAGAGTGGAGAGGGAGAGGGAGAGAGAGATTCAAAGAGAGAAGTGAGAACAGCACTCTGGTACACATCATGATTGCTGGGGATCTAACCAGGAGCCTCAGGCACACAGTCCCACATTTTGTTAAGATACTTTCCCTGGAGTCAGGCGGTAGAGCAGCAGGTTAAGTGCACATGGCGCAAAGCGCAAGGACTGGTATAAGGATCCTGGCTCGAGCCCCAGCTCCCCACCTGCAGGGGAGTCGCTTCACAGGTGATGAAGCAGGTTCTGCAGGTGTCTATCTCTCCCCCTCTCTGTCTTCCCCTCCTCTCTCCATTTCTCTCTGTCCTATCCAACAATCATAACAACAATAACAATAAAAACAAGTGCAACAACAAGGGCAACAAAAATAAAAAAGGAAAATTGGCCTCCAAGAGCAGAGGATTTGTGGTGCAGGCACCAAGCCCCAGCAGTAACCCCGGAGGCAAAATAAATAAATAAATAAATAAAGACCATATATATTGCCAGCAGAGAAATCGCCACTAGAGGGGCCAGGTGGTAGCGTACCCAGTTGAGCGCACACATTGCAGTGCACAAGGACCTGGGTTCAAGCCCCTGTCCCCACCTGCAGGGGGAGAGTTTCCCAAGGGTGCTGGTATCTCTCTATCTCCCCCTCCTCTCTCAATTTCTCTTTGTCTCTATCCAATAGTAAATAGATAAAAATTAAAAAGAGAAATCACCATCAGAGATGACAGTGCTTGGGGACCTGAAGGGAGAGGAAGAGGAAGTACCACTCTCCCTTGATAATCTAGAAAGGGTATTTTGGGCAAGAATATTCAAAGTCTTTGCAGGAGTTGTGGGAAAGGCCACTTAAATTTTTTTTACAAGTTTTTAAAATGTTATTTGTTTATTATTGTTAGAGACAGAGAAATTGAGAGGGAAGGGGGAGCTAGAGAGTGAGAGAGACAGAGACACCTGCAGTACTGGTCTCCACTAGTGAATCTTTCCCCCTGCAGGTGGGGACCAGGGGCTTGAACCCACATCTTTGCTCACTATAATGTGTGCCCTTAACCAGGTGCACTCTGCCCCTTAAGTTTCTTCTCTGCCTTTCCGATTTGGCTTTCCCCCAAGTTCTCTTACTGTGGGTGAGATCACCAGACCAGCGCTGAAATCAGTTCCAGTTATTTTGCAGCCTCCTCTGATCCCAACATTAAGACAGTTTATTTATTTATTTTTATATATTCTTTCTTTTAAATTTTAGTTTTATTTACTTATTTTGAATAGAGACAGAGAAACTGAGAGAGAAGGGAGAGCCAGAGAGGGAGAGAGACACTTGCAGCACTGCTTCACAGTTCATGAAGCTTCTTCCTCCCTGCAGGTAAGGACCAGGGGCCACCTTGAATCTGGGCCCTTGAACACTGTAGCATGTGCACTCAACCTGCTATGCCACCACCCCTTTGGCAGTCTAGAGGTGGGCTACACAGCTCTGAAAGCTCTCTCAACCCTGATTCTGCCTCTGTCTGATAGAGCTGACTTCTCCATTTTTGCTTGTGGCGAACCTGGGTCATAGATCTATAGGTACTAAGGTCATCTGAAGCTGTCCTTGCCCACAGAAATGTCTGAGCAGTCCCAATGGTTCTGGCCCCAGTCTTAGGGAGTCTTGCCTCCCGTTGTGGTTGCTGAAGATGCAGAACTCCCAGGGAGGCCCCTGCAGGCTGCCAGGACCTCTCCCAGGAAGGGTTTAACATTCTCTACCACAGCAATAAGCAAGATCCCTGCAGTTTGCAGGCCTCTCTGACTCCAAGGCCAACACAGCCATGACTTGGCTGGGGTCAGACTGTTTGACAGCTGCTCTGAATAGCTGGGTTTTGAAATACACTTTTCTTTGAACAAAGGAAGTAGTCGTTTTCCTCTTGCTTGATAAACTCTGCTCTGAACCAAAACAGCTGACTTGAGCACGGTAGAAGGGACGCATCTGCTTCTACCAGAGATGGTCTAGGCGGCAGGGTCAAGACTGCAAACGCCCCAGGAGCAGCTGCCATTTGCACACTGCCTCTCCTTGCCCTCACTGAGAATAATGTGTGCTGTACTGAAAGTGGCTTCCATTTACGCCGTCACATCTTTAAAGGCAAAGTCATGGTCCTGCCCAGAAACAGACCACTCTATGTTTCACTTTATATATAATTTGTCATCAGGGTTATCACTGGGGCTTGGTGTTGACACTATGAACTCACTGCTCCTGGTGGCCATTTTTTTTTCCTTTTTTCTATTTTGTTTGATAGGACAGAGAGAAACTGATAGGGTGGGGTGGGGAGGAGACAGAGGGGGAGAGAAGCAGAAAGACATCTGCAGCCCTGCTTAACTGCTTGTGAAGCTTCCCCAAAGCAAGTGGAGAGCAGGGGGCTGAGCCTGGGTCCTTGTGCTGTATGTGCTCAACTAAGTGTCACCGCCCAGCCCCACTTATGGGATAATGTCATGCAGTCTTAAGAAGGGCAGAAAAAAAATAACTAGCACTGGAATCCAGCAGGCCTGGATGCTCATCTCAATTCCGCTGCCACTAGCAGCTGCCCTGCAGTAAGTCAGCTCACTTTCTAGGCTTCTGTTCCTTCATCTCCCAAATGAAAGGCTGAGCAAAATGGTCATCTTCACTTTGCTTCCCAGCTCGAACATTCTCAACAAAGGGTCTACGATTCTTGCAGTGCTGAAGATCAAACACAAGGCTTCACACAAGTACATTACCACGAAATCACTTTTCCTGGGCAACTTTTTAAAAAATATTTATTTATTTATTCCCTTTTGTTGCCCTTGTTGTTTTATTGTTGTAGCTATTACTGTTGTTATTGATGTCGTTGTTGTTGGATAGGACAGAGAGAAATGGAGAGAGGAGGGGAAGACAGAGAGGGGGAGAGAAAGATAGACACCTGCAGGCCTGCTTCACCGCCTGTGAAGAACTCCCCTGCAGGTGGGGAGCCGGGGGCTCGAACCAGGATCCTTACTCCGGTCCTTGCACTTTGCGCCATGTGTGCTTAACCTGCTGCACTACCGCCCAACTCCCCCTGGCCAACTCTTTTTCCATTTTTAGGATAAGTGAGAGAGAACCAGATGGGGAGAAGGAGAGAGATAAAAACAGAGAAAGCGAGTGACAGAGAGAGAGAGAGAGGGCAAAGCACCCCTCCGCCTCTATGCAGATTTCCTTGTGGCTCCCATGTGGTGCTAGGGATAGAACCCAGAGCCTCACGGCTGCCGCATGACTCCCCAGACCCCCCCCAAAAAGTGCTGCATTTACAGTTTAGCACTATACTCTTTCCCCACAGTTTGAATGAAACATGTTATTCACTTATTCTTTTTAAAAAATCTGTATTTTCTTTTTTTTTAATTTATTTACTTATTGGATAGAGACAGAGAAATCAAGAAGGGGGAGAGAGAGAGGGAGAGAGACAGAGACACCTGCAGCCCTGCCTCACCACTTGTGAAGCTTCCCTCCTGCAGGTGGGGAGCAGGGGGCTTGAACCTGGGCCCTTGCGCACTGCAACATGTGCACTCAACCAGGTGTACCACCGCCCAGCCCTTTGCTCATTTATTCTTGGGGATATAATATGGCACCAGTTGATGACCTCAGTGCGTCAGGCAGCATTTGTGACACTCGAGAATTATTTTTCTTTCTCATTAGAGACACTAAGGCTTAGAGGGGTCATTTAGAATGTATATCTGAACTATGAGATGGTCTCACTCATGTGTGGAATCTAGAGAACTGACGTGCATGAACTTGCAAACAAACCAACCAGCCAGAAGCGAGCAAAGTGTTTCTAAGACTTGTGAGAACTATGGTGGTTCTCTTTGGGAGGTGGGAGGTTTGAGAACACAAAACACTGGTGGTGTGAGTAGTGTGGAACTATACACAGCAGCCTCCCAATCTTGTATCCCACTATTAATCACAAGTAAAAAAATGGGGCAGAGGGAAGAATGTGTGTCTGGAATGCCTATCGGGCGATAACTGGCAGACTCTCAGAGCAACTGCTGGCCTGGCATTCACCGCTGTGCTGGTGGACAGCTCTGGCTGTCCTTGCCATAGGAGCTGGTGGCACTGACCTACAAGCCTGCGGGGCAACGGGAACAGAAAGCCCAGGTTACTTCTCCAGAGCACAGCATTGATGGTAAACCACCTGTTTAAAAAAACAAAACTGAGGCCACCTAGGCCTGTTACAATTCAATGGCCTTTACTGATGAGGCAGATGGGGTAGTCAGGCTCAGAGTTACTTACTTTGGGTAAACAGTTATTTACTTTGTGAATAACTGTTTTACTTTGTGAATCTGTGAACTTGGGTAAGGAAATTAGCCTCAAACTCCACCTCTGTAAAATGAAGATCACAGTGCCTGCCTTCTGAAGTTGTTACTCAGACTCAGAGTAACACGGAGACCACGCAGAGCATTATCTGAACACACAGTAAACAATATCTATGTTACACGCTATTATTACTTGCCCAAAGATGATTACTAGAATTTTGAAGAGGAATACCTCATCCCTAACTTATGTGAGCTAACATGAGAATGGGGGCTTTTTATTTCCATTTTAGTTTGTGTTCTTTATTTATTTTGCTTGTTTGTTTTGTTTTTACCAGATCACTGCTCAGCTCTGATTTATGGTTTATGGTGGGGATTGAACCTGAGCCCTTGGAGCCTCAGGCATGAGAGTCTTTTTGCATAACCATTATGCTATCTCCTGCATCCCCGTTATATTTAATTAATTAATTTTATTTATTTGTTTATTTTACCAGAGCACTGATCAGCTCTGGTTTCTGGTGGTGTTGGGGGGAGGGGGAGTAGAGAGTGGAGGGATGTTGAACCCAGGACTTGAGAGCCTCAGGTGTGAGAGTCTCTTTGCATAACCATTATGCTATCAACCCCTACCACTCCCACCCCCACTTTAGTATTATGTTAAAAGAGTTGATTTGTTTCTAAAGGGAGACCACAGCTTAGTCCAGCCCACCAAGTTTCCATTATTTCCTGGGCCCTCACCCTGCAGCCCATCAACACAGGATTTCTTGCTTCTGAGGAGAAAGAGTTATGATTGGGCCCTCCTCAATCGCTATCGAACAGGCCATGGCCAGTGCGCTGCTATGTTCCATCGCTGGGGAACCAGAGACGACCCGAACTGCCCCTGCGGCTACAGACAGACTATGACCCACATAGTCAATGACTACCACCTCTCCAGATTCAAAGGAGGTCTCGAAACTGTACATCAGGCTCAACCTGACGCTGTTGACTGGCTACAGAAGAAGGGCAAACGCTAGAAGAAGAAGAAGAAGGAGAAAGAGTTAAGATCCCTACTAGGGAAAGAGAGAGGCAGACTGGGAGTATGGACCGACCAGTCAACGTCCATGTTCAGCGGGGAAGCAATTACAGAAGCCAGACCTTCCACCTTCTGCAACCCACATCGACCCTGGGTCCATCCATGCTCCCAGAGGGATAGAGAATGGGAAAGCTATCAGGGGAGGGGATGGGATATGGAGATTGGGTGGTGGGAATTGTGTGGAGTTGTACCCCTCCTACCCTACGGTTTTGTTAATTTATCCTTTCTTAAATAAAAAAAAAATTGTAACAGAGCAGAAAAAAAAAAAAGATCCCTGTCCCCTCACTGCCTGCCTTCCCATCTCACTACTAGATGCCTCTCCCTACAAGTCAGAACCATCAGACACTTTCCCCTGTGATCTCTGCTGAAATCCGTACTCTCTCCACTACTATAGTCTTTTCTCTTTCCCTCCTCCCTTCTGTATCGCTACGGTCAGAGCTAAGAAGCATTATGGGGATTCATTCTCTCTTGATCTGAACTGAAACTCAGCATTTTCTCCAGATTACAATATGATTGGGGGATTCTCTTGCGCACTTGTCCTCAAGTTCAAAGTTGCAGATAGAAAGAACTGGCCCCTGTAAAGCAGAAAGTCCACAGGCACACCATCTACCAGTGTGCCAGTACAGAATTGTTCCATCTACGACCGGAAGCCCTGCAAGTTAGCATCAATCTCAAGAAGCAAGAGCAGAGCACAATTTGAATACCATCCAAGACGGTCTGCCTCAGCAAAAAATAGCAATGTGTTGTTCTTCAATCTAGGGGTAAGAAACACAAACTAAGGGTCCCAGGCGATGGTGCATCAGGTAGAGTGCCCATGTTACCATGTACAAGGACTCGGGCTCAAGCCGCTGATCCCCACCTGTCGGAAGGAAGTTTCACAAGTGGTGAAGCAGTGTTGCAGGTGCCTCTCTTTCTCTTTCCCTCTCAATTTCTCTGTCTCTATTTAAGAGAGAGAGAGAGAAGAGGAGAGGAGAGGAGAGGAGAGGAGAGGAGAGGAGAGGAGAGGAGAGGAGAGGAGAGGAGAGGAGAGGAAGAAAGAAGGAAAGAGAGAGGTGGGGGAGGAAGGGAGAGAGGGAGGATGAAAGAGAAATGGCCGCCAGGAGCAGTGGATTTCTCGTGTAGGAACCAAGCCCCAGAAATAATCCTGGTAGCATGAAAGAAAGGAAAGAAGGAAGGGTGGGAGGGAGGGAGGAAGAAGGAAGGAAGGAAGGTAGGAAAGTAGGAAGGAAAAACGAAAGAAAGGAAGAAAGAAAGAAAGAAAGAAAGAAAGAAGGAAGGAAGGAAGGAAGGAAGGAAGGAAGGAAGAAAGAAAGAAGGAAAGAAAGAAAGGAGAGAGAGAGAGAGGATAAGAGACTCAATCAGCAATGGTCACAACTACCAACCAAGGGTACAGGCAGAACCCCCAGGGCAAAGCTCCACCGGCGGCCTCTCACTGACCACCAGCATGACCGACAGCACAGGCACATATCCTCTAAAGCCAACACTGACAGTCACCGGCCTACACTGTGGCATCTGAGCGCCAGAGTGAACAGTGACCTCTACGCACAAACTGCACAGGCAAAGGCACAAAAGCTGCAGCACCCCCTACTCTCTCAATTTCTCTCTGTCTTATCCAGTGGGGAAAAAAGGTCACCAGGAGCAGTGGGTTTGTACTGCAAGCACTGAGCCCCAGCAATAGCCCTGGAGGCAAAAAAACAATAATTAAATAAAAAGTACATTTTTTTTCCTCCAGGGTTATTGCTGGGCTCGGTGCCTGCGCCATGAATCCACCGCTCCTGGAGGCCATTTTTCCCCCTTTTGTTGCCCTTGTTGTAGCTTCGTTGTGGCTATTATTATTGCCCTTGTTGACGCAATTCGTTGTTGGATAGGACAGAGAGAAATGGAGAGAGGAGGGGAAGACAGAGGGGGAGAGAAAGACAGACACCTGTAGACCTGCTTCACCGCCTGTGAAGCGGCTCCCCAGCAGGTGGGGAGCCGGGGGCTTGAACCGGGATCCTTACACCGGTCCTTGCGCTTAACCCACGTGCACTTAACCCACTGCACCACCACCCGACCCCCAACAAGTAAATTTTTAAAAAAGAAGAAACAGAAGAAGTTTTGATGTTGTAGTGTCTCCTCCTCTATCTGAATGAATGAAAAATGTGGCCAAATCAGTGAAATCACACATGCGTAAGGCCCTAGTTACACACACACATATACGCACACACCACCACCACCAAAAACAACAAACTGCATTGTTTAGATAGTGCCTTATTTGAAGATGGTAAGTCTGTCCCTTCACAGGCACTGAACACATTCTATGCTCAGTCGTCTCATCTTATAGATTACTCTTTCTTCTTCTTTTCTAATAGTTTATTTTTTTAATATTTATTTATTCCCTTTTGTTGCTCTTGTTTTTCATTGTTGTTGTAATTATTATTGTTGTTGTTATTGATGTCATCGTTGTTGGATAGGACAGAGAGAAATGGAGAGAGGAGGGGAAGACAGAGAGGGGGAGAGAAAGACAGACACCTGCAGACCTGCTTCACCGCCTGTGAGGCGACTCCCCTGCAGGTGGGGAGACCGGGACTCGAACCGGGATACTTAGGCCAGTCCTTGCACTTTGTACCACGTGAGCTTAACCAGATGCGCTACTGCCCGACTACTTTAAAAAAAAAAAAAAGAACCACCACCAAAAGACTCTGTCTCATCCTCCCCCCCCAGTGAAGCTGAGCACCCACCCTCACCCTCCACCCAGAGATTTTTACTTTGCTGCCCTACTCCAAACTCAGTCAGATCCTGCTTTGACTTTCCCTTTCTATTCTTCTTTCTCGACTTCTGTTGATGAGTGGGATCATCCCATACTCATCTTTGTCTTTCTGACTTAGCTCACTTAACAGAATTCCTTCTCGCTCCATAATAACAGAGACTAACTATAACAGCTCCATAAAAACACTGTATAAGCTTAAGGTGTACAATGTGCTGATTAGCTGTACTTATGCTTTGTGGTATGACTATTGCTGTAGCCTTAGCTAAGATCTCCATTATTCTACTACATAATTATCATCCCTATTTTTTTTGTAAGAACATCTATTCTCTCAGCAACTTTCAAGTAGATTCTTTTTTTGTTGTTGTTGTTTTTTCCTCCTCCAGGGTCATTGCTGGGCTCGGTGCCTGCACCATGAATCCACCGCTCCTGGAGGCCATTTTTTCCCCTTTTTGTTGCCCTTGTTGTAGCTTCCTTGTGGTTATTATTATTGCCCTTGTTGACACAATTCGTTGTTGGATAGGACAGAGAGAAATGGAGAGAGGAGGGGAAGACAGAGAAGAGGAGAGAAAGATAGACACCTGCAGACCTGCTTCACCGCCTGTGAAGCGACTCCCCTGCAGGTGGGGAGCCGGGGGATCGAACCGGGATCCTTACGCCGGTCCCTGCGCTTTGCGCCACATGCGCTTAACCCACTGCGCCACCGCCCGACCCCCTCAAGTAGATTCTTAACTGTAACCACAGTGCAGTGCATTAGATCCCTAGAAGTGACTTATTTTCTAACTGTACGTTTGTAACCCCTATCCCCCAACACCTCCCTAGTCTAGTTCCCTTCCCAATTTCCTGGTAACTGCTATCAACTGTTTCTGTGAATGCAACTTTTTCACACTGCACATGTAAAGCATGTCATATAACACTCTCAAGCTTCATCCATGTTATTGCAGAAAGCAGGATTTCCTTTTTTCTCCCGGTAGAACAATATTCCACTAGATATAAACACCACATCGTCTATATCTGATGGACACTTAGGTCGTGATAATAACTTAGCTATTGTATATAATGATTAAAAAATGTGGGGTGTGGATGCCGTCTTGCTAGGCACAAGCTTCCTCCCCCCCCAACAGAACACAACATCAGAGACAATCTCTCCAAATTAAAAATCTCATTTATAAAATGGCTGCTTAATTTTCCATAGTCTATTTAATATAAACCACTTACTTAACTTCTGTTCTATGCTACTGCAACAATTCTCTCTCCCTCTCCCTCTCCTTCTCCCTCTTTCTGCCTCCAGTTTATTGCTGGGGCTCTGTGCCAGCACTATAAATAAATCCACTGTTCCTGGTGGCCATTTTTTTTTCATTTTATTGAATAGGACAGAGAGAAATTGAGACAGGAGGGGGAGATTGAGAGGGAGAGAGACACCTGCAGCCCTGCTTCACCACTCGTGAAACAACCCCCCTGCAGGTGGGGAGCCGGAGGCTCCAACCCAGATCCTAGCACAGGTCCTTGTGCTTAGCACTGTGTGAGCTTAACTGGTCGGTGCATCACAGCCCGGCCCCCTACTGCAACAATTCTCTGAGGATCCATGCACGCACGCGTCTGTCTCTCTGCATTTGAACATGCTAACAAACAGAAGCCTTTATTTCTTTTAGAGTCCCCAAGGTGGTATTACTTTCCAAAAGGTATAGCGATTCACCAACCCATCACCACTGTTTGAAAATAGGCTTCCTCATCTCTTTGCCAGCACAATTCATTTTAGAAGTATGAACTTTCTCATATTTTTTTCCTGTCTTGTTTAAAATAATTTCTTTAGGGACCACATGTCACTTTCTTTACCTTTTTGAAAAAAAAATCCACTCATTTGAGTTCTGCATGCCTTGACTTTACTTCATTTTCTTGTGAGCATATGGTTTGTCTTCTAGAACTAGAAAATAAAAAACCTGTGCCTTGGCTCACAGAGCATAATTGTTCTGCACTGAAGTGAGTCAGAAATTCTTGATTTCTACTTACAGGAAACAGACACCTTTCAATCCTAATTTTCTCTTATCTAAGAAGTAGTCCGAGGAAATATAAATGTCTTAATGAGAAAAATGGGAACCTATAAAAGACAAAGATGGGAAATTTTAAAGGAGTTTCAAACTTACAAAGCTAACTGTGTTTCCTTTTTGAACGCAAAAGCCTGAAGACAAAGGTTCTTTGAGATCACTAGTTATAAGTCATACTGAATTACGTAAAGAGGAAAAAGTGAATCACAACAGATAGGAATTTGAACCCTAAGCATTGTTGAAAGCCCCATTCCCTTGTTGCTCCTGTTTGTTTTTCTGGGAGGTGAGACCAAATTCCACTTCTATCTTTGTAGTTGCTGAGTTCATTATAAAATTATTTGTACATAACTTCAGCAGTACATCGGCTAATCAGAAACAGCTGTACAACTGGATCCGTTTATATGAACAGAATAACCAAATCAATCAACAAAATTTCTAGCGTTTGAGTAGTTTGGGCCAACACTGTATAGCTCAGAATAATAGCAGTGCTTTGTGACTAACCTGACACAGATGGGGGGAAAACATATCTGCACAGCAGAAATTAAAACTAAAAATGAAGACACTCTGAGTTCTTATCTGTCATCAAAAACTTTTAGCCTGGGGGTCGGGCGGTGGCGCAGTGGGTTAAGCGCATGTGGCGCAGGGCACAAGGACCGGCGTAAGGATCCCGGAGTCGCTTCACAGGCGGTGAAGCAGGTCTGCAGGTGTCTCTCTTTCTCTCCCCCTCTCTGTCTTCCCCTCTTCTCTCCATTTCTCTCTGTCCTGTCCAGCAACAAATGACATCAACAATGGCAATGATAATAACCACGACGAGGCTGCAGCAACAAGGGCAACAAAAGGGGGGAAAAATGGCCTCCAGAAACGGTGGATTCATGGTGCAGGCACCGAGCCCAGCAATAACCCTGGAGGAAAAAAAAACAAAAAACTTTTAGCCTGTGTTTTTAATGTTAGTATTTAAAGATTAGGAAGCCTCATTGGACTTGTATCCTCTAAAGACTAGAATGAGATTTAATTGTTCACTTCAGTGTCTCTTGAAAGAGGAGTTTGCATATTCTTCCAGACTTCTAGGGCTGATGCTAAGAAAATCCCCTGGACAGAACACACTGACTTTAAGGAAGCCATGCTAAACCAGAAAGAAGGCACAAGTCCCCAAGAGAGACCAAGGCTGAAGCTCTGAAGTGATGTGACCAGAATTCCTTCAAATGTTGGGTCCTTATGCAAAACCCCCAAGTCCCCAGGGGCTGCATGTAGTTAGTCTTCACAGAGAATGTAATATATAATAGCACAGAAGAGCTGATGAGAATAGGGAAATCTTTCAACTTTGGGTCTCCATGTGTGCCCCAGTCCTGAGGGGTTCTGAATTCTCTACTACTTAAAAACACAGGTTAGGGAGTTGGGCAGTAGCGCAGTGGGTTAAGCGCAGGTGGCACAAAGCACAGGAACCAGTGTAAAGATCCCGGTTCGAGCCCCCGGCTCTCCACCTGCAGGGGAGTTGCTTCACAGGCAGTGAAGCAGGTCTGCAGGTGTCTTTCTCTCCCCCTCTCTGTCTTCCCCTCCTCTCTCCATTTTTCTCTGTCCTATCCAACAACGATGACAACGATAATAACTACAACAATAAAAAACAAGGACAACAAAAGGGAATAAATAAATAAGTAAATATTAAGAAAAAAGGTTAATTTCAATCCAGCTAGGCAGAGTGCTAGAGCTAGGCTGGGTGGACTCCCAGTGCCTGGTTGGCTCTGATGTGGAGTTGACCTTGGCAGGGAGCTGCTTTAGGTTTTAGTCAGTGAGTGGCCTAGGGAGTTAGAAATGGACAGTGACAGGGAGAAGTGGCACCTTTCCTGCCTCCATGTATCATGATTTTAGCGTTGAAATTTGCACTTGTATGTTGAAACCTTCATATGCTGATGCCTGAGGGAATATATTCCCTTTTCATTTTCACTCTACCCCTGGCTTTAGATGTTCATCCATCCTCAAGAGATATGCTAGATACTTGAAAATTAAAGCACTTCTAGGTTAAGATGCAAGATCAGCTAGCTCACTGACCTGAATCCCTTTAGCACTGAGTACTCTATTAAAGACAGAATGGTGAAGTGACAAGAGGAGTAGACTAGAAGCTCTTCACTATCATCTGACCCCAGGTTTGTTTCTTAGTAGCATATGACCTTGATCACCATAAAACAATGCCAAAAGAAATCTAGAAGGAACCCTTCTGCACTGCTGGTGGGAATGTAAATTGGTCCAAGCCCTGTGGAGGGCAGTCTGGAGAACTCTCACAAGGCTAAGCATGGACCTTCCATATGACCCAGTAGTTCCTCTCCTAGGGATATACCCCAAGGATTCCATAACACCCAACCAAAAAGAAATGTGTACACCTATGTTCATAGCAGCACAATTCATAATAACTGAAACCTGGAAGCAACCCAGATGCCCAACAACAGCTGAATGGCTTAGAAAGCTATGGTGTGTGTGTGTGTGTGTGTGTGTGTGTGTGTGTGTGTGTGTGTGTGTGTGTACAATGGAATAATATGCAGCTATTAAAAATGATGAATTCACCTTCTTCGTCTCATCTTGGAAGGAGCTTGAAGGAATTATGTTAAGTGAGATAAACCAGAAAGAGAAGCATGAATATGGGATGATCTCAATCATGGTCATAAGTTCAGAATTAAGAACACAAGAGGAAACACAAAGCAGAACTAGGACTGGGTTTAGGTATTCCCAAAGCAAAGGATTCTTAGTGTGTATGTGTGTGTGTGTGGGGGGACTTTCATGTCCCGGTGCATGATGGCGGAGGAGGACCTAGGCAGGAAGTTAGAGTGTTTTACAGAAAACTGAGAAATTTTACACATGTACCAACAACTGTATTTACAGTTGACTCTAAAACGTGAATCCCGCCCACAAAAAAAGATGTGTTTGGAATTTTTACTATAGCTCAAAATGCAAACTGCACAAGGTGTCATGTTTGGTAAAGTAACATGTTAATAATACCCTAATAAATATTATTACTCATTAATAATGTATAAAATGTTAATGAAATAATATTTCTTACAGAAAAAGTACCACTTACTTAAAGATTTAGTTTTTTAAAAATTTTTTTACATTTATTTATTTTCCCTTTTGTTGCCCTTGTTGTTTTTTATTGTTGTAGTTATTCACAAAAAATATTTAAACCAAAACTTTGGTTATATAAATAATTTTTATTTGTTATTAATGGCATGCTACAAGATTGTTAGATGATGATGTATAGCTCCACACCACACCCGTCACCAAAGTTCTGTGTGCCTACCCTCCCAGAGATAACCACCATAGTTCTCACGAGTTTTTCTATATTTATTTATTTATTTTCCTTTTTGTTGCCCTTGTTGTTATTGTTGTTGTAGTTATTATTGTTGTTATTGATGCCGTCGTTGTTGGATAGGACAGAGAGAAATGGAGAGAGGAGGGGAAGACAGAGAGGAGGAGAGAAAGACACCTGCAGACCTGCTTCAACGCTTCCAAAGCGACCCCCCTGCAGGTGGGGAGCCGGGGACTCGAAGCGGGACCCTTACTCTGGTCCTTGCACTTTGCGCCACCTGCGCTTAATCCGCTGAGGTACCACCCGACTCCCTGGTTATTTCTTAAGCCATCCACAGAAATCCAGTTGAGGTTCTAATTGATAAGAGTGGGTCCAGCTTACTTACAAAAAGGTTTTGAAAAGCTTTCAAGTATTTCTTAGGCCCTCAAAAACTGACTTAGAAATTTCAGGGCCATCTGAAAGCCTGCCATCGGGCCCATCAACCTCCTGCAGAGTAATGGGGAAGACTGTAGGCTCAGTCCTTCTATTTTCCCTGAGAGTTTCTTCTTGCTCATTCACCGTTATGCACTTCCTGGAATACATTCTTCTCTCCCCCACCCAATATATATATATTGCTTATGGGATTTGGGTCGATTCCAGAAAACCCGCTCTTTCCTTGCTTTGATTGGGTTGTCAGAAAAGCCATGGCGCATTTTTGCATAGCAAATACATCATGATTTTTCCGACAGCCCCATCCATCTCAGGCTCATCTGCATCCATTATTTAAATATCCATCTCCGTAACACAAGATTATTATGGTCAAGATAACAATCTCACGGTTCACATTTTTAGAAAAAGAATAGCCAGAGTAGATGTTTTCTCAAGATCTTCTCCAAGGTTTGAAGGCTCCCTACTTTTAAAATTAATTCAGTTGGGAAGTGAGGGGGGTTTCCTGAAACAATAACATGTTCAGGACAGGCCCAATCGGTCACATGGATTGTGCGTTGCTTTCCCATGTGTGTAACCCAGGTTCCACCTGACCCCACTAAATTGGAAGAAGGTATGGTGCTGTGGTCTCGTTCTCTCTCTCTCTCTCCTTTACAACCTTATGAGGGAGAAGAGCTACATATACTTCAGAAAAGTGGATTTCCAGGGGCCAGGTGGTGGCTCACCTGGTTGAGCGCACATATTACAGTGTGCAGAGAACCAGGTTTGAGTCCCCGGTCCCCACCTGCAGGGGGAAGCTTCACGAATGGTGAAGCAGGGCTGCAGGTGTCTCTCTGTCTCTCTCCCTCTCTATAAACATCTTCCCTCTCAATTTCTGGTTGTGTCTACCCAATAAATAAATACAGATAAAAAAAGAGTGGGTTTCCACAGGTGCAGCCCAAGTAAACAGTTATGGGAACTTACTGAGAAGCCAGAGGACTCAACCACTAGTGACGAACACAGCGTCTTGGCTACTCTTAAGAAACATGTTTTGTTTTGCTAGTTTTACCAGAGGACTACTCAATTCTGATTTATGATGGTGATTTATAAATAATAAATCCCCCAATACTGAGATTCTTCTCAGTGAGATTCCTCAGTTGCTATGAGAATAGATAAAATGGCCAGTGTGAAAAACTAACTACAGACAAGGACTGAAGGAAGGATCCCTGTTTGAGCCCTCAGCTCCCCACCTGCAGGGTGGGGGGGGGGTCACTTCACAAGCAGTGAAGCAGGTCTGCAGGTGTCTTTCTCTCCCTCTCTGTCTTCCCCTCCTCTCTCCATTTCTTTCTGTCCTATCAGGCAAGAACAACATTAATAACAACAACAATAATAACCACAACAACAGCAACAAAAGGAAAAAAAATAATTTTTAAAAGACCTTTTCCTGGGCCTCACCCAGAGTTACAGAATCAGGCTTCTATAAACTTCTAGTTGCACCCACAGCTAAGAACCAACATACTTCAATATGAACCAAGGTGGCTAGCAAAAAAAGCATTGCTCATTAATGGAAGGTGTTCTGAGGACTCTGGGCGGCCCAGAGTTTTTATTATTCAAGAGCATACAAATGACATAGTTAATTATTTTGACCTCATCATAATCCCTACAAAGTAAGGAGCTGATAACAGTCAGGACTGGCAATACAACAAGCCCAGGGAGGAAATATTCATTTTTCACAGGGAGAAGGGAACCTGAGGTAACTCAACCAGAGCAGGAAAGGTGGAATACATCAATCTTCCTCAGTCTCGCACATAGTAGACACTTAATAAACATTTGCTAAACTGACAACAATTGACTCAAGAACTGACTGCCTCCAGCTGGAAGTAATTTTACTCACCTCTCAATTCCTTGCATTTCATCTGTACCTTTCAAAAAAATAATAACCTCACTGACCACATTTGTTGTGGATTCCTGCTATTTGAAACCGGGCTCATCTCTGCTAGAAGATAAGCATTCATAAACAAACTCTATTGATTTCTGAGCTAATTCTCCTGACACTCTCCAACCCCCCACCCTGCATCCCAACAGGGGGCACAGCATTGACCCCCTGGCAGAGACACTCCGGAAAAGTATCTGACTTGATCCCAACTGTGATGTGTTTCACATATGTGGTTTGCAGCTATGAGCAAGGCATAAGTCCACATCTTTGGCATCAGAACATAACCGTGGCTTGCTGGGACATAGCAGCAAAAAGGCTTCTCCATAGTAGATACCATTCCTTTTTTTTTTTTCCTTTCTTTTAACCAGAACACTGCTCAGCCCTGGTTTATGGTGGTATGGGGAGCGAACCTGGGACTATGGAGCCTCATGAGAGTCTTTTTGCATAACCATTATGCTACCTACTCTTGCAGGTCTCAGAAAGATCATTCTAGGGGACAGAATCCCAAGTAGGAGATACTTAAAAATGAATGAGTACTGATGTGGTAAACAGTCAATTGTATTTATATATTTGCTTCAAGTTTGGGAGCTACTCCTTGCCCTAATCCAGCTTTCTAGTTCTATTCTCAACTCTGACTGCATCTCCCCAGACAAAATTTTTAGTCCACCCCCATGTTAACTGTTAAGCTCAAGCAAAGATTACTAAATTATGGGTGGGCCTTTAGGAACATACCTAAAACAGACTTCTTAGTTTCTTACTATCCTAAAATCTCTGTTCTCATCTGCTCTATTCCTGCTTTCTGGTTCCTGCTTATTAAACATTTTGTCCTGCTTCATATCTTTTTTTTTTCCTGCTTCATATCTTAACTGCTTTTTAGACAACGAGTTGCTGATGCTTCTATGCTTCCATCCTGACTTCCCTGGGCAGATGACCTCACCATGTGTCCCAGTACCTCATCTGTCCAGAGCCCGACTAACTAGGGGAAGACAGAAACAAGCTGGGGATATGGATTGACCAACATCCATGTCCAGAGTTGAAGCAGTTACAAAAGTCAGAACTCCCACAAAACGATTTTTGGTTAATACTCCCAGAATGAAGGAGAAATGTGAGGGGAAGATGACCAGAGGGCTCTGAAACCCAGTTCCATCGGGACCCAGAGAGAGAAGAGGAAAAAAGAAAGACATTCAGAAGTGGTAATAAGTATAGGTGTGACTTAGAAAGGCAAAGAAGGCTAGACCATAGGAAAAAATAGGCAAAAATATAGATAGACAGACAGACAGTTATAAAAATAACAGTCAAGCACTGTCTGTGGCATTGGGAGAACCACTGCAGTTTCCATTGGAGGGAATGGGGACACAGAACTCTGGTGGTAGGAATGGTGTGGAATTGTACCTCTGTTATCTTGTAAATTTGTATATCAATATTAAATCAGTAATAAAAAATATAATAAGAAATGAAGGGGTAACAGCCAGGCAGTGGCGCACCCAGCTGAGCACACACACCGCCATATGCAAGGGTCTAGGTTCAAACACCTGGTCTCCACCTGCAGGGGGGGAATTTCACAAGCAGTGAGGTAGTGCTGCAGTTATCTATTTCTCTAGCTCTTTATCTCTCCCCCACCTGATCTCCCCTTGCCCTCTCAATTTCTCTGTTCTAAAAAACAAAAAAGAAGGAGGGAGGGAGGGAATGATCACCAGGAGTTGTGGATTCATCATGTAGGTACCAAGACCCAGCGATGACCCTGATGGCAGAAAAGACAGGGGAGGACAGACAGAAGCACGTAAAAATGTCCTTTCATTTAGGGTTTGTTCTCCTGGTGTGCACTGTATAAACCATTTATATCTCTAAAAGTATAACCATCCCTAGGAATACCCTAAGGTGAAATATCAAGGGTAGTGGCAAAGACCCAATAAATTCTTTCCACAAAGGGGGTCTTGTCCCTAACCAGAATACCTGAGACATTGTCTTTTGAAAGGTAGCCCACACACCTCTTCATTTCTCTCTCTCTCTCCTGACACTTTAGCTCTTTATTACCCTGCCCAGCAGGGTATCTGTGTGGCTCTCTAACGTTCGGTGTAGTCTTTTTCACACTCTATTATGCCACCGGATTTTCAAGCCCACGAATGAAAGAAAAAATAAAGGCTATTTACCCAAGTTCTACTGAGATAAAAGTGAGGTTCTACTTGCAGAGCATGCTTCGTGGCGCCAGAGAGTGACTGAACACACCCAAGATACTTAACCAGTGAAATGAGCAAACAGATGAAAGAAGGCAGGAGTCTCTCCAGATGGAAGTCATCTCATGGTCTCTAAAGATCCGATCCCAAAGATCCGATCTGAGCATGCTTACAAATCCCTGTGCTCTACATTCCACAACCTAGGAAGAGTGTATGTGCTTCTCAAGAACTAAAGTTATAACAGAGGCTGGGTGACTCCCAACGAAGAAAATGATATTATTGTATCTTGATAAACACAATCTAGTCTGTCACTGTCATTCGGCAAGTGCTCCTACAAGTGCCCAGGGATTTGGTCCTGGAGAAACTCCACCTTGTGGAGATGACAAACAAGTAAACAGTCACAGCAAGAGTAAAAGGCAGTACTGTGGGATGGGAAAGAGGTATTTATTACATGCTGCTTTTCTATGCAGAATTCCCTTGCCTCGACAAAGTCAAAAGATGATTTATACACACTGAACTTGAACATTCCTTGGAAAGGCATTTTTGAAGAGGAAAAATACGCCAGTGGCCAAAAATAAAAAAAATAAATAAATAAAAGGTATTATTTTAACACAGCCTTGAGAAACTGACAAAATAAAAGCTGCTTAGGGCAAGGCTGTGTCCAGCTGCATGGCCTGAAGTCTTGGGCCAGCCACCTGCAGCCAGCGAGGGTGGGGTCAAGAGATGACCCAGGAAACAATGACGAAAAATGACAGGCCCAGGTTAGAATAGTGAGGGAATCATGAAAAGAAATGAAATCAGAGAAAGGAACCAAGTCCATCTAAGCAATGCTAACAACTGGAGGTGTTTCCCAAAGAAGTGAGGTAAGGCCAGGAGCCAGTGACCCCGGAGGGACCAGCAGGGCCAGGAGACTTAGTCAGGTTCTTCTCTTCACACAGACAGACCCTTTGCTAACCTCAGAGTTCAAACGTCAGGAGTTAAAAGATTTAGGTCACACTGGACCAACTGGTTCCTGTTACATTTGCCACTTTATTTAACTGTCCTTTATTATTGTTTTTAAAGTAAAACATTCTTATTAGAAAGAAACGGGGGGGGGGGGAGTAGAAGAGAGAGTGAAATGAAACTGTTAGGAAAGTTAGGGAGAGGCCCTTAGGGAAAGCGCTGACCTAACTGCAAGTCAGCTCAGGTCAATGCAAACGAGAAAGGCTGGCACTGTATTGATGCAGGCGCCAGGAGCCAGGAGGGCACCTGGAGGGAGATTTCGAAGCCGGGCTGAAAACCAGGCAAGGTCCCCTCCGACCAGGGAGGCAGGCGGTTCCAGCGCACCGAGCGGCCCCGAGGATGCCCGAAAAGCCCCCCCAAGCACTCGAGCAGCGGATATGGATGCGGGCCCTGCGCAAACCCGCGAGTCCTGCTGCGGGGCGGGGAAGTTGGGCTGGAGCGGGTCCCGAGCTACCCGGCGGCCCGGCACCCGCAAAGCCCAGGAGCGCGCCCTGCCCCGGAGGCGCCCGCATCCGGAGTCCCGCGCGCGGGCAGCGGCTGCTCCCCAGGCCGGCGGCCGCCAGGGCGGGCAGGGCGCGCGGGCAGCCAGGCCGAGAAGAGCCGCTCCCCAGGCCGCGCGCCCGCAGCCCCGCCGCCCCCGCGCGATGCCAAGCGGCTCCCGGAGCCCCGCGCAGCCCAGCCCCTCCCCGCAGACCCGGGAGGGCTCGGGGGTCCCCACGGGCGCTGCCTTGAGACCCCGGGACCCCGTGGCGCGTCCCTTACCACGCAGCGGCTCCAGGCGACTCCAGGGCCCCGCGGCGCGCCGGGCATTTTTTTTTCCCCCCCTGGGAAACTTCTCCGGAGTCTGTAGGGCTGAGCCGACAGGGCAGGAAAAGCTCCCAGCGCCGGGAGGCTGCGACCATCCGGGAACTTTGCCGCGATGTAAACCCTCCCCCTCGGCTCCCGGTCCCCCCCCCCCAGGCCCCGCCACATGTTGGAGGCCCTGAGCGCTGCGCCCTGGTTGCGAGGCGCTGCGCCCCTCACGCCTCCAGCCCGCGGAGGAGCTTGGCGGGAGCGGGTAGGTAGGGTGCTGGGGTGGTGCGTGCTTTCGCCCCCGTCCCCGGGGACACTCAGAGGCCCAGGACAGGCGTTTGCAGAGGAGCGGGCACTGGAAGTGGTTTCTTCCCTTTTCTTTTCTATTCCTTTCTTTCTTTCTTGTTTTATTTTTTAATTTTTAAAAATTATCTTTACTTATTTATGGGTTAGAGACAGCCAGATATCAAGAGAGATGGGGGAGATACAGAAGGAGACCGAGAGACACCTGCAGCCTTGCTTCACCACCCGTGAAGCTTTCCCTCTACGGGTGGAGACCGGGGCTAAGAACCTGGGTCCTTGCGCACTGTAACATGTGGGCTCAACCAGATGCGCCACCACCCGGCGTCCTGGAAGTGTTTTCTAAGGTCTTGTGGACTTTGAGTGTCGACTTCTGTTTTCACACGCCAAAGTCTGCAGTTCTCTCCAGCCACCCCACTCCTTTTCCTCTGTTCTCCAAAAACCAAATCCAACGTTGAGACACCTAGAATTGAGAGTCCGTTTCTAAAGTGACACTTTGACAATGGAGTGGGGACCCACAGAGGCCCGAGGGCCGCATTCATCTGTCCCCCTGCTCACACTGTAGAGACTACAGTACTGTTGCTTTTCCCATGGAAAGATGCCAGTGCTTCCAGCCAATCGGTTGGGGTCCTCTGACTAGTTTTCCTGTTGACAAGATGAGTTATCACTTACTACCCACCCTCCCTAAATACTGTAGAATGAATCACAGACATTTGAAAACAGCTGAGACCTAGCTAACTCTTTACCAGGTTCTGACCAGCTCTGAAAATGAGCACTCACCGCCTTGAACCCAGGTCTTTGCACGTGTGCTCAACAGGGTGTGCCGCCACCAGCTCCCCCACCTCCTTTCTCGGCAGAATACTTACTTTGTAAATGTTCCTGAAGATACTGCTCAACATGATTTTCCAAAAATATTTATTAACCTGGGGTGTCGGGCTGTAGCGCAGCGGGCTAAGCGCAGGTGGCGCAAAGCACAAGGACCGGCATAACGATCCCGGTTCGAACCCCGGCTCCCCACCTGCAGGGGCGTCGCTTCACAGGCGGTGAAGCAGGTCTGCAGGTGTCTATCTTTCTCTCCCCCTCTCTGTCTTCCCCTCCTCTCTCCATTTCTCTCTGTCCTATCCAACAACGACAACAACAATAATAACTACAACAATAAAACAAGGGTAACAAAAGGGAATAAATAAATAAAATAAATATAAAAAAATATTTATTAACCTGTGTGAAAGAGAGGGAGAGAGAACCAGAGCACCGTGCTGTCACATTCAATGACAGGGATGAAACTCGCGACGGTTTGCTTGCAAGTCCAGAGTTCTGCCACTATGTACCACATCTTTTTAAGGTTTATTATATGTTAGCCTTTCTTTTAAGACCATTTATATGTTAATATGCATGATATATTTTATTTAAAATAAAGGTAAGTAAATATATATGTTGTGTGTATATATCTTATTCTAGATTTGAAAGGTGTCAGTAGCACTTACAGCATGGTATAGGCAGTAACCAGGAGTTTCCTGGTTTCCTTTCTAGCTCACTAAGACTCTTTGTGTGCTTCAAACTGGGACAACATTAGTTCTCACCTTCCAGAATTTTGATTAGAATTTAATGTGCTAATCCCTCTAGTAATGAACAGAGTAGTAGCATGAAAATAGAAAGGGAGTCTTTACTTTCTTTGACTCCCCAAGTCCAGCAGAGCTCTTGGAACCTTATGAGGAATTGAGCAAATATTTGTTAGGATAAGAACTCTCTTGAGTTTATGCATTCCAAGAACCTCACTCTTAAGAGAGGGTGAAAACTCTCTATCATAGCAGGAAGTGGACTGAACCCTGGGACTCACAGTGGGCCTTGCCTCTTCAGTCTCTGCATTCATGGGGCACTGGGTGGATTACTGGGTGATTTAGAAAAGTTGTTTTTATGTTTACCTGCTGAAATGGCAATTGGGAGATGTAAGGAGGGGAGAGAAAGCTGGGTTTTATTTAATGTTATATGAAGAAACTGCTAAAATATCTTTTATTTAGTAAATTATTTATTTACCAGAGTACTGCTCAGCTCTGGTTGCGGTGGTGTGGGGAATTAAACCTGAGACTACAGACCCTCAGATATGGAAGTCTTTTTGCATAACCATTATGCTATCTCACACACCCAAAACATCATTTTTAAAAACTATTGATTTATTAGTATATGTGAGAGAGAGAGAACCAGAGCACCATTGTTTAACCAGGGGTTAAACTCAGGGTATTATGCATTCAACTCCTGCATTCTACCACTATGCCACTTCCCTGACTACTAAACATTTATTTTAAAAGATTCATTTGTTTTATTTAGGGGTGGGGGCAGACCAGAGCACTGCTCATCTCAGCCATACAGTGGTGCCAGGGATTGAAGCTGGAGCCTCTGGGGCTTAGGTGTAAAAGTCTGGTGCACCTTGGTGTGTTGCACCGAGTAAAGGAGCTGGGGGGAGGGTTCAGGTCCTGGAACATGATGGCGGAGGAGGACCTAGGTGGGGGGTTAGAGTGTTATGTGGAAAACTGAGAAATGTTACACATGTACCTACTACTCTATTTTACTGTTGACTACAAACCATTAATACCTCCAGTAAAGAAAAAAAAATTTTTTTCACAAAGGTGAAGAAAAAAAAGTCAGGTACACTGCTACTATACTGCTTCCTCAGCCCCTAAACAGGCACTCCTCAGCTGGTGACTAGAGTAGCTGCAAGGCTCCTGGTGCAGACCTCCCAGACAACTTCATTATCATAAACTCCTCTAAGAAGTTAGAGTTTCCCCACCTGTAGACATTTACTAGCAGATCTTAGGAAGTTCAGATTCCACCTTAAACAGCACTGAATCTGTTTTTTAAAAAAAATCAATCTAAAAGAGTCAAATATGTCTATTAATATATAAAAATTATATAATTAATGTAATATACAATACATAGTACATGACATACAACCTATATATATATATGTATATATATATAGAGAGAGAGAGAGAGAGATTTTTTTCTTTTTTAACCAGATGCTCTGGCATATGGTGGTGCCAGGAATTGAACCTGGGACCACATAGCCTTGGGCATGAATCTGTTGCATAAACTGTTGTGCTGCCTCCAAATATATTTGAAGATCTAACTGACTATTCTAATGATTCATAAATCCCATCTAGCAAGTAGAAAGGCCTGTTTAAACATAATCTGATGTGCTGCAGCCCTTTACTCCCTCCCCTTTTTTCTTTTTATTTTATTTATTTCTTTTATTGGGGGATTAATGTTTTACATTTGACAGTGAATACAATAGTTTGTACATGCATAACATTTCTCAGTTTTCCACATAACAATACAACCCCCACTAGGTCCTCTGTCATCCTTTTCCAGGACCTGTAATCTCCCCCCACAACCCACCCCAGAGTCTTTTACTTTGGTGCAATACACCAACTCCAGTTCAGGTTCTACTTGTGTTTTCTCTTGTGATCTTGTTTTTCAGCTTCTGCCTGTGAGTGAGATCATCCCATATTCACCCTTCTGTTTTCTGACTTATTTCACTTAACATGATTTCTTCAAGCTCCATCCAAGATGGGCTAAAAATGGTGTAATCACTGTTTTTAATAGCTGAGTGTTATTCCATTTTGTATATATATATATATATATATATCACAACTTGCTCAGCCACTCATCTGTTGTTGGACACCTGGGTTGCTTCCAGGTTTTGGCTTTTATAAATTGTTCTGCTATGAACATAGGTATACACAGATCTTTTTGGATGGGTGTGTTGGGTTCCTTAGGATATATCCCCAGGAGAGGAATTGCAGGATCATAGGGTAGGTCCATTTCTAGCCTTCTGAGAGTTCTCCAGACTGCTCACACAGAGGTTGGAAGAATTGACATTCCCACCAGCAGTGCAGGAGGGTTCCTTTGACCCCACAACCTCTCCAGCATTTGTTGCTGCTACCTTTTCTGATGTATGGCATTCTCACAGGAGTAAAGTGGTATCTCATTATTGTCTTTGTTTACATTTCTCTGACAATCAAAGACTTGGAGCATTTTTTCATGTGTTTCTCGGCCTTTTGGATCTCTTCTGTGATGAATATTCTGTCCATGTCCTCTCCCCATTTTTGGATGGGGTTATTTGTTTTCTTGTTGTTGAGTTTGACAAGCTCTTTATTTATTTTGGTTATTAGCCTCTAGTCTGATGTATGGCACGTAAAGATCTTCTCCATTTTATGAGGGGTCTCTTGGTTTGGGTAGTGGTTTCTTTTGCTGTGCAGAAGCTTTTTTTATTTTATGTAGTCCCATAGGTTTATGCTTGCCTCAGTCTTCTTTGTAATTGGATTCGTTTCATTGAAGATGTCTTTAAAATTTATGTGGAAAAGAGTTCTGCCAAGATTTTCCTCTAAGTATCTGATAGTTTCTGGTCTAACATCCAAGTCCTTGATCCATTTGGAATTTACTTTTGTATTTGGTGAAGTAGAGTGGTTCAGTTTCATTCTTCTTAATGTTTCAACCCATTTTTTCCAACACCATTTGTTGAAGAGACTCATCTTTTGCCATTTAATAGTCTGAGCACCTTTGTCAAAGATTAGATGTCTATAGGTGTGGGGGCTCACTTCTGGGCTCTCAATTCTACCTCCCCCCTTTTAAGGGAGACACATACTGAGAAATTAGAGACACAATGGTATCACTTCCTCACCCACAGCACTCCTGTGGTGTTCCCATAACTGTCCCATGCTGGAACCTGGGAGCTTGGGCACAGTGAGGCAGGTGTTCTACTCGGTGAGCTAACTTCCCAACCCTGAAGGATCACCCTTTAAAAGACAGCCAGGGCACTTGCTAAGATTTCCTGAGTGTACTGAATGTGTAGTGAATCCAAGAGATTGATGAACTTAATCCTCTACAATAAAACTTCCAAAAGTGCAAAAGTTAAATATATTAATAGACAAAATGTTAAAAAAAATTAACTTCACTTCAAAGTTATGCTACCTTCTTTTTCAAAAAGACAGGTATTCTAAGATTTCTGTTTTTTTTCATGTAATGATAAAGGATTGTGTGCTGTGTATTCAATAGTTTATAAAAGAATAAACCCTCTTAATCTGTCCCTTTAATGAAAGTGATGTTTTCACAATGGGAAATGGCCTTTGAAAAGAAATTTGTACAATGGTAAAAGTGTTTTTCAACACGGGTGTTTAGAAATATTACCATTATCCTATGTTTTGTTTAACAAACAAAGCTACTATTTATTTTTTAAATCATATATCTGGACAAGTACACCTCATTTCTTCATCTTAAAAGTTTCTTCATTTAAAAAAATTTTTTTTAATTTATCATCTTCATTTTTTTCTTTCTTTCTTTCTTTTTTTTTTTTTTTTGCTTCCAGGGTTATCGCTGGGGCTCAGTGCCTGCACTACGAATCCACTGTTCCACTGGCCATTTAAAAAAAAATTTTTTTTGGATAGGACAGGGAAAATTGAGAGGGGAAGGGGAGTCAGAGAGAAGGAGAGAAAGACACCTGCAGACCTGCTTCATTGCTTGTGAAGTGACCCCCCTGCAGGTGAGAGTCAGGGACTCAAACTGGGATCCTTGCGCATGTCCTTACACTTTGTACTATGTGTGCTTAACCCAGTGCGTCACTGCCCACCCCCTTATTATCTTTACTTATTGGATAGAGACAGCCAGAAATTGAGAGGGAAGGGAGAGACAGAGAGGGAAAGAGACAGAGAGACACCTGCAGAACTGCTTTGCCACTCTCAAAGCTTTCTCCCTGCAGATGGGGACAGGGTGGGGGGGGCTCAAACCCGGGTCCTTGTGCATTGTAACGTGCGCTCAACCAGGTGCGTCACCACCTGGCCCTCCTCACTTCTCATTTCAATACCAGGACCTTGCACATACTCACTTTTACTGATCCTGGACTCACCTTTTTATTCATTAAAAAAAAAAAAAAGCTCAGATATATAATCAGAGTGAGAGAGACATCATGGCATTGTAGCTACCCATAGGCTTGGCACTCCCATACGGTGCCAGGGCTGCACCTGGAGAGCACTCATGGCAACGCATAGCAGCTGAGCTATCTTTGGGCCCCATCAGCATACCTCATTTTACTACACTCAACTTTATTGTGCTTCACAGATAGGCTTTTTTCTTTAGCTAATTAAATATCTGTGGCAAGTCTGCATTGAGCAAGTCTGTTAGCACATTCTTAGCATCATGTGCTTACTTCATGTCTGTGTCGCTTGATTAAACCATATATAGTGAACTGTTTTTAGGCATAACTGCTACTGCACTCTTAATAGAAACAGACTAAGGCTTCGTATAAATATCAATTTTATATACACTGGGAAGCTGTTAAAAAATCACGTGACTCTCTTTACTGTGGTGTTGCTTTATTGCATGGCTGTGAAACTAAACCTACAATATCTCCAAGGTGTGCTGTTATACTTTAAAAACTTGGAGAGCAATATTAGATCTGATTAAGCCTTTCTAAAGTACTTTAGAAGAAATAGAGGCATCTGAGTCCTTTGTTAAAATTACAAAATTCATATGCTTCTCGTAAGCTTGCAAGAATAAACGATTGGCCTCAGGAAAGAAAGAAATTTTCCAGTCAAATTTCAATAATGGCCTTTACATAAAAGGTGCATGGGCTTAAAAAAAAGTGTAAGTTTCTGAGCTTGCCTTCCCCATCTGCAGCCACTAACCTTTGTGAGACCCTTTCTTTTGTGCCAGCCATGTGGTTCACAACCAAGTAGTGAACTTAGAATGGTATCTTCAAGTCCAGTTTTACCACAGACAATTAAACTGATGTTTTTTTTTTAAAAAAAAAAAACTACAAAGCAATAAAAAGATCAGTGGGTCCTCAGGTTTGGAGGAGAAAATGAGGGATCTTTAAATCTACTTTACCACAGAGTTAAATCAAGGTTTTAAAAATTAATGAAGCAGTAAAAAATATCAGTGGGTCCTAGAGTTTGAGAGAGGGAAGAGGGATAGGTAGAGGTGCACTGGGAATTTTTAGAGCAATAAAATTATTCTGTATATCATTGTGATCTTAGACTGTACAACACACAAAAAAAATGAATCCTAATGTAAACTATGAACTTTAGTTAATAGGAATATTTCATTATTGACCTGTCAATTATCTAGAGCTGCCCTCCAAATAAAGTCTATTAATTAAAAAAAAACTTAATGAAGCATATTGAATTATAATTTTCTTAGAATATCTTATTGCATTTTTAATTAAAAGCAAACATATTTTGTGTGCTTAATAATGTAGATTATTATGGTATATAGATTATTATAGCAAAGCTTGATTACATTTATTAGTAAATCAATATCAGTCTATTAGGAGGGATGCACAATCAAGTGTTTTTACTATTATGATATATATGAAGTTGCCCATAGAAAAAGTAAACTTCATAAGGCTCACAAGTCCCTTGAGGTATCTTGATAAACACCCTTGGATGGGCGCTGGATGGTGCATCGCTGAAGAGTGGCCTCCTGGGGGTGGAGGCAGCTCTTGCGAGGCGGCTGGAAGTAGAGCTTCTGCCAGAGTAGCAGCCATGCTTAAGGACTTAGGGATTTGCTTTGCATGAAGAAAATAACATGCTATGGTGTTTATGGCCTGGCCAACAGAGAGTCAGGCCAGGGAAGCAAACCTTCAGCACATGAACATCCAAGAAAGGGGCTGGGTGGTGGTGCATCTGCTTGAGTGCACATTACAAGGCACAAGGGCACGGGGTCAAGCCTCCCGGCCCCATCTATAAGGGGAAAGCTTCTCAAGTGGTGAAGCCGTGTTGCAGGTGTCTCTCTCCCTCTATCTCTTCCTTCCTCTCAACTTCTGGCTATATCTATACAATAAAAAAAGAAAGAAAGAGAGAGAGAGAAAGAAAGAGTAAAAAAAATTCAAGGGGGTCAGCTGTAGCGCAGTGGGTTAAGCACACGTGGAAACGCAAGGACCGGCCTAAGGATCCCGGTTGGAGCTCCCAGCTCCCCACCTGCAGGAGGTCGCTCACAGGTAGTGAAGCAGGTCTGCAGGTGTCTATCTTTCTCTCCCCCCCTCTGTCTTTCCCTCCTCTCTCCATTTCTCTCTGTCCTATCCAACAACAACAGTGTCAGTAACGACAACAATAATAACTACAACAACAATAAAAAAAAATTTAAAAAGGGAGGGGAGCCAAGATTGGCTTAAAGGGGATATAAATAAAGGAGGAGAGTAATGATAGCACAGAGAAGTCTCCAAAAGCTTTAAAGTAGATAAAGTTTATCAACAAGCTCAGTTTAGGCAGCGAAATCAGTTTTCAAGAGGAGGGATCTGCTAGTTCCTGTACTCTCCAGCTTCATATCAAGGATCACCTGGAGTGGCAAGCCTCCACGGATGGCACCAAAGGGCTGGGTAGCCACCAGGGCTGGTATGCAGTCAGTGGGGCCAGACTGGGGTGGACAGAGGCGGCTCCTGCTTCCTCACTCATCTGAGAACCAAATTAGGAAATGCAATAGCCATTTTTCACCAGGATGGGGGTGGGGAGTGGTTTCTGAGCAGCCACCAATTAGAGTGCAGTCTTTCTCTCTCTTTTCAATCCCCCAAACCCTGAGTTTGTCTGAGATGATGTCTCATTAGGTACAGCAGTGATTTCACTTGTCTTGTGATGACAGAACTTTCTCTACACAATGTTATGTGGAGAATCAGTCATGTAAAGCAGACATGGGCAGAAATACTCTGATGATTCTAAGGAAGAACCAAATACACCATCCAAAAAGATCTGTGTATAGCAGCACAATTTCCAATAGCCAAAACCTGGAAGCAACCCAGGTGTCCAACAATAGATGAGTGGCTGAGCAAGTTGTGGTCTATATACACAATGGAATACTACTCAGCTATTTTAAATGGTGAATTCACCTTCTTTACCTCATCTTGGATGGAGCTTGAAGAAATCATGTGAAGTGAGATAAGTCAGAAAGAGAAGGGTGAATATGGGATGACCCCATTCAGAGACAAGAGGTTGAGAAATAAGAACAGAAGGGGAAAGACAAAGTAGAACTTGGGCTGGGTATGGTGTATTGCACCAAAGTAAAGAACTCTGGTGGGGGAGTCGGGCGGTAGCACAGCAGGCTAAGCACACGTGGAGCGAAGCACAAGGACCAGCAGAAGGATTCCAGTTCGAGCCCCCGGCTCCCCACCTGCAGGGGAGTCGCTTCAGAGGTGGTGAAGCAGGTCTGCAGGTGTCTATCTTTCTCTCCCCCCCCCCCCGTCTTCCCCTCCTCTCTCCATTTCTCTCTGTCCTATCCAACAATGACGACATCAATAACAACAACAAGGGCAACAAAAAGGAAAATTAATGAATATAAAAAATTTAAAAAAAAATAAGAACTCTGGTGGGAGTGGGACTTTCAGATTCTGGTACATGATGGTGGAAGAGGACTTAGGCTGGGGGTGAGAGTGATGTATAGAAAACTGAGAAATTTTACACAATGTACCAATAGCTATCCTCACTGTAAACCATTAATCCCCCAATTAAAAAAAGTACTCTGATGAAAGGGCTCTGAAAGCTATAGGGTGGGATTTCAGATTTACTGGATTTTCCATAATGGACCCTGACACATCATTTGAGAATCACTGTCTAGAGAAGCAAGTGCAGGCCCCTTGAGATGACATTCTTGGATTTCCTTGGCATCATCTCTACTTTTTCTTTCATTCTAGCTTTGCCACTTCATTGCCATTTTATACCCACCAGTACAGGACTGCTTCTTCACGTGTGTGTGTGCGTGTGCGTGTATGTGTGGTGTGTTTCATGACTCTGTGTTGTATTTTCTTTTGTTTTCTTTTTTTTTTCTGCCTCCAGGGTTATTGCTGGGTTATTCAGTGCCTGCACCATGAACACACTGCTCCTAGAGACCAATCTATCTTTTTTTTCCCTCTTTTGTTGCCCTTGTTGTTGTAGCCTTGTTATTATTGTTGTTGCTGATGCTGTTCGCTGTTGGATAGGACAGAGAGAAATGGAGAGAGGAGGGGAAGACAGGGAGGGGGAGAGAAAGACTGACACCTGCAGACCTGCTTCACCGCCTGTGAAGCGACTCCCCTGCAGGTGGGGAGCCGGGGGCTCTAACTGGAAGCCGGTGCTTGCGCTTTGCGCCATGTGTGCTTAACCCGTTGCGCTACCACCCAACCCCCATTGTTTTGCTTTCCATGGCTTCTGCTGCTGCTTCTGCTTTGAATGACTTTCCCACTGGCTGCCTCTGACCCAGTCTTCATATCTTCTCTGGAGAAGTGTTTATTCAGATTATCTGTTCATGACGACCCGAACTGCCCCTGTGGCTACAGACAGACTATGACCCACATAGTCAACGACTGCCACCTCTCCAGATTCAAAGGAGGTCTCGAAACTCTACATCAGGCTCAACCTGACGCTGTTCACTGGCTACGGAAGAAGGGCAAACGCTAGAAGAAGAAGAAGATTTTATCAGCACACTGCTCAGCTCTGGCTTATGGTGATGCTAGAGGTTAAACAGGAACTTCAGAACCTCAAGCATCAAAGTCTTTTTATGTAATGATTATACTGTCTCCCTACTTCTCCTTTTTCTTGGTACCTAAGTTTTAGCTTTTTTTTTTTTAACCAGATCACTGCTCAGCTCTGGATTATGGTAGTGCAGAGGATTGAACCTGTAACTTGGGATCTTGAGGCATGAGAGTTTCTTTACATAACCATTACACTATCTATCCCTGCCTGTGTTAGCAATTATTAAATATATTTTGGATATTAACCTCTTTCCAGTGTGTGACTTGCACATTTTCCCATTCATAGTTTATCTTCTTACTTTGACAGCAGTTTCTCTCACTGTACAGGATCTATTTGGTTTGGTGTCCTGCTCACTTATTTTTGTTCTTATCTCCCTTACTGTTGGAGTCCCCAAGTGCATTTCTTCTTCTTGTTTAATTTAATAATGATCAACAAGATTGTGGGACAGTAGGGCCACAACTCCACACAATTCCCACCACCATAGTTCCATATCCCCTCCCCTCTATTGGAAGGTTCCTATTCTTTTTTTTTTAATATTTATTTTATTTATTTATTCCCTTTTGTTGCCCTTGTTGTTTTATTGTTGTAGTTATTATTGTTGTTGTCATTGTTGGATAGGACAGAGAGAAATGGAGAGAGGGAGGGGAAGACAGAGAGGAGGAGAGAAAGACAGACACCTGCAGACCTGCTTCACCGCCTGTGAAGCGACTCCCCTGCAGGTGGGGAGCCGGGGTTCGAACTGGGATCCTTATGCCGGTCCTTGTGCTTTGCGCCACCTGCGCTTAACCCGCTGTGCTACAGCCCAACTCCCCCGAAAGGTTCCTATTCTTTATCTCTCTGGGAGCATGGACCCAGGATTATTATGGAGTGCAGAAGATAGAAGGTTTGGCTTTTGTAATTACTTCTCTGCTGGACATGGGTGTTGGCAGGTCAATCCATGCCCCCAGCCTGTTTCTATTTTTCCCTAGTAAGGTAGGTCTTAATTATGTTTTTTTCCCATATTTGGGAGCTACTCTCATGGGCCCCTTGGAATATACTCAAAATAGACTTCTTAGCTTTTTCCAAAATGGAGACCCCAAATTCATCTGCTATACTCTTACCTTTAGGTTCCTGATTATTAAACAATTTGTTCAGCTTTACATCTTAATGCTTTTCAGCCACCAAGTTGCAGTTGCTACCATGACCCCAAACACATTTCTAAGACTAATGCTGAGGAATGAATAGGCTATTTTCTCCTACATATTTTATGGCATCAGGTCTTAAGATGGAGGCATTTGGTCTGTTTAGAATGTGTGTGTGTGTGTGTGTGTGTGTGTGTGTGTGTGTGTGTGTGTGTGTGTGCTATTAGAACATTTATCCACTCTTGGGAAATCCACCTGTGATATTACCTCCTCATATAAGCCCCCTGGGTTCCTAAGGTGCCTTTGTTGTGAGAAGATATTTCACTCTACTGGAAGTCAATCTAGATCTATGTGTTATCCACCTCCACCTGCAAACTCCCAAAAGGTAGGCATCTTCTAGCTCTCTAAGTCTTCCATCCCCGTGCGTGGTTCCATTAATGCTGTTGTTTAAATATTACAAGGCCCCAGTTTAGAATGTGAGAACCCCTACAAAGCTAGCTTGAGCTAAGGAGAGAAGAGTGCACTCTAAAGAAGGGAGGGGCACAGTCTCAAAGAGAAAGGGGGGAGACAAAAAGGACCAGAGACAACCTGCTCCTGAAGTGTTTGTCTGGACTCACTGCAAATTCACATCAGGTCTTGAGCTTGCTGGACCTGCCCCCTGCTGCGGCCTGAATTTGCAATAAATCACCCTGGAGGATGCTCTCTGGTTGGTGACAGAGAGGCCTTTCCTGGAGCTCCAGAGGCTTCCCAGAGATGCTGCAGGCCTCCTGGGATTCTAAGCAGCATAATGGGCTTTGAAGAGAGAGAGAGAGGGAGAGAGAGCTAAGCATGGAGAGTTTGTTCAAGCAGCCTCAGGGGCGGGGGAGGGAGGATGATGTATTGGATAAGGACTCCTTCAGATCTGTCTGCAGGAAGAAATTTCTTACTGGAATAGTTTGCTCATGATTAGAGAGGGGGAGGGAAAGGGAAAGGGCATTTGGGTTTTGTATTATGAGAAACAGATGGATTCCAGGTCTTGCTTTAAATGCTGAATGTGTTACACTTTTGTGTTTTCCACACATAAAATGAACTAGAAATGCTGCACTTCCTCTTCAGAGACATGTTATGAGAATAAATGAGACCAGCTCTGCAGGTTCTGTAACCTGAAGCAAATCTGGGTAACTGTCCAGGCCTCAGTCTTCCCATATGTAAAGAAGGGATGATAATTGTATTCTACCTTTTTTTATAATATTAATATTCTATTTTAATATTTTCTTTATTTGTTCATTTATTATTTTGATAGACACAGAGAGAGATGGAGAGGGGTGGGGAGATAGAGAGAGAGAGAGACACCTGCAGTCCTGCTTCACCACTTCTGAAGCTTTTCCTCTGCAGGTGGAGATCAGGGGTCTGAATCTGCGTCGTCAGGTTGTAATGTGTGCACTTAACCAAGTGCACCATCACCTTCCCCCATATTAATATTTTATATATTATTGTTTGATTTATTTATTACCAGAATATTGCTCAGCTCCAGTTTGTGGTGGTGCTGACGATTCAATCCGAGACTTGAGAGCCTCAGGCAAGAAAGTCTTTTTGCATAACCATTATAAGATCTCCCATAGCCAGAGTCATTATTAAATATGCAAATCTGATAAGAAATCCGCTAGACAGAAAGAACTACTATAGAATATGTCTGAAAACATTTACAATACTACAACGAATTCAGTTCCTTTCCATGAAGGTGAGGAACAAAGGGAGTATGGATGCCAACATCAGGGGCTCCCAGGTGAGGGAGTCACAGGTGAGCTGGAGAGGATCCTGATGTTGCCCTGGTCAGGAAACCAACATGGTTTTTGGGGTAGCTGAGGTCAGGCTAAAGCAGTGCATTTGAAGATATTCTACCTTATTTAAAGAATGAGATGATCTATGTAAAATTTGTAATATGGGACCTTAAACAGGGTAAGCGATCAGTAACAGTTACCTAAAAGTATTACTGCTAACACACGAGTCATTTGGAAAAGCGTAGCTGAGGCTTAAAAGATACTGGACTACCAGGACACAAGTCAGCATGGAGCCTTGTTACTCGAAATGTGATCCTCGGAGTAGCGACCAGGGCATCATGTGGGAGCTTATTAGCAGTGCTGTTAGGGGCCTACAGGTAGACAGACAGACCTACTGTGCCAGAGCCTGTAGCCAAACACGATCCCCAGTGAGTCCTGTGCACACTGAAGTTCGGGAAGCATTAGCACAGAAGCAAAGGCATGTCTGCCACTTCTAGTGTCATTCTGGGCAAGCTCTTTAACCTCTCTGTGCATCTTTTATTGTCTGGAAACCCTGCCTCATAGGATTGTGGCAGTGATAAATGAGTTTAATCCATGCCCAGTAACCAGGATGCTGCCAACCTTGGTAACGGCTAGTCAGTGCCTGTTCTCTGTTCCCCAGCCCCAGATTAGGGCCCCTGTGCCTTGCACATGGAGCTAGATGACCTGGCGCATAGCCTATTTCCTCTCTGGAGGGAAGTCTGCCTGTGAGATCCTGGATGTCATCCGAATGTTTCAGTCTCTGTTTTCCTTCTGTTCAAATGGGAACAATGACTGTGCCTTGCTCTTAGAGATGCAAAGGCAGTGCACTGGGTGTGTGTGGGAGGTGAGCTGTGCAGTGGGGGCTGAGACTGGTGCTGTTCAGAGGCACCTCTGCGGGTGTGTCTCTGTCCCATGGGAGGAGCTCCATACTTCCTGCTACCCCACCAACTTGCACACGAACTCCCAGCGTGAGAACTCAGGTGCTAAGGAGGATGGGACCTAAAGCATTAAGGCAAAGGAGAGAGAGAAGGCCGGTGGGGACAAGTGAGGAAACCCATCTCACCCCATCACAGACGACTCACCTGATTTCCCATTCAACCCAAAACTCCCTGAGGTATGGCCTCCTCTAATTCACCAGCAAATCTGTGTAGCATCTAGTGTTTTACTTGCCACAGGAATGTGTAGGTGTGTGACTAGATAGAAAATACTGTGTTGGGGGGTCGGGCGGTAGCATAGTGGGTTAAGCACACATAGTGCGAAGCACAGACAGGGTAAGGATCGTGGTTCGAGCCCCCAGCTCCCCACCTGTAGGGGAGTCACTTCACAGGCAGTGAAGCAGATCTGCAGGTGTCTATCTTTCTCTCCCCCTCTCTGTCTTCCCCTCTTCTCTCCATTATTATGTCCTGAAGAATGCTTTCTTCCCCTCTCTCTCTTTCTTCCTCTGGTAAGCCAATAATGCATATATATCTTTTGAAGTCATCCCACAGGTCTCTGTTGTTGTTTTCAGAATCTCTTAATCTCTTCTTTCTTTTTTAGTTGTCTCTAATTTGTCCTTGATCTTGCTAATTCTGTCTTCAGTCTCATTTATTTATTCTCTCTTCCCTATACTGTTTTCTGGAGTTCATCTGTTTTGTTACCCTGTTCTGATACTGTTTTAGCTGGTTTAGCCAATTGTGTTCTTAGCTCAGCTATTTCAGCTTTCAGCTCTCTAATAACCTTGAGGTAATTAGTGTTTTCTTCCAGGGTCACATTGGTTGTTTCTGCATTTCTGATGGCAATTCTTTCAAACTCTTTACTCACTCCTGTGATTATTTTCTTAACTAGTGTTTGGATATTGACCTCATTATTTTGTGCTTCACCCTTTGAGGTGCTGTTAGCTGGACTCTTGTCCTGGTTCATTTCTCCAGTATTTCTTCTTGTTGGTTTAACCATTTTATATACTATGTTATGAGGTCCCTTTCTCAGTACTTTTCAAATTACTTATCACTCTTGCCTGGATTGACTTGTGTCTAAGTAAGGTAATGAAAGAGTTCACAGTTGTGGAAATTGACAGTTGTTTCAATAGTATTTTAATCCCTGAGTTGGAGCTCAGTGGCTAAAAGCCTCTTTTGTTCTTTTTCTTCCCTGTAGGCTATGGGAACCTGAGGGCTTTTAAACTGTAAGTAGGCTTCTTAGCTTAATCACTGACTCCTGACCAAGAGATAAAGCAGGGTGGGGCAGAGATAATCCAGTGGTTATGCAAAGAGACTCTCATAGCCCCACTGCTAGGCCACTGAGGTGTAGATCTTCTCCTGAGTTTCCTGGTTAGTTCTCTGTCCTTTGGTGTCAGCACAGGGCCTCCCTGCTGCTGCTCCAGATTCTGAGGGCAGTAGCAGTGGAGACTCACACTTGCATTTGGTGAGTCTCAGGGGAGTCCTCTCCTCCCTTCAGCTGTCCCCTTGTTGGTGAAACAGACTGGAGGTGGTGTCTCAACTGGTAAACTGCTGGACTGTTACCAGCCACTTAATCTCTCCCTAGGCTCCTCTCTGTCCACGAGCCACAGGTGTTTGCAGTCACCAGTGATTTGGTGGGTTCCTGAAGTCATTCTAGCCCTGTCTTGTTGTGCTCCCAGGTGGCCTCCTTTGGTGTTCCTAGTTGACCAGGGAGAGGCAAGGAGAGGAGAGGAGAGGAGAGGAGAGGAGAGGAGAGGAGAGGAGAGGAGAGGAGAGAAACACAGCTGCTGCTGCTGCTCTGTAGCCCTGCCTCCAGAAGTCCTCCAGCCCCAATAATCTTTAGAAGAAACACTATATACAATTGGCCAAGAGATAATATATATATATATATATACACACACATATCAACTAAAAAACAATTATTGTCTCTATAGCGACCTTTATTAGAATCATCAAACAAGTAAATGCAATAAAACTTAAGGTTAACTTAGACCACACTAAAACCCTAGGACTATTTCCTCCCTTACTTGAGGCCAGACCCCATAAACCTAATACCAGCTTGGATACAACAAATGACACTCAATACTTTAACAACTGTGAGTGTGAATAGCTTTCATGTGTGTTAAGGGATGCCTTCCCACATTGTAGTCAATGGCTGCAGTACTTAATTTTCAACACAAGAGAGAGCTGCTGCCTAGTTTATTTAACTAAAACCATATTTTCTAGGTTTGACTATTTCTCCTTAAACCATATTTTCAGAAAGTAACCCACTAACCAAAACTATGCTATCAGAATAGAAGAAAATTAGTATTCATGGCACATTATTTTCTAAGCAGGAGCTTCTCCTAAACTATATGGTTAGTAGGGGAAAGGTAAATTTAAAATGTCTGAAAAACATATCCTAGGGAGTCAGGGGAGTAAGGATCCTTGTTCGAGCCCCTGGCTCCCCATCTGCAGGGAAGTCGGTTCACAAGTGGTGAAGCAGGGCTGCAGGTATCTATCTTTTTCTCCCACTCTCTGTCTTCCCCTCCTCTCCCCACTTCTCTCTGTCCTATTCAACAATGAAGACAACAATAATAACTACAACAAACAATAAAACAACAAGGGCAACAAAAGGGAGTAAATAAATAAATAAATAAAAACAGATACCCTAGACCAGGTGTGGAAACTTTGTTCATAAAAACTGTCTTGGAGCCTTAGTGTGTATGGGTAACCAGTCTTAGTAATCAGTCATTTCTAAGTACCCACAGCTTAGTAAGGTTCATGGTTCAATTAAGATACTGGCTGAAACCACACCTTCAAACCCTGGAGGTATAACTTCTTTTACCTAGAGAGGTAAAGAATAGACTATGCAGTAGCCAAAACTGAACAAACACCTGGCATTTAGAACCACAGAACTTGTGAAAAAATTAACAAGTAATTGTATGATTTTAAAGGATTTCCTGCTTTACTAGATGACTCTCAACAATTTTTTTCTCTCTCTCCAAGTTCAATGGTGCTGTGCATTTTACCAGTCTTGGATTTACCAAATTTGAACCTTGAACTTGAACACACCATTTTTCAGAGATGCCATTTCTGTTCAATACAGTATGCATTGTTAACATCTAAAAGCAACCCTCAGTAGGCTACAAGGTGTAGATTTTTTTTTCAGTATGTGAATTTTTTATTCTTCATAAAGTGCAGCAAACATGATAGACAGGCTTATTATTAACAGGAGTTACAACTAGGAAGACAGACAACAAAGCAGAGCTGTGCCTGCTCGGCGGTCTACTCCAGCTGTAGCTCTCCTCCTGCTTGGGGCAGGGAGAAGAAACATTCAGCAGGAAGCCTGGACGTCAGGTCGGAACTCTTCTGAAAACACTCATGGCCTGCATCAGTGAGTGGGAGATCAGTCTGGACTTGGAATGAATGAAGCTCAGAGGAATGCCTAGCAGAGTGATAAGCCTTCTCCCCTTGGGGGGAGCAGGGGAACACTTCTCCAACCCCAATAGCCTCCCCTCAAAGTGTGACCCCAAACTTCTGGACACCTGTGAACACTTTCCTCATCTCTGACTGAGGCTGGTCCTTGTAGTGGCTAACATGACAGGGCTTTCCCTAGCGTGTGGAGCTCCCATGCATCGACCTGCCCGGAGATGAGACCCACAGAGTACATGTCCTCCCACAACTCTCAAGTGACCCCACAGGTCCTCTTGTGAATGATAGGTGTCCCCACAGGAATACTCACCTTCTTACTAGGCCAAATGTATCCTCCTAGAGCACACAGTCTGTGAGAGGTATCAGTATAAGGTGATTAGTGTGTTTGAGAATCAGTCATTTGAGAGTGAAATAAAGGGAGATCTTGAAGTAAAAGCATATCTCCCCAATTCACAACCAAATTCAATAAATATTAAGCAATCTGTAGTTCATCTTTCATCTTCTTTTGTTACTAACTTAACTGATGTTTATTTTCACACCTATGTATGAGTAATTAACTGTACCCTCCACCCAAGTTATATGCCCCACCCCCTCATAACCACCTTAGTTCTCACAGCGTCTGAGAGTCAGTGTGGTTGCAATTGGGGTTTTTGTTGTTGTTGTTTTCAAATGTATTTGGTTGAGTCTTTTATAGTCCACATGTGAGCAGAACTACCTAGCAGCTGTCCTTCGTTTCTGTACTGGGAAGAGCTACATACTGCAGGCTCCTTCCTGTGCCCAAGGGCTGAGGAGCTCTCCGGAGTCGTCATCTCCTCTATGAGCACTCTGCTCTCAAGACCAAGTGTCCACCAAAAGCCCCACATTCTATTTTTTTTAAATATTTATTTATTTAGTCCCTTTTGTTGCCCTTGTTGTTTTATTGTTGTAGTTATTGTTGTTATTGATGTCTTCGTTGTTGGATAGGACAGAGAGAAATGGAGAGAGGAGGCGAAGACAGAGAGGGGGAGAGAAAGACACCTGCAGACCTGCTTCACCACCTGTGAGGTGACTCCCTACAGGTGGGAAGCTGGGGCTTGAACTGGAATCCTTACGCCGGTCCTTGTGCTTTGCGCCACCTGCTCTTAACCCGCTGCGCTACCGCCCGACTCTCTCATGATCTTTTCTTAAGAGGCTGCTGATCCCACGGTGAAGCACCACTGTACAACCTCTTCTAACTTACTCACCTCCCAAATACTGTCACGCCGGGGTTATGGCCTCAGCATGTGCATTTGCAAACACAGTTCAATCTGTAGTCAGACTCCAGGCCTCCAGGCTGTGACAGAACGATGTCCTGTTAGCAGCAAGTTGTTAAGGCAGCCTTGGGTGGCCCCCCTCTGCACTGACACCATTTCAAAAGAAAGCTCATGGTCCCAGCAGAGACATGATGGATGATGCTTGAGGGAAACTCAAGACACAGAGGATGGTGTGAAGGCAGCCTATGATCACTTGGTTGGAACTCAGTAGCCTCATGAGGATGGGTCCTGGGCATAGTTTTGGGCTCCAGCAGAGGTGGCGCCTTCCTCTTCGGCTGCCTCATTGAGGCTGGGGACAAGATCCTGAGCCAGATTTGTCCCTGCCAGCCTCGCCTGGGCTTGCCCTCGGCTTTGTGGTAGATACTGAGTGCCTGAACCTATGAACTGAGGTAGGCCGAGTAGCCTGCACCTGGCAGTTATCCTGAGGGGCCCCCCTGCAGTGGAGGAGTTGAGTGCAGTGGGTGTTGGCTTGCAGAGCTGCAAGTATGAGCCCCTTCCACGTCCAGTTCAGAACTCCAGGGGAGCCCCCTGGACGGCCTCTCTCTGGACCTGACCACACCCCTAATGCCTACAGCCTGGGTGCCTTTAGACCCCGTGCCAGCTTAGAGAAGGAAGTTAGATGAGCGTGAGGTGAGGAGGACGACAGGTGCTACTGGAGGCTGAGAATCAGGAGTGCCGTACCTGCCGCACTCGTGTTCGTCCTCTAAGACGTCCTCTTGACTGCTGGGGGCTACAGCTGATCTCAACAAACCTGAGCCTTGTGCTTAGAAACCTCCTGAGCTCAGTCGCAGATGCCACACAGCCCACGTGCTGCAGATTCTTCTGAGTGCAGGCTCCCACCTGCTCCCTGCCTGGACTTGGTCGCTCCCCACCCAGGAGCACCGCGTTACGGCCCAGCCCAGCCCAGACCAGCCCAACCATGTCCTCCAGACACATGGAGCCACCGGCTTATGGTGGTGCTGTGGATTGAACGTGGGACCTCGGAACTTCAGGCATGAAAGGCTTTTTGCATAACCCATATGCTCTCTCTCCCTGGCCCTGCATATATTAGAATTTAATTCCTCCTTATGGCTGAATAATACCCCATTGTATGACACACTGCGTTTTGCTTATCCAAGGGGAGATACTTGAGCTCTTCACACCTTTTAATTACTTGTGTATCTGTACAGTAAATACTGACATTCTAGTGTCTGTTGTAGTCTCTGCTTCCAGTTGCTTTGGGTATCTACCTCGCAGTAGAATTGTGAGATCATAAGCTCTTTCTATGTGTAGCTTTCTGAGGAACCACCAAACTGCTTTCCCTTAAGTTTATTCTGAAATGAAGACTAGGTGTGTGGCAGGGAACTCCAGCAAGGAAGTAGATGGAAACCACCTGGTTTCAGACAGGCTGCCGAGCCTTGCACTCCTGACCAGGTATGCTCTGGTGAGCCTAAGGTCATTTATGAGCCCAGAGCTGCACATTTGCTAGTTCTAAGGTGAACTACATGGTTATTGTTAAGGTTTTTAAAATGTCTATATTATTTCTCTTATTCTAGTAAGACAAAAAGAGAGAGGTAGAAAAATACAGAGACCAGAGAACTGCTCAGTTCTGCTTTATGGAGGTGGGTGGTGGGGTGGGTGGTAGGTATTAAACCTGGGGCTTTGGAATCTCAGGCATGAAAGTCTTTTTGTATAACCATTAAGCTACCTCCCCGCAGCCTGCTGTGAAGGTTTCTATGATTACTTTGTCCAGAACTTTAGAGATGGCAGTGCTATGTGCATATATTTCTGATTTCACTTATAGATTTTGAACCTCAAACATGGTTAGGAGCAACGATTGCCATCTCAACATGCTTCACCTCAGACTGTATCCAGAGACTTCACATGTGGAATGACAACCCTTCAGCTTCATTACTCGGGTGAGACCTTTCCTTTAATAGTACACTCTAATTTCATCTCAGGTAGTTCACTTTCTAACGAAGTCCCATAACCTAGATATACACCAGTTTCTGTGAGAGAGAGCTTATGTGCACACGTATCCATAAATACTACTGCAAAATATATACCTGAAAGCAGGATTACACTAGAGTTTGCAGTGAGTACCTCCCTAACACTTCCTCTCCACTATTCCAAGCTTGGGATCCATGATTGCTCAACAAATTGTTTGGCTTCATATGTTAACTCTCTTTTCAATCACCAGGTTCCAGATGCCACCAGGATGCTGGCTAGGCTTCCCTGGATTGAAGACCCCACCAATATGTCCTGGAGCTCAGCTTCCCCAGAGACACACCCTACTAGGGAAAGAGAGAGGCAGACTGGGAGTATGGACCGACCAGTCAACGCCCATGTTCAGCGGGGAAGCAATTACAGAAGCCAGACCTTCTACCTTCTGCAACCCTCAACGACCCTGGGTCCATGCTCCCAGAGGGATAGAGAATGGGAAAGCTACCATGGGAGGGGATGGGTTATGGGGATTGGGTGGTGGGAATTGTGTGGAGTTGTACCCCTCCTACCTTATGCTTTTGTTCACTAATCTTTTCTTAAATAAAAAATTTAAAAAAAAATGCCAAAAAAATAAAAAACATGGTTAGGATAAGGCCTATGTCGAATTTAGTTGGAAAGACAGAAAAATGGTTGGCACTAAAGCAGGACTTCTAAATGTAAACACTGCACAGAGCTCTGGAATGACCAAGACAAAGTCAGGGATGGCTGTGAAAACCAGTGAGCAGAGCTGAGCCAACCTAGAGCTGGTCTGAACCCCGTTCTAGTCTACGTCACAATATCACCTCTTCCACTTACTAGCTTGGACAATAAAGTGTACTTCTCTCAAGTTCAGTTTTCTTGTTTGAAAATGAGGGACACTGAGCAAACTATGAGAATGAGATAACACCATTTACATGAAATGGCACCCAGTGTCTAGCCCTCACACCCAGGACAGCTAGGAACTTTTCCTTCGAAGTCAAGGGACTGGATTAGACTGGACAATACTCTTCTCCCTGCTCTGCAAATCTGCTTTGAAACATGGGTCTTGGGGTGCAGTTTGCATTTTGGTGATCATTTTGCAACTTACCATTTTTTTTTAATAGAATGATGATAGAGAGACAGATACCAAAACACAAATCAGCTCTGACTGATGATGGTGTCAGGGATAGAAGACGGGACCTCGGTGTGTGTGAAGCTGTGTTGCACAAACCACTGTGCTATCTGCCTGGCCCTCCTCTTGCCTTTCTATTGCTTTCTTTTTCTCTGAATCAAAAGCTTTATTTTTTAGGGACTGGATGATGATACCTTCCTAATAGATGCAAAACTGGCTTTTAAGCAAAGGATATATCCTTTGCTTTAAAAAAAAAAAAAAAAACTCTTCCAGATACCATGGAAAAAAGAGTTCTTCTAGCAACCCAGTTTTATTGACTGAAAGGGACTCACTCTCCACAAGACACACAGGGTTGAAGGGAAAGCACTGTGAAAACACCTTGAGGACTTCCATAACCATATGTAAACAAAAATCATTGTCCTTGGACAGAAAATGAAATGTTTGATCAACGAGTGTGTGTTTAAAATTGTTATTTCTGTCACCTTTCCCTACTTTGCCTGGTCCCGGGGCAGAGCTCTGCTCAGCTCAGCTCCCTCCTTACCCCTGTTGATTTAATTCGATCAGCCGACCCGCAAACACAGCCAGGGTTCCAATGATGCAGACAAGCATGAAGACTCCAAGGAGGATGTGGTCCATCACCATTGCCACGTACTTCCATTCCTCTGCCGCCTGGGAGAGAGGGAAGCGTCAGATTCCTTGCCATGGACCTTTCAATTCTTGATGTCCATGCTATACATCATCTGTAGGACAACTCTGTTGACATGCCTTGGCTAGTAATATGATCTTTATTTTTAGTGACACACACACACACATACATTACTGAAAGAGACTCGAGCGCTGGTCCATTATTTATAATATTCTATTTTGATTTTGTTTTTCTTGTTATGTGATGCTAAGAATCAAACCTAGATCCTCAGAGTTTGTACACAGAGGTACAAGTCATGCCTTCACTGCCCCCCCCCCTGATTTGTCAAAATTTTTTAAGCAGACTATTCATTTTGTGATGACTTACTAAGCTTTCACCAAGACACATTTTAAATCAGTAGCTGCTTCCTGAATGCCAACATACCAAATTTACCTGTTGGTACTTAAGCATTTGATCATTTAAACCCAGAGGGTGTGTACTTCTTTTTTTTTTTTCATATATATATACCAGAGCACCACTCAGGCCTGGACTATGGTGGTGTGGGGGAATGAACTTGGGACTTCAGAGCTTCAGGCAGGGGAGTCTCTTTGCATAATCACTATGCTATCTGCCCTGCCTTGAGGGTATGGATTTCAAGCCACAAAGCTTACATTGTTGGACTCCTGGTCTGACTTCATAGTCTCCGCGATGTATTTGACGCCCTCGATAGCACTTTTCACATCAGGGTGTTTGATCAGAGGAGAATGGAAGCCCATGGGCGGAGGGCCCGGCTTTCCAGAAATATCAGAAATATCAATGTCTTCTGTAAAAATCTTTTTGTTTTGTTTTTCTCTGGATGGTCTTTTCATTGTGGAGAAGAACATGATATTGGGTATAGTTTCAATAAAAACCTAACGGAAAAGAGATTAATGTGTAATGATTACTGTCAGCAGGGCAAACATCAAACTCAGCTGTGGAATTAGCAGTGTGTCCTTAGACTAGTCATTCAGCTTCCCTGGGTCTCAGCCTCTATGTCCATAAAACAAAAAGGACTTTATTAGATTTCCTAACAGACTCCTTCATACATACCCTGTGGCCTGTCATACATGGCCTATGGTTAACAGGGATGATTCTGTAATGTAAGCAGTTCTCCACTGGAGGGGGCCTGTGTGCAGCCATTGGACTCACCAAAACAGCTAAAGCTAGGCATCAGCTTCTTTGAATGCCACGGGTCCTGATCTCATAGCAAAAGCAAGGACAACCCCCCCCCCTCTTTTGTTTATTTTTCTTCTTCTACTTTGCCTCCAGGGTAATCACTGGGGCTCAGTGCTGGCACTACAAATCCACTGCTCCTGGTGGCCATCTTTTCCATTTTATTGGCTAGGACAGAGAGAAATTGAGATAGGAGGGGGAGATAGAGCAGGGGAGAGAAAGATACCTGTAGACCTGCTTCACTGCTTGTGAAGATTCCCCCTGTAGGTAGAGAGCTGGGGGCTTGAACCCAGGTCTTTCTGCTTAGTACTATGTGCCAACACTCAGCGTCAAGGAAGGGCACTTTCTCTTAAATATATAAAAATATACATAACCTTCCAGTACACAAGCTATCCTGGTATTTTATTTTTTTCCATTTGTTGTTCCTGAAGAAATGCTATTTATGTATTACCAGGAATCTCTCTTTTTCTAATGTTTTATTTATCAGATAGAGACAGAGAGAAACTGAGAGGGAAGGGGAAGCTAGAGAAGGGCAGAGAAAGAGAGACACCTTCAGCATTCTTCACCACTGGTGAGGCTTCTCTGCTGCAGGTGGGGGCTGGGCGTTTGACCCCAGGTCCATGTGCATTCTAACATGTGAGCTCAACTGAGTGCGTCACAGCAGGCCCCTTCTCAGGCATCTCTTAACTGTCTTTGTAGAAACAGGGACTGTTCCTCCTTTAAGAAGAATACACTGCAAGCAGTAGTAGAACTTTTCCATTCTGCACAAAAGACTAGGTTTTAGTGTCTCTGTGTTTTGTTTTGTTTTGTTTTGTTAAATTCAGAAATCTCAGTTTATTATAGGTAATTTATACAAATATAGATGACAGATAGGCTGGAATATCATGCTTCTCTTATTCAGATAGTACCAGAATGGTCACCAAACCTAACAATAGCCCCTTAAGGAATTAAAAGGTACTTAAGTCATATTCCTTGAGTATCAGTGTGCTGTCCTGAAAACCTCTGGTCTCATTTGCTTAAAAGTATCCTTTGAACTCACAGTGAATTCCAGTAAGATTTATAGTAGTTTTCAATCTAGTTTTCGGGGGGGACTTCTTGACCCCAACATCTTTCTGGCAATTTGATTTCTTTGATTTATGAAAAAGACTCAATAAGTTAAAAAATAGTAGTAAATAATAGCAACTTGAGACCAACTCTTTGGTGTACCAAGCTTCTTGTTCTCAGTGTATTACAACATAACCAAAGTGCTACATAGTTACTCTTTTTTAAAAATAATTATCTTTAATTATTTATGTGGATAGATACAGCCAGAAATCAAAAGGGAAGGTAGTGATAGAGAGGGAGAGAGACAGAGAGACATCTGCAGCCCTGCTTCACCACTTGCGAAGCTTTCCCCCTGCAGGTGGGGGCCAGGGGCTCGAACCCAGGTCCTCTGCACTGTAACGTGCACTCAACCAGGTGCACCACCACCCGGCCCCCTACATACTCTTTTAACTTAAATTGTAGATATTTTCTCTGGGGGGAAAAAGAGTTACTTCTCCCTAAAAAGAAAGTGAAAACTCCTTCCTGGAGACCTGGTTGAGCACACATGTTAACCATGCACCAGGACCTGGGTTCGAGCCCCTGGCCCCCACCTGCAGGGGGAAAGCTTTGTGAGTGGTGAAGCAGGGCTGCACATGTCTCTCTGTCTCTCCTCTCTCAATTTCTGGCTGTCTCTAGCCAATAAATAAAGATAATAACAATAAAAAAAAAACAACCTCCTTCCTGCAGCTCAGAATTTCTGGTTCTTAAGTACACACAGTGTTAGAATTCCGCTGACCATATGGAAGGGGAGACATGAGGAAGTCCTGCAGGGAATGAAAGGCCTGTGCTAAGTTTGCCAGCCCTCAGTCGCTCACCTTCCTCACCCACTCAGGCATGACATGGGTGCTGGGGGAGCGGTGGTGCGTGTTGATGATAATCACAGTGATGATGATGGAGGCGATGACAAACACCATGGTGAACAGCATGTACTTCCCAATCAAGGGCACGGCACTGGAGGTGGACGGGATCAGCTCCACAATGACCAGAAGGAACACAGTTAAGGACAGAAGGACAGAGATACTCAGGGTCATCTTCTCCCCTGGACAAATTGAGGAGGGAACAGAGCGCCTGTCAGAGGCTGACTTGCTCCCTTTTTGATCATTATATGTTGAAGAACTAAGCCTCAGTACCACGGTGACTGTACAACTGACCCTAGTTTTGAACTTCATGAGTCTAGTTATACTTATGTACAGATATTTTTCCTGTCCATTGGGTCTTATCTTTATGGAGTCAGACAGCCTTGGATGCTGGTGGTTTCAACTGCAGGGGTCTACCAGAGAATTAGCATAATGGTTATGCAAGAAGACTTTCATAGCTGAGGTTCTAGAGTCCCAGGTTCAGTCCTTGGCACCATCATAAACCAGAGCTGAGCAGTGCTGTGGTAATGAATATAAATAAATAAATAAATAAAACTAGTTCAACTGCTGGTATCTCAACTCTGGGTTCTTCAAAGGTCAATGGTATTTAGAGACAGAGTCTTTAAAATGTAACTAGATTGAAACAGGATCTTGGGGTGGACCTCCATCCAGTATGATTGGTGCCCTTAAATAAGGAAAGATTATAACACACATACATTTAGGGAAGACCGTTGGAGAGTGGAGCAGAGAGCCAGCCATCTTTAAGCCAAGAGGCCTCAGAAGAAACTAGCCCTGAAGAGATCTTCCAACCTTCAGAACTGTGAGAAAAATCACTGTCTGTGACTTAGGTCATGCAACCTGTGGTGCTTTGTTGTGGCAGTCGGGAGGAAACCAATATACCACCAGTACCCAAGGGTGAGCAGAATGGGACTGACATGTCGTAAAAGCATCACTCTGGGGATTTTTTTTTTAAACCAGGGCACTGTTCAGCTCTGGCTTATGGTGGTGCCGAGGATTGAACGTGGGACTTAGGAGCCTCAGGCATGAGAGTAGAGTCTCTTTGCATAACCATTATGCTGTCTACCCCAGATCCTGACATCTTAACTCTGCTGCTGATGAGAGGCCTCATCAGGCATTTCCACCAGAGGTTGCCAAGGAAGAAATAGCTATGTTGTTAGCTCATGTTCCCGACTTCCTCTTCTTGGTAGAAACCAGGAAACCAAGAGGGGTTCTGGGTGGCAAGCTTAGACCTCACAGTAGTTTTTCTGTCACAGCAGAATATCTTAAACCTAAAAGGAAAAAAAAAACACCTCAAATTCATAGTATCGTATTTGTTGCTGGAGATATAACTTAGGAGTGAGCAAGCTAAAAAGACCAAAACTGGGCAAGGATAAAGTTAATGATTTCATATTACTTCCTTTTTCATGTGAGAGGGTGACATATTCTTTTCATATAAAGGTATCAAGTGTCCCTTACCCCCACCTCCTTCTTCAGGCCTATTCATCTCCAGGTGAGCGGTTTCCCAGGACGGTCCTGCTATGGCAGAGAAAAGGGCAGGAGCCGAATGCCACTCGGACTGTGTTCCTTGCATGCGGTCTACCTTTGGGTGTGCTAGAGAATCTTTGGAAAGGACATTCCGTCTCCCTTTGTTTTCTGGAAACCCTTGTGCTGCCTGCTTTTCAATTGTGGGCCCTCCCCCATGCTGCTCCTTTTGGTGCTAGGAGTATAGGGAGGTAAGCAAGAAATTGTCAGTGACAGCTGGTGGGTAGGAAAGTCTTCAACAACCAATAAAGAGAATTATGAATACAAAATATCAATTTAGTTATATATCAAATTTCTTGGTTAATAATGATAATAATAGCTAACATATATCAAGTAGTCTCACTAGTCTACTTTTTTATTACTTTTTAATTATTTCCCTTTTGTTGCCCTTGTTGTTTATTGTCATTGTTGTTGTTATTATTGTTGTTATTGCTGTCATTGTTGTTGGATAGGACAGAGAGAAATCAAGAGAGGAAGGGAAGACAGAAGGGGAGAGAAAGACAACTGCAAACCTGCTTCACCGCCTGTGAAGCGAACCCCCTGCAGGTGGGGAGCCAGGGGCTCGAACCCAGATCCTTATGCTGGTTTTTGCGCTTAGCACCATGTGCGTTTAACCTGCTGTGCCACCGCCCAGCTCCCACTAGTCTACTTTTTAAGGATACAGTATTTTGTGTGCTCTCTCTCTCTCTCTCTCTCTCTCTCTCTCTCTTTCTTTTAAGGTGCTAAGGCATCTGGTTGTTTTAACAAGATACCTTGTTAAAGACTATAGAACCAAAAAGGTTACTTTGAGTAACTATGGTGTTCCCCAGCACAGGAAAGAATGGGAATATTTGACATTAAATTAAAAAAAACAATGCTGGTGGGTGTAGATAGCATAATGGTTATGCAAACAGACTCTCATGTCTGAGGCTCCAAAGTCCCAGGTTCAATCCCCCACACCACTATAAACCAGAGCTGAGTAGTGCTCTGGTAAAAAGAAAGAAGAAAAGAAAAAGAAAAAAAAACTTGCTCCACACATCAGAAGAACACATGCATATCTTCAAAGGCAAGCTCATATGATTTCTTACATGTTGAATTCCTGTATCAGAGTTTAAAGAAGTTACAAGTTCTTTTCTTGAGAAATAATATATTCTTTTTTTTTTCAAATTTTTAAAGATTAATCTAATAAAAGAGAGAGAGAGAGAGGAGAGCACTGCTCAGCTCTGGATCATGGTGGCACAAGGGTTTGAAACTGGGACCTTGGAGTCTCCGGCACACTCGCTTTGTGCTCCGCAAGTTGAGCTGTTTACCCCAGCCCTTTAGAAACAATTTTTTTCTGGGAGTTGGGTGGTAGCACAGCGGGTTAAGCACACGTGGCGCAAAGCACAACGACCATCTTAAGGATCCCGGTTGGAGCGCCAGGCTCCCCACCTGCAGGGGAGTCGCTTCACAGGCGGTATCTTTCTCTCCCCTCTCTGTCTTCCCCTCCTCTCTCCATTTCTCTCTGTCCTAACAACGACGACGACATCAATAACAACAATAACTACAATAACAATTAAAAAAAAGGGCAACGAAAGGGAAAATAAATAAATATAAAAAAACATTTTTTTAAAAATTAAGGAGGGTGATCATTTACAGTGTAGTTAGTTGCTGACACATGGATACAGTATCTTCTCACCTGTGACAGGTCTCTGCAAAACATATTCATTCCCAACTTAGAGCCTTTCCCTCCACCATGTACCAACCTCTTCACTTCCTCCTATCCCCGCCCCCCCCAGCACACACACACACACACACACACACACACACACACACACACACACACACACACCAAGATCTTTGGTGCAACACAAGAACTTAGAAGTTCTAGCACTTTCTCTCTTTAAGAAGTTCCATTTGATTAGAACATACATTTGCATTTGTGAACCTTTGTTTGAAAATAAGCACAATCACCAGCACATACATTTCACAGGGGCAAATTCTGTTTTATTCTCTTGCTCCTGCTACTTGCTCAACAGAGATGTTGAATGTGTGAATGCATAGGCTCTTATTTTTCCCTTGTTGGAAAGTTGTGCTTTGACTTTTGTGGGCTTTAAACTTTTTAGTTTAATAACAGTGTTACCTGTCATAAGCCTGAGGGCCATCTGCATACTCTGCTTTTCCTTACTTGTAACTGCCATAAATTATTTCTGAGCAGTAAAAGTGCTGGCAGACATGTGTACCCTTTACCCCTCTTCTCTCGACTGTTGGTATTTGGTAAAATTATGTCACAGATGTGATTACTCAGTAGGAAGTGTATAATTTGTTCAGGCTGATGTGTAAGAAAGAACTGCCACTTGGCGATTGTGGCCTTGTCTGTAAAGCCACTGCCATCTGGAAAGCTGAGATTCAGAAGCTATTTCCCAATGGCAAACAGTGAGCAAAAAAGGCAGGATCCGAACTGGTCAAAAAAATAAAGTATAAAGCAAGAGATTTCACAGTGACAGTGGCATGAGGAATGTCTCTCATCCATGCCTTAACCCAACACCTTTTATTTTTTATTGATTATTGGATAGAGACAGAGAGAAATTGAGAGGGGAGGGGTGAGAGAGATGGAGAGAAAGACAGACACCTGCAGACCTGCTTCACCACTTATGAAGCTTTCCCCCTGCAGGTGGGGACCAGGGGCTTGAATATTTTTAAAATTTTTTTAATGTTTATTTTCCCTTTTGTTGCCCTTGTTGTTTTTCATTGTTTTTGTAGTTATTATTGTTGTTGTTATTGATGTCGTCTTTGTTGGATAGGACAGAGAGAAATGGGGAGAGGAGGGGAAGACAGAGGGGGAAAGAAAGATAGATACCTGCAGACCTGCTTCACCACCTGTAAAGCAACTCCCTTGCAGGTGGGGAGCCGGGGCTCGAACTGGGATCCTTACTCCGGGCCTTGTGCTTTGCGCCATGTGCACTTAACCCACTGCGCTACAGCCCGACTCCCTAGGAGACCAGGGGCTTGAACCTGGGTTTTTGTGCAGTGTAATGTGCGCGCTCAACCAGGTGCTCCACTGCTTGGCCCCAACCTACCGCTTTGTAAATACTAAGCACATAGCAAATAGGTTTGGGCAGTTATTCACTTTTAACTAAGAAGGAGCTCTGTACGTGCATCTTCAGGGTCATGTTGACATCTACTTGCTGCGTAGTCAGCCCACCTGCAAGTGGACCCTCAGTGACTTTCCCCACTGTCCAGGCATCCTCCTGACCATGGTGACTGGAGTCTATCTGTCTGCATTTATCAGCCTATGATCATTCCTGGCTTTCTTCAAAATAGCAGCATCAGTGTCAGCAATAGCCACGGCAAACGCACCCACCTGAGTCTGTGGGCAGGTAGAACACCAGGCCAGTTAAGAAGGAGAAGAGCAGGCAGGGGATGATGACATTGACGATGAAGTAGAGCGGCAGGCGCTGCATGACGAAGTGGTAGGTGATGTCCAGGTAGGGAGTGGAGGGGCAGCAGGCATAGATCACCCGGTGCTTCCAGCCCCGGGCCTCCTTGATGACCCACTCCCCACTCTCCATGAAGTTGCTCAGATCCGGCTGGTCATTTTCCTGAGTCAATGGAATGAACCTTTAGGTCATAGCCAGGATACCCAGAGAAGGCGCAGGCTTTCAGAACCAGCTCTGATAAAGCAGCTACCCCTCCACAGTCCATCACACATCAGGAGGGATTTTTAGGCCACTTCTGTGTATGGGTCTTGGCTTCTTTCTCTTTAAACAAGGGGAGTTGGACTGTGGGGACTCTCTTTCCCTCTTTACTACACCTTCAAGTCACCTGGGAGTTTTAAAACAAATTGGTGTTCTAGCCACACCCTAGAATGATTAAATCAGAATTCTTGGAGCTGAGCCTAGGCATAGGGAATTCATTTAAGCAGCAGGTGGTTCTCAGATGCCCAGTATCAGGAACCCTCCCCAGGGCTGGCAAATCAGCTCACCTGGGAGGGTGCTTGCTTTGCTCTGCACATGACCCAGGCTTGAGACCAGCACCCACCACACTGGGATGCTGTGTGCTGTGCTGCCTTATCTTCTCTCTCTCTGTTTCTCTCTTTCTGTCTCTTTCTTTCTCTCCATATATATCAGAAAATGTCATGGACATTTCACATGCCTGGACATGTGAAGCCCCAGTGATTGAAAAAAAAAGGAAAAAGAAAAGAAAGAGAGAAAGGGAAGGAGGGAGGAAGGGAGGAAGGGAGGAAGGAAGGAAGGAAGGAGGGCTTCCGGAGGTAGGGCTACAGAGCAGCAGCAGCAGTTGTGTTTCTCTCCTCTCCTCTCCTGGGTCAACTAGGAATACCAAAAGAGACTACCTGGGACTGCAACAAAACAGGACTAGAACGACTTCAGGAACCCAGAAGTCACTGGTGAGTGAAAACACATATGGTTCATGGACAGAGAGGAGCCTAGGGAGAGATTAAGTGGCTGGTAACAGTCCAGCAGATTACCAGTTGAGACACCACCTCCAGTCTGTTTCACCAACAAGGGGACAGCTGAAGGGAGGAGAGGACTCCCCTGAGACTCACCAAATGCAAGTGTGAGTCTCCATTGCTACTGCCCTCAGAATCTGGAGCAGCAGCAGGGAGGCCCTGTGCTAACACCAGAGGACAGAGAACTAACCAGGAAACTCAGGAGAAGATCTACACCTCAGTGGCCTAGCAGTGGGGCTATGAGAGTCTCTTTGCATAACCACTGGATTATCTCTGCCCCACCCTGCTTTATCTCTTGGTCAGAAGTCAGTGATTAAGCTAAGATGTCTACTTATAGTTTAAAAGCCCTCAGGCTCCCATAGCCTACAGGGAAGAAAAAGAACAAAAGAGGCTTTTAGCCACTGAGCTCCAACTCAGGGATTGAAATACTATTGAAACAACTGTCAATTTCCACAACTGTGAACTCTTTCATTACCTTACTTAGACACAAGTCAATCCAGGCAAGAGTGATCAGTAATTTGAAAAGTACTGAGAAACGGACCTCATAACATAGTATATAAAATGGTTAAACCAACAAGAAGAAATACTGGAGAAATGAACCAGGACAAGAGTCCAGCTAACAGCACCTCAAAGGGTGAAGCACAAAATAATGAGGTCAACATCCAAACACTAGTTAAGAAAATAATCACAGTAGTGAGTAAAGAGTTTGAAAGAATTGTCATCAGAAATGCAGAAACAACCAATGTGACCCTGGAAGAAAACACTAATTACCTCAAGGTTATTAGAGAGCTGAAAGCTGAAATAGCTGAGCTAAGAACACAACTGGCTGAACAAGCTAAAACAGTATCAGAACAGGATAACAAAACAAATGAACTCCAGAGAACAGTAGAGGGCAGAGAGAATAGAATAAATGAGGCTGAAGACAGAATTAGCAAGATCGAGGACAAATTAGAGACAACTAAAAAAGAAGGAAGATATCTCAAAAAGAGATTAAGAGATTCTGAAAACAACAACAGAGACCTGTGGGATGACTTCAAAAGAAATAATATACGCATTATTGTCTTACCAGAGGAAGAAAGAGAAGGAGGGGAAGAAAGCATTCTTCAGGACATAATAGCTGAGAACTTCTCTAGTCTAGACAACATAAAAGACATAAAGGTTCAGGAAGCCCAGAGGGTCCCAAACAGAATTAACCCAGACTTAAAGACACCAAGACACATCATGTTTAAAATGGAAAGGAATAAGGATAAAGAAAGGATCTGGAAGGAAGGAAGGGAGGGAGGGAAGGAGGAAGGGAGAGGGGCTATAGAGACAGCATAATGGTACTGCAAAAGATTTTCCTGTCTGAGACTCTGAGGTCCCAGGTTCAATCCCTAATACCACCATAATCCAGAGATGAGCGGTGCTCTGGTCTCTCTGTGTTATCTTTCTCTCTCCATCTCTCTCATTAAAAAATCAATAAAATAGGGAGTTGGGCAGTAATGCAGTGGGTTAAGCACACATGGCGCGAAGTGCAAAGACCAGGGTAAGGATCTTGGTTTGAGCCTCTGGCTCCCCACCTGCAGGGGAGTCGCTTCACAGGCAGTGAAGCAGGTCTGCAGGTGTCTATCTTTCTCTCTCCCTCTCTGTCTTCCCCCTTCTCTCCATTTCTCTCTGTCCTATCCAACAATGATGACATCAATAACAACAATAACTACAACAACAATAAAAACAACAAGGGCAACAAAAAGGAAGCAAATAAATATTTTTAAAACATCAATAAAATATGTAGGGGTAGAAAGCATAATGGTATGCATATAGATTCTAATGCCTGAGGGTCTGAAGTCCCAGATTCAATCCCCCACACCATCATAAAACAGAGCTGGGTAGTGCTCTGGTAAAAAACAAGAAAGAAAGAGAGAAAGAGAGAAAGAAAGAAAGAAAGAAAGAAAGAAAGAAAGAAAGAAAGAAAGAAAGAAAGGAGGGAGGGAGGGAGGGAAGGAAGAAAGGAAGGAAGGAAGGAAGGAAGAAAGAAAAAAAGAAAGAAAGAAAGAAAGAAAGAAAGAAAGAAAGAAAGAAAGGAAGAAAGAAAGAAAGAAAGAAAGAAAGAAAAAGGAAAAGAAAGGGGGCCAGGTTGTGGCGCACCTGGTTTAGCGCATGTATTACAATGTGCTGGGGTTCAAGCCCTCAGTCCCCACCTGCAGGGGGAAAGCTTTACGAGTGGTGAAGCAGGGCTGCAGGTGTCTCTCTGTCTCTCTCCCTATCACCCCCTCCCTCTTGATTTCTGGATGTCTCTATCCAGTAAATAAAGGTAATAATAAAAAACTGTTAAAAAAAATAAAAGAAAGAAAGAATAAAATACTTTTAAAGAAAAGAAAAATTAAAGAAATTAACTTGCCAACTCATCAAGAACCATCAGATAATACCCACATGTCCCACCCATGTTGAGAGTCTCGGACTGATTCTTGAGGGGCAGAATTGGAGACCCGAATCGCGTCTTTTTGGCTCCAACCTCCCCAGGTGAGCTCACCACCTACCGGGTTGATGGCCACCACAGAGCCATCATAGGTCCAGGTGCCCAGCTTCATGCTGCAGTTCTGTTCATCAAAGGGAAAGTGGGTGACGATGATCTCACAGTAGCTTTTGAAGATGGCGGGAGGTGTCCACGTGATGTGGCCAGTGTAGTCCAGAAGCACTTTGGTGAACTTGACAATGGCAAAGTCACCATCTGCACTACAATTGGAACAAAAGAGGAATGAGGATGAGCCTTGGGTTCAGCTCAGGGCTGTTAAGTGCAGACAGCTGTTGTTCATTATTCGGGTGCTAATTATAGATGCTTTCTTTCAAGTAATAACTTTTTTTAAACCCATAGAAATGTTTCTCAGGTTTGTCTTACAATAATATTTATTGGGGTGCTTATTTAAAACATAGATTCCTGAGCACCATTTGATGCTAAATCAGAATACCTGGGAATCTACTTTTTCAAGACATCAACCACCATTGTATCTGATTTTTTTTTATCTTTCTTATCCTCAGTGGTATTTGTCATCTTAATTTCTATCTATTCCATGCTCTAATATACTTTGAAGATTTTCTGGAAGTGGGGAGACCCGGGATGATTAGCTTTTCTGTTTAAAACCCAGAAGTTTAATTGAAAACACCTCCAGAGGTTCAGTACTGGGATAACCAGCTCAAGAAGGGTCTGCTCTCTTTCAGAGAATTATTTAAAACTCAGTGGGATGGGTTCACAAGCTCAGATGCCACTGAGGCCAGGTGGATAGGAATGAGTGAAGGTGTGAACCTGTGTGAAGGGAGAGAGAGAGAGAGATGGAGAGAGAGAGAGAGAGACTGACTCCTGCAATATTATCTCACTGCTTATGAAGCATTCCCCTGTAGGGAGAGACCAGAGGCTTGAACCCAGGTCCCTGCACATTGTAATATATGCACTCAACTAAGTGTACCACCATCCAGCTCCCAGAATCTAGTTTGTTTTTTTTAATCCAATTTTTCCATATTTTTGAATGTAGAATTGTACTAAGAAGGTTATTTTTAAAAACCCAGACTTTAATATGTAATTTCCCAGTTTTCAAAATGCTGGCAATAATTTCTCAGGAACAGCTTCCCAAAGCATAGTACATAGTAACAAGCCAACTCTGCAGTATTCAGTGGACAGTCCCATAAACAACTGTGTCCTTGACTGAGAGAGAGCAGGGCATTGCAATAGGTGTCTGGCAGGTGGACTGGGGTCTGGCTCAGTCAGTGGACTTTCAAGGAAGGTCAGAGGCCATGTACTGCTGATCACTTCACAAATGAAGACATTTCCTTCTCATTAATATTGTTCTCCTGGAAATGGAGATGGGGCTCTGTCCAGATAAATATATGGCTGTGGACCTTCACAAAAGAGCCCCAATGAGGGCTTGGGCAGTGGTGCACCCAGTTGAATGCACACATTATCATGTAAGGACCTGGGTTCAAGTTCCTGGTCCCAAGTCCCTGTTCCCTACCTGCAGTGGGGAAGCTGTAGGTATCTGTATGTCTGTCTATCTTATCTATTTCTCAATTTGTCTATCCTATCAAATACAAAGTTAATAAATTAATTAATTTTTTAATTAAGTTTTTATTTATTTATTTTCCTTTTTGTTGCCCTTGTTGTTTAACATTGTTGTGGTTATTAGTGTCATTGTTGTTGGATAGGACAGAGAGAAATGGAGAGAGGAGGAGAAGACAGAGAGGAGGAGAGAAAGACAGACACCTGCAGACCTGCTTCACCACTTGTGAAGCGACTCCGCTGCAGGTGGGGAGCCGGGGGCTCGAACTGGGATCCTTACGCAGGTCTTGGTGATTTGCGCCACGTGCGCTTAACCTGCTGCGCCACCGCCCGACTCCCAAATTAATTAATTTTTAAAATATAATAAAAGAGCCTCAAAGATCCAAAGCTCCAAGGACCAAGTTTCTCCTTTTAAGCAGGTAAAATGAATTTTTCTCTGCAGCCAGCACTGTCTGGTGAATCTGTCAAAAGGGTAGGAGTCTCTTCTTTGGTCACCTCAGGCTTTTACTAGAAGAGAAACTTAACACAAGATGCTCTGTTTTATCAGCATATTTATCTGAAAAGGTCATAAAAATGATTGGAAGGGAGTCGGGCAGTAGTGCAGTGGGTTAAGTACACATGGCGCGAAGCTCAAGGACCAGTAAGGATCCTGGTTCAAGCCCCCTCTCCCCACCTGCAGGGAGTTGCTTCACAAGTGGTGAAACAAGTCTGCAGGTGTCTATCTTTCTCTCTCCCTCTGTTTTCCCCTCCTCTCTCCATTTCTCTGTCCTATCTAACAATGACGAGATCAGTAACTACAGCAATAAAACAACAAGGGCAACAAAAGGAAATAAATAATAATTTTTAAAAAATTTTAAATGGATAATTTGGCTCAAAGTCATATCCCAGGCATAACTGGAAAATATTGGAAGAGAATCAGAGTTGGGGGAGGGTGGGCCTGACAGAGTATCATTTCCTTTCGCAGACCCTCAACGCCTTCCGGTGAGTCTGTTCCATACGCAGCACAGCCTGCAGGCCCCAGGCCCCGCTTGCACTGCCTGGTGTCAGCTGGCCAGGCCTCCAGGCTGGTGGCAAATGCTCCTGCCTGGGAAGGATGCTCTTTGAAATGCACATTCCCTGACAAATGAAGGGCGTAGGATAATGAAATGTGTCATTAAAGCAGAGCGTCTTGAATCACATTATCATCTCACAACATGCAGTCTTGTCACCGAGCCCGGTGGAGGGGCTCTGCAGGCACCCAGGCCATCAGCACCACACCATGTCCTGAGAAGCCATAAGCATTCGTATCCAACAAGCTGAGCGTTTCCACCTATTGGTGGGAAAGACATCTTTGGCTGAGGAGCTTGGTTATAAAAAGTTGGGCTTCCTTGGATAGTTGGGAGATATATATATATATTTCAGGAGCTCCTGGGAACTCAATGTTCCTCACCCATCAGCCCTGACTCAGTTTGGCTCTGATAATTGTTTCTATTCATAACATAAGTCGCCATATGGCACCTCTTGTCAACTTGGCTCTTGGTTTTTAGGGGTTGTTTAATGTTAACAGCGGTGAGAAGCATACTGAGCATGGCAGCCCCTCTGTGAGGGCCCCTGGTCTCCCCCTCCCCTCAGATGTACCCCTTCCCAGCCTGTCTGTTTTGCTTACTTGTTATAGAGAACAAGGTCTGGTCGCCAGATCTTTTCAGAGGGGATGTGGATTTTTTTCACGCCGCCATAGTCATCTGGATTCCATTTTAGGTTGTAATCTACCCATTGCTAGAATGAAGACGTTCTATTAAAGAAAATATCAAAACACTACAAAAAATAATAATCTTGGCTTATCAAGAACTGTGACAGGCATGGTGATTCAGATTTTGACAAAAATTGTGCTCCAGTAGGAAAAGTTTGATTCAGAATTCAGCTTTCACTTTGGTAAGCAATAACATTCAACAAAAAGCTTTTATAGCACTGACTTTTTTTTTTTTTTTGACAGACAGCAGGTACTATTCTAAGTACTTGCATTAGTCAAGAAAACAGACACTTCCAAATTGGCTACAGGAGTCCCACGCCACATTGCCCAGGCCTGCAAAGGAGAGTGACCCTGTTGTAAATACTGACTTTCAAGCAGGCAACATTTAAAAAAATTTATTTATGTTTTTTCTGCTTTGTAAAAGCTGTTTTTGCCCAATATAGCAAATGTGATGAACACAGTGTTATGGTGAGTTGTATCTCCTCAACTTCATATGTGGCAGACCCAATCCTAATCTCTAGTATGTAACAGTGTTACAGTATTTGAAGGTAGGGCCTTTTCTTTTTTCTATTTCCTCTATTACCACCAAGGTTATCACTGGGGCTGGTTTCCGACACAGTGAATCCACTGCTCCCAGCAGCCTTCTCTCTCTGTCTCTCTCTCTCTCTCGTTCTAGTTTAATAGGTCAGAAAGAAATTGGAAGGAGGAGGTAGAAAGAGAGAGAGGAAACACGCACCTAAAGCACAGCTTCGCTGCTTGTGAAACTTCCCTCTGTAGGTGGGGCTGGTGGAGTTTGCTTGAACCCAGGGCCTTTTGGCTTGGCAATGTACACACTCTATAGGCTGTACAGGGTGTGCCACTACCGGATCCCTGAGGATAAGGTCTTTACAGAGGTAATTAAGCTAAAACACAGTCATTTAGTGGTGATTTAATCCAGTACGACTACTGGCATGTCCTTTTAAGAAGAGAATGTTTGAGGACGGTGATACGTCAGTTAATGGAGAATGCCTGTGGACATGAAGACAGACAACTACACAAAAGCGTGGGGCCTGCACAGATTCCTCCTCACCGTCCCTAGAAGGAGCCAACTCCATCCACACCTTGGTTTTGAACTTTTGGCCCCAAGGACTGTGACACACTACACTGCTCTTGATGGCCACATTTTAGCTAACAACCTAACACACAGACAGTGCACATCATCAAAAACAAATGAGCAAACAAACATGATCCCACCACCACAGAACATCTACTTTCAACATTGTGGTGTATATCCCTGTTACACAAAAGATTTCTTCTGGGTCTAGGTTAAAATTTAAGGTGAATAAAAACAAGATGGCAACACAGAGATGTCTAGCTGGGTTACCTGTTTGAGACGAACGTTGGTTGTCACAATCTGGTTTACTTCATCCTGAAAAAAAGGTTAGGAGTTTAGGAGGCAGAGAGGGGAGTGTAGGGTAGGGACACTTCAGGTGAGAGGTGCAGGGACGAGGGGAGGCTAGAATGCTTTTGCTCACCACATTAATGAGCTGGATCAACTGCAGGCCCACAGTGACCTCCACAGCCTGGCGGTGGTCCTCCACAGGCCGTACCACACTGTTGTAGTCTTCAAACAACTTGGCTACCAGACGGGTCTCATGTTCAGAGCCAAGGATGAGGCCAGCTGAGAGAGAAAATAGCACTCGTGCTGTCAGAGGCTCTTCCCCACCTTCCACAAGCACTTACGTGAGTAACTGGTGTGGCCAGCCAGTGGAAGGTCAGTGGGAGACATGCAGTTCTCCTCGTGAAGGGCTCCCAAATGCCATTATTTATGCCTTAAATCCCTTTCCAGGAACAGCTGTTATGTGGCCCCTTCTCAGGCATCAGTGGAACATACCAAGTTACCAGGACACTTGTATTTCAGACAGATGACATTCCTTTTTTTTTTTAAAAGATTTTATTTATTTATTAATGAGAAAGATAGGAGAGAGAAAGAAGCAGACATCAGTCTGGCACATGTGCTGCCGGGGATCGAACTCAGGACCTCATGCTTGAGAGTCCAAAGCCTTATCACAGCGCCACCTCCCGGACCACAGATGACATTCCTTAATACAGCTTCTGGATGAAGTTTGCTAAGAATGGGCACATAAGAAAAAAGAAAGGAGAGTCGAGTGGTAGCACAGCGGGTTAAGTGCACATGGCACAAAGCACAAGGACCAGTGTAAAGATCCCGGTTCGAGCCCTCAGCTCCCCATCTGCAGGGGAGTCACTTCACAGGCAGTGAAGCAGGTCTGCAGGTGTCTATCCTTCTCTCCCTCTCTCTGTCCTCTCCTCTCTCTATTTCTCTCTGTCTTATCTAACAAAGATGACATCAATAACAACAAGAATAACTACAACAACCATGAAAAAACAGGGGCAACAAAAGAGAAAAATCAATACAATAAACAATTTTAAAAAGAAAAAAAAGACTCACATAAAAGTTGGCCAGTCTCCTTTTTTAAATAAAAATAAATAAATAAATAAATTTTTAAAAGTTGGCCTCAGAATTTCAGTCTGGTCACAGAGTAATAAGAGATCAGCTGGGCTGGTCTCAGAGCTCATGATGCCAAGAACAATAAAAATAAATAAATAAATAAATAAATAGATAAAAAGACGCTGTCATCACTGAGAGGGAAGAGAATCTGAAGAACACTAAGCAGGTCAGGTGCTATTTCCCTTATCTGAGAATAATAATAATAACTACAACAATAAAAAACAACAAGGGCAACAAAAGGGAATAAATATTTTTTTAAAAGATATATAAAACACCAATTGTAGAACTCGACAGTGGTATTTTCATATAATTTATATATATATTTTATTAAAAATATTTATTTATTTTCCCTTTTGATGCCCTAGTTGTTTTATTGTTGTAGTTATTATTATTGTTATTGATGGTGTTGTAGTTGGATAGAACAGAGAGAACAGTAGAGAGGAGGGGAAGACAGAGAGGGGGAGAGAAAGACACCTGCAGACCTGCTTCACCACCTGTGAAGCAACTCCCCTGCAGGTGGGGAGCCAGGGGCTCAAATCAGGGTCCTTACGCCGGTCCTTGTGCTTTGTACCATGTGCGCTTATCCCACTGTGCTACCACCTGACTCCCATAATTTATATTTTATCATGATTTTTTTAAAAAAAATATTGCTTTTGTGTCTATGTCCCAGAGTTAAGTTGCTAAAACAGAAAAAAATTGAGTTTGGAAATCCTAGATGGAGCATGATGGAGTCCTGAGAACTTACTACATTTCACTCAGGGTAGAGAATAATACCATCCAATACTCAGAGCCCAAGGCCCTCTTATGTCCAATGTCATGTGATCCTTACCAGCTCTCCACTGAGGCAAGTAAGCAGGAAGGCATTCTCCCCAGAGGATCTAGAGGTCAGATTATCCTTCCAAGGCCATGCAACTGGGGCAAAGTTCAGGTTAGAACTCTGTCATTCTGCTCTGCCCTCTTGTTCTAAACCATAATGTTATAAATATGCTGTGCACTGTCCTGGAAACTGCACAAGGTCAGGCACCATGATTCGTATGAGAAAATGTGTTCCAGATTCCAACAAGTGCCTTAGGGAGGATCTTTGTAATTCAAGCCTTCAGTGGACTGGAGATTGACTGCTCAGGTTTGGGAGAGGAAGTAGATACAGGATCTGTTTACCCTGACTCCGGTAACCAGATCTCCCACTTCCGTGGGGTTATTTACTAAGACCACCATCCCTTTACCCTGGGCCAAGATAACTTTAAAAACTGAATTGGTAAGGTGCCTTCCCTTTTTTCCCTGAGAATGTTAACCTCTATGACACATTATTACTTTTATTATCTTTATTTTTGGAATGTAAGTTTGGGAGAGTCTGCCCCCCAAAATAGTTAAGTAAAATATACTTTTACTGTTTTTATTAATGGTGAAAAATAATAGCTAACAGCCAACTTGTTGTGTGTCAGACACTCTTTCCATGTGTTTTATAGCTAGGCTGGCAACTTCAGTCCTCATAACTGTGTATGGTGGTCTTATTTATTTATTTATTTATTTATTTACCAGAGCACTGGTTTATGGTGGTGCGGGGGACTGAACCTGGGACTTTGGAGCCTCAAACATGAGAGTCCGTTTGCATAACCATTATGCTCTCTACCCCTGCCCAGTGGTCTTATTTTTGCCCTCACTTTACAGATGGGGGACTTGAGACAGAAGTTAAATGACTTACCCAGGTTTCATAAAAGTTGGAACCAGCATTGAAGCTCTACACCTATGCTTTCAAATTATTATTTCTCAGCCAGAACTTTGGATCAGTTTGAAGCAACCAGTATTATGCCATGAGTCCAAATGTGTGTTTCCATTATTCCATATTCCATATGATTATTCCATATTATTAAAGATCCTGTATTCATATTAGCTTTTTGAAGCTGTATACCAATCCTACCAGGTAGATCTTTATTTCTAAAGTAGAAATGTGAAAATTGAGGTTTAGATAGTTAAGAAATGTATCCATGGCTAGTTAGGTTCCCCAGCTAGTTAGAGATGGATAAAGGAGGCAGACTGATACCAGGGCCTCATTGCCTTACCATCTTTGGGAAGGCAAATGTATCATTTCCATTCAGAGTTTTGAAACTTTCAGTCTAGCTTAAATATTTTCATTATTGCCTCCTTGGACTCTATGTAGGCAACGCCTGACCTAGCCTACCTCTTCATAACAAGTTTCCAGTTTTCTTAACCCCAAAGAGTCCAGGAGCATTTAAGTTACACAGCCATGCGGAGCTTCCGCAAGTGTGTCCCTGAACCCAGCTGCACTCCAGGACTCCTCAAGGGAATGTGCTGCTCAGAGATCCACTCATTACAGTTGACGCACTGAGTCTTTGGACCAGAGCGGCCTGTCCTGAATGCTCTTCTGTGCTGGGCCACATGCAACCCAACGGGCAATCAGCACCAGGCATGAAGAACTGAGTGCCCTGGCCACTAAGTTTGAAACTATTACTTTAGCATTACTCTGAGATGCTTAATTTTCAATGTCTGGGTTTTTCTCCCAGCTTGAAGCGAAGAACCTACTATAAAGCAATGGACAAAGCAGATGGTTGGCATTATGTAGCAGGGAAACTATGCAGGCCAAGCCAATGTTCCACTAAAGAGGATTGTGAACTCAGACACTGTCAGCATTCCACTGACATTCACTTCCTCCTCCCCACCCTCTTCAGTAATAAGGGGGCTTTGTTCCTTCCGTAATGAATTTCTAAGCAATTTCCAAGGAGGTCTCTATTTCTTAAATTGAGCTTATTGGAATTCCTTGAATTTTTTCCTCCCCAAATCTAGGTAAGGTGGTACGAATTTACAGGGCTTGAAGTCAGAATTCAATGAGTCTCTTTCTAATTCCAATATAATCTGAAGAGCTGGACCAGTTCCTCATGGTTTCAATGAATCGCAGTAAATGTTTTCTTAAAATGACAGGGAGGAAATTAGCCAACATGCAGACTAGCAAATGTTTAATAAATAATAACAAAGTCTCTTTTTAGCAAAGTCTTACTGGTAGTCTTTATTCACAAGGTATAAAGATATAAATACAAAGATATATATGGGCCCTGGGTCAGGTAGATGGTGATAAATAGTTAATTTTATTCATAGAATTTTTTCAAGAATGGGAGCTACTCTTTGACCTAATCCAACTTTCTAGCCTTTTTCTCTACTCTGACACTATTTTCTCAACAATATATCCAACTTCACGTTAGCTGTCAAATTCAAGCAAAAACTACCAGAGCCGTGGGCCCCTAGAAACATGCCTAAAATGGACTTCCTAGATTTCTTCTACCCTATGATCCCTAACCTCATCTGCTCTGTTCCTATTTTTGGTTCCTGTTCGTTAACCATTTTGTCTTGTTTTATATCCTGCCATCTCCCAGACACCAAGTTGCAGTAAAAAGGGGGCTTTGTTCCTTCCATAATGAATTTCTAAGCAATATCCAAAGAGATCTCTATTTCTTAAATTGGGCTTATTGAAATTCCTTGTATTTTTTGCTCCCAAAATCTAGGTAAGGTGGCAAGATATGTATATAACCTATTATTATTTCATCCTGACTTCACTGAGCATGCAGACCTCACCAATGTGTCCAGGAACCTCACCTCTCCAGAGCTCTACCCGACTAGGAAGGGATGGAAACTGGCCAGGGGTATGGATCCACCTGCCAATGCCCACATCCAGCAGAGAAGCAATTATAAAAGTCAGAGCTCCTACCTTCTGCACCCCGAAACAACTTCAATCCATAATTCCAGTAGGGGAGAAATGATAGGAGGAAGAGGAAAAGAGGGCTCTGAACTGCAGCTCCATCAGGACCCGGAGAGAGAGGAAGAAAAAGGGAGGGACGTTTGGATGTAGTAAGAGGGTCATGAGTGCCTTGGAGGGGAAGAAAGGACTGGCCCTGGAAGAAAAGGGGGCAGTTATGTACAAATTCAGATAGCTGTAGAGATGACAGTTAACCCTTGTCTACAACCTTAGGAGATCTGCTGTGGCTTGCAATGGAGGGACCAGGGATTCAAAACTCTGGTGGTGGGAACAGTATGGAATTATAACCCTGTTGATATGTAATTTTATAAATCAATATTTAATCACTAGTAAAATTAAAAAATATATTTGTAAAACATTCACTTTGTGTAAAGCATTGTTTTAAGAGCTCTGAGATATTCAGAGGCAAACTTGAACCAGTCTTTCTACCATCATACAGATTAACATTTGTCCTTTACATACATTATTCTGGACTTGATACTCTGTTAGAAAGGTAGCAATGAGGGGTGGGTTGGGGGGAGGGTTCAGGTCCTGGAACATGATGGCAGAGGACCTAGTGGGGGTGTATTGTTATGTGGAAAACTGGGAAATGTTATGCATGTACAAACTACTGTATTTACTGTCAACTGTAAACCATTAATCCCCATTAAAGAAATAAAAGAAAGAAAGAAAGAAAGAAAGAAAGAAAGAAAGAAAGAAAGAAAGAAAGAAAGAAAGCAATGAAGCACTTGGGATTCTGGGAATGGAATCAAAGAAAAAGTCACAATAAAAGATACTACATAGGGGTCAGGCAGTGGCAGACCCAGCAGAGCACACACATTGCCATATGCAAGGACCAGGGTTCAAACCCCCAACTGCCACCTGCAGAAAAGAAGCTTCACAAGCAGTGAAGCAGTGCTACAAGTCTCTCTTTCTCTCTCTCTCTCTCTCTTCCTCTCTCTCTCTCTGTCCCTCTCTCTCTTTCTCCCTACCTCCCCTATCCCTCTCAATTTCTCTCTGTCTCTATAAAAGAAATATTGAAAGAAAGAAAGAAAAAAAGAAAGAAAGAAAGAAAGAAAGAAAGGAAAGAAGGAAGGGAGAGAGGGAGGGAGGGAGGGAGGGAGGGAGGGAGGGAGGGAGGAAGGAAGGAAGAAAACTGCTAGGAGCAGCGGATTCATCATGCAGGCACCAAGCCCCTGTGATAACCCTGGCAACATTTTTTTTAAGACACTATATAAATAGAGCAAAGATAATTCTGTGTTAACGTGGAAAAAAAGTGTCTTGGTATGAATGATAAATTTGCCCACAAAGGACTGATTCTTAGTAAGGGAATCAGCCTCTCGGTGTTCTTGTTACATCACACTAGTCTAATCTGGTCCAAGGAGGATTACCCCACCAGGTAAAGCAAAAGGAGTCTTGTACTGTTAGAGACACCTCAGGACATGCTGATCTCCAGCTGGTGCTGCGTCTCTTACTGCTTTTGGCCATTTAAGGCTGCACTTTCTGACTGTGCACATAAAAATAGTGCTTCCAATTGACCACATTCCAAAATTCAGTGACTTTGGGCAGATCAATAAATGGCCATTTCTATATAGGAAAAAAAACCTGAAGAAATTAGATTGCTTCATCCAGTTCTAAATGTCTATCAACAGTCCATATGAATTAATGCCAGCAACTCTAAGTTCTATCTAGAAAGACACTATGGTTTAAAAATAGCTAGGCACATATTTGTTGCGGTCCTAGATGTACTGAGAGCTTTTAAGGATTTGGATATGTGAATCACTGGAGGATTTTTATTGAGTGCAGTGTTTGCAAACATAAGCACAGACACACACACACCAGCACCACTACCAGGCCAGCTTGGCTTACATCATGTCCAAATCTCACAGGCTAGAATTCATCTGAGTTTGGGCTATTTCCTACAACTCTGCTATTGAGAAAAGCTAATAATAATGCTCTTTGTCTCTTTTGCCTAGTAGGTTTGGTGTTTGCCAGAGCAATTTAGAAAGGAGAAACCGCAGAATGTCAGTGGCCTGTTTTTCTTAGTTGGAATGATGTCACTAGTAAACCTTCACATGAAGCAATCAGCAAGCATCTCCTGTTTCCCTCTACCGGAAGCCTGGGATTCAGAATAGTGTTTCAGCTGCGGTGTGGGGACACATTCCAGAGATGAATGCAGGCCAAGGGCTGTGCAAAGACTTTATACTTTCAACTTAAACCCATTCTACCTACATGTGGCAATGCTCTTAAAAAAAGAAGTAGTGGGAGTCGGGTTATGGGCATGTGGTGCAAAGCACAAGGACCAGTGTAAGGGTCCCAGTTTGAGTCCCCAGCTCCCCACCTGCAGGGGAGTCGCTTCACAGGTGGTGAAGCAGGTCTGCAGGTGTCTGTCTTTCTCTCCCCCTCTCTGTCTTCCCCTCCTCTCTCCATTTCTCTCTGTCCTATCCAACAACAACGACATCAATAACAACAATAATAACTACAACAATAAAACAACAAGGGCAACAAAAGGGAATAAATAAATAAATATTTTTTTAAGTAGCATGACTTTATAAGAACTTTTTTTAACTTTTGAAAGTTAACACATTATAAAATGTGTCATCTCTTATGGGTAGTTTAGTTACAATTATTAATAAGTTTCTCCCTCTACCACATGTAGCTGTCAATCATCCTCTTGTGATCAGAATTCTCTAAAACAATAAGTTAATGTATTAATCACATTGTGATTATAACTGTTCTAACTCCAGAGAACTATTTATATATGAAATCAGCCCCAAGGTGATGGTAGGAATACTAATGTTGATTCTATGGGAGAGCTTGATCCATGATGGAGGGATAAAAATTTATCAGCTTCTTTTTCTTTTTTCAGTTGTATTTCCCTTTTTTTTTTAATTTGGGGGGATGAATGGTTTACAGTCAACAATAAAATACAGTCATAAAAATCAAATACAGTAGTTTGTACATGTGTAACATTTCTCAGTTTTCCACGTAACAATTCAACCCCCTCTAAATCCCCCTCTGTCATCATGTTCCAGGATCTGAACTCTCCCCCAACCCCAGAATCCTTTACTTTGGTGTAATACACCAAACCCAGTCCAAATTCTGCTTTGTATTTCCTTTTCTATTTTTAAATATATATATACATATATATTTATTTATTGAGTCAGGGAAGGAGAGGAAGAGAGAGAGAGACAGAGAAAGAGAGAGAAAGAGAGAGAGAGAGAGAGAGAGAACTGAGCATCACTGGCCCAGCATATGTGGTGTTGAGGATCAAAGCCTGAGGCTTCAGATGTGCAAGTCCTATGATCTACCTACGGGGTCACCTGCCCCATTACTTAGCTCCAATCTGTGGATAACACAAAAAGAAATCTCTTCACTCACAAGCCCAGTCAAGCCATCATGGATGAGAAACTAACAGAGCAGCTTTTGGCAGATGACACCCTGATGTTGTTTGGGTTCCCACTCATCAAAGAAGCAAGACACTAATGTGGGAGTTTCTGGAAGTTTTGCCTCAAAGAAGAATCCCCCAATCCCATCACTTACCTAAGCAGAGCTCCACAAGCAGGAGCAGCAGCCGGGGCTCCATGGGCTGTGGGCACTGGTATGGACTGGTGGCAGAGTGGTGGCCTGTGCTGCTTGCAGGCCGGAACTGTTTGGCTGGAGGCTTGGCTACCAGAGGATTTGGGAGGCTGATTCTTGCTCAGCTGAGCTATTGTCTTACACCACCTGTTCCTGGCAATGACAGCTGGGCTACCCGGAGTCCTTGAAGCCCAGGGAGTTGCTGAGAACCTTACATTATTACAGAGCACTTCCCTCTACACAGTTGCTGTCCCTTAACACATGTGAGTTGCATTGTGTTTAAGTGCACAAGTCAGATCTGAATTTTTTAAAAAAGCGTAGCACTGGGTTAAGTGCACATAGCGCAAAGTGCAAGCATCCCAGTTCTAGTCCCTGGCTCCCCACCTGCAGAAGGGTTGCTTCGCAAATGGTGAAGCAGGTCTGTGGGTGTCTGTCTTTCTCTCCCCCTCTCTGTCTTCCCTTCCTCTCTCAATTTCTCTCTGTCCTATCCAACAACAACAATAACAGCAACAACAACAATGGAAAAAAGATGGCTGCCAGGAGCAGTGGATTCATAATGCCAGCACGGAGCCCCGGAGATAACCCTGGGGACAAAAAAAGAAAAAAAGAAAAAAGAAAACAAAAAGGACTAGAAGATATTTTACCAAGTAGGATGTGTATCACAGCATTGGGGGGAGCTCTTGTGTTGGGGTACTGCTATTTTTCTGTCTCTATAGGAAATAAAAAACAAAAAATGGGGGTGGATAGCATAATGGTTATGCAAAAAGCCTGAGGATCCAAAGTCCCAAATTCAGTCCACCTTACACCACCATAAGCCAGAGCTGAGCAGTGCCCTGATTTTAAAAATAATTAATTATAATAATAAATTAACCCCAAAGTGGTGTGATTGTGCATGTAAGGTGTCCTAACTCCACCAAACAAGTAACAAAAACCAATCCAAACAAGCAAACTCCTACAGTAGAACGAGTCTTCCTTTGAATGGTGAGTCACTGCTTCTGTGAACACTTGACTTTCATATATGTGAACTGATTTGATCAGTGTCATTTGGGCTGAGTAGCTAGTCCACTGTTCGCATAAGATACTGATTTACCAGGCTGGGGTATGGAGTGACCTGCCAATGCCCATGTCCAGCAGAGAAGCAATTATAGAAGACAGACCTCCTGCCTTCTGCATCCTAAAAAGAATTCTGGTCCATGCTCCCAGAGGGATAAAGAATAGGAGAGCTTCCAATAGAGGGGGTGAGACACAGAACTCTGGTGGCGGAAACTGTATGGAATTGCACCCCTGTTGTCTTACAATCTTGCTAATTATCATTAAATCACTAAAAAAAAATTTTTTAAGTTCAGGCAAAATATATCTTTCTTTATTAAACAGAATTGAGAGCATGGTTTAGGACTGAAAAATAAAATGAATCAAGTATCAATGTCCCAGAGCTGTAAGAAGAACATAGCACAGATTCAAACTGAGTACAGGAAAATAAATCAGAATCGCTTTTCCAAAAGATTTCAAGGTGCTAGTTCTTTACTCACTGGAGTTCAGGGTTAACCATCAACACTGAATTCTGAAAAATAATTGGGTCGACTCTCACTCCAAGAACTATTTTCTGAAGATAAAGAAAACTACACTTATAGGGGCAGGGTAGCACCTCGTTGAGCGCACATGTTACAGAGCACTAGGACCCAGGTTTGAGCCCCCGGTCCCCACCTGCAGGGGGAAAGCATCACGAGTGGTGAAGCAGGGCTGCAGGTGTCTCTCTGTCTTTCTCCCTATCACCCCCTTCCCTCTCAATTCCTGGTTTTCTTTATCCAATAAATAAAGATAATTAAAATGTTTTTTAAAAGAAAACTACACTTATGAAAGCATAGAAAAGAAAGAAATAATATAGGAAACAACTTTTTTTTTCATAGACACTGTAAAAACTATAAAGAGTTCCCTGATACTGCCTCCCCACATAATACCTTTGGCCCACCTGCATGTTAGCTGTCAGGGTCAGGCAAAAATTAGTAAAGTCATGGGCCCCTTGGAATAGACCTAAAATAGACCTACTAACTTATTCCAAAATGGAAACCCCAAATCTCATCTATTATATTCTTTCTTGCCTCTAGGTTCCAGAATATTAAACAATTTATTCTGCTTTATATCTTAATGCTTTTTTAGACACCAAGTTGCAGATACTGCCACGACTCCAACCTAACTCCCCCCGGGCAGACAACCTTGCCAGTGTACCCCAGAACCCTATCTCTCCAGAGCCCTGCCCACTAGGGAAAGACAGAAACGGGCTGGGAATATGAATCAATCTGCCAACACCCATATTCAGCAGAGAAGCAATTACAGAAGCCAGCCCTTCCACCTTCTACACCCCATAATGATCCCGGGTCCATACTCCCAGAGGGATAAAGAATAGGAAAGCTTCCAGGGGAGGGGATGGGATATGGAACTCTGGTGGTGGGAAATGTATGGAATTTTACCCCTCTTATCCTATGGTTTTGTCAATATTTTCTATTTTTTATTTTATAGATAAATTAAATTTTTAAAAAGTGGCAAAGAGTCAACAAGCAAGGAAAAAGAAAGGCTAAACCAAGTGTACTTTAGAAAAGAATAAACACAAAATTTAAAAAAAGATACTGATTTATCCTAAATCACAAAAGCCCATATTCTACACAGTTCCTTCACTCTAGTTCACGCTTTTATTTTTTAATTTAAAAAAATATTTTAAATAGGGAGTCAGGTGGTAGCGGAGTAGGTTAAGCGCATGTGGCGCAAAGCGCAAGGACCAGGGTTAAGATCCTCTTTCGAGCCTCCAGCTCCCCACCTGCAGGGGAGTCGCTTCACAGGCGGTGAAGCAGGGCTGCAGGTGTCTATCTTTCTCTCCCCTCTGTCTTCCCCTCCTCTCTCCATTTCTTTCTGCCCTATCCAACAACAACAACATCAATAACAACAACAACAATCACTACAACAATAAAACAAGGGCAACAAAAGAAAATAAATAAATATTTTTAAAAAAATTTTTTTAAGTTTTAAATTGCCACCAGGCTTAAGTTTTAAATTGCCACCAGGCTTAAGTTTTAAATTGCCACCAAGCTGGGGCTCAGTGCCTGTAAGACAAATCCACTGCTTCCAAAAGCCATAGCTCCCCCTTTTTCTTTTTAATCTTTGATAGGAGAAGAAGAATTGAGAGGGAAAAAGGAGATAGACAGAGAAATACCTGCAGTACTGGCTTCACCATTTGTGGAACTTCCCCCTGCAGGTGGGGCTGGGGTCTCTAACCCAGGTCCTTGCACATGGCCACCTGTGCCTGACCAGGTGCACCTCTGTTTGGCCCTCTGGTTCACTGTTGAGTGAAAGCAGCGGGTTCTTGTGACTACATGCATTTGAGAAAAGTTTGGTTTGGTGCAAACACTGCTGCTGGGGAGTGTTGTTGAGGTGGTCTGGTGTCGGGCTGCACCGCGGAGAAGAGAGCGGACGTCCAGAGCAAAGGGGTACACAGATCTTTATTATAGGATGGGGGGGAGGTTTGGTTCAGACCACGTGGAGCCAGCCAGCAATGGCCGACCACAGGGGGAGAGCAGGGAGCGAGACCTCAGAGAGGGAGAGCCGAGAGCCCAGAGAGAGCGAGGGGAGGGGTGAGGGGGCTTTTTATTGGGCGACAACCAGGGGTGACGTGTAGGGCCAGGATTGGTTGAAAGGGGGCACTCTAGGATTTAGCGAGGCATAGGAAAACCTGGGGGCGGAGCCAGGATTGGTTGAAAGGGGGCACTCTAGGATTTAGCGGGGCATAGAAAAACCTGGGGGCGGAGACTGCATCAGAATAAGTCCTCAGCAACATCTCCTCCTATCCCTTTATATCTAAATGGACACAGTAAAGAAAAATGGAGCATGCTTAAATGTTTTAGAGGAATGCCATGCTCAGGTGGGAAGATGTAGGACTTTCTGTGGAGGAGGGAAGGCTTAAATGGCTGCCAACCTTGTGAGATTTAAATGTCCTCCTGTGCTCAACCCCTCTTCAGAGAGAGAGACTTACCTGGAGAGACTCATCTCATAGGTTTAAGCGCAGCCTGCTCAACCATCTCTTCACAGTATCTCTACATCTTTTCTATCTTTCTATCTAGTAATTGCATAAGATGTACAAAGTCTATAAAAGACTATCATGGGGCAGAAACCTTTTGGACATAAGCCTAAATGACATAACAAAATAGGAAGGGACACGAAGGGGAGAAGTAAAAGTCAGTGGGGTGTGAAGGGAAGGATTGGTGTGTAAAGGAACATTCCCTGCTTGAGTGGGGAAAAGGGCAAGGGTACATAATGAGGGGGCGGCAGGAGGCATGACCCACCAAACAGAGGGGCTATTTGGCATTGTATAGTCCTCAAGGCAACAGTCTGTAAAGTCTATGAATTACTCAGGATTAGTCTATGAAAAACCAGCAGCGTGAAGGGAAATAAGCTGCTTCAAAATTGTGTAAAATGTATATAGGGTATGTCAGAAAGTCCGATACAAGTCTCAGTCCGAAGTAGATGGCTAGGGGAGGAATTGGCAGGGGATGCAACGCTGCATGAGGGAGGTCAGCCGCTGGAATGTTGCTCTTTTGTAGATAGCTAGCTGGAACTGCCAACACGTAACAAGCAGGTCAGAAGCAGGAACGGTAACCAGGCATGAAGAAAGTTCTGTCCTTGGAATTCGTGTATCAGGTTCTTCAGATCACGTTGAGTGACATCTAGGGTTTCGGGGGGTGTGCCACGGTAGTCGTGCCATCTAGTGAGTGACGTCAGGGTGTGCAGGGGTTCAGATGGTTTTTCCGGGATTCCTGTGAAAGAAACACAAACAATCTGCTTCTCGTGGTTAATTTGAACTGGTAACAAGTTATAGGTTTGTTATAGTTGGTACCTCGATGATTATAATTGGTTTAGAATCTCTTTATGATTTATTAAAAGGTCATCTAATGTGACCTCCTGTAGCAGCCTCTACCGCAGGATCTTGAGACCAATTTTAGCTAAAATATGTATTTTAAACAGACTCAAATTGCTTAGAGAGTTAACGCATATTCGTGACAATGATTTTAACGTTTACAGTGCCAGATTGATGCCAGATCTGTTGTGGATTAATTTCCACAAGATAGTTTACAGGGCACCTTTGGGGGCCCTTCAAAGGTGTCCTGTATATAAAATTTATATAGTTTAGTTTTGGGAATGAATAGTCACGTTGAACATTTAGACTTTTACCTAAATAGTAAGTTACCTTAACAATTAATATTTACCTTGTCTGGTAAAAGTGTAGCTGTAGGGTTACACTTCTGACCGTTAAGTTAGTGTTACCAAACTTGAGACATACCCATAAACATTTAGTTATAACAAACTGGAGGAAAAAGAACTTTTGTTATAAAAACACATTATTTAAAAACAATTTTAAATCTGTCATTAGTCACACAGTTTAAGACTAAACACTTACATATATACCAATACTATATATAAAATTCAAAAGAGGGAGAAAGAAAAAAAATTTTTTGGAATGTTTCTGGACGTCTCCAGAAACTTTGGCTGCGTCCAGCATTTTTATATAAGGCCAATAACCTTTTAGAGTACTCCAAGCAGATGGGTCATGCAAAAAAAAAGAAAAAAAAATTTTGTCATTTAACACACTCATTCACAAAAACAACTGGCCAGTTATAACATAAGACATACAGGGAAAGGGTAGGAGAGAGGTCTCTGTGAGCCAGATTTGCAGGTTCTGCCATGTCGTATTACGGGTCCTGGGATGTATCCTGCATCTGGTCCTCTTGTAGTATTTCTTGTTCTTCAGGAATAACAGCGCCATCCTGCGGGTATTGTCGGACATGGCGGGCAGGAACCCAGACAGGTTTAGAGAAATTTTGAGGGAAAATGCATGCGAAACCCCTTCCCATGGTCAATAATGGGTCAGGCCCTTTCCAAACTTTATCGAGTGGGTCTCTCCATTTCACCTTAATAGATGGGAGGGTAGATGGTGTTTGCCAGTGAAGAATAATAGGGGGTAAGGCTGAGTTATTGTAAATATTAAAGAGATTTAACGTAGTTAAGGCTTTTGCTAGCTGGATATTGGGGGGATATGTTCCTCCTTTATCTTTATTTAGTTGAGCCTTCAGTGTTTGATGGGCCCTTTCGACAATGCCTTGTCCCTGTGGATTGTAGGGAATGCCCGTGGTATGAGTAATATTCCAGAGGGAACAAAAATCTTTAAATTGTTTGCTTGAAAACATAGGTGCATTGTCTGTTTTCAAAAGTAATGGGACCCCCATAACGGCAAAACAAGAGAGCATATGGCTTACAAGCTTTTTAGCACTTTCTCCTGTCTGAGCTGTAGCCCACATAAATTTAGAAAAGGTATCAATTGAGACAAACACATATTTTTGTTTGCCAAAGTTTGGTATGTGGGTGACATCAATTTGCCAAATAGCATTAGCTTTTAAACCTCGGGGGTTAACCCCAAGGGTCTGGATAGCAGGTGTCTTTATGAGATTTGCACAAGAAGAGCATGTAGCAAGGATATGTTTTAACTGTGGTACAGGAACATCAGGGAATCGAGCTTGAAGGCCTTTAAGATTAACATGGGTTAGAGAGTGAAAATTAGCAGGATCAGAGACAGAGACTGGGAAAGTTCCTGTGGAGGCAAGGCGGTCAACTGCGGCATTCCCTTCGGACAGGGAACCAGGAAGAGGGCTGTGGGAACGAAGGTGTTGAATATACAGTGGTTGGGTTCGAGAACAGAGCATAGAGGCGATTTGAATCAAGAGAGGGGAAAGTGGGTTGTCATCAATTTTCACATACGAACGAGCAAGCCATGGAAGTAAGTTAACAGTATACACACTGTCAGAAAAAAGGTTGAAGGATTCTGGTACAGCTTTTAGTGCAAGAAAAACAGCATAAAGTTCTTTGTACTGAGGGGAATTATCAGGAAGCTCAGTAAAGAGAGGTTTAGGAGATTGTTTGTCTGGGTAATATATAAGGGCAGCAGCTCCCCTTTTTCCGCCATCAGTAAAGATTGTAGGAGCAGAGGGAATGGGATCCCGAGAGAAAAGTTTAGGTGCTAGTAGAGGCAGAAGAGGTAAAGAAGCTATCAATTTATTAGAAGGAAAATGGTTATCTATTTGTCCTGGAAACCCCACGAAGCTTATGGCAAAGCGGGAATGATGGCGTATAAGCCACTCTGTATCTGTGAGAGAAAAGGGCAGAATGATTAAATCCGGTTCTTTCCCTAAGACCTGCACAGACCTATTTCTCCCTTGGCGAACCATGAATGCTAACGCATCTATCTCAGTGAGGAGTCTTGGAGCTCCTCCTACTGGCGTGTGAAGCCATTCGAGAACCCCATGGTCTTGCCACAGTGCCCCTACTACTGTGGGGGTGGAGTTGAAGATTAGAAGGTTTACTGGAGAGGAGGGGGAGAATCGAACAAGGTGCATGTCCTGGAGGGCCTGGTTAACCCTTTCCAGTGCCAAGGAGGCCTCGGGAGTTAACTTACGTTTTGAAGAGGGCTGTTTGTTTCCTTTCAACAGGTCAAACAGTGGTTGGAGGCAGCTTGTGGGCAGATAGAGATACTGCCTAAGCCAATTTAAATTTCCTAGAAAACTTTGTAAAGAAGCAAGAGTAAGGTTAGAAGGGAAGGTAACATTAGGTTTTAAGGGACGAATTTGCGTTAGAGAAATCTCTGAACCTAGGAAGGATATTGGAGGGATTAGCTGTATCTTCTCAGGGGCTACATTAAGGCCGCTTTTCTTTAATGCAGGAATGAGAAAATCACGTAAGGCATAGAGATCTGTATCTGATTTTCCCCATATTAAAATATCATCTGTATAATGAAAAATATTAAGGCCCTTATGAATATATGGGACAAGGGCAGATTTAACAGCCTCCTGACAAATTGTAGGACTATTGGCCATACCCTGGGGCAGCACCACCCATTCAAATCTGTCAGCGGGGCTGGCATTATTAATAGACGGAACAGAGAAGGCAAAACGTTTACAATCTCGCGGATGCAAGGGGATAGAGAAAAAACAATCTTGTATATCAATAGCTATGATTGGAATTCCCGTGGGAATTGCAGAAGCAAGAGGCAAACCCCTTTGGGGGGAGCCCCAGACCTGCATGGTTTTATTTACTGCACGGAGATCTTGAAGGAGGCGCCATTTTCCCGAGCGCTTTTTAATCACAAAGACAGGAGTATTCCATGGGCTTCGAGAATGACGAATGTGTCCCAAGGACAACTGCTCTCGGACGAGCTCTTTTAAAATTTTTAGCTTATCCCTAGGTAAAGGCCACTGTTCCACCCAGACAGGCTCATTAGAAAGCCAGCTTAAGCGGGGTGTTTGGCTACGAACAGTGGCATTTAGTATTGGGGGTGCTGAATAGACCTGGTATCGCGGGAATGAGTTTTACGCTCTGCAGAGGCGTCTGTGGATATCCTAACATTAAGACATTCCAGAAGATCCCTGCCCAGTAAGTTGGTGCTAATATTAGCTACCAAAGGGCGGAAGTGTCCAGTAGAACCTTCTGGGTCTTCCCACATAAGCGAGTCTCGTGTGCAAAATGCTCTTGTCATCCCTCCTATTCCATGTAAACTGGGTCCAGGGATGAGTTCCCAATCTTGGGGAACCTCTTCTTGCCTTAAAATCGTCTTTGCTGCCCCCGTGTCAATCAAAAATTTAAAAGGAATATTGCCAATCTTTACTGTCATAGAAGGGTGACTTTGTTCTAAAACAGGAGTGGTCCACAAAATCTCAGGCCCCGAATTTGTACCATTCAGGGGCGAACCATCTTTATGAAATTGGGACCAACAATCTCTCTTCCAATGAAACCCCTTACGACATTTTGGACAAACAGTATGTGGTCTCTGGCTCCCTGACTGAAAGCGGGGTTGCTCTGGCTGGAGGCGTGGTTTCCCTGACTGGAGGCGTGGTCGCAACTTATCAGGACATTGGTTACGCCAATGTCCTTGGCAACCGCACTGAAAGCAGGCCCCGTTTTGCTTACGTGGGGCAACTGCATAGACCTGCGTCGTAGCGGGTGTCCCATAATTGCCTGATGTAAGCTCCTGTGTCGCTAGAATCCAATTATCTGGGTGTAGGTGTTTAAGATTAAGGCATACCTGACGGAATTGTGGTGTCATGCCTTCCCAGACAATAGAGCGCAGGAGTAGTGTGCGGACGTCAGGATTATAAACCTTTCTCTCTAAGCTTCTCTTCACCCTTGAGATGAAGCTCGCCAATGACTCATCAGAGCCTTGGTGAAAAGAGTTAATGGGAGCTGATGGATCTACATCAGGTGTAGTCACCCTTTCCCATGCTTGTGTTGCACAGATGCGTATCTGTTCAAAATAACCAGTTGGAAACCTGGCTTCTGCCTGCTGAGCTCCAGATTCATAAGCTCCTGCTCCAAACAAAGCATCAGAATTCCATTCTATCTGTTTGTTACTATTTTCCTGCGATTGCCTAGAGCACTCATCGCGGAAACATGCCTGCCACTGAAGATAGAGAGGGTCTGGGAGTGCAGCACGAGCCAGATCTTTCCAGTCTTGTGGTGTATTTAAATGCTGGTAAAAGCTTCTCAAAACGGACTTGGTCCATGGAGAGTGCATACCGTCCTCCCTGACTGCTTGCCTGAGCATTCCAAGTTCTTTCGAGGAATATGGCTGCCACGGCTGAGGGTTTTGTTTAGAAGGGGCCAAGTTTACCGGGAATGTGTGGATTTGGTCCGGTGGCGCGGGAGAGGGAGCTACAGAAGTGGAAAGTTCAGTAGAAACTGCTGTAGTGGCTGCAGGGGAGACTAAACGCATATCTACGGGGACGGAGCTCCCGGGGTGGACTGCACATGGTTTAAAATCCTTAAATGCTGAAAAAATATCCTTTAGCTCTCGTATCTCAGCCACTAGATCTCTTAATGGTGATGTATCAGCAGGGGGCGGGGTCAGGGACGAGGAAGCCTCAGGCGGAGCTGAAACCACGGCAGCAGGGGCCGGGGGTGGGGTCAGGAAAATGGAAGCTGCAGGCGGAGCTGAAACTGGGACAGCAGGGGCAGGGGCGGGGTTCAGGAACGCAGGCGCCTCAGGCGGAGCTGAAACGGAAGCTGAAACCGGGACGGAAGGGGCAGGGTTCAGGAACGCAGGCGGAGCTGAAACCGGGATGGAAGGGGCGGGGTTCAGGGTGGTATGGCCGTAGATTGTCGTATGCTTTACATTGGCTTGTTCTAGCCCTCCCCCTCCAAGAGAATTGGATGAATCCTGTTAATTTCGCGGGCCTGCTTGGCCCCGCCCCAAGGGACCCTGGGAGAGGGTTCCGGAGTCCGAGAGTTCCTGAGTTCCCCAGTGACAGAGTTCCTGAGTTCCGGAGTTGGAGAGTGCGAGGGTGCGAGAGTTTCTGAGTTCGAGAGTAAGGGAGAGGGTTCCTGAGTTCGAGAGAAAAAGAAAGAGTGCTTGTGCCGCCGCAAAGAGACAGCAGAGTTCTGTTTGGTGATTAGTTTGTCTTAGTTTGTGAATCGTTGTTCCTGAATAAAGAAATACAGCTTCCCTGCCCAGCCGTGTGTCTGGTCGTCTCTGTTACCCGCCCGTGAAGCTAGCCCGGCCAGCTGGAGCCGTCCGAATTTTAACAACAGGGGAGTTTTCTATATTTGATTGGATTTGGTTTTTGGCAAAAGTGGCTTTTTGTATAAACTGGTTTTGCTGGCTTCTAGAGCAGTGCTCTCACCCCTGTCTATGTGTCAGCCAGTGTTCTCCCTGCAGTGGGCCACTAGCTGGAGTAAACCACTCACCTCCCATGTAGTTGTTTCAAATGAAGAATAATTAGTGGAAAAAGTGTCCCACTGTGCCAGGAGCTGTTCTAGGTTCCTGCGTCCTAACATCGACTTCCTCTGCCTACTCTCACTCAGGGAAGCCGAGAACAGAGTGCTTCAGCTTTTCAGTGTCTGCATGAAAACAGTCCTAAAAGCTAGCAATTAGTAGTTCCTTACTCTGAGAATTTTTTTCCCTTTTGTCCAAAAGGAAGAAAGCAGTTATTTAAAGGTGCCCTGCTAATCTTTTCCTTGCTTTAGCCCTAATCATGAAAGGAAGGGCCCTCATCTGAAGCCCCAGAACAAAATCCTGGCAACGCCAGCCCCCTGCCTTACAGTGTGACCAAACAATTTACCTGGCGTAGGGTTAGGGGGTAGGAAAAAACCAGCACATCTGTACACTGTCTTTCTCAGTATCTAGACTTAGGATGTTCCTGTACAGTTTGGTAGGGTTTTTTTTTGGGGGGGTAGGGGTGTCTAAAAATACTCATAAACTTTTCTATATAAATTAATGATAATGGTGTCCCCAGCCCCACAATATAACCTAAGAAATCACAGCTAGTAACAGTATTCTGTTACATTCAAATAATGGGGTGAACTTGGACTTCCCACCTCTTTAATCTGTGAGAGATCTCTTCTTCACGAACAAATGGATTCTATTCCTTCCATGGCATATAGCACGATGACTGCCCAGCCAGGAAACGCATCCCTCCACCTTGAACTTTGCACCTGCCATGGTCTCAGCCATGTGACCATATTCAAGAAAATGAAACACGAGAAAGTTTAAGATAGTCACACACCTCCCTCCAAAGCTCACTCATGCTGACTGGCCAGAATGGATATGATAGCTAACACAATTTTAGAAACCAAATAAATACACAAGGGCACTTTTGATTTTGACATCCTGGTCCTAGAATGACTTCCTGGAGCTCTTCCACCGAGCTTTCTTCATGTGTGAAAACAAAACGTTGGCTAGTGGCTCTAGAAAAGTTTAGGAAGACCAAAGCTAGTGCACGTTGGCTCTTATTTTCTTTGCTTAGTATGCAGTACAAGGGAGAATCAAGCTTAGGTGAGAATTGCAAGAGCAAAATTGAAAGAGCATAGAATGAATCAAAATATCTGGAACCCTAAAGAGTAAGTGACAAAATGGAAGAAGAAACAAAATTCTGTTAAAACCTCTCATTAAAAAGAGTTTCAGGGAATCCAGCGGTAGCGCAATGGGTTAAGCGCATGTGGCGAAAGCGCAAGGACCGGTGTAAGGATCCCAGTTCGAGCCCCCGGCTCCACATCTGAAGGGGAGTCACTTCACAGGCGGTGAAGCAGGTCTGCAGGTATCTATCTTTCTCTCCCCCTCTCTATCTCCCTTCCTCTCTCCATTTCTCTCTGTCCTATCCAACAATACTGACAGAAACAACAAAAATAATAACCAAAACAAAGCTACAACAAGGGCAACAAAAGGGGGTAAAATGGCCTTCAGGAGCAGTGGATTCATGGTGCAGGCACCGAGCCCCAGCAATAACGCTGGAGGCAAAAGAGAGAGAGAGAGAGAGAGAAAGAGAGAGAGAGAGAGAGAGAGAGAGAGAGAGAGTTTCATCCGGGTCTGGGTGGTAGCACAGCAGGTTAAGCACACTTGGTGCAAAGCACAAGGACTGGCATAGGGAATCCCCCTGTTTGAGCCCCCGGCTCCCCACCTGCAGGGAGGTTGCTTCACAAGCGGTGAAGCAGGTCTGCAGGTGTCTGTGTTTCTCTCCACCTCTCTGTCTTCCCCTCCTCTTTCGATTTCTTTCTGTCCTATCCAACAATGAACGACATCAACAACAACAATAATAATCACAACAAGGCTACAACAACAAGGGCAACAAAAGGGGGAAAAATGGCCTCTAGGAGCAGTGGATTCACGGTGCAGGCACTGAGCCCTAGCAATAACCCTGAAGGCAAAAAATACTGACAATAATAATAACAACAATGACGATAAACAACAAGGGCACAAAAATGGGAAAACATAGCCTCCAGGAGCAGTGGATTCATAGTGTAGATTCCCAGCATTAACCCTGGAAGTAAAATAAAATAAAATAAAATAAAATAAAATAAAATAAAATAAAATAAAATAAAATAGGTTTCATTATCATAGAAAAGGATCAGGTGAGTGGCAGTGCACCTGGTTAAGCACAATAGTACTAAGTGCAAGGGCCCGCGCAAGGATCCAGGTTCGAGCCCAGGCTATCCACCTACAGTGGGATCACTTCACAAGCGGTGAAGCAGTTCTGCAGGTGTCTATCTTTCTCTCCTGCTCTCTGACTCCCCTCCACTCTCAATTTCTCACTGTATATCCAATAATATGGGGGGGGTGGCCTACGGGAGCAGTGGATTTGTAGTGCTGGTTCTGAGCCCCAGTGATAATCCTGGAGATGTGGTGAAAGAGAAACAGAGAGAGAGAGAGAGAGAGAGAGAGAGAGAATGAGTGGAAGGAAGGAAGAAAGAAAGAGAAGGTTCAGGTCAAGGGTGCTTTCTTCAACTCTTAAATCTATTTTTCCCCCAGATGGCTTCAAGATGATTGCTGTTAAACTGAAGGAGGGAAGAAGAGAGAGTTACAAAAAGAGGTTGTGTGTGTGTGTGTGTGTGTGTGTGTGTGTGTGTGTGTCTTTAGAGAATTTTGTTCAGTAAGGAACTCTATGTTTGCGTACTGGAAATAACTAAAAAAAAAAGCCACATTAGCATATTTGAAGGAACTGATAGACAACAAAAACCTCTGTTGTTCACGTCTTAAAACAGTCCTTGTGTGCCCAAACATGCACCAGCAGAAAACGGGCTACAATTTTTGCATGGTCTCCTGAAGAGTCTTTTCTCCACTGCCCATTTAGATGTGGCCATGCAGGTGAACCTACAAGGAAGAACCCGCCAGGAACCTTAGCCTGGATCACAGAGAGCAAGGGGCAAGGGACCTCTTCTCAGAGAGCAGAACAAGAGTCTGATCATGGGGTGGTTTTAGTCCTTCTTAGTGCCCACTCGTGTCTTGGTTTTCACCTCATCTGACGTAACTCTTCTCCACGCTAACATCTGTAACCCTCTAACTGAGGGGAAACTTTTTTATGATGGTGCTAGGGATTGATCCTGGAACCTTGGAGTCACAGGCATGAAAGACTTGTTTGCATAGCCACTATGATGTCTTCCCAGCTCTCTCTTTTCTTTGCTACCATGTTGTCACATCTCTTCTATAGGAGAGCAGTTGACACTGTAGAATAAAATATTAGAATGCATTAATGCTTAGGAGTAATCCAATGTTCTTTTTTAAGTCTGTTGAAGTAAGTAAATTTCTTTTAGAAAAACTGAAAAATAGATTGCTATAAATAAAAATGTCTACTCATTATTCTTTTATTTAGAAACACCCCCTGGTTAATGGTCCAGTTTATATCATTTAGTCACTTACCATGTATTTATTTATTAATTTGTTTTCCCATTTTATGTTACTTGAAGTAAAAAAAAAATCCCATTGGTTCTAAAATTTTTCATGGATTAACCACAGGTAGAAAAATGATATTTCATTAGATTATCGTTTGTTGGGAAATTGTGCAGATGTGGTTGAGTTAGGCAGGACCCACAAAGCACCATATTTCCATGTGAGTATTATTATTTACTTATCAGTCTTCTGCCTTGTTTTAAAAATGATTCCTCTGCCACCACGTTATCCCCTTAGGGCATTGCTAATTCCCGCCAGCCAGCTAAAACTATAGCAACCACAACTAAGGAAGTTCCCAGAATGCCTTTTTCTTTTCTCCACCCTCTTCCCTAGCCAATTCCGTCCTGACTTGTCACTTCCGTTTTTACCCTATAAAATCTGCTGCTGTTCCTGGTTTTGCTCTCTCTCTCTCTCTTTCTCTTCCGCATCCCTACCTGGAGAAGGGCTGGAGTGCATAGCAAGAGGGGGCCATTTTGCTAGCTCCACGTGGCCTAAACCCGTTATGCTTACACCTGACTCTGGGGCATCTGCATGAGTAACGATTTGCATTCCACTCCGCCACGAGTTCCTGGTCTCTTCTCTCTCCGGCGATGCTAGCCTGGCAATCGTTTTTTTAGTTTTATTAAAGTATGATTAAGAAACCAAATTATAAACTATTTAAACTATATGACATGATGATTTTGATAGCTATTATAAATGAATTCCCCTGTACATATATGTATATTTTTGCATTCATTTCCTAGATTTTTCCACTGGGTCTTGCTCTGTGCCAACCAGAGTTTCACGCATTTGGGATACAAGTAAACTGCTTAGGATTTAAGGTGCAAAATTCTATGGGAAAGGAAAAGTAGAATGGAGAAGGCAGATAAGGACACCTGCAGAGGGACTGAAATTATGAACATGATCAGTGGGGTTCATTGAGGAGAGATGTGTGGGGCAAAGAACTGAGGGAGTTCTCGATATCTGTGGTGTGAGGACTTCAGACAGAGTGGAGAGTAGTGAATGTCTCCAGCAGAAATGGGACTGACTGATGTGCTCAAGACAGAGCAAGGGTGTCAGTCAGGCTAGAGCAGAGAGATGGGGTAGAGAAGATTAGACAGTAACAGGGCAAAGAGGGGACATAACACACTTTGTAGACTTTTGCTTTGTATGAACAGAGGAGTGACATGACCTGACATGTTGGAAAAGGGAAAATCTGGAGAACTCCTACCTTCTGCATCCCCCCAAAAAACTTTGATCCATACTCCAAGTGAGGGAGAAATGCACAGGTTACAGTGCTCAAGGACCCAGGTTCAAGTCCCCAGTCCCCACCTGCAGGGGGAAAGCTTCACAAGTGGTGAAGTAGGTCTTTAGAGGTCTCTCTGTCTCTCTCTATCTCTCTATCTATCTATCTTCCCCTCCCCTCTCAATTTCTGTCTCTGTTAAATAAATAAATAAGTAGGAGTGGGGGAGACAGCCATGATGGTTCTATAAAGAGACTCTCCTGCCTGAAGCTCTGAGGTCCCAGGTTCAATTCCCAGCACCACTATCAGCCAGAGCTGAGCAAGGCTCTGGGCTCTCTCTCTCTTCCTGTCAACCTCTTTCACCAGGATCTCATAAAAATAAAACAAATAGTGCTGGGGAGAGAGCACAATGGTTCTGCAAAGAGACTTTCTGCCTGAGTCTCTGAGGTGCCAGGTTCAGTCCCCAGCTCCACCGTCAGTATTGTGACTTGTGAGGTAACACGATGGATAAAGCACTGTACTTTCAAGTATTACATTTCAAATTCAATACCCAGTATAGGAGGAAGAGGGTAAGGCAGCTCTGAACTCCAGCTCCATGAGGTTCCAGAAAGAGAGGACAAAAAGGGGAGAGATATTTGGATGTAGTAATAAGGTTATGTGTGACTTGGAGGGAAAGAGAGGACTGGACATGGAAGAAAAAGGGGGCAATTATGTGCTAATGTAGACAGATAGTTGTAGAGGTGACAGTTACCTGTGTCTGCAACCTTGGGAGAACTGCAGTGGTTTGTAATGGAGGGACTTGGGATTCTGAACTCTGGCGGTGGGAACGGTGTGCAATTATACCCCTGTTGGCATGTAATTTTGTAAATCAATATTGATCACTAAGAAAAAAAATTTTTAAGAAGAAAGAAAGAAAAGGACAAATTGGGCTCCTGTGGTGACAAGACGCTGAAGGGGAGACAGCTGCATTGATCCAGTGAGCTATAGGACCAGAGTGGTTGCATCAAGGTGATGAGAAGTAGTTGAAATTGGGACATACATTTTGACACTAGGACTAACAAGACTTCCTGAAGGCCTGGCTTTGGATGCAAGAGAAAGGATGGTGATTAAAGATAATCTGTAGCATCTGGGGTTGAGTATTAGGAAAGGTGTTGGTGCCAGCAAGCAACTCAAGGAAGATCTGGGTGGAGTGAATCTAATGGAGGGGGGGGTGTTGATTATGTGTTCCCTGAGGGACACGGTGAGCTTGAAAGGGCTACTAGATCCACCTGCATATCAGATGTCAGGCTCAGGAAAATACTAGGATAGTCATGGGCCCTTTGGAATATAACTAGCTATTATCAAAACAGAGGCTCTAAATCTTCGTCTGCAATATTCCAGCCTTTGAGTTCATGATTACTCAACAATTTGTTTGGCTTTATATGTTAACTCTCTTTTCAGCCACCAGGTTCCAGATGCTAACATAATGCCAACCAGACCTCCCTGGGCAGACAACCCTACCAATGTGTCCTGAAGCCCCGCTTGCCCAGAGCCCTGCCCCATGAGGGAAAGAGAGAGACAGGCTGGGAGTATGGATCAATCTGTCAATGCCCATGTTCAGTGGGGAAGCAATTACAGAAGCCAGACCTTCCACCTTCTGCACCCCATAGTGATCCTAGATCCATACTCTCAGAGGGTTAAAGAATAGGAAAGCTATCAGGGAAGGGGATGGGATATGGCGGTCTGGTGATGGAAATTGTGTGGAGTTGTACCCCTCTTATCCTATGGTTTTGCCAGTGTTTCCTTTTTAAAAAAAATTTTTAATATGTATTTATTTATTCCCTTTTGTTGCCCTTGTTTTTTATTATTGTTGTTGTTGGATAGGACAGAGAGAAATGGAGAGAGGAGGGGAAGACAGAGAGGGAGAGAGAAAGATAGACACCTGCAGACCTGCTTCACCGCCTATGAAGCGACTCCTCTGCAGGTGGGGAGCGGCAGGATGGAACCGGGATCCTTCCGCCGGTCCTTGTGCTCTGCACCACCTGCGCTTAACCAGCTGCGCTACCGCCTGACTCCCTAGTGTTTCCTTTTTATAAATGAATTTTTTTTTAAAAAAATCATCAGAAAAAAAAAAGGCCTACTAGAAATCTGAGCAGGATTGGACTATTGGACTTAGAAGTTAAGGGCAGACGTCTAGGCTAAGTTGACTGACGAAGTTGTGACTGAGGAGGAAGCAGCAGTGAAGTAGAGAGGAATCTACAAGGGGGGTTAACCTCAATGAACTACTACTCTGTAATTTAAAAAGATAGTATTGTGTCCTTCTGATCGAAGTAGATGGAACTGGAGGTGATTCTACTTAGTGAAGTAAGGAGATGTAAGACAACTACCAGTTTTCAGTTTTTTTAAAAAAATATTTTAATTTATTTGTTATTGGATAGAGATAGAAATTGAGAGGGGAGATAGAGAGGAAGTGAGACAGAGACACACCTGCAGCCCTGTGTAAGTTTTCACTTACACGTGGAATATAAAGAGCTGAAAACTGGCACACCTGGTTAAGTGCACGCACTACAGTGCTCAAGGACCCGGGTTCAATCCCCTCTCCATGGTCCTGGTCCTGGTCCATGAGTGGTGAAGCTTCAGGTGTGTCTCTGTCTCACTTCCTCTCTATCTCCCCTCTCAATTTCTATCTCTATCCAATAACAAATAAATTAAAATATATTTTTTAAAAAACTGAAAACATGAACTTGCAAAAAAAAAAAACCACCAAACTGCCTCTAGCACTTGTAAGAGTTGTTGGGGTTAAAGGGACACAGAACTTTGGTGTTGGTTGCAGTGTGGAACTACCCTTGTAGCCATACAACCTTGCAAGTTATTATTCAGTCATGAATAAAAGCTATATTTTAAAATATAATTAAAGTAAGATAAAAGGGGGGAAGAACTAGAAGGATTTTATCATTAGGAGTAAAAAAAAAGAAATGACTGGTAGCTGGCAGGAAAAGTAAAAGCAATAATACTTTTTATTGTTGTTGCTTTGTATTTTTTTTTCTGGATGGGAAAAATAGTATATTTGCACGATGATCATAATGACCCAACAGAAATGACACAAATGATGCAAAAATAGATTATGCTGTTCAGAACTGGAAGAAAGCGCCTATACAAATGGGTTTTGTTTTCAAAATGGGCTATACTATATATAATTTTCTATAACTTGAAAAGTATACAATAAATATGGTCCTAGCCACATAACATGGATGTATATTTTCATTTTTTTATGTTTATTTATTCCCTTTTGTTGCCATTGTTGTTGATGTCATCATTGTTGGATAGGACAGAGAGAAATGGAGAGAGGAGGGGAAGACAGAGAGGGGAGAGAGAAAGATAGACACCTGCAGACCTGTTTCACCAGTTGTGAAGTGACTCCCCTGCAGGTGGGGAGCCAGGGGCTCGAACCAGGATCCTTACGCCAGTCCTTGCACTTGGCGCCAAGTGCGCTTAACCCGCTACGCTACCGCCCGACTCCCGTATTTTCATTTTTAACATGTAGTCTATTTTTTTTCTTAGTATATCACAGTATATTTGGCTGACCCCTGTCACTGGACATTTGAATAGTCTCCTGTTTTGTCTCTTACCTTTAAAAACTATTATGCAGAGGACATCATTACTTATTTAAAATCAATCAATTTTTTTGAGAGAGAGCTGGCACCTTGTTCGTACTTTATCCCACTATAGTGAATATATATATATATATATATATCGTTCATACTTTATTCCACTATAACTTTTTCGTGAGTGTGTGTGTGTGTGTGTGTGTGTGTGTGTGTGTGTGTTTAGAGACCACAGCAGCACTGGAACTTCCTTTAGTTCCATCTCCTGTACAGTACTGGGCCTCAAACCAGGGTTGCCCTACCCAAGGAACTTTCTCTTTAGCCCTAGTCCATAGTTTTTTTTTTCTTTGCTTTATTTTGTGTGTATATGTGTGTGGTTGTTGTTGTCACCTGAGGATAAGCTCACAAAAGAGTAAGTGCTGAGTCTAAAAAGATGTTTAAAAACAAGTTTAACACATATCCAACAACCCAAATCTCCATTTTAAAATTGATCAAGGTTGTTTAAGTCTGCTTTTGTAGCAGTTACAGATTTTCATATGTCTATCATAATTTTGGACGGTTAACTTTATTTATATGGCTGTCTGGTCAACACCTGTCCCTCCCACTCGATACCATGGGCAGAGGTTGGGCCTGTTTTTGTTCACTGCTATTGTTTCAGCTTTGGGCCCAGAGCTGGTCTTAGAGTAGCCACTCTAGATAATAATTGTTCATGAATAAATGTACTGCTAAATTTAAAAAAAAAAAGGGTAGAACTAGGGAAAGATAGAAACAGGCTGGAGTTATGGATTGACCTGCCAACGCCCATGTCCAGTGGAGAAGCAATTACAGAAGCCATACCTCCCGCCTTCTGCACCCCATAAAGATCTTTGGTTCATACTCCCAGAGCGAAAGAGAAGAGGGGAGCTTCCAATGGAGGGGAACTCTGGTGGTGGGAACTGTGTGGAACTGTACCCCCTGTTATCTTAAAGTCTTGCTAATCATTATTAAATGACTAGTAAAAAATAAGGGAGAAAGTCACACTGGATAATGCTATTTAGGGATTCAGTAAGGTGTAACTATGATGATCTCTCCTTTCACAATACCTGCTCTTACCCTATAAAAAGTGCTTGTAATTAACTAAATGCTACATGAATGAAGGGTGCTGCTTTATCTAAAAGTCCACTTCCTAGTCTGACTTACTGAGTGAAGTGAGATAATTGTGGGTCTCCCCCAGGTCACTTGGCTTGAGAAAACCCTCAACCCGCGTTCATGTTTAAGAAATTCTTCCAGAACCCTATCTCCCTCTGAACCGTTTCACCCAGCGGCCAGCAGGTGGCAACAGTTAGTCACTGAAATGGCCACAGAGCCGTGGGGCAGTTTTCAGAGCTGGAGTACTGCCTGCAGGAGCCCGTGGGGCCACACTGTCTCCCCGAAAACTGCCCTTCCTGGGGGTTGCGGTGGGGCTGCTCAGGCTCCTCCCCACGGGCCGGTAGAGCAGTCTCCTCTCAGAAGAAGCCAAGAAGGAGGTCAGCAATCAGCCACTGAAAAAGTCCAACGTTGCTTTTCCATTTTTCAGGCTTAGAGTTTCCTGGAATTCTTGAACCCAAGTGACAAACGAAAACCATTTGAAAAATCCAGAATTCTTCAAGCTCTGAGATTAATCTTGTTCACACCAAGTCACCTGCTTTTGTCCTTGTTTCTGTCTGACAGGAGTGGTCAGATACTTTATTATACTCACCCAAGCCCAGTGTCATACAGTTCAGATAGTAATGTGTACACCCACAATCACTGCATTACATAAATGCCTTTGTTTTCCATGTGAAACAGATTGCTGCTCACCCACCATCTTGGTACTATTTTTTCCCAAGGGCAGAGATGGATTTGCCTTCATCCAGATTTACTCTCTCCTCTCTCTTTCCCTCTTAGAGCTCATGGAGGAGAAGGAAGTCAGAATTTGGAGAGTTTTTGCTGTCTAACCTAGCTGAGTGGGTGTTACATAATAGAGTGTGTTCAAATTCACTTAAGCCATAAAGTAGAAGAGCTTACCAGGATAGGGGTCTGATATTTCTGATTCCAAATATGATGCTTGGTTTGCTACACTCATAATTCAGGTTGTGTCCCAAGAAACCCCAAAGGTGACTCCTGTGATGGAAAGGAGGACAGGTGGGGAAGGAGTGCTGGCCGGAAGGGTGGTGCTTCTTCCCAACTCTGCTTCATCTAAAGCAATGACACCTTGATTCCAAAGAAAGCAAATCGTATACAAATATCCTCCTCAAAAAGGAAAGCTTACATGAAAAAGAGAGAGAGAATGGGGGGGGGGGGGGTCGGGCGGTAGTGCAGCAGGTTAAGCGCAAATGGCGCCAAGCAGCAAGGACGGGGTAAGGATCCTGGTTTGATTACCCAGCTCCCCACCTGCAGGGGAGTCGCTTCACAAGTGGTGAAGCAGGTCTGCAGGTGTCTGTCTTTCTCTCCCCCCTCTGTCTTCCCCTCCTCTCTCCATTACTCTCTGTCCTATCCAACAACAACAGCAATAAAACAACAAAGGCAACAAAAGGGAAAAAAAAATAAGGAGAGAGAGAGAGAGAATGTGTGAGTGATCTAGGAAAAGGGAGAAAACAGCACGCAAATCGCTGCAAGCTGTCTTGTCTCGGATGCGTTCTGACACAGCTGACTCACTCTAGAACTCACTGAGAACCTTGATGACAAGCAACCTTAATAAGGTTCATAAAGTGAATAGAAATCTCACTCGAGAAAAAACAAAACCTTGTTGCTGACATTACAGGATTTTTTAATTTTTTAATATTTTAATTAATTAATAATTTTTATTTTATTTATAAAAAGGAAAGACTGACAAAACCATAAGATAAAAGGGGTACAACTCCACACAGTTCCCATCACCAGAGCTCCGTATCCCATCCCCTCCCCAGATAGCTTTCCTATTCTTTATCCCTCTGGGAATGTGGACCCAGGGTCATTATGGGGTGCAGAAGGTGGAAGGTCTGAGTCTTTAATTGCTTCCCCGCTGAACATGGGCATTGACAGGTCGATCCATACTCCTAGCCGACATTACAGGATTTAATAGTCTCTCCCTCTCAACAGAGACACAGAAAATTTAAATGTTTCAATTTTGTTTTTTAATGATTTTCATCAGAGCATTACTTGTATCAGTGAAGTGATTACTCAGATGTTATTTTTCATCCTTCTTGTAGTTTTTAAGTTCTGAAGAAAAAAATCCTTGGCGCCTGCAGCTTCAGGGTCTCACCACTTGATTAATTCAGGAAATGCTTTCACAGCAAAATTCCTCTGCATCCAGCATCTCCAATTCTCTGATACAGATACAAATCAAGAAAAATGAATCTCATGCAAAAATCTAAAGTTTCCTACTCCCACCCTCTGTAACAGAATATGTGTTGGCTCTTCTTTGTCACGTAGAGATGCAGAGTCCAGGTGATAACAGCCTGAGGAAATGCTAAGGAAGCCTGGAGGACAAGTTGACAGGCAAATGTGGAACCCAGAAGGCAGAGAAAAGAGAGGAGAGGGTGAGTCCTCGGGAAGAGTGTCCAGAGCATCAGGGTAAATAGAAGAAAGAGAGAGAAAACTAGTCAAAGAGATAAGTCCAAACAGCATTTTTAAAATTTTAAAACATATCTATTTATTTACTATTCCCTTTTTGTTGCCCTTGTTCTTTTTTTTATTGTTGCAGTTATTATTGTTGTTGTTATTGATGTCATTGTTGTTGGATAGGACAGAAAGAAATGGAGTGAGGAGGAGAAGACAAAGAGGGGGAGAGAAAGATAGACACCTGCAGACCTGCTTCACCGCCTGTGAAGCGACTCCCCTGCAGGTGGGGAGCCGGGGGCTCGAACAGGGATCCTTACGCCGGTCCTTGTGCTTTGCGCCACGTGTGCTTAACCCACTGCACTACCTCCTGACTCCCGCAAACTATTTTTAAAGGAGATTTATTGAATAATGACTCCTACCTTTGTCATTTTCTCAAAAGAGAAAAAAAAGATTTCAATTGTTTTATTTTTTTAAGAATTTGTTTCTGAGAGAGAATAGGAAAGGAGACTGGGAGAGAAAATGAGAGAGAGGGAGACAGAAGGAGGGAGAGAGAAAAGACACACACACACACACAGAGTTCAGCTCTGGCATAAAGTGGCACAAAATATTGAACCTGTGGCCTGTGAGGCCTTGAGACACATAAATTCTGTGCTCTAACGGGCTGAGATATCTCCCCAGTCCTGAATTATTTTCAAATAGGTTTTTCAGTTTGTTTGGGCCAGTGTCAGGAGTGGACCCTGTAGGTCCTTGGGTTTTATATTAATTACATAAGCAAACTTCAGTCTTTGCTATGACTTGGAATAATAATCAAACCCCTGAGGTGTTTTTTTTTTTTTTTCAGTTTCCATCTTGTCAGCTGCTTGAGTTTCTATTCTGAGAGGTGCTGTTAAACATTGTTATTCACTCGTGTTCCCTAAATAACTTTTAATTAGTTTTAATTTGGACTGTGAATATCCTCCTGTTGACACAGTGACAGAAGTTATCAAAAATAAAATCAATAAAAAAAACTCATTTTAGAAAAAAAACTGCACTAATATTACAGTATTTCATAGTATCTATCTCAGCAGAGATCCAGATAACTTAATGTTTTAATGGTCTTCCCAAAGCTGTCTTAGTAAAACGTTGTATTAGTAAAGTGGTAACTTAAACATTATTTTACATCTTTCATGTAATTTTTAAGAACAGAAGTATTCTAGTATCTTTTTTTTTCAAATGATCCTTTATTGAAGCATCTTCCTTTGTAATTCTTAACTAGCTGGGCATTCCACAGCATCACTGTTGACATCATCTATGATGTCATGAGGACGGCGGCCATCAACATTGCGACCCACAGATGGAGCAGTCCCCAGGATTTCTCTGATGCTTCCAGAGTGTTCTCTAGCTAAAGGCCGGTGCCTCATTTGTCGGGCAATATTGACAATTTCATCAAAAGTGATGTTTCCACTGTGCTTAATATTTTTCTGCTTCTTTCTGTCTCTTGGTGGTTCCTTGAGAGCTTTAATGATGAGGGCTGAGGCAGAGGGCACCACCTCATTCTAGGCCTGTCCTGGATTGTGAGTTTTACTGTGATCCTCAGACCCTTCCAATCACCAGTAGCCTTGGCAATGTCATCCACCAACTTTTTTTGGAGACAAACCAAGCGGCCCGATCTTGGGGGCCAGGGCAGAAGTGGCGCTGGCTTTTACTCCAGTGCATCTCAGGTACATGACTTTGATCTCGTTGGGGTTGAACTTTGGTGGCATGGTGGAGACATCTGGTGTCAGATGAACCCAGATTCGGGACGACCAAAAAAAGTTAAACCTTGACCTCCTCCGAGCCTGAAACCGAAAGGTATTCTAGTATCTTACAGTGGAACTAAGTGCATTGGTCCTTGAAATGCAATCCACTCAGCGACTCTAGATAGCCTTAGAACACTCGTGTCTGTCTGCATACTTATTGTACTCATTGCACAATGAAAACGATGAGCAATAATCCTTCCAACTAATAGTCTGTCAAAAATAAACGTATTTTTTTTGGGGGGGAGGTAGGTGGGGTGGCGCACCTGGTTACATACCATTATGCACAAGGACCCAGGCCAGGACCCGGGTTGGAGCCCCCTGGCTCCCTACCTGCAGAGGGGAGGTAGGGAAATCGTGAAACAGGTCTGCAGATGTCTCTCTGTCTCTCTCCCTCGCTTCTCTCTCAATTTCTCTCTGTCCTATCCAATAAAAAAGATAAAATGGCCGCCAGGAGCATTGGATTCATAGTGCAGGCACGGAACCCCAGCAGTAACTCTGGAGCAACACCAACAAAAAAAATTGTCATGGTTCTCAAGGAGACAATGCAAGAAATTTAAAAATATCATTGGCATTTTTCAATGTAATTTCCCCCACCCCACCCCCTGCACTTTAAGATTTAGTGGTGTTAGTTATCCCCTGATGGTTAATACATGATTTTAGCAAAGTCTTGCACACCCCCCAAACTAAAGAGTGACCAAGTATCAAGGAAGTAGTAATTCCGGCAGTACTTTGGCCTTTTCCAAAGTAAAGCTTTCTGTATCCTTTTAGTAAAGATGAAAAAGAATTCCAAAAGGGCAGGGCCGGTAGGTGGCGCACCAGGTTGAACACACTTGTTACAATGTGCAAGGACACAGGTTCGAGCCCCCGCTCTCCACCTGCAGGGGGAGAGCTTTGCGAGTGGTGAAGCAGAACTGCAGGTGTCTCTCACCCTCTCTACCTCCCCCTTCCCACTTGATTTCTGACTGTCTCTATCCAATAAATAATAATAATAAGGAGAAGAAGGAGAAGGAGAAGGAGAAGGAGAAGGAGGAGGAGGAGGAGGAGGAGGAGGGGGAAGGGGAGAGGGAGGAGGAGGAGAAGAGGAAGAGGAAGAGGAAGAGGAAGAAGGAGAAGGAGAAGGAGAAGGAGAAGGAGAAGGAGAAGGAGAAGAAGAAGAAGAAGAAGAAGAAGAAGAAGAAGAAGAAGAAGAAGAAGAAGAAGAAGAAGAAGAAGAAGGAGAATTCCAAAAGGGTTTCTGACAGATCCTTAGGCTAGCTGTGAGGACACTTTACTGTTCACGAGACAAAGCTTGCTCTAGCTTAGTCCCAAGACGAGGAAGTCACACGCACGCGCTGTGTCCTTCAGTGAGGATCTGCCATGTGCAGGGTAAATCAGCCACCAGCTAGGAGCCTGTTTACAGACTCATTTTCTTAAGTACTATGTAATTTGGACTTGGGACCACTTTGTTAATTACAGACTAGGAGATGGGGCTTGTCTATTACAGCACAACTGACAGAACTATTTGGTATTCTGCAGTTCAGTGGGGAAAGAGTATAGATGTGCTTGAATATTTATGAAGTCTTATCCCCCCTTTAGGTAAGTGATGGGCCAGCTAAGCCCAGACGGCTAGCTAAGCACTTTCAATGACTGACCAGACAAACATGAATCGCATGTACGCACTACTGCATCCATCACACTCTGTATGTGCACTAGTCCAGTATGTGGCGGTTACCAGCACTGTTTAAGTTACCAGTATCTGTATGTCCCTTCTGTGAGCCTCAACTCAATGCTCCAGTGACCCTGATTTAGGCTTACAATTCTGGGCACGTCGGAATTATCTGGAGCTCCTTTAAAGAGATGGTACATCGGGGGCTGGGCGGTAGTGCAGCGGGTTAAGCGCACATGGTGCAAAGCGCAAGGACCGGTATAAGGATCCCAGTTCGAGCCCCCGGCTCCCCACCTGTAGGGGAGTCGCTTCACAGGCAGTGAAGCAGGTCTGAAGCAGGTGTCTATCTTTCTCTCCCTCTCTCTGTCTTCCCCTCCTCACTCCATTTCTCTCTGTACTATCCAACAACAATGACAGCAATAACAACAATAATAATAACCATCACAACAACAGTGATAAACAACCAGAGCAACAAATGGGGAAAAATAGCCTCCAGGAGCCGTGGATTCATAGTGCAGGCACAGAGTCCCAGTGATAACCCTGGAGTAAAAAAAAAAATATATATATATATATATATATATATATATATATGTATATATATATATATATATATATATGTGGTATATCTACTTGGAGCTGCAACTCTGCTTGAAGATGAAGACTCTGAGGGGAAAAAAAATCAATTTATCCATTGACTTAATGTACTACCAAGTCTTTATTGCTGTGATACAGGCAAAATTATGCATTAGATATCTTATGACTGAAAAGCAAATGTTGACTAGTATATCTGGTGATAAAATAACCACCATTTAGCTGCCAGAGATTAAGCCAGACACCAGCTAGTGACTCTGAGGAGAAAAAGAAGCAAACAACCCTTCCAACCAAAAAAGAAAATCGGGGACTCGGGCTGTAGCGCAGCGGGTTAAGCGCAGGTGGCGCAAAGCACAAGGACCGGCATAAGGATCCCGGTTCGAACCCCAGCTCCCCACCTGCAGGGGAGTCGCTTCACAGGCGGTGAAGCAGGTCTGCAGGTGTCTGTCTTTCTCTCCTCCTCTCTGTCTTCCCCTCCTCTCTCCATTTCTCTCTGTCCTATCCAACAACGACAACAACAATAATAACTACAACAATAAAACAACAAGGGCAACAAAAGGGAATAAATAAATATTTTAAAAAAAGAAAATCATGATAACAACTCCCAGGTGAGTGATGGAACACAGTCCACCTGACCTGCAGGTGGGGCAGCTCCCCCCACCTCCCACCAAAATAAAAACTGCTCCAGCTCCTGCTGGAGGGTTAGAAGGAAGGAGATGAAAACTCCAGATCAAGGGGAGGGGATCCATCCTGTGAGGAGAGATGCTGAGAAACCTGGGCCAGTTGGACAAGGACAGAGCCATTCCCTCCATCCCCAGTGAAGCCTGCGCTGGGCACAACACCCTCCAAAAACTGTCCCAAAGACCTGAGCGTTGGTGCCCCAGGAAAGGCACATGCATTACTATTTGCAAGGACCGAGGTTCACACCTCACCTCCAGCCCTCCTGTGCGCGGGGAAGCTTCACGAGAGGTGAAGCAGTGCTAGAGTGCTTTTTCTCTTTTCCCTCTCAGTTTCTATCCCTCTCTGTCAAAACAAAACCGAAACAGCAATGACTGCTGGGAGTGGCAGATTTGTCATGCAGGCACTGAACCCCAGCAACAACCCAGGTGACCATAAAAAATATTAAATAACTGTCCCAATTACTCTTTTAGGCCTGACCATGGCACTTTCCAGGCTCTGGTGCTCAAGTGCCTACCTTTAATGGGGACCACCCTTTAGCAGCCCCTCAGGACACCCCCTGGCCTTTACAAGCTGCATTCACACTGGGCAGCACAGCTCTGCTCAGCAAGGCCCCATCAGAACAGTGTAAGGGACTCTTTGCCTCTGACCCTCATCCTGCTCCAGGCTTCAACTCTCTTCCTGTGGTTCACTCTCGGACCACTGACAGCATTCAGTCAATGCAGAAATTAAGACGTGTTTTTTTTGTATAAGTACAAATGCAAAATGCACATACATTTGTAAATTGCAGGGCCTCAGAGAAAAGACTGTTCGTTGCTGCTCAGAGTTGTTTGTAGTGTGGGCATCTCTCCCTTTCTGCCACTAGAGTGTCATGACTACAAGAAGCACAGCTCCAGAGGACAGCAGTGCAGTGTGAAGAGACAGCCCACACTTCCAGTCCTACCTCTCATTGGAGGCAATGCATTTCTGAGGACGCGTTTCCTGCCAGAATCAAGGGTAATTCCATACACTGCCAGACATCTGGCTCCTAGCTGGACACCCTGCAGTGACTTTATCCTCTCTCCCAATCTGTGCAAAATGCCAATCAAAGGTATAAAGTGGTTTGCTTTCTACGGACTCACAAAATGCCTGTGCCAGTTGTGTGCAGGGTGGTCTTCACTGCTTTTCTCTGTTTTTTTTTTTAAGTATTTGAAGTTGTCTTGGTGAAATTCAAATTTATTTTGCTTATTTTTTCATTTTAAGAAAGACAATAGGGAGTGGGGCCCTTTGGTGGCACACCTGGGTGAGCCCACATGTTACAGTGTGCAAAGACTCAGGTTCAAGCCCCTGGCCCCTACCTGCAGGGAAGAAGCTTCACAAACGGTAAAACAGGGCTGCAGGTGTCTCTCTCTCTCTCTCCCTCCCTATCTCCCTCTTCTTCTTGATTTCTAGCTGTCTTTATCAAATAAATAAAGATAATGTTTTTAAAAAGAAAGAAAGACAATGGGGAGCTGGAGAGTGGTGCACTGGGATAAGCACACATAGTACAAAGCACAAGGGCCCACACAAAGATCTGAGTTCAAGCCCCTGCTCCCTACCTGCAGGGGGCTGCTTTACAAGTGATGAAACAGGTCTGCAGGTGTCTTTCTCTCTCCCTCTCTGTCTACCCCTCCCTCTCAATTGCTTTCTGTCCTATCCAATAAAATGGGGGATGCCTCCAAAAGCAGATTTGTAGTGCTGGTGCCAAGCCTCAGCAATAACCCTTGGAGGCAAGAAAGAGAGAAAGAAAGAAAGAAAGAAAGAAAGAAAGAAAGAAAGAAAGAAAGAAAGAAAGAGAAGACAATGATGGTGGGACTAGGTGGTGATGCACCCAGTTAGGTGCACATGTTATGATGTTCATGGTCCTGCATTCAAGCCCCTGGGCTCGACCTTCAAGGGGAGAGCTTCTTCTTCTTCTTCTCCTTCTCCTTCTCCTTCTCCTTCTCCTTCTCCTTCTCCTTCTCCTTCTCCTTCTCCTTCTTCTTTTTAAGATTTATTTATTTATGAGAAAGATAGGAGAAGAGAGAAAGACATCACCAGACATCACTCTGGCACATGTGCTTCCAGGGATCAAACTCCAAAGCCTTACTGCGCCACCTTCCAGACCACAAGGTGAAAGCTTCTTGAGTGGAGAAGCAGGGCTGGAGGTGTCTCGCTTTCTCCCTCCTTCTGGTCCCCACCTGCAAGGCAATAGCTTGTTGTAGGTGTCTTTCTCCCTCCCTATCTCTCCCTCCCTTCTCAATTTCTCGCTATCTGTATCTAAATAAATAAATAGCATATAAGTAAAAAGAAAGACAATGTCAGCTTTGGTTGGGGCTGGGCCTCCTGAAGGCTGAAAAAGTGGGGTGGGCACCAGGGGTCCTCCTGGCTTCCTCAACTTGTACTACAGCCTTGGCTCCATCCTTCTACATCCACCTCCCCATCCCCCAATAGAAACATGGGCGCTCAGGTGAAAGACTACTGAGCACGAGACTGTCGCTAGACAGGGCTCAGAGCATGACTCCAGGCCTTTCCTTCTTCCTCTCTAAAGTCCTGTGGGGAAGCAGGAGGTTCTGCAGAATGCACTTTGGAGACCCTGCACCACAAGGTCACTCAACTGAGAAGTGACTGTGGTCGTCTGACTCCAGCCAGGCCAGACCCAACCTGAATGTAATTCATTCTGGACTAAAGCTGAAGGATATGAGACCCTTCTCAGCCCTTCCAGCTCTGCCTCTTATAAATATAATTTCTCCAAGACAGATCATTGGCTTGTGCTTCTTAGAGAAGAATAATTGGCAGGTGTGGAGGATTGTACTTCTGTGCTTGTTTCTATTTGAATGGTGAATTGGCTTGTTGGTTAAGAAGGATCTTGTGCATTTATTGGGATGATAAGAGCGAACATGTAGGTTCTGGCTCTTGGCAAACACCCTGCCCTTCTGGTCCCACAGTACTTGTATGTTCCCTGTTTGCCCTGAGCCAGAGCTCTCTCCTGCACCACAGTGTACAAGGACTGATGCTTTGCACAAGGAAATTCATTCCTGAGGTGGAGACAGATCATCTGCTTCCTTACAGATGGCTTGCAAAGGGAAAAAACAAGAGGAGCTAAGCTAGGGAGCTAAGAAAGGGAGAACAAGGAAATCAGGTTAAGATCATTCTTTTGTTTTTTAATATTTTTGTATTATCTTTATTTATTTATTGGATAGAGACAGTCAGAAATCGAGAGGGAAGGGAAGAGAAAGAGAGAGAGAGAGAGAGAGAGAGAGAGACCTGCAGCCCTGCTTCACCACTTGCAAAGCTTTCCCCATGCAGGTGGGGGCCTGGGGGCTTGAACCCAGGTTCTTGCACATTGAAACGTGCATTCAGCCAGGTGCACCATCATTCTTTGTTGTTGTTATTGATGTCATCGTTGTTGGAGAAAGAAATGGAGAGAGGAGGGGAAGATAGAGAGGAGGAGAGAAAAATAGACACCTGCAGACCTGCTTCACTGCCTGTGAAGCGACTTCCCCGCAGGTGGGGGGCTGGAACTGGGATCCTTATGCGGGTCCTTGCACTTTGCGCCACATGCGCTTAACCCGCTGTGCTACCTCCCAACTCCCAGTCAGGATCATTCTAAGGAAGACTCTAACAATGCAATTTTTGGAGAATGAAAAGTTTTGGTCAGGGGTCCAAGGGAAACACTAGGGAGCTTCTGGAGGCCCTATGTGTCCTGAATCATTACAGGGAGCCTGGCATCAAGGTGAGAGATCCGTTTCTTTGGGGATGAGGCACTAAAGAAACAGAACAGTTTGGCCAGTGCAAGGTGGTGGTAGTGGTGGCAAAGATGGGGGAGGAGGCTGAAGCTCTGGAGAGAGAATGAAAGCTGGGATTATAGAGAAAACTGAGCACCCGGGTGGCTCTGGTCCTAATGGGCCCCTAGGACTACCTTTATCTGTACCGTCCCCTGAGGCTTCTCTTACCTCAGTAACCCTCCGCCTGGTTTCTTTCTTCCTACCACTATAAGGCAATGATACAAGGACAGTTAGTTTGAGAACACACATTCCAATATGGTTGTTTTGGTTTTTTAAAAAAAAAAAAAAAAAAAAAAACAGTTTCATCAAGCAAACTTTATACTTAGTGTGTTTGTGGTCTGTCTTTTGTGCTCTCTAAATTTGCCTTTTCAAAGCCAGGCTTGCCTCCAAAAAAATCCACCCTGGCAGGAGATCAAGGGCGGGCCCGATGCTCTCTGGCTAATGATAAAATTCTGCATGAAGCTTTCCCAGCACAGCCCCAGGAAGAACCCAGAATTCGCAGTCTGGCTGTGACAACCGCAGCATATGTCCCCACACAGGCTGTGCACCTTATCTGAACAACATCCCCATCCCCGACCAGCAAAAGGGCTGACTTGACCAGGCCTGGGCAGATGGTGCCTGCTACCAGACATAGCCCCAGGCTCTTTGCTCTGGTGGCCCACTGGCTACTCTCAGAGCCCTCCCTGCACCCCCTCCCACCCCTACCCCCACCTCTACCCCTAGTCACTGCCCTGCCCCAGTGACGGTGCTGTGGTTTGCTTATTTTGACATATTCATCACCAACACATCGGGATAAAAGGCAGGAAATAAGCAGCTCCAGTTCCCAGAGCAGAAGTGGTTGGGCCACACTGTATCACATTCATGGGCTGGTCACGGGGTTGCTGGGGGTAGACGCAGTGCAGCTGGGGGCTGGTGGGTCTGGGCCAGGCTGGGCGTCGCCTCACCAGGACTGACCTCAGCCTGGTTCACCCTTGCCAGCACCTGGGACTAGAGCTCACTCCTCAGAAGGTCGTTCCCACTGGAGCCCCCTCACTACTCAGAAGACTCTGCTCCAGAGAGAGCCCATTTCCTCCCTGACTACTCCCAGTCTCTGGTGGCCTGTTTCAAAACGATGAACGACGAATGGGGAGTTTTCCCTGCCTTTCCATTTTCCTGTGAATAGGAAGTGACTCTGAGGTCCTCAGGGCAGAGGTCTGGAAAACCCCCTAGTGTTATGAAAAACTGGTAGAGACTGACCCTCGAAGACAAAGGAAAAAAAGTTAAAGCTGTGCCCTGCATGACTGCCTGCCCTTCCTGCTGTCAGCCTCGCCAGCCAGATGATACTTCTATAAACACGCCATCTTTTCCACAAGGCATAAGTAACGTTGCTTCCGCCCACACTCAGGATGTTAGAACATTTGAAAAAAAATGATTTGTTCTGTATTCCTTTCCCCCCACCTCCCTCCAAAGAGCCTTGCAGAAAGAATTCTATTTCTCTTCCTCCGGGTGTGTGTCAGTGGCTGCATCACTGCCCAGAAGAACAGGAAGTGTCCATTTCCTTTTTTTTAATTACTTATTTATAAAAAGGAAACACCGACAAAACCATAGGATAAGAGGGGTACAACTCCACACAGTTCCCACCACCAGATCTCCGTATCCCATCCCCTCCCTGGCTTCAGTGCAATTAAACCAAACCCTCTGTCATTCGACCTCAGGGACAGCATTTGTACATTTCATTTCCTTGGGGACTGTTTTTAAAGAGTATATCTAACACCTGATGGCATTTGTATGCATCCCCTGTGAAGCAGGCAAGGAGTGCAGCAAAGCAGCTTTTGAAGTGCCCAGGTAGAGCTCATTGTCTTGTTCAACAGAGCCACATAAGACAGGTACTCAGGGACAATAATGGCCTTTTGTGCCTCTGTGTTGAGGCAGCTCATTAAGGTAAAGACCACCTCCGTGTGGACAGGACAACCCTTTCCTGTGTGTTCCAGGAGCATATAATTAACTACAAAGCCTTTTTTTTTAATGTCCTGGCTGCCAGATACAAACCCAATTAGCAGGTGAGTTAACTTGGATGAATCCTGGAAACATGGGACTAGCACGTTCTACAGCTAATCAGACCCCTGGCATGGTGACACATCTGGAAGTCATCAGGAAGGTGGGATCTGAGGACACAGAGAGCTGGAGCCCACATGTTCCATCGATTTCAGAGCCCTCCCCCTTTATGTGGGAAGTACACGGCCCTCCAGGATTCATAGAAACAGGTTTCTGTCTACTCAAGTCTCCTAAGTCTAGGAGCAATGCAGTTTTATTCCAAGGGTGGAGAGACCCAAAGGGAATCATGGGCTCCTAACTCAAGAATAGCCGCATGGCCTCCTCCATCACCCCTTTTCCACTGAGTGGACTGAAGAAATGCTTTGCTTCTTTTATCTGACCCTTCTGCCAAGGGCTAAGAAATCATGTTCTGATTCTCCCAAGAGCAGCAGCTAACAAGTGATTTCTAGGCATAGAGAGATACTCTGGCCCACTTTGACAGCTTAAATAACTGCTAGGCAGGTGCTAGAAAAATGTGGAGAGAGAGAGAGAGAGAGAGAGAGAGAGAGAGAGAGAGAGAGAGAAAATAGCACAAATGGGCAAGCACAAAAGGAAGTTCTTGCCTAGTTTTTTTTTTCATTGTTATAATGGGATTATGGTGATTATTAATCATTGTGATGCAGATTGCAATGCTGGAAGAGGCACTCTGGACACCTCGCTTTTAGTAATGAAAGTCCCATTTAGATATAACCTAATGACTAGAGCAGCTGGGCTTCAATTCACTGATTGGAAGCCACCATGAGGCTGGTACACAGGGCTTCTCAGGATGTCACATTTTACCCTGATTAGTGGCCTTGCTCTTTCAGGTGTCCTCAAGTGCCTACAGATATATTATCCCTCAATCTGCTCAGCTGATGGGTCTGAAGAAGCTGCAGGATTAGAGGAAATTGGCTAAAAAGGAAGGAGAGTAGAGACTAGTGCCAGATTTGCAGCCCCACCCCCACCCCCCACCCTGCCATTTCATCTTACTGTAATGAGCTATGTGGAGTCTACTGTGGTCGAGGGCTGGCAGGAAGCAGTGGGAAGGAAGGAAGGCAGGCAGAAACCCCCGAGTCCTGGAGAATCAGCTGGTGAGCAATCTAGACCAACATCGGCTGGTTTCAGCAGAAAGAGAAAGCACAGAGTTATCATGAGAGGACTCAAATTACAGGGGAGATTGGAGTGTGAACTTGGAACAACGGAGGCATGAGGGTTCAGTCCACAGCCAGACCCACAGGGCAAATAATAATATAGGGACTCTGCAACCCTTGCTCCTTCATTGCGGTCACATGACGCTCTCAGAGCATGGATGCTGCCCCTCAAAGAAGCAGCAAGAGTGTTCTGGATAGCTTGCTGACTGTCCACCCAGGTCAGATCCTGAGGGGATCCTAAAAAGCACAAAATAAACCAGAAGGGAGTAGGGTGGTAGTACAGTGGGTTAAGTGCACGTGACACAAAGCGCAAAGACTGGTGTAAGGATCCCGTTCGAGCCCCCGGCTCCCCACCTGCAGGGGAGTCACTTCACAAGCAGTGAAGCAGGTCTGTAGGTGTCTGTCTTTCTCTCCCCCTCTCTGTCTTCCTCTCCTCTCTCCATTTCTCTCTGTCCTATCCAACAATGACATCACTAACAACAACAATAAAGCAACAAGAGCAACAAAAGGGAATAAATAAATAAACCTTAAAAATAATAATAAACCAGAAGCCTGAGTCCACAGCTACAAGACCTGGAATCAGATTCCAAAACAAATCATATAGGAAATAAATACAATTCTGTTTCTGTCCTTATAGCCAGCTAGAGGAGCTGTATGTTCCCTGTGGAGTGAGCTGGTGTCTGTGCTCCCACCATCCTCTCCATGGTCAACACAATGTCCAGGAGTCTCTAGGCCGCTTGTCCAGATCTAGGCTCTTGTGAGGGCCTTGGAATGCTGGGTTCACTCTTAAGTGTCTTCTCTGTGCTACAGAGAGAAGAGACTGCATCTCATTGATCATGAAGCCACATGCTGACTATCCCAGTCCCTTACTCCTCAATCTTTCCTTATCACAATCTTTCTAGTGCCTCCAGTGATCCAGGTGGCATCCCACATACAAATACCCAGAGCACCCCCCCGACACACACATATGCTCCTGGGACACCTACCCCAGCAAACCCTCATCTCCATCATAGGTATCAAATTTCTTCAACTCCTTCCCTGAAACTGCCCTATAATCCACCCCTCAGTAATCCGGTGGTCATCTCTGTGGAGGGGACAGCACCATGCAGACACTCCTATTCCCAGGCAACAGGACTACAGTTAATAGGGACTCCAGGGAGCGATGCTAACACTCTAGAGATATGGTCTCCACGAGGAGCTGCATCTCCTGATCTTAGTTGAATTGTCCTTGGTCGGGGCATGCTGGGACTAGACCGAATAGAGGGCTAGCTACTTCCTCCATGCCTAGGCCATCCTAGTTCCCCAGGATCTGGGGGATGGGAAGAGAGAGAGAAGGCCTCTCTCTGTTCTGGACTCGGCTCATCTGTGGGGGTGCAGAGCGAGTCTGTTTAGTCCCACTGTAGCACCAGCTGGCAAGCTCACCATATCTTTCTCTATCCCCCATGCCACCTCCTCCTCTCACCTAAAATGGGAGGAGAGAGGGGGAGGAAAGGCTGCCTTTTCCTCCTGTGCTGAATTTATCCCAACTGCCAACGGGCTGCAGAAGCTGGGGAGAAGATATATCTAGAAGTCTTGTTATAATCTTTCAAAATCTCCCAGTGTTCTCCACCCACTCCATTTTCTTCCTACCTTGCAGAGGAGAGGAACTAACTCTGTTGCTCCAGCCTGCATCTGAAGGCGCAGTTCCTAGTTTCCTGGGGACACGTCACGCCCCAGTCTGCTGAACCTTGCTTCTCACACACAGGACTGCAGACTCGGACAGGTGCTTTGCATTTTCTCACCAGCTCTTACCTTTGCCTGGGCCGCTGGTTGCACCTGACCCCCTCTAGACTTTGTGCTAAGCAGCAGCCCACTGGGTTTCTCTCACTCCTACTCTCTCTCTTACTGGAGGTTCTAAAGAAGAGCAATAAAAACAGCAACAGTCAGAGAAAGAAAAAGAAAAGTTCAAGAATTTACAAAGTAGAAGGTCAGGTTTGGACTGAAAGAAAGCAGAGATAGTAACAGGACAGGGGAACTCCTAAGAGCCATGGTAGCACCTCTGTTCACTGACACTAATAGTCTAAAGATGATACAAGATCAATCAGTCATTTCCCTTCTGGAAAGAGGGAGAATCAACACTAGAACTCAGTCATATGAATGTTTAATACATGGCAGTGGATACAGGCAAATAAATGTCCAGCACTTGAATGATGAACCAGAACTGTATCAGGCTGGAACCAGAAAGGAGCTTTGGGATATAGGTTTTGTGGGTCCCCTGTCTGTAGAACCTTGAAGGCAGTGGTGCCTAGGAACTGTGAGTCCAGGGAGACATTGCAGTCATAGAATCAGACGCTGTTTAAACACGTTGCCATTGATGTTTTTCTGATGACTCAGCTATTCAAATCTATGGACCACCAAAAACCATGTCAGTCTGGTTTTGTTTTGCCTCATGTGCAGACTTCCATTGTGCCCAAGTGGAGAAGCAAGCACTGGCACTTGCCATCTGACTGTCCATTTGGGTTCCCCACTGGGAAGTGTACACTTTGGTTATACTGAGCCCTGACCAGTGGAAGGGCAGGGGAGGTCTAAGTGACTGCTGCTGTCCTTCAGTTAGGCCTCTCCTAGGGCCCAGAGGCTAGCAACACAAGCAGCCAGAGGAGGCAGATGAGAGTGCCATTTGTTGCTCTGCTGTTTTGATAAGATCACACATTTTGTGACCTCATAGTAAGTGTATGGATTTACACATCACATTTTGTGCATGAACATGCGTGTACAGGCTGCTTCATGGGAACTGCCTGGCAGCAGAATGTAGATGAATTGTCCTCTCTGTCCTTTGATTTCCAATTCTCTGCAATGAGAATCTCTTGCTCTTGTAATGAGAGCAAGAAAACAACAAGATTAGTTTATTTTTATTTATTTTATTTGTCTATTTCTTTTTGCCAGAGCACTGCTCAGCTCTGGCTAATGGTGGTGCAGGCGACTGAACCTGGGACTTCAGAGTCTCAAGCATGAAAGTCTCTTTGCATAACCATTATGCTATCTACCCACCACCCACACGATCAGTTTATAAAGAGAAGGAATGTGCATCTGGGGAGGTGGTACAGTGGGTAAAGAGTATGCTTTGTACACATGGAGGCCAGGGTTCTAGTCCCTGCACTGCTTACAACCAGGTGCTCTGATCTCTGTCTCATACAGTAAACACTGTTTTTAAAAGAGGAGAAGAACTATTTTTCTTTTCAAATAGTAAATGCAGTCGGCTTTTTCGCCTAGGACTTTATGTCTAACCTGTGTTTTCCTATTTACCTAGTCATTTCTCCATCCATCTGAGTATTTGCAAAGAAAACTATAGGGAATGATGTTGAACAGATTTTTGTGATGGTTATTTTTGGATGGTGAGACTTCAAATGTCTTTTTTTTTTGGGGGGGGGTGTTTTTCTTTGTATTTACTTCTTGTTCAACATTTGTAACGATGTGCATTTCTAAAGAGAAGTACAGCCTCTGGGCTCTATTGGAGTGAGCACCAGACACAGCCCATGAATGCATGGGACTCAGCAAGACTCTGACCTCATGGCCCTGCTCCCTGGTAGCACCTAGGCTGCCTACTGAAGGCCTGGCTGGGCAGGTGTGCAACTCAGCAGGGAACAGAGAAAGTGAGTTCGCAGGTGGCACTTGGGCTCTATTGAACCCCACCCTCACTCCCAGTGAGCAGCATTCTGAATCTTTGATGTGCATTTTATGACTAGCTGGCTGGATCTGCAACTCACTAGGACTCGGGCTCACAGTTCCAGCGTAACAATGACAAATCCCCACCCCTCCCCACATCTTGCACATTTCTCCCTCACCCCTTCCACCTTGCACTTGGAAAAGAGGCTTGCAATAAAAGGGCATCCAAATGAGATACAAAAAAAAAAAAGTAAGAAGAGGAAGAAGAAGGAGGAGGAGGAGGAGGAGGAGGAGAGGAAGAAGAAGAAGACAAGAAGAAGAAGAAGAAGAAGAAGAAGAAGAAGAAGAAGAAGAAGAAGAAGAAGAAGAAGAAGAAGAAGAAGAAGAAGAAGAAGGGGATAAACCCGCTGCTGGTGAACTCTCACTTCCACATTCTATTATTTCCCAAGTGGCGAACTGTTGATTGTAGCCAAACTGCTCTCATCTTTATTGTCAGTACCTGATAGACTCTGCTTGAAACCAATCATCTTGTGCTGCGCCCAACTTAAAAAAGATAAAAGTTAGGTGCTGAGGTTCAAGGTTGTTCAGGCTTGGTGGGAATCTGCTTGTAATCCATTAATGTGGAATAAATGAAACTCCCTGCCCTCCGTGTGGCCTCAGGTCTCATTCCTTGATTACTTTTGAGTTATACACTGAAGAGCTATATTACAGAATTTTTTATAACAGATGCAGATAATAATGTAATTAGGAGGACCTGTGCTATATTAATATCACATTGAATTTTTAGATGTCAAGTTGTCATTTAAGTATATTTCTAAGCAGTGATAATTTTTAAGTTACATTATTTATTAATAAACACATGCTAAAATTTCATAAAAAGGGGGGGGGCTTTCATGCCATCAAGATCTAAGTGTCTGCTGAATGATTTTAGCTCCAGCAGACCAGACAGGCAGGTCCTCCTTGTGTTTGGATTTGCAGTGAGCATATTATCTTAAATGTCCGATGGCTGGAGAGCTGTAGCCACTTGCTCACGTGGGATGAGGGTTAGAAATCATGACACCATGACTAAGGACAACTGTGGCATTCATTACCTGCTGGAGCGATAAATACAGACACTGTGGCCTGGTAACCTCGCTCCTAGGCCAGGGCTCTGGTTACCACAGAAACGTGCTTCCTATAATCCCAAACTGAGAACAACCAAGTTTCCACCAGCATTCCCAGCACGAGCGCTCCAAATCAACGGAGCTATGTTTTTGTTTAATGGAACTTTATGGGTCCGTCTGCAGGAATGTGGATGGAACTCACAAAGTGGATGAAGCAAATCTCTGAAGGATAATTATTTCATTCACACAAAGTTCAAAAACAAGTGACACCGCGCTACTTGAAGGCTATGAAAAGAGATTGAAAATTCAGTACGAAATAAAGCAAACCTAGCCATCTTGACAGAAGAGTGATGACACAGATATTTGCTGTGTAAGTATTCACTAAATAGTCCAGTGGTGTCTTTTTATTTTCTATTACTATTTAATGGTGATTTACAAGACTATAAGATATTAGGGGCAGAATTCCTCACTGCTCCCACAAAGGTCTGTGCTGCTTTCCCCACCCCCAGGATAACCACCATAGTTCTCCTAAGGTCTTAGAGACAAATTGGTTACATTTTGTTGTTCAGTTGTGTTTTATCTACTTCTCTGAATATATGCTACATTTCACAATAAAAATGATTTAAAAGTACAGGCAGGGGCCAGGAGGTGGTACATCTGGTTAAGCGCACACACTACAGTGTCCAAGGACCTGAGTCCAAGCCCCTGGTCCCCACCTGTTCTCTATCTCCCCCGCCCCTCTCAATTTCTATCTATCCAATAATAAATAGAGAATAATTTTTTAAAATATTTATTTTATTTATTTATTCCCTTTTGTTGCCCTTGTTTTATTGTTGTAGTTATTATTGTTGTTGTCGTCATTGTTGGATAGGACAGAGAGAAATGGAGAGAGGAGGGGAAGACAGAGAGGGGGAGAGAAAGATAGACACCTGCAGACCTGCTTCACCGCCTGTGAAGCGACTCCCCTGCAGGTGGGGAGCCAGGTTTCGAACCGGGATCTTTATGCCGGTCCTTGTGCTTTGCGCCACCTGCGCTTAACCCGCTGCGCTAACAGCCCGACTCCCAAGAATAAAAATTTTTTAAAAAGTAAAAAGTAAAAGCAAAACATAGCCGAGCTTCTTCTTCCTAGTCTCCATGCATGGACCCTTGGGCTTCATTTAAAAAAAATATTTATTTATTTCCTTTTTGTTGCCCTTGTTGCTTTTATTATTGTTGTAGTTATTATTGTTATTGCTATTGGTGTCATTGTTGTTGGATAGGACAGAGAGAAATGGAGAGAGGAGAGGAAGACAGAGGGGGAGAGAAAGATAGACACTTGCAGACCTGCTTCACCGTCTGTGAAGGGACTCCCCTGAAGGTGAGTAGCCGGGGGGCTCGAACTGGGATCCTAACGCCGGTCCTTACACTTGGCACCACATGCACTAAACCCGCTGCGCTACCGCCCGACTCCCTGGGCTTCATTTCTTTCTGGAACCTCAAGCAGCATCTTTCTTAAAAGTCTATGACTTTGGTCATAAATCAGTATGATTTTATTTACCAAGTTCAACATATAGCCTTGTACCGCTGGCTGTGTGTGTGGAGTAGGAAATGTTCTGCTTCAAGAGGGGGAAAAATTAGAAATAATCATAAAAACACCAGACCAGCCTGTAGAGAGCTCCAGTGTCTGGGAAGTTGCGCAGTGAAGGCTGGTATGTGTGTCAGTCCTGCTGGTCCAGAGGATGGGCTAGTGGAGAAATGGGTGGGTGACTAGGTCACAGCAAAGGAAGGCATTCTCTGAAAGTGGCAGATAATCATGGAATGTCAGAGGAGGCCAAAGAAGTCTGCTCCCCCCACCCAGGGGAAGGGTTCTGTGCTTGAGTAGCGAATCCACAGCGTGGCTCAGGAGAGTCTGGAAAACCAGACAGATGAGTCTTTCCCCCAACCCTTCAGCTTATTGCTAGTTTAGGTCTGTTAATCAGTGAGTCAAGGACTGAAACCCATCCTCTCTCCATCAATCTGCAGCCCCTGGAGAAATCACAACCTAAAGAGTCAAAAGAAAATAACTGAACCAAGAATGCATACAGCAACTATCAGCAAGAAAAAATAGACAAATAAATACGAGGATTTAAATGTTAATATAGCAGCCTGGGCGGTTGAGCAGTGGGTAGAATACCTGACTTGTAAGCATAAGATCCTGAGTTCAATGCCCTGCATCCCATATCTGTTAAGGTAATGCTCTGATTCTCTCTTTCTCTCTGGCTCTCTCTCTCTCTCATTAACAAATGGATAAACAGGGGGCTGGGCAGTGGTGTACCTAGTTGAGTGCACATACTACAGTGCACAAGGACTCAGGTTCAAGCCCCTTGTCCCTACCTGCAGGGTATATATCTCCCACACATTGGGTTAGCATTCGGCCTTTTAAAAAAATGCTACAATGTAGATGGATTGTTTTAGGGTTAGTGAAATAAAAGCAGACACAGAAGTTTCAATATTGTGTTTCCACTTAAAAAGAAATGTTAGGGGGGCTGAGCAGTAGCACAGTGGGTTAAACGCACATGGCACAAAACACAAGGACCGGTGTAAGGAGCCCTGGCTCCCCACTTGCAGGTGGGGGTTGAAGCAGGTCTGCAGGTGTCTGTCTCTTCCCCTCTCTGTCTTCTCCTCTCTCGATTTCTCTCTGTCCTATTCAACAATAATAATAACAACTATAAACAACAAGGGCAACAAAAGAGAGGAAATACAGTATCCAGGAGCAGTGGATTCAGAGTGCAGGCACCAAGCCCCAGCAATAACCCTGGAGGGAAAAAAAAAAAAAAAGAAGAAATACTAGAATAGGTAAATTCTCAGGTAGAAAGTAGAATAGTGGGACAGGGGAGATAGCTTAATGGTTGTGCAAAGAGACTCATATGCCTGAACCTCCAGAGTTCCAGGTTCAGTCCCCTGTACCACCATAAACCAGAGCTAATCAGTGCTCTGGTCAAAAATAAATAAATATTAAAAAAACAGAATAGGTGGTCTAAGAGGTGATGCAGTGGATAAAGCATTGGACTCTCAAACATGAGGTCCCGAGTTCAATCCCTGGCAGCACATTAACCAGAGTGGTGCCTGGCTCTTTCTCTCTCTCCTTCTATCTTTCTCATTAATAACTATGTAAAATCTTTTAAAAAATTAGAATAGTGGTTCCCAATGCTGGGTGCGGGGCGGGGACGGAGGAGAGTGGGAAAAGAACTGAGTTGCTTAAGGGGTAGAGTTTCTGTTTGGGATGATGGGGAAGTTCTGGTTATACAGTGGCGATAGTTACACAATGATGTAAATATACTTCACTAGACTAAGTTGTACACTAAGACAATGACTAAAATAGTCCCTCTTGTTATGCAATTTCACTATACACCAGAAGAGATTGGTTAACAAATTCATATGTTAAAATCCTAACCCTAAAGCCATGGTATTAAGAGGTATGGGAGGTGAAGAGGGAGATTAGTAGAATGTAACATTGCTGAATGGGGTTAGTGATTCTCTGAGACAAGAGAACTTGCCATGTGAGGACACAAGAAGCCAGCCATCTGCCAGCCAGAAAGCAGACTCTCAGGAGACACCAGGTCCTCCAGCTCCTTCATCTTGGAGTTCCAGTCTCCAGAATAGTGAGAAATAAATGCTTGTTGTTTCAGTTTCCCAGTTCATGGTGATTTATTTTAGCAGTCCAAACTGACGAAGATAGGCTACATAACAACAACAACAATAATAATAATCTCTTCATGTTGAGCTGGAGGAAAGAAACCAGATTGTGAAGTTGTTTACTGAAGAGCAAGAAAGAGAAGGCAAGGTAAAATATTCTCCCTGAAGGGCTGGGTGGTAGCGCAGTGGGTTAAGTGCAGATGGCACAAAGCATAAGAGCCGGAATAAGGATCCTGGTTCGAGGTCCCGGCTCCCCACCTGCAGGGGAGTCGCTTCACAGGCGGTGAAGCCGGTCTGCAGGTGTCTATCTTTCTCTCCCCCTCTCTGTCTTCCTCTCCTCTCTCCATTTCTCTCTGTGCTATCCAACAACAGCAGCAGCTAGATCAACAATAAGAACTACAACAAGGGCAACAAAATGGGAAAAATGGCCTCCAGGAGCAGTGGATTCGTAGTGCAGGCACCTAACCCCAGCAATAACCCTGGAGGAAAAAAAAAAAAAACACCTCCCTAAAGACTGAAGAGGACAAAACCAAAGACTATCTCCTTGATTTGTCTCTGAAGTCTTGCCATGAATAACCTGGTTGCTTTTTCTTGTGCCTTGACAACGGCTTTGTAGCCCTATAGTGTGTCTCCTCTACTCTTCCTGGTGTAAAGTCCCTGTAAAATTACCTTTTATTATTCTTTTAGTCTATTAGCCTTCCCTCGATATTATTTGAAAAAGAAAATGAATTTCAAAACCAAAGATGCTACACAATGTTTACATAGACACAATGGAAAAAAAATTGCTTTTCAAACAGCTTGAGCAGAAAAACCTCACATCCCCGTGGCAACGAGATTCCACTGTGACCATGCAACTCTGTTAGGTCACCCCCACCTCCAGCCTCCTGAACATCTGTAAGCCTTGACTCTCAAGCAATTACACCTACTGTGGTGGTTCCACAGCACCAGGACTGCTGGCTGTGGGTTCTGGTCTGGTCAGGAGGGGACATTCCAAGAGTCCCATTTAGCCTGGGGCATCTAGCCTGGAGAAAGGAAACTAGCTTTTCCTGGAAGACTCTGAAAGACTGGGGATTCTGGGGCAAGCTGTCATACTTTTAGACATGCAAAGCCCTGAAGTCTGCTCAGGGTTTGGAGTGCTGACCAAAATTAATAGGGTTGTGAAGAAAAGGTATTTAGACAGTAAATTAAAAAAGAAAGAAAGAAAAGGAAGTAAAAAACAAACAAACAAATAAAAAAAAGATGAGCTGAGGAGATAGCATGATGGCTATGCAAAAACCTTTCATGCCTGAGGCTTCTAGGTTTCAGGTTCAATACCCAGCACTACAATTTGCCAGAATTGAACATTGCTCTGGTCTTTCTTCTCTTTCATCTAATTTCTCTCTCTCTCTCTCTTTTTCTCTCACTAAAATAAAATAAAATATTTTTAAAAGACTGACTGAGGGGGTTGGGCAGTTACAGACCTGGTTAAGCATACATGGTATGAAGCGCAAGGACTCGGGTTTGAGCCCTCAGCTCCCCACCTACACAGGGGGCACGCTTCACAAGTGCTGATGCAGTTCTGCAGGTGTCTATCTTTCTCTCTCCCTCTCTATCATCCCCTCCTCTCTCAATCTCTCTAATAAAATGGAAAAGATGGCCACCAGGAGCAGTCAATTCATGGTGCCATCACCAAGCCCCAGTGGTAACCCTGGAGGCAAAAGAAGAACTGACTGATTATAAAAACTGCACTGCTGAAAAGATGAGAATACTGATCAGTAAGGACTGGAAACCCTGGAACCTCAAGAGTTCAGGCTTTCTTTTTTGCCCATAGCCCCCAGTGAACCTTCCTGTGTCTGCAAGGGAGAGTGACAATAGTGCAGCTCCCATAATAAAGGAGAACTTGACCATTCGTGGCTCAGTCATTCCAAAACGCTATTTGAAAGTGACACTGGGGAGTCGGGCGGTAGCACAGTGAGGTTAAGCGCAGGTGGTGCAAAGCACAAGGACCGGCATAAGGATCCCGGTTCCCCACCTGCAGGGGAGTCACTTCACAGGCGGTGAAACAGGTCTGCAGGTGTCTATCTTTCTCTCTCTCCCTCTGTCTTCCCCTCCTCTCTCCATTTCTCTCTGTCCCATCCAACAACAACGATGACATCAACAACAGCAATAATAACTACAACAACAATAAAAAAACAAGGACACAAAAGGGAATAAATAAAATATTTTAAAAAAAAGAAAAAGAAAGTGACACTGCGAACATGCATTTGATAGAAGGACCTGTTCTGAAAGTTCAAAGGGAAGGATGACATGGAACTAGACAAAGGAAATCTGGGGCTGGGTGTTGGCGCACCTGGTTGAGCACACATGGTACAGCGCTCAAGGACCCAGGTTTGAGCCCCCGTTCCCCACCTGCAGGGGGAAAGCTTTGTGAGTGGTGAAGCAGGGCTGCAGGTGTCTCTGTCTCTCTTCCTATCACCCCCTTCGTTTTCAATTTCTAGCTGTCTCTATCCAATAAATAAATAAAGATTTGAAAAATTTTTTAAAAAGACCACTTTATAAAAAAAAGGAAATCATGATGTCTATTCAAAGGAATAAAGCATTAAGACTGGAATTTGTAGTTGAGATTTTACTGCCCTTGGCATTTGTAGACTTTCAGGTCAACAGCATATAACTGTTTTGAACCCCATTAACTAGCTATCTTTCCCTCCCTCTCTCTCTTCCTCTTCCTCTCTGCCACCAGAGTTATGAGTAGGACTCAGTAACCACACAACTCCACCACTCCCATCAGTTATTTTTTTACATAAATAGTGAGAAGCAAAGAGATAGAGGGGGCCAGTGTTGGGCGGTGGAGGTAAGCATACATAGTACAAAGCTTAAGAATCCCGGTTCAAGCCTCCGGTTCTCCACCTGCAGGGTCGTCACTTCACAAGCAGTGAAGCAGGTCTGCAGGTGTCTATCCTCTCCCTATCTTCCCTTCTTTTCTCAATTTCTCTCTATAAAAAAAAAATTTAAAAATGGCCACAGGAGCAGTGGATTTGTGTAGGCACTGAGTCCTAGCAACAACCCTGGAGGCAACAACAACAAAAAAGAATAAGGTGTAAAACTGGAAAGATGGGAAGCCCCAGTAAGGCTTTGGTGGCAAAAATAAATAACTTCTCGCGCAGTCTCCTCCCTTCGGCAGCTGCTTTGTATTGTACCCAGCCCAAGCTATGAAGACGCAAGTCTGTCTTCATAGATGTTTGCTTTTAACCAATGTAATTAATATTAATGGCATTTAATTTTTTTTAGAGGAGGGTGCCTCCACAAAGAGCCTTCTGTAGACAAGCTGTTGGATTCCAATAAGCCCTCCCTCATTAATCAGGCAGGAACCATTCACATTGGGGAACTTTTCATCCACAGCCAGTCAGCCCAGCACAATGGCTTTTTTGGTGGGTGGGCATCTCCTCACCCATGTGGAGAAACCCGAGTGCCAGGTGTCAGGGTTAGAGTCCATATGCCTAGCAGTCCTAAATGTCTTTGATTGCCCAGATCAATGTTGTTGTTTTTTTAAAGGATGTTAAAAAGAAATTTCCTTAAGAATTTTGCACAAGAATTAAAGCTTCCTACACACAAGTTGGTAGTAAGCTTAATCTCCAACAATTTTTTTAAAATTTTTGCTTTTTTGTCTCTTTCTGACCAGAACACACATTTACTGGTTACTGGTGGTGCCAGGGTGCCACCACTATAACCTTCTCATGCTAGCTTTATTATTTTAATTCAGAAGTTTTATTCCCATGAGAGTGCAACCTTCACTAATGTGGAATTACCACATAGTATTTCACAGGCTTTGACTCTAGAACTGTTCAGCTTCTCAACACGTGACCAGACTACCTGCTAGTAAGCAGAACTAAGGTAACTAGAGCCCAAGGCTGTGGCAGAGAGCACCACCACAGCAAAGCAATCTCAGAATACGGGCATAGGGGAGGGGTGGGGAGGGTTTTAGGATTCTGGGCTCAAGGTGGTAAAATAAAATGCTTTTTAAAAAGTATTTATTTATTTTTCCTTTTGTTGCCCTTGTTGTTTTTTTGTTGTAGTTATTATTGTTGTTATTGATGTCATTGTAGTTGGATAGGACAGAGAGAAATGGAGAGAAGAGGGGAAGACAGAGAGGGGGAGAGAAAGACAGACAGACACCTGCAGACCTGCTTTACTGCCTGTGAAGCCACACCCTGGCAGGTGGGGAGCTGGAGGCTCAAACCAGGATCCTTATGCAGGTTCTTGTGCTTTGTGCCACGTGCGCTTAACCCGCTGTGCCCGACTCCCAGAATAAAACGGTTTAAGGTCAGTGGACATAGTATGGGTGCTGAGGGGCATCTTGATACAAAAGCTATTATTTGATAAGTGTTTGCCCAAGCTGAGCAGTCTGTTGTCTCAGTAAATTGATCTAGAGGCTTATCTTCCTTAGGCAAAGGTTTCTGGGAACAAACAGCAAAGTCATGTTGACACATGAAGTGTTAGTTCTCAGATGGCCTCGCTTTGATTGGGTTCTGCAGGCATCTCTGTTCTTGGTACATTTGCTATTGCTTATGTCTTCTGGGATGTTAGGCTCATCACACGCAATTTAGGAAATCCTCCTTGAAGTGACTGAAACAATTCATATTAAAACTCATCTCCTTTTCCACCTAACATCGAATTTAGGTTAAGCTCTACAATTCAGAGTAAAATTTCAGTAAGAGTTGAGGATGAAATTCGACTTAAGTCAGAAGTAAGTCTGAGGGAAAGCAGAGGTGACCAATTATACTCACTGTCCTTGTCTAGATTTATTTATCTATTTAGGATAGAGACAGAGAGAACATGGGGCCAGATGGTGACACACCTGGCTGAGCGCACGTTACAATGCACAAGGACCCAAGTTCGAGCCCGGCCTGCATCTGCAGGGGGAAAGTTTTGCGAGTGGTGAAGCAGTGTTGCAGGTGTCTGTGTCTTTTCCTATCAACCGCTTTCCTCTCGATTTCTGTCTGTATCAAATAAAGATTATAATAAAGATTTAAAGAAATTATAAATTAAAAAGAGAACTTGAGAGGGAAGAGGGAGAAATGGGAGAGAGAGACAGCTGCAGCACTGCTTCACCATTCCTGAGGCTTCCTCCTGCAAGTGGGGATAGGAGGCTCAAACTTGGGTCCTTATACATTGTAACAAGTGCTCTCTCTACCAGGTATGCACCATGCCACCCGGCACTTTTTTCCTTTTTTTTTCTAAATATTTATTTATTTATTCCCTTTTGTTGCCCTTGTTGTTTGATTATTGTAGTTATTATTGTTGTAGTCATTGTTGGATAGGACAGAGAGAAATGAAGAGAGGAGGGGAAGACAGAGAAGGGGAGAGAAAGACACCTGTAGGCCTGCTTCACCGCTTGTGAAGTGACTCCCCTGTAGGTGGGGAGCCGGGGGCTCGAACCAGGATCCTTAAACTGGTCCTTGCGCTTTGCTACCGCCCAACTCCCTTTTTTTTTTTTCCTTTTTATGAGAGAAACTGAATAAAGTGCAGCTTGGCTCAACATAAAAATCCTGGAGAGAGAGAGAGAGAGAGAAATTTGAGACTTCTATTTTGAAAAGAGGGCCCCTCCCAGGGATGACTGAAAACTGGAGCCAGCAAGTGACTCCCCCTGCAAGCACACTTTGATAAACAAATTAATAAATCCACAACCTAAGCCCAACTACCTTTTTTATTTAACTCTCTCTCACATACACAGCCAATATTCCCTCTACCTGAGCCATCCCAGGACTAGGTACCAGAAAACTAGAAACCACACCTGTAGTCCAGAGCCTGTTGAAATTACTATACACTCCCCCACCCACCCCACCCAACCTCAACCCTACACGCCACCTCCACCTGGATTTGTCTTCACGTGTCAGCAGGAAATGAAGCTAGATTTAGCCTGCAGGCCAGGAACACATTAGAGTCACCTGGGAGGCTGTTGACCCAGGCCTTGCTCACAGGGAGTTTGGTTTGACTGGCTTGCAGTAGGACCTCAGGTAATTCAAATGCTCTAGCAGGACTGAGAAGTTCTGTGTGATCCTGGGAGCAGCAGAAGCACCTAGGAGTTTGTTAGGAACATCAACGCTTGGGCTGAGGAGATAGTATTGGGAGTATGCAAAAGACTTTATAACCTGAGGTTCCGAGGTCCCAGCTTCAGTCTGTGGCACCACCATCAGTGAGAGCTGAACAGTGCTTTGGTAGGAAAAAGAAAGAAAAGGAAAAAGGAAGGAAGAAAAGAAATGCAAATTTTTGAGCGGGACCGGGCACAGCGGGTTAAGCGCACAAGGCACAAAGTGCAAGAACTGGCTTAAGGATCCCTGTTCGAGCCCCCGGCTCCCCACAGGCAGGGGGTCGTTTCACAAGTGGTGAAGCAGATCTGCAGGTGTCTATCTTTCTCTCCCCTCAATTTCTCTCTGTCCTATCAAAACAATAATAGCAATAACAACAATAAACAAGGGCAACAAAAGGTAAAAAATGGCCTCCAGGAGCAGTGGATTGGTAGTGCAGGCACCAAGCCCCAGAAATAACCCTGGAGGCAAAAAAAAGGGGGGGTCGGATGGTAACGCAGCGGGTTAAGTGCATGTAGTGCGAAGCCTAAGGACTGGCTTAAGGATCTCGGTTCGAGCCCCCAGCTCCCCACCTGCAGGGAATTCTCTTCACAGGTGGTGAAGCAGGTCTGCAGGTGTCTATCTTTCTCTCCCCCCCCCCCGTCTTTCCCTCCTCTCTCCCTGTCTCTCTGTCCTATCCAACAATGATGACATCAATAACAACAATAACTACAACAACAGTTAAAAGGGGCAAGAAAAGAGGGGAAAATTTAAAAAAAAAAGAAATGCAAATTTTTGTTTCTTGCCTAACAGAAATTCTGGAGGCCAGTCCTTACCAGATTCTCCTGGTGATTCTGAAGGATACTAGAGTTTGAAAAACCACTACACTGGACTAAAGCAGAATGGACTGAAATCAGAAGCAGCCGCTAACAGGGCGAGGGACAGAACCTCCACATTAATGTAGATATTGGCTACTCTGCTATGGTGAGGACAATCTTCTCTTCTTAGATCTTGGTGCATCCCATAGGTCTTGATATGTTGTAATTGCACTTTCATTTGTCTGAAGATATTTTTTAAACTTTATTTATTTTATCTGCTAGAACAGAGAGAAATTGAGAGGGAGGGGAGCTCGAGAGGGAAAGAGAGACACCTGTAGTACTGCTTCACCACTACTGAAGCTTCCCTCTGCAGGTGGGGACTGGGGGAGGGGCTGCTTATACCTGGGTCCTTAGACCTAACCGCGTATGCCACCACCTGGTCCTTCTCAAAGTATTGTTAAATTCTTGACTTGTTGATTTCTTTCAGTAGCGTGTTATTTAACCTCCACATGGTCTTCCAGTTTTCTCTTTATACTTTTTTTTAAATTAAAAAATTTTTTAAAATTTATTTTCCCTTTTGCTCTTTTTTTATTGTTGTAGTTATTATTGTTGTTGTTATCATCGTTGTTAGATAGGATAGAAATGGAGAGAGGAGGGGAAAACAGAGAGGGGGAGAGAAAGACACCTGCAGACCTGCTTCACTGCCTGGGAAGCGACTCCCCTACAGTTGGGGAGCTGGGGGCTCGAACTGGGATCCTTCCACCAGTCCTTGTGCTTGGTGCCACATGTGCTTAACCTGCTGCACTACCACCTGACTCCCCCTCTTTATAATTTTCTACTCTCACATCATTGCAGTCAGAAAAAAAATGCTAGAATACACAAGAGAACTGAATCCCATGGACATGCAAAACAAAACAAAAAACAGAAGCAGACAAACTAAGACTGGGAGAAATATGGTGGTTATTCCCTTGGGAAGGTGGGGCACTGAAATCTGGTGGTGAGTGTGGTGTAGAACTGTACCCTATAATCTTACAACCCTGTAGCCATTACTAAGCACAGAATAAAAAATGGCTTGAAAAATGAAGCATAAGCCCCAATTTAAAAAAATCAGAAAAGGTGCTACATGTTATTTCAAGCTTATTAAAAAAATTAAGAACAATTTTGTGGCCTAGCGTATGTTCTGGAAAAACCATCCATGAGGACGTAAGAAGAGAGTGTGCTCTCTAGATTTTGGGTGGAATGCTTTATGTATGTCCACTAAGTTTATCTGCGCTAATGAGTTAAAGTTATTATAATCTAAACTGAAGCATGTCACATTTTTAAGAATTAGTTTTTTATTTTTTAATTATCATTATTTGTTAATTGGAGACATCCAGAAATGGAGAGAGAAGGGGGAGATAGAGTGGCAGAGAGACAACTGCAGCACTGCTTCACTTGTAAAACTTTCCCCCTGTAAGTGGGGACCAGGGGCTTGAACCAACCAGGTCCAACCTGGTGCACCACCAACCGCCCCATGAGTCTGAACACAAATGTATTTGAACTGGGTTGCATCTAGTGTATGAGAGAGAATGAGAGTGGCTGGGCAGGTGGCTTGCAGAGCACAGGTCTTGCCCGAGTGAGTTTCTAAGCGCAGTCTCCAGTAGTTTATATGAATGAAGCTCTTGTTCTCATTCTCTTATTCACTTGCTCTCTTTCCCCCTTCCCTTCCTATCATTATATAAATTAATTAATAAACATTAAAAAATAAAAGTAGAAAGGGATTACTGGGGACCAGCTGGTAGTACACCTGATTAAGCGCACATAGTACTAAGCACAAGGATCTGGGTTCACTCCCCCAGCTCCCCATCTTCAGAGAGGACGCTTCACAAGCAGTGAAGCAAGTCTGCAGGTGTTTATCTTTCTATCTCCCCTCCTCTCTCAATTTCTCTCTATCCTATCCAATAAAATGAAAAAAAAAAAAAAAAAAAAAAGACCAGGAGCAGTGGATTTGAAATGCTGGCACTGAGCCCCAGTGATAACCCTGGAGGTAAAGATAAATAAATAAATAAATAAAAGTTAAAGACAGGGACTGCTGAGGAGCTGTATAAAAGAGCCCCCACCCCTGGCTTCACTACTCTGAGCCAACTTTGTCAGAAACATAGAGATAGAGGTAAAAGGCACCACGGTACTGAAGCTCCCTCCAGTTTAGTGGGCTGTGGGTTTGAACCCAGACCTGCTTCACTGCTCGTGAAGCCTCCACACTGCAGGTGGGGAGTGAGGGCTTGAACGTCCCAGCCTGCTCCAATTTCAGGACCCGTCTTCCTCAGTGGAAGATGAGTAGAGAGGATGTTGTCCAGCCTCCCTTCAGAAGATGGAACATTCTCTGCCATTGTTGACCCACATTGAGGGCAAGGTCTCATGGGGACCCACAAAGGGGTCTATTGTGTTGTTCTTGATGGAGATGACCACTTCAGACTCCCCAGAGATGCCAGGCGTGGAATGTCAACCCTTCAGCCTCATTATTCAGGTGAGACCTTTCCTTTCTCATAGGATCCTCTTAATTCCATTTCAGCAGGTTCACTTCTTAACAAAGCCCCAAAACCTAGACATAAACCAGGTCCCATGAGATAGAGCGTATGTTCACATGTATCCATAAATTAGGACAAAATATATACCTGAAAGCAAAAGTGCACAATAGTCTCCAGCGAGTCAATAAATGAAGCAAGCAAGTAGAAAGACCTAAAAGGACTCCATAAAGTTCCTAATGGAATAGTTTCTACTTTGACCTAGATACCCTCCTCACCTACTTCCTATTACACTTCCCTCAGTCACTCCAAAGCTAACCTTATCAAAGTAAGGACTACAAAAGCTGAATAAGGGCAAGAGACTGGCATACTTTAATGATGACTCTAGTCACTATCAGGCCACCCCAGCAGCTGGGCCCTAGCTGGGGAGTCCTGAGATTTCCACACAGACATGATGGGCCTAGACCCCGAATAGATCCCTCTCCCCATTATTACTGGTCATCTCCATCAGGAACAACACAATAGACCCCTTTGTGGCCCCCATAGGACCTTGCCCTCAGTGGGATTTTCAAAGTTAACCCAATTGCCAAATAATTTGATTATAGCAATAACTATCTATTGCCTTCTTAAAACCTAAGACAGTAAGAACCTCCCGCTTCCTCTATAAAGCCCATATTTCCCCCAGTCCTGGAACCTCTAGAGCGGAGCTCACTTTTCTGCATGCTTCTCTCAATTCATACCAAATGATATTGCATCTGCTGATCCCAACCTAATCAACGTAACGAGTGCCACCTCGGCATGCTTCTATTCTCATTTTCTATTGCTTTTCCCTATCAGCTGAATAAGTGTCTAAAGTCAACTTTAAAATGTCAGATGGATTTGTGAAGAGTGTTGTATGCTTTACATTGGGTTGTTCTAGCTCTCCCCCTGCCAAGAAAATTGGATCAGTCCTGCTAGTTTCGCGGGCCTGCTTGGCCCCGCCCCAAGGAACCCCGACAGGGTTCCAGAGTTCCAGAGTTAGAGAGTTCTTGGCGCCGCTGCGGGGAAAGAGGCAGCAGAGTTCTGTTTGGTGATTAGTTTGGTTTAGTTTATGAATCGTTGTTCCTGAATAAAGAAATACAGCTTCCCTGCCCAGCTGTATGTCTCTGGTCGTCTCTGTTACCCGCCCGTGAAGCTAGCCCGGCCAGCTAGAGCCTCCGAATTTTAACAACAGAAGAGTATGGCTTGCAAGCTCAAGCTTTCCCACAGAAAGGCAAATACATGTTTGTTTGTTTTTTGCCACCATTGTACCCACATGATTCCAGCTGCTCCATCCTGGTGGCTAATCCCCCCCCCACCTTTTTTTTTCCCTTCTATTTTATTTGGTACAGCAGAGACAATTTGAAAGGGGAGGGAAAGATATAAAGGGAGAGAGGAAGATAGACACCTGCAGACCTTCACCCCCTGCAGGTGAGGAGCGGGTCTTTATGTGTGATAATGTGTGTGTTCAAGTGGTATGCCACGGCTCAGGGCCCCCCTCCCCAAGATTTCTATTAACATTTAGTGTAGAGGCCAATTGGAAATAAGATGCTCACTGAGAAAAAGAACAAAGTTCAAGTTTGACTGTCAAATGACCTGTAAATTCCTGTTCTAATTCCCGTGGCGTATAGCATGGCACTGGACCCATGGAAAGCGGGCAGTAATGGGCACCAGGAGATGTAGATGTGGGACTGCATTCCGGGAGATAACACATTGGGGACCAGAGTTCTAATCTTCTTCTTAATAGATTTTTATCTTAATAGGTTAGTGAGAGTATAGGTTAACAAAGTTCCCACCACCACAGATCTATGTCCATACGCCTTCTCCCCTACAAATTGAGCTTCAAAATCTACCCTTCCCTCCCAAGTCTTTGACTTTTGTGCAATGCTCCAAGCCCAGTCCAAGTTCTGCTTGGTTTCCCTTTCTGGTCTTATTTCTCAACTTCTGTTTATGAATGGGATCATCCCATAGTCATCTTTCCTTTCCTTTTTTTTTTCAAACAGGATCTTAATTTACTGTATTAATATTCATATTTCTCTTTCTGGCTTATGTCACTGAACGTAATTTCTTCAAGCTCCATCCGAGATGGGTCAAAGGTGGATTCATTATTCTTAATAGCTGAGAAGTATTCCACTGTGTATATAGACCACAACTTTCTCAGTCTATTGTTGGGCCCCTGAGTTGCGTCCAGGTTTTGACTATTACAAATTGTGCTGCTATGAATATAGGTATACACAGATCTTTTAAATTCTTTTTTATATTTATTTTTATTTATTCCCTTTTGTTGACCTTGTTTTATTGTTGTTATTGATGTCATCATTGTTGGAAAGGACAGACAGAAATGGAGAGAGGAGGGGAAGACGGGGAAAGACAGACACCTGCAGACCTGCTTCACCACCTGTGAAGGGACTCCCCTGCAGGTGGGGAGCCAGGGGCTAGAACCAGGATCCTTATGCCAGCACGTGCGCTTAACCCACTGCACTACCGCCTGCCTCCCATATTTTTTAAAAAGATTTTATTTATTTATTAATGACAAAGTAGGAGGGGAGAGAGAAAGAGAAAGAACCAGACATCACTCTGGCACGTGCTGCTGGGCACTGAACTCAGGACCTCATGCTTGAGACTCCAACACTTTATCCACTGTGCCACCTCCCGGACCACCACAGATCTTTTTGGATGGGTGTGTTTGACTCCTTCAGACATATCTTTAGGAGAGGAATTGCTGGGTTATAAGGAAGGTCCATTTGTATCCTTGTTAGAGTTCTCCAGACTGTTCTCCACTGTGGTTGGACCAATTTACATTCCCACCAGCGGTGCAGGAGGGTTCCTTTGTCTGAACTTTGTTCTAATCTTCAGTAGAAGTTCAGTGAGCCTTGACACTATTCTTAATCTTGCATTCTTTTTAGTCTTCTCCATTTCACCCCATGTGAATCATAGGTAACACTATCCAACTGCTTGGTGGAAATGTGATGTGTGATAATGATGCATGTTTTTTTTAAAAATTTTATTTTGCCTCCAGGGTTATCATTGGGGCTCGATGCCTGCACTATGAATCCACTGCTCCTGGAGGCTATTTTTCCCATTTTGTTGCCCTTGTTTTGGTTATTACTGTTATAGCTGTTGTTGTTGGATAGGACAGAGAGAAATCGAGAGGAGGGGAAGACAGAGGGAAGAGAAAGACACCAGCAGACCTGCTTCACTGCTTGTGAAGCCACGCCCTGCAGGTGGGGATCTGGGGGCTCGAACTGGGATCCTTACACTGGTCCTTGCGCTTTGCACCATGTGCACTTAACCCACTGTGCTACTGCCCAGCCCCCAATAATGATGCATGTTAATAACTCTCACTTCAGTTCATAAAAGGAAATAACACCAATAAATAAATGTGCCATACAGTTGTTGCAGTGTGTGCACTCGACCAGGTGCAGCACCACCCAGCCCCCCATACAGTTGTTGTAAGCAAGTCAAGTGGAAGATGCTTACATGAGCCTTAGGAGGCGGCGTCTTGGCTAGAGTGAGGGGTCTAGAAGAATGAGGTTCCAAGTTTGATCACTGGCATCACCTGTGTCAGAGTGATGCTCTGGTTCGTTCTGTCATAAATAAATGAGTCTTAAAAAACAAAAAAAGTGCTCAAAGATTTCCATGAGAAGTTACCTGCCCAATGACTAATACAGCTGGGGAGAAGAAATTTGGATATCCTACTTTTCCGACGTGCATTAGAAGAAAGGTAGATAGATAGATAGATAGATAAAGAAAGAAAGAAAGAAAGAAAGAAAGAAAGAAAGAAAGAAAGAGAGAAAGAGAGAAAGAAAGAAAGAAAGAAGGTGCTCCGGGAAGTGGCGCCGTAGATAAAGCACTGGACTCTTGGGCAGGAGGTCTTGAGTTCTATCCCCGGCAGCGCGTGTACCAGAGTGATAATTGGTTCTTTCTCTCTCTCCTCTATCATTCTTATTAATGAGTTAAAAAAAAAAAAAGAGGGAGGAAGGGAGAGAGATTGAGATAGAAGAGAAAGAGCGAGCTTTGATCTAGCAGGGAGCTTGCTGAAAAGACCTTTTTAGACTTGGGACTATAATCCTTTTAAAAAATTTTGTTGGAACTGAAGAGTCAGAAACCTGAAGCTAATTGACTCAGAAGCCTTCGAATTTGAGCTCATCAAGTAACCAGAAACATTTTGATAAATATCTGTTCTTGCACTTACAGACATATTTTTCATCTTGATTCATGGAAGAGCTACTTCCTCTGGCCAGCTGGTATAACTGACATTAAAACAAACAAAAAAAAGTAATAAAAGTATAGAGCAGGAAGAACTTTGATTTCTCAATAATTAAAAAGAAAAACAAACCAAAAAACCTATAGATAGAAAAATCAAGAAAGAAAGGACCTAATATTTCAGGCAGAGCATATGACAAATCTGGGGTGATGACGGAGAGGTTTACTGGTCCCTCCTCCCACTGCTGACTGTGGTAGAAATAAACAGAAAGTTCTGTCCTCTGTCTCATCATAAAAGGTCATGATGTAAGAAACATCCCACTAGTCATTGAAAGATGAGGATAAAAGACTGGGTGATTACTGAGTCAGAACCTCCCTCTCTAAACAACAGGAATTTGTTTTTTCATCTCAAGGAGTATCCCTCAAAGGGCCAAGTGTGTTCCTGATAATGTATTTACTACTTACACTTGCACATCTCTCTCCTGTCTTTCTCATGAATAAATAAACAAAATCTTAAAAAATATATATGGCTAGATGTTTCTGCTCTGAATATATAACTAAGGTTAAGAAGCACCTATTCTAAAGTCAGCCATGACTTTTCCTTTTATGAAAAACATATGGTGGTGATAACCTCATAAAGTGTCTTTCTTTGCAGCCGAATTGTCCCTTGAGAAGGGCTTTGCATAACGATGAAGTTTAGAAAGGAACACACAGTAACTCAACACATAAGCCTCTCCCAGGGACAGATGGATGGGGTCGAATTTCTAGGACAAATGGACTTCACAAGCCAAAATATTGGCCTTTGTGGTTAATGCATTTCAGTGAGTGACACTTTTTTTTTAGTATTTTATTTCATTTTTATTTCTATTTTTTAATTTTCATTTATAAAATGGAAATATGAGCAGCTCTGGCTTATGCTGGTGTGGGGAATTGAACCTGGATCTTGGAGCCTCAGGCATGACAGTCTGTTTGCATCACCATTATGTTCTCTACCCCTACCCTTTAGTTTTTTTATTTTACTGTCACTGGGGTTATCACTAGGGTTCCGTGCTGGCATTACGAATCTACCACTCCAGGGAGCCATCTCCCCTTTTTCTTTTTTCCTCCCTCCCTCCCTCCCTCTATCTCTTTCTTCTTTCTGTTTCATTTGATAAGACAAAGAGAAATTGAGAGGGAAGGAGGAGATAGAGAGGGAGAAGGATAATAAACACACGAGAGACCCATTTCACTGCTCGCTTATGAAGTGTCCCCCCCCCCCCCCCCCGTGCAGGTGAGGAGCTGTCGGGACTCAAACTTGGCTCTGTGCACATGGTTAATGTGTGTGCTCAACTGGGCGCACCACTGTCCAGCCCCCTCAGTGACTCAGACTTTAAAGGAAGTTCCCATGTCAAAGAAATCACTGTGGGCTGGTGAACTAGCTCCCTGAGATAGTGTGCGGCTGCTTTGCCAGGAGCTTTGAGCCTGGTCCCCACTGCACTGGAAGAAGCTTCACTATGGTGGTCTCTTTGTCTTTCTTTCTGCCTTCATCTAAATAAATAAATAAATAAATAAATAGGTGAAGAAATCATTGTACTGTATTATTTTAAATATTTAAAAAATACTTTACTTTTAAAATATATCTAAATATCTCTGTATTTATTATTTATTTGGATAGACAGACAGAAATCAAGGAGGAGGTAGAAAGGGAGAGAGAAAGAAAGATGCCTGCAGACTGGCTTCACCACTCAGGAAGCTCCCCCTGCCATGCAGGTGGAGGCCGGGGGTTTGAACCAAGGTCCCTGTACACTCTAACACACAGTCTATCAGGTGTGCCACTGACCAGCCCCTTTGTATTTTGGTATTTCTCACAGGAGACTGTGACTGAGAAAATCGCTGTGATGAATAACCACATTTCTTGCAAGCATTTAGAACTGTGAGACTCGGGGTGAAGGCCCTCATCACATCGAAGGAAGCTTCAGTACCGTGTCTCTGTCTGTCACTTTCTCTTCCTCTGCCTCTCTATCAAAAAAAAAAAAGTACTAAGGACTGAAGTGGCCAAAATTATGTCTTCCATTTTTTTTTTTAAAAGCAGGATAGAACTTTAGTTCCGGAAGGATGCTCATTTGACAGAGAAAGCCCAGGGGTGATTGGTGACAGTATGAGACCTTTCCTTGGTTTACTGGCCTCTAGCAGGCAGACCACCTTCTCCTGTTGTCTGGAACGCATTTCAGGAAGCATTTTTTTTTTAAATATTTATTTTATTTATTTATTCCCTTTTGTTGCTCTTGTTGTTATATTGTTGTAGTCATTATTGTTGTCACTGTTGGATAGGACAGAGAGAAATGGAGAGAGGAGAGGAAGACAGAGAGGGGGAGAGAAAGATAGACACCTGCAGACCTGCTTCACCACCTGTGAAGCGACTCCCCTGCAGGTGGGGAGCCGGGGTTCAAACCAGGATCCTTATGCCGGTCCTTGTGCTTTGTGCCACCTGTGCTTAACCCGCTGCGCTACAGCCCGACTCCCTCAGGAAGCATTTTTTTATCAGTTCAAGTGTATGTTAACACGTTTTTCTCACAAACCAAACGTTCTGGAGGTCATTTTTTTAGTTAGCTTTAAGGTATTCCTACTTCTCTCTCAGAACAGTATGCTAGTGGCTTTTTCCCCTCTTAACAAGTATAATTCAAGAACTGGGTCAAGGAGGGGCATGAATAGGGACTTGTGTTCCATCCCCAACACCATGTAAAAAAAACGTCAAGTCGATGGACATTCTACTTCTAAGCAGTGTAAAATTATTTTAGGAGCGCAATACAAAAAGTTCAACAGTAAACAAAAAGAAAAAGAGGATGCTAAGTTAAGTCAAACATTTTCACAAGTATGTTCAATCAAGGGGGGACAAGTACGTTAGCAATATTTTTTGATTTCTAAAAAGTCAGATTTAATAAATTAATAATGGCATGCCAGATAAAAACACAAAGTTACAACTAAAAGCCAACAGAAAATGCTCTGCGCTGTACTTTTTATTGGTGTGGATGATCTACTAAGGTAACAAGGCAGAAAACACAATTCGCTTTTGCTGGAAAAGTATTATGTTAGAGGAGAACTGAGAGAAACAGAAATTAAGCATTTGAGAAAAATAGGCATATGTTAACATCTATGGTAATATAGTCGTCAGCAGTGCTGTTTTCTCTATTGTGTTGCATGTTTTATAAGCATCAGAAACCAATGACATTGAACCCAAAAGAGAAGTCACAACAGATTTACTCTGCAAACATGCTGAATCACAACCACAGACTACCCAGGATGAAGCGGCGGTGCAGGCTTGTCGTCGTCTCTGCATGGGGTTCTCGTGCCAAACAAGGGGGCAATCATGCAGTAGCTCGAATTTCTCTTAACATGATAAATACCCAGGAAACTAGAACTGGAAAGTGTGTGTTCACTGTTGTACAAGGACAGCTGAGCCGTGCTACAAAAACAAAACAAAACAAAATAAAACAAACAAAAACAGAAAGCGCCTGCATTTTCATCTGGTTATATGCCCAAACCTCTAACCAAGAAATAAGTCAGCTAGAAGAGCCCATTAAATTACTATAAAACATTCCTTCATCTGTAAAACATGTTTTCCCCCTCAAACTCAGCATTTAAAATAAAATGTCTTCATTTTTGATAAGCAGCTCTACCACCAGTCTCTGATATCTGATATCGTTCAGCGCAGCCATGGCGTCGAGTTCCGGAGATCTCATGAGGGTTGGGCCAAACACAATTCCAAGGTTCTCTGCATTCATGAGATTCTCCTTTTCATGGAGAGTCACTCTGAAAAACAGAAACAGACGGACAGGACTTCATGTGAGCCCCGGTGTTCTATACTGTGCGTGACTATGCCAACAAAACCAAGGCCTGCCTGTACGAGCTCTTCCTCCAAGTTATATCTCTGCACTTAACTTCAAAACACTGACTTTAGTTAAACTGTGTTACTCATTTAAAACTCCTGGTATTGTTAAGCTCAAGCCTCAAAGTGTCTGTGATGGACTATGGTGGATTCACTTCTATTAGTCGGCTTTCTTGTCACAGCTGCCTGCAGCAGGGGTATCTCAGCTGACAGCAGAGAAATCATCATGCATATTCCATAAAGCCTCCCTCCATTTTATCTATCTTGTTTGCCACAGATTGCTTTTTGGGCTGACTAGTTTGCTGAATGCCTAAGGGGAGAGTGTTCTGGTGGTATTAATAGAAAATGGCGCAGGGTAAGCAACCTTGCCAAGGAGTATAACTGCTTTCACATACTCCTCTCATTGTTACAGAAAGGGTGCAGACTATAATTTGAGAGTTTATCCTTTGTTTCAGTGTGGAATACTTAATTATATCTGAATATGAAGCAAACAAATTTACAAAGGAAGCTGCAAACATCTCAAGCAAAAGTTTTTTGTTTTTGTTTTATTTTGCCTCCAGGGTTACTGTTGGCTTTAGGTGCCTGCACTACAAATCCACTGCTCCTGGAGGCTATTTTTCCCATTTTGTTGCCCTTGTTATCCTTGTTGTCATTATTGTTGCCATTGCTGTTGTTGTGGGAATAGGACAGAGACAAACCAAGAGAGGAGGGGAGACAGAAAGACAGACACCTGCAGACCTGCTTCACCACCCGTGAAGCAACCCCCCTGCAGGTGGGGAGCGGGGCTTGAACCGGGACTCTGATGCCGGTCCTTGTGCTTTGAGCCATGTACGTTTAACCCGCGGTGCTACCGCCCGACCCCCACTTAAGCAAAAGTTTTAACAGGAATATTTTCACTCTTCAAAAGCAGCATGAGTTGAACATCTATTTCTAGATTACTCATACTTCAAAGGATACAAATAGAAGTCACGTTTTATTGTCTTTTTGTTTCTGATTGGTATTACAATTTTGAAGCCCCAAAATTACTAAAACTTGGACTTAACAACTAAAAAAACAAATGAACAAACAAACAACAAAAACAAACACCTTAGTGTCAACTGGTAAAAAAACTGAGGGTGAGCAAGCAGAGGAATGAAACTAAATCAACTCCTGGACCATAAGTTTCTATTTTATTGATTTCACATTAGTTTGTAGCACTATAAGATTTTAGTGGTACAGTTTCACATGTGTATGTGTCTTATGTATACAACTCCCTGTAAGCAACATCAAAGTCCTTGTACTATCACACCACCTGAAACCTTCCCCCATCCCTTCTATTCTTTGGTTTTTTGTTTGTTTTCATTTATAAAAAGGAAACACTGACAAAACCATAGGATAAGAGGATTCAACTTCGCACAATTCCCACCACCAGAACTCCATGTCTCATCCCCTGCCCTGACAGCTTTCCTATTCTTTAACCCTCAGGGAGTATGGATCCAAGGTCATTGTGGGCTGCAGAAGGTGGAAGGTCTGGCTTCTTTAACTGCTTCCCCGCTGAACATGGGCCTTGGCAGGTCAATCCATACTCCCAGCCTGCCTCTCTCTTTCCTTAGTGTGGCAGGACTCTTTTTTTTTAACCAGAGCACTGACCAGCTCTGGTTTTTGGTTGTTCAAGGGATTGAACCTGGGACTTTGTAGCCTCAGCTCAGGCATGAGAATCTCTTTGCATAACTATTATGGGGACTCTGTTTTTAACAGAGCACTGCTCAGCTCTGGATTATGATGGTGCTGGCTGCGATTGAATCTGGGACCCCAGAGCCTCATGCATGGGAGTCTGTTTGCATAACCATTATGCTATCTGCCCCGGTCGCCTCCATTGTTTGTAGTAGTCACCATGAAGAGCCTATTTTGGAGCAATAAGCAAGAAAAGTAGGCCTTCCTGCAAGTTGCTTTGTTCTTGCTTTATTACGCTAACGACAGCATCTCTAGAGCCACAACCTTTTCCCTTTCTACGAAAATTAATGCATGTCCTTGGCAGACTACCGGCACTGCTGGCATACTTGCAAACCTATACTTGGGACTGCGAATACACTTCTGTCAGAATCAGGTGTGCATCTGGAAATGTACAGAGTATTTTTAGCTTCCCTACTCAACTTCACAAATGGGCAGTTTCGTACCAGAGGGCTATGCAGTTGTGCATTTATTTATTCAAGAGATCAGTTGCCCTTTCATTCACCTTCGTTTCATTCTATTCTTAAAATCTGGATGCAACACAAGCATAAGCTTCAAAGCCTGTGACTTGCCTCTTTAGATGAGCCATGAGGTACCGGAGGGTTTCGCAGTGAGCAGGTGGCAGCAGTTTCAAGGCTTCATGAAGTGTTTCTAGTTGCTCGTCGGGATCCATGATTTCTAAAGGAGCAAGTTGAATACCAAGAAGAGAAACTTTAACACGCAGCTAATTCTATTCTTATGGTGAGCTTCCGAAACGGCTAGAAATACTTTCTCATGGACTTGGAAAATGTTTTTTAAGGTTCAAGTGCTATAATCCCCATAGTTTCACCTTAACATCATAACACTTTTACGTTTTATTTATTTATTTTTTTGTTATTGGATAGGGTAGAGAGAAAATGAGAGAGCAGGGGAAGGGAGCCAGAGAGGGAGAAAGACAGACACCCGCAGACCTGGTTGGCTGCTTGTGAAGAGTCTGGCCTGCAGGTGGGGAGCCGGGGGGCTCGAACCCAGATCCTCGCATGGGTCCTTGCGATTGGTACTGTGTGCACGTAACCCAGTGTGCCACTGCTCAGCCCCCATGTCATAACACTTTATATGGAGTTTCGGGGGCAACCACCCAGTTCTTTCATTCGAGTGTCTTGGACTCTGGCAACTCTGGTAATTGGATATTGGATAGATAGCCTGTAACTTACGAAAATTCAGACATATATGTGATAGAAACCTATGCTTTCAAATAAGGTAATTGTAGAACATTAAAAACATATATAAGGGATGTTGCACTGTTCAAAATATTTGAATATTCCCTATCAGCAATGATATAGAACCTATACTACCATACTACTCACCGTAACCCCAGCCAGAGTCTTGGTAACAGATATTTATGCCTTCATTTTAGACCAAGACATTTATCATCTGACATTTATTTCCTTTATTCAGTAGATATAGTTTAAAATTATTTTGTATTATGTAGAAAATAAAATCTATCCTGAAAGCACAAAACTCTTCAGCTTCGGCTATTCAGAGGAATAAAATGCAATTTCTAATGTTTTCAGTGAGCATGGGATCTCTGAAAAATACGCAACTCTTCCAAAGGTATGAACTTTGAAGGGAGTCACCTTCCTTTGGGTATTTTACTTCTGTTGTGTTGGTCAAAAAAACTTGGAAAAGAAAATCACGTGTTTTTTTTTAGTTCATAGATCAAATTTCTGACTATCTCCATAATCAGAAATGAGAAAAATTTATGGAATTCTGTGTTGTCACAAAAAACATGCCAGCATATCCCTGATTTTACCCGAATGTGAAGATAAGGTAGCTTTAGTGTGGAATTTCAGGGCAATTCTAGTAGGAACCCAAAATGTTGACCCTTCATCAACAGTAGCCTCAAAATGCCTGGAAGGCCACATCTGCCCATAATTAAAAACACATGGGCAAGAATCCTACCCGTGCTGCTCATGAAGCAAAGCGACTCAATGACAATGTACTGAAGTCCAGTAAGAGCCGATGGAAGAAGAGGATGGAATATTCCGAGCTTGGCAGAGGAGACTGGATAAGTTTCAGAGCTTGAAAAATGATCGAAGTTTCCTCAGAATTCTAGACTTTCTTTTTCTGTTTTTTTCTTTTTTTTAATATTTATTTTTATTTATTTATTCCCTTTTGTTGCCCTTGTTGTTTTATTGTTGTAGTTATTATTATTGTTGTTATTGTCGTTGTTGGATAGGACAGAGAGAAACGGAGAGAGGAGGGGAAGACAGAGAGGAGGAGAGAAAGATAGACACCTGCAGACCTGCTTCACCGCCTGTGAAGCGACTCCCCTGCAGGTGGGGAGCCGGGGCTCGAACCGGGATCCTTATGCCGGTCCCTGCGCTTTGCGCCACCTGCGCTTAACCCACTACACTACAGCCTGACTCCCCTTTTTCTATTTTTTAAAGAATGTTATTTGAGGGGCTGGGAGATGGCATACCCACTTGAGGGCACAGGTACACAGTTCTGTCCCCCCCATTATCTATCTACTTGCAAGGGGGAAGCTTCCTGAATGGTGAAGCAGTGTTGCACGTGTCTCTTCTCTCTAGTTCTACCTTTCCCCTCAACTCCTCTTTGCAACTAAAAATGAATGCGATATTTTTTTGCTAAGATAAATAATGCGTAATCTTTAATTTTTTTTCAGTATTTATTTATTCATTCACTTTTGTTGCCTTTGTTGTTTTTGCATAATCTTTTAAAAATTTTCTTTATTGGGGAATTAATGTTTTATATCTGACAGTAAGTACAATAGTTGGTACATGCATAACATTTCTCAGTTTTCCATATAACAATATATCCCCCACTAGGTCCTCTGTCATCCTTTCTGGACCTATATTCCCCCCGCCGCCCCCAACCCCAGAGTCTTTTACTCTGGTACAACACGCCAATTTCAGTGCAGGTGCTACATGTGTTCTTTCTTGTGATCTTGGTTTTCAACGTCTGCCTGAGAGTGAGAACATCCCTTATTCATCTTTCTGTTTCTGACTTATTTCACTTAACATGAATTTTACAAGCTCCATCCAAGATCGGCTAAAAATGGTGAAGTCACCATTTTTTATAGCTGAGTAGTATTCCATTGTGTGTGTGTGTGTATACACACACACACACACACACACACACACACACAATTTGCTCAGCCACTCATCTGCTGTTGGACACCTGGGTTGCTTCCAGGTTTTGGCTATTACAAATTGTGCTGCCAAGAACATATGTGTACACAGATCTTTCTGGGTTCCTTAGGATATATTCCCAGGAGAGGAATTGCAGGATCATAGGGTAGGTCCATTTCTAGCCTTCTCAGAGTTCTCTAGACTGTTCTCCACAGAGACTGGACCAATTGATATTCCCACCAGCAGTGCAGGAGGGTTTCTTTGACCCCACAACCTCTCCAGCATTTACTGCTACTACCTTTTCTGATGTATGACATTCTCACAGGAGTGAAGTGGTATCTCATTGTTGTCTTTATTTGCATTTCTCTGACAATCAAAGACTTGGAGCATTTTTTCATGTGTTTCTCAGCCTTTTGGATCCCTTCTATGGTGAATATTCTGTCCATGTCCTCTCCCCATTTTCGGGTGGAGTTATTTGTGTTCTTGTGGTTGAGTTTGGCAAGTGCTTCATATATTCTGGTTATTAGCCTCTTGTCTGATGTATGGCATGTAAAGATCTTCTCCCATTCTGTGATGGGGTCTCTTGGTTTGGGTAGTGGTTTCTTTTGCTGTGCAGAAGCTTTTTAATTTGATGTAGTCCCATAGGTTTATGCTTGCCTTAGCTTCTTTGTAATTGGATTTGTTTCATTAAAGATGTCTTTAAAATTTATGTGGAAAAGAGTTCTGCCAAGATTTTCCTCTAAGTATCTGATAGTTTCTGGTTTAACATCCATGTCCTTGATCCACTTGGAATTTACGTTTGTATTTGGTGAAATAGAGTGGTTCAGTTTCATTCTTCTGCATGTTTCAACCCATTGTTTCCAACAAAATTTGTTGAAGAGACTCTGCTTTCCCCATTTAATAGTCTGGGCACCTCTGTCAAAGATTAGATGTTCATAGGTGTGGGGGCTTACTTGTGGGCTCTCAATTCTATTCCACTGGTCAGTGTGTCTATTCATGTTCCAGTACCAAGCAGTTTGGATGACAATGGCTCTATAATACAATTTTGAGGTCTGGGAATGTGATACCTCCAGTTCTGTTCTTTCTTCTCAAGATTGTTTTTGGCAATTCTAGGTCTTTTCTGGTTCCAGAGAAACATTTGTAGCATTTGTTCTATTCTCCAAAAAAATGTGGTTAGGATCTCGATGGGGATAGCATTAAATCTGAATATGGTTCTAGGTAGTATATTCATTTTGATGATGTTAATTCTTCCAACCCATGAACATGGAATATCTTTCCACTTCTTTGTGTCTTTTTCAATTTCCTTGAGTAGTGACTCATAATTTTCAGTATACAAGTCTTTCACTTCTTTGATTAGGTTTACTCCTAGATATTTTATTGTTTTTGTTGGTATAGTAAAAGGAATTGAGGTCTGAATTTCAACTTCTTCTAACTTAGTGTTTACACAGAGGAATGCCACTGACTTTTGAATGTTAATTTTGTAGCCTGGCACCTTACTGTATTGCCTGATGATATCCAAAAGCTTCTTGTTGGATTCCTTAGGTTTTTCTATGTATACTATCATGTCATCTGCAAATAGGGAGAGTTTGACTTCTTCTCTTCCAATCTGTATGCCTTTAATTTCTTGCTATGGCAAGAACTTCCAACACTATGTTGAATAGTAATGGTGATAGTGGGCAACCCTGTCTAGTACCTGATCTGAGGGGAAATGCTTCCAGTTTTTCACCATTGAGTATGATGTTGGCTGTAGGTTTGCTATATATAGACTCCACTGTCTTTAGGAATTTTCCATCTGTTCCCATTTTTTGTAGTGTTTTGATCATAAAGGGATGTTGTATTTTGTCAAAGGCTTTCTCTGCATCTACTGATATGACCATGCGTTTTTTTGGTCTTGCATTTATTGATGTGGTGGATCACATTGATTGATTTACATATATTAAACCAACCTAGCATCCCTGGGATAAACCCCACTTGGTCATGATGAACAATCTTTTTAATATATTGCTGTATCCTGTTGGCTAGAATTTTGTTCAATATTTTATCATCTATGTTCATCAGAGATATTGGTCTGTAGTTTTGTTTTTTGGTTGTGTCCCTGTCTGCTTTTGGTATCAAAGTGATGTTGGATTCATAGAAGCTAGAAGGAAGTATTCCAGTGTCTTCATTCTTCTGGTACTAACTCTTCCTTGAAGGTTTTGTAGAATTCATTTGTAAAACCTTCTGGTCCAGAACTTTTATTCTTGGGAAGGTTTTTGATGACTGTTTTAATTTCATTAGCTCTGATGGGTCTGTCCATGTTATCTAGTTCCTCTTTACTTAATTTTGGAAGTCCGTAGGTATCTAGGAAATCGTCCATGTCTTCCAGGTTCTCTAGCTTGGTGGCATATATTTGTTCATAGAAGTCTCTCATGATATGCTGAATTTCTGCGGTGTCTGTTGTGATTATCTCCTCTTTCATTTATGATCCGATTTATTTGGGTCTTCTCCTTTTTTTGTTTTGTGTGTATGGCTAAAGGTTTGTCAATTATGTTCAGTCTTTTAAAGAACCAACATTTACTTTGATTGATCTTTTGTATGGTTTTCTTATTTTCAATGTTATTTATGTCTGCCCTAACTTTTGATATTCCTGTCCTTCTGGTTGCTTTAGGGTTCCTTTGTTCTTCTTCCTCTAGGTTTTTAAGATGTGCAATCAGGCTGTTTATTTGTGCTTTTTCTTATTTCCTAATGTGTGCTTGTATGGCTGTGAACTTCCCTCTCCGTACTGCCTTAGCTGTGTCCCAAATATTTTGATAGATTGTGTCTTCATTTTCATTGAACTCTCAAAACATTTTGATTTCTTCCTTTATTTCCTCTTTGACCCAGTAGTTGTTAAGTAGTGTACTGTTGAGCTTCCAAATTTTGGGACTATTACTAATCTTTTGTTGATAGTTAAGTGTTAGTTTAATTCCACTGTGGTCTGAGAATATGCTTGGGATGATTTCAGTGCTCTTGAATTTGCTGGTGTTGTCTTTGTGGCCTAACATATGGTCTATCCTTAAGGATGATCCATGTGGACTTGAGTAAAATGTGTATTCCAGTTTCCTGGGATGAATGACTCTGAAAATGTCCAATAGTTCTACTTTATCTATCTCCTCATTTAGCTCCCTCATGTCTTTAATGATTTTCTGCCTGGAAGATCTGTGGAGTTGAGAGAGTGGGGTGTTGAACTCCCCTACTATGACTGTGCTGCTGCTAATAGATTGCTGTAGCTCTTTCAGTAGATGTTTGATATATTTAGTTGGCTTCTCATTGGATACATAGATGTTAATAATTGTTAAGTCCTCTTGATTGACTGGTCTGCTGAACATTAAGTAGTGTCCATCCCCATCTTTTACAATTTTAATTATTTTAAAGTCTATTGTGTCAGATATGAGAATAGTTGTTCCTGCCCTTTTTTGTGGGACATTGGCTTGTATGATAGTTTTCCATCCTTTCACTTTGAGTCTGTGTTTGTCTTGTTGAGTTAGATGGGTTTCCTGTAGACAGCATATTGTTGGGTTATGTTTTCTGATCCATCTTCCTTCTCTGTGCCTTTTAATAGGTGAATTCAGGCCATTGACCTTTATTGATATCATAGATTGAAGATATTTTAACGCCATTCTTGTAGACTTTTAGAGTGTTCTGATATATGGCCTATTTATGGTGGTCTGACTGTTTATAGGAGACCTTTCAGAACTTCTTTCAGGCCAGGCTTGGTGATAGTTGATTATTTCAACTGTTGCTTGTCTGAGAAGATTTTTATGCCTCGATCTAGTCTGAATGACAATCTAGAAGGATACAGTAGTCTTGATTGAAAGCCTTTCTCATTGAGCACTCAATAGGTATTATCTTGCAATTCTCTTCGGTACTGTAGTGTTTGTGTAGAGAATTCTGCTGCTAATCTTATGGGTTTTCCTCAGTAGGTGACTCATTGTTTTTCTCTTGCAGCCTTCAGGATCCTTTCTTTATCCTTACTCCTTTCCATTCTAAACATGATGTGTCTTGGTGTCTTTAAGTCTGGGTTAATTCTGTTTGGGACCCTCTGTGCTTCTTGAATCTTTATGTCTTTGATGTTGTCTAGACTAGAGAAGTTCTTAGCTATTATGTCCTGAAGAATGCTTTCTTCCCCTCCCTCTCTTTCTTCCTCTGGTAAGCCAATAATGCATATTATATCTTTTGAAGTCATCCCGTAGGTCTCTGTTGTTTTCAGAATCTCTTAATCTCCCTTTTTTTTAGATCTCTTCCTTCTTTTCTAGTTGTCTCTAATTTGTCCTCGATCTTGCTAATTCTGTCTTCAGCCTCATTTATTCTATTCTTCTGCCCTCTACTGTTTTCTGGAGTTCATGTATTTTGTTACCCTGTTCTGATACTGTTTTAGCTTGTTCAGCTAGTTGTGTTCTTAGTTCAGCTATTTCAGCTTTCAGCTCTCTAATAACCTTGAGGTAATTAGTGTTTTCTTCCAGGGTCTCATTGGTTGTTTTTGTATTTCTGATGACAATTCTTTCAAACTCTTTACTCACTCCTGTGATTATTTCCTTAACTAGTGTTTGGATGTTGACATCATTATTTTGTGCTTCACCCTTTGAGGTGCTGTTAGCTGGACTCTTGTCCTGGTTCATTTCTCCAATATTACTTCTTGTTGCATTAACCATTTTATGTAGTATGTTATGAGGTCCGTTTCTCAGTACTTTTCAAATTACTGATCACTCTTGCCTGGATTGACTTGTGTCTAAGTAAGGTAATGAAAGAGCTCACAGTTGTGGAAACTGACAGTTGTTTCAACAGTATTTTAATCCCTGAGTTGGAGCTCAGTGGCTTAAAAGCCTCTTTTGTTCTTTTTCTTCTCTATAAGCTATGGGGGCCTGAGGGCTTTTAAACTATAAGTAGACTTCTTAGCTTAATCCCTCACTCCTGACCAAGAGATAAAGCAGGGTGGGGCAGAGATAATCCAGTGGTTATGCAAAGAGATTCTCACAGCCCCACTGCTAGGCTTCTCCTGAGTTTCCTGGTTAGTTCTCTCTCCCCCGGTGTCAGCAGAGGGTCTGCCGGTGGCTGCTCCAGATTCTGAGGGCAGTAGCAATGGAGACTCACAGTTGCATCTGGTGAGTCTTAGGGGAGCCATCCCCTTGTTGGTGAAAGAGACTGGAGGTGGTGTCTCAACTGGTAAACTGCCAGAATGTTACCAGCCACTTAATCTCTCCCTAGGCTCCTCTCTGTCCACGTACCACTCGTATTTGCACTCACCGGTGATTTGGCGGGTTCCTGAAGTCGTTGTAGTCCTGTCTTGTTATGGTCCCAGGTGCTCTCCTTTGGTATCCCTAGTTGACGCCAGAGAGGAGAGGAGAGAAACACAACTGCTGCTGCTCCATAGCCCTACCTCTGGAAGTCCTGCATAATCTTTTTTAAAAAAATTATTTATTTATTTTCCGTTTTGTTGCCTTTGTTTTTTATTGTTGTTGTAGTTATTGTGGTTCTTATTGATGTCGTAGTTTTTAGATAGAACAGAGAGAAATGGAGAGAGGAGGGGTAGACAGAGAGGGGGAGAGAAAGATAGACATTTGCAGACCTGCTTCACCACTTGTGAAGGGACTCCTCTACAGGTGGGGATCCAGGGGCTCGAACTGGGATCTTTATGCCGGTCCTTCTGCTTGGTGCCACATGCGTTTAACCTGCTGCACTATCACCCGACTCCCAATAATGCATAATCTTATACTGCAAATCCTTTAGCGATTTCTACTTCTCTACAGTAATACCAACATAAGACACTAAAATCCAGTCATTAAATTTCTAGAAGATAAAAAAAATCCTATTTACTATAGAAAATCATTAGCTGGTTTTTACTTACCTATCCTTTTTTTTCTTCTTATTTTCTCTTTTGTTGCCTTTGTTGTTTTATTGTTGTAGTTATTATTGTTGTTGTTGATCTTTCTATTCTTTTTTTTTCCCTTTTGTTGCCCTTGTTGTGGTTATTATTATTGTTGTTGATGCCGTTCGTTGTTGGATAGGACAGAGGGAAATGGAGAGAGGAGAGGAAGACAGAGAGGGGGAGGGAAAGACAGACACCTGCAGACCTGCTTCACCACCTGTGAAGCGACTCCCCTGCAGGTGGGGAGCTGGGGGCTCGAACTGGGATCCTTATGCCAGTCCTTGCACTTTGTGCCACGTGCACTTAACCCACTGCACTACTGCCCGACTCCCTTACCTATACTTTTTATCACAGGAATAATTACTTTGAAATACCACTATTCTGGAAATTGAAAGACATCTTACTTGCCTTTTAATTCCACAATTAATGTTTGTAAGGAAAAACTTGAGAGAAAAATAAATCATTGTATTGGTAGGCAAGCAAGCAAACACAGTTCCCAGCTCACAGAGAGCTTATTTCCTACTGGCAAGTGACTGAAGGATGTGATATCATCTGTGCAAAGACAGAGGCAAGTGCTATGGGGAGAAACACAAAAACATCAGTGTAGGACATAGTGGGAATGTTGGGGTGGTCAAGACTGACCTCAGTGAAAAAGAAGGTTTTGAGTAGAGGCTTTGAGGGAGTTGTGCAATCAGTCAAGTAGAGACCTGGGAAGCAACGGTTCCAGTAAAATAAAACAGAGAAACAGCCAAGCTGCAGGAGAGTGAGAAGAGGGGAGTAGGAGGAAGTGTCTGTCTTGTCAGGTACTTAGGGTATTCTAAGGACTTAACATTTCCTGAGGAAAGCAGAAATACTGAACAAAGATTTACATTTTTAACAGTATTTCTCCACAAGTTGCCGTGTGGGAAACAGACCATGAAAGGGCAAGAGTAACAGCATAAAGAACCTTCTCATCATCATTAGAAAAAGTCAGTCGTTTAGATTAGGTGGTGGCAGTGAAGGGGAATTATAGCTGGATTCTGGGAATATTTTGCAAGCAAAGATCACAGAGTTGAAGGGGATACAAGAAGGAGAACAAAAAGTGAGGGTGTTTTGGTTTTTTTGTTTTTGCCACCAAGGTTATCACTGGGGCTCAGTGCCTACACAGATTCCACGACCGTTGGTGGCCATTCTCCCCTGTCTCCTTTTCTTTTTATGTGTTAGGACATTGAGAGGGCAGAGGGAGAGATAGAGGGAGAGAGACAGAGAGACACCTGCAGACCTACTTCACCATTCGCGAAGGCTCCCCCCCTGCAGGTGGGGAGTTGGGGCTTGAACCCTGGTCCTTGTGCATGGTGTTTGTATTCAGCTGGGGGTGGCACCATTCACCCCCCCCCCCGCCCCAGATTTTGGGCTTTAACTGTGAGGATGAAGTCTTCATGCAATTAGAGATGGCAAAGATTATAGATGGGAGAGGTTTGGTGGGAGAAATTAAGATTTCAGCGTGAGTTGTCTTTCAAATTCTGAATGAATGTGTTGTGTGCAAGGATAGTTTTATCATGGATACAGCTGTTCACCAGCTAACTGGCTAGGGAAAAGCTGTACTTTTACAGTGACTGGGTATTTTTCAAAGAACATACTGTAGAAAATGTACAGCTATATAACCTCTCAGAGTATCAAAAAAAAACACCTCTTAACATCCCATGATTCTTTAAAAAACTATTGTATTTATTTATTGATTAGATAGAGACAGAAAACAAGAGGGAAGGGGGTGACAGAGAGGGAGAGAGACAGAGAGACACCTACAGCCCTGCTTTACCACTTGAAAAGCTTTCCCTCTGCAGGTGAGGACCAGGTGCTCGAACTTGAGTCCTCACACATTACAACATGGGAGCTCAATCAGGTGCGCCACCACCCAGCCCCTTCCCATGATTCTCAACACAACATTATCTTGACTCACGGAACAAATACTTATCAACCATCTATTCTGAAAGCAAGGGATCAAAGGCTCTGCGAGAAAATAAACACAAGCAAGCAAATGACTGTCCAAAATCAGTTTACACAGTGAATATAACCACCCAACAAGAGGGAGAAATGGCCCATGGCCAAGAAACAGAGGTGACAGAGGAAGAGATGGCATCTGAGAGAGTTCTCCAAGGATTTTAAAATGTGGACAACTGTAGGGGCAGGAAACAAGCACTTTGAACACAGACCAAGCTCTTCTGAAATATGCATTGGTCATTCTTTATAGGAAAACCCAAATTACAAGAACAGACTTAGCTGAGGACAAGGGGTCAGGTGGTGGCAGAGTTGCCGGAACAACTCAGCAAGTTCTCATTTCTCAGGCTTCTCTTTTGGAAATTTAAATTGCTTAGGACAAAGATGCCTGGTGGGTGGATTTTTCCTCCCCTACTCTGAGTTTATCTGACTCACTCAATGTGGCTCTCTGAGTCAGGCAGTTTTACTAAAATCTCCTGAGAATAGAGTTTCTAGATTGGTTGACCAGAGGATGATTTCCATATTCACTATTACCAGGAACTCAAGTTTGGTTAGGATGTGTCCGTGCATGTTGGGCTTGCTGCTTCTTTCTTTTCTTTTCTTTTCTTTTCTTTTCTTTTCTTTCTTTCTTTCTTTCTTTCTTTCTTTCTTTCTTTCTTTCTTTCATTCTCCTTCTCTCTCTCTCTCTCCCTCCCTCTCCTTCTGATAAAGACTTATTTATTTATGAGAAAGAGGTAGAAAGAGCCAGAGCATCATTCTGGCACATGTGTTGCTGGGCGCTGAGCTGAGGAGCACATGCTTGAGAGTCAAACACTGTCCACTGCGTCATCTCCCAGACCTCAGGCAGTGATTTCTTAACTAGGGCGAGGGAGTGAGGAAGAAAGGCTGGGAAGACCAAGACATCTGGATGATTTATAGGAGCATTTCCAGGGGATTATAAGATTGCCAAGCTTTTAGATAGGATCTCCTGGCCTCCACTTTTATGTTCCCTTTTCATTTCCTGCAGCCTCTCCCTTTTAGCTCTCAACTTGCAGGCTTTCCACAGGAGGCTGCAAAAGAGCAGAACTCAAACAGCTCTGAAAGTAGAGAAGTTTTAACCTGAAACTTGTGGGCTGTGCTGTTGTCATGGGATGCTAGCAAATGCCAATCACTGAGATCTAAAGAACATGGTCCAAACCTTTATTGGAAATGAGAGATTAAAAACGATCGTTCAAGAGCATCCAGAAAGTTCAGTTAAACCTGTCCTTCACTCGGGGTCCTTTCCTGACTTCATTCCCTGTAGAAGTCTGTTCTCTTCCATTAGAAGAGCTAGGCAGTGTGCGAAGTGCAGAGCACAAGGGCTTTTGGATGGTAGACAGCGGCGAGTCTGAATGCCAGTGCCACCTCTCCTAGTGATGCAACCTCAAGCAATGTTTTTATGCCACACAGTGAACATCTTTCCAAGATAATATCATGGGTACAAAATGCCTAGTGTGAACCCTGTTATCTAGCATAGGCTCTGTAAATTTTCACTTCACTAAGCTTCCTTATCTGCCTACACAGATGAGAGGATGGTATATGCAGAGATATCTAAGTGTCTACAAAGTGAAACAAGACTCTTGCTAGAAAAGACAAGTACAAGGACATAATGATCCACAAAAAAATTCTATCAACATCAAACATACATAATCGCTGTTTATACTGTATGTAAACAGTATGCCAGGAGTTTGGGATTACATTTCAAAAACAGCTGAAATTATAAGAAGGAATGTGTAACTTGGTTTAGGATAGTTTCAGTCTTTTTAGTTTGATTTTTTTATTCTAGAGACAAAGAGGCAGAGAGAGAGAGAGAGAGAGTGAAAGAGACCATATCACTGAAGCCTCCTTCAATGCTGTGAGGCTCTGTCTAGGGTCTGGCTAGCACACATTATTCAGATGAGCCCAAGATATCCACCGGCCCAGGATATTTTCGTTCTTATAATGTACTTTGAAGAGATATCTGAGGGGTGAGGTAAGGGGGATTCCTGATGTCAGACAGGAGGGTTGTTTAAGATACAAGCAAGGTCACTTGAGGTGGACGGGTCCTGAAATGAGTGCAGCCTAGAATGCTCCTAGCTATGCCCACAGAATGCGAGCTCAGACCTACTGGGATGCAGAGATTGCAGAGTCTCTAGATCAGACTGATGGGGTTTACAGTTTATAGTATTTATATACTATCCTCATATCAGGAAGCTACTCTCTGCCCTGACCCAGCTTTCTAGTCCTATTCCCAACTCTGACACCATCTCCCCAGACAATACCTTTAGCCCACCATGTTAGCTGTTGGGCTCAGGCAAGATTAGTAAAGTCATGGGCACGTTAGAATATACTGAAAGGACTGTGAGAGAGAGCTTATGTGCACACGTATCCATAAACTACTGCAAAATATATACCTGAAAGCAGAAGTACACTAGAGTTTGCAGTGAGTACCTCCCTAACACTTCCTCTCCACTATTCCAAGCTTGGGATCCATGATTGCTCAACAAATTGTTTGGCTTCATATGTTAACTCTCTTTTCAATCACCAGGTTCCAGATGCTACCAGGATGCTGGCTAGGCTTCCCTGGATTGAAGACCCCACCAATGTGTCTTGGAGCTCCGCTTCCCCAGAGACACACCTTACTAGGGAAAGAGAGAGGCAGACTGGGAGTATGGACCGACCAGTCAATGCCCATGTTCAGCGGGGAAGCAATGACAGAAGCCAGACCTTCTACCTTCTGCAACCCTCAACGACCCTGGGTCCATGCTCCCAGAGGGCTAGAGAATGGGAAAGCTACCACGGGAGGGGGTGGGTTATGGGGATTGGGTGGTGGGAATTGTGTGGAGTTGTACCCCTCCTACCTTATGTTTTTGTTCATTAATCCTTTCTTAAATAAAAAATTTTAAATAAATAAATAAAAACTGAAAAGAAAAAAAAAAGAATATACTGAAAATAGACTTCCTAGCTCTTTTCAAACTGGAGACCCCAAATCTCATCTGTTCTGTTCTTACTTTTAGGCTCCTGATTACTCAACAATTTGTTCTGCTTTATATCTTAATGCTTTTCAGCCACCAAGTTCCAGATGCTATTGTGACGCCAACCTGACTTCCCTGGGCAGCTGACTTCACCAGAGTGTCCTAGAACCCCACCTCTCCAGAGCCATACCCCACTAGGGAAAGACAGAAACAGGCTGGGGTATGGACTGACATGCCAACGCCCATGTTTAGCGGAGAAGCAATTACAGAAGCCAGACCTCCCACCTTCTGTACCTCATAATCATCCTAGGTTTTTTGGTAAAAAAAAAACAAAAAACAGGAAAGCTTAGAATGCAGGGGATGTGATAAGGAACTCTGGTGATGGGAGTTGTACCCCTCTAATACTATGGTCCTATCAATCGAACATTATTAAGTGACTTTAAAAAAAAGACATAAGGAAGACAAGTGTTATGGAAGAGTAACAAAGATAAAAAGAGGCTTTCCTCAGTAACTAAAATGAGTGTGAGGGAAGAAGGGAAGGAAATTTGAGAAAAAGGACTTGCAATCCAGTAAGGAGGGCTTGAATTTTTCTGCTAAGTAGATAACTGTAGTTGTGCAGAACTCAGAATTTGAGTGTGAATCATGGCTCTGTCCTCTACTAATTGGATGCCCTCAGGTTAAGCACAGAAGCCAGGCTTCAGTCTTAGTCCCCAGCATCATGGGGACAAGAACACAGTGTGTCTGAACCCCACTTCAGCCCTGGGGCTCAGAACAAACTGAGGACTGAGCAGCCCTTTGTGTGGTAGCACGGGTTTCCACATTAGCAGCAATCAGACCTACCTCTCTGGGGAGGAAACGTCTGCCCCATGAAATAAGAACCAGGACGGTCCCTGAGACATGCTTCATGATTGACAGTAAATCCATCACAAAATGAAGGCAGTTACATCCCAATGGAACAGATCTCGGGGTTTTTAAGTTTCTAACTTGGGACTTTGCAAAAATAAATTGAATCCTCATGGCTTGTTCTCTGCATGAGTTTGAGCTGACCCATAAGAAACGAGGGTTCTATGAACTCACAACAGAAAACTTCCACAAAAATCTCTGAGAATTAAAACTTAAAAGTCAGAATGAAGAAACTTTGTCCTTGATTAAATTTCAAAGTTAAAAAAGCAAGTCGGTGTTTGTAAGGAAGTGATGTTATTACTTAAAGATCAAGACAACATATGGATATTTAAAGGGGAAAAAGCTAGCAACAGAAATAGCTTATCTCAAAAAAAAAAAAAAAAAGTAATACCAGCAACTTGAAAATCAGTTAAGAATTCCCTTAACTGGGAAATGTTATGCATGTACAAACTATTGTATTTACTGTGGGATGTAAAACATTAATTCCCCAATAAAGAAATTAAAAAAAATAAAATAAATAAAAAAGAATTCTCTTCTTTGAAAAAAAACAGAACGATTATTATTATTATTACTTTTTTTTTTTGCCTCTAGGGGTATCTCTGGGGCTCAGTGCCTATGCTATGAATCCACTGCTCCTGGCAGTCTTTTTTGAATTTATTTATTTTTTATTGGGTAGGACAGAGAGAAATTGAGAGAAGAGGGAAGGATAGAGAGGGAGAGAGAAAGATAGACACCTGCAGACCTGCTTCACCAATTGAGAAGCAACCCCCCTACAGTTGGGGAGGCAGGGCTCCAACCAGCATCCTTGTGTCAGTCCTTGAGATTAGCACCATGTGTTCTTAACCTGGTGTGCCACCACCCAAAAAACCATGAATTATAGGTATGACTTTGTGTGTGTGTGTGTGTGCCGTAAATAAAATGAACAATTGAGCCTTTGCTTTGCCATAATTTCAACTTAACTTAACTTAAAGAAATTAGTTCTTGTTCCTTAAAGTTTGATCTATGAACCGGTGCCAGTCTACAGGTGGCCTATTCATGATCTCTCACAGGGTGAGTAAGGACACTGAGAGAGAACTGAGGAAGTCTTAGGGCAATCTGACTTGAGTAATTTTCTGCTTGCTGAATCTAACAACAAAATATTGGGCTCTGATTTTTAAAGATTTTAAATCTTTTTATTTTTCTAATTATTTTAATTTTATAGAACCCAGGCACAGTCTTATTAAAAAAAAATGAAGTTTAGTTCACTCCAAAGCAATTTCTGATGTTGGAAGTTATTAATTAGTTATGTCAAAGGAGAGTTCAAAATTCCTTTTTTAAAAATTGATTATTGAATACAGACAGAGAGAAATTGAAAGGAGAGGAGAAGATAGGGAGGGAGATACACAGAGAGATACCTGAATCCCTGTTTCCCCATTTGGGAAGCTTTCCCCTTAAGGTGGGAACCAGGGACTTGCTGCACACTGTTGAATGTGCACTTAACCAGATGCGCCATGGCCTGGCCCCAAAGAATTCAAAATTCTTGTGAGTAGATTCACCTTGAAGAGATTTGCAGAAGAAATATTTCCTAAAATGCATTCATGATATTCAGCAGGAAAAAAGGAGTAATGGCTACTAAGAAGAGGCAGAGTACTAGTTATGTGAAATGCACGCCCTCATACTTACTGGCAGACTCGATAAACTTAGGGTAGGCGTCATACGTGATGAGAGGGATTGGCAAATCCCTGAAGTATAGTTTCAACGCTCCAGTGATGATGTTGATGTCTTCATACATGTTGACAGAAATGTCTGCTTTTTCACCATCTTTGAAGGACAACAAAAGAAATAAAAATAAATATCTAGATTCAGAGCACTGTTTATTTTTTGTACAAAGTTTTATTTTTATCTTTATTTGTTTAGTGGACAGAGACAGACAGAAATAGAGAGGGAAGGGGATGGTAGAGAGGGAGAGAGACACCTCCACACTGCTTCACCACTTGCAAAGCTTTCCTCCTGCAGGTGGGGACCGTGGGATGAACTGGGATCCTTGAACATGGTAGCATGTGTGCTCAGCCCAGTGCACCAACAGGCCCCAGCACAAAGCATTAAAGTTTGGTAACGCTCAGCGTTTTCTCCCAGTGCTGGGATATGCTCCCTGTGCAACTTCACTAATGCTTCAGTTTTTAACATCAAGCTTTGTGTACTGATGTATATATGTGATCACTTTTCTGTGTAAAGCAAAACCTATTTTTCGATTTTTTTTCTTTGAAGTTACTTATTTCATGATTAATTATGGAAGGGGAAGGTGGAGACGACGGTCAACAGAAATGTTTTAAAACTTTATGGCTACTTACTTCCTAAAGGAATAATGTGAGACTGACTGGAGGGAAAAAAAAAGGGGGGGGGGTTTACTGGCATGGAATCTGAAAGAAATGCAAAAAAAAAGAAGATTTATCATTTTATAAACGACCCACTGACTGGCCAGAACCCTATGCTATCACTGGCACTGCTAGAATGTAACCTCTGAGCCTCGTACAGGCAAAGCATGGGCTCTACAGGCTGAGCTACCTCCTCTGTTGTTTTCCTTTTTAAGAAAACAGAACGTGGGCCAGGTGGTGGCACAGCTGGTTGGGTGCACGTGTTACAAGGCACAAGGACCCGGGTTCGAGCCCCCCAGGCCCCACCTGCATGGGGAAAGTTTTGCAAGTGGTGAAGCAGTGCTGCAGTTGTCTCTCTTTCTCTCTCCCTCTCTATTTCCTGTATCACTTTCCTCTCAGTATCTGGCTGCTTCTATCTAACAGATAAGGATGAAAAGAAAAGAGAAGAAAAGGAAAGAAGAGAGAGAATGAGAGAAAGACCAACAAAGGCAACCCCAAATTACAAGATCCCAGAGGGAAAAAACTAAGGAGAAATTGCACCAAAGTAAAAGACCTGGAACCTGATGGCAGAGGAAGACCTAGTGGGGTTGTATTATTATGTGGAAATTTTACACATGTACAAACTATTGTATTTTACTGTTGAATGTAAACAATTAAACACCCAATAAAGAAATTAAAAAAAAAAAAAAAAGAACTGTCGGGGCCAGGTGGAGGCACAGTGGGTTAAGTGCAGGTGGCACAAAGCACAAGGACCAGCATAAGGATCCCAGTTCCAGGTCCCAGCTCCCCACCTGCATGGGAGTCGCTTCACAAGCAAGCGGTGAAGCAGGTCTGTAGGTGTCTGTCTTTCTCTCCCCCTCTCTTCATTTTTCTCTGTCCTATCCAACAATGACAACAATAACAACAAAAATGGGGGAAAAAATGGCCTCCAGGAGCAGTGGATTCATGGTGGAGACACTGAGCCCCAGCGATAATCCCGGAGGCCAAAAAAAAAAAAAAAAGAAAGAAAGAAAGAAAGAGAGAAAAGAACTGTCTGTATATGCCAGCACGAAATATGCTGAAAATGAATTTGGAAGAGAAAGGGATAACTACTAGGGTTCCACTACCCCCCACCCCGCCCCATTCCAGCTTGCTTTGCCCTTTTTGCTTCAGGAGGAAATTCACAGCAGGATCCAGGAAGCTGGGGATTGAACCTGGAGACTTCAAGCCTTAGGCATAAAAGTCTGTTGCAAAAACCACTGTGTTATCTCTCCATTTCATATCCTAGTTGTTTTTTTCCATACTCACTTCTATCAATATAAAATGCTCATTCTCTTTTTTATAAGGTAGGATTCTTTTACTATTTTTTTTTACTATCTTCATTTATTGGATAGAGACAGCCAGAGTGTAGGGGCAGCTAGAGAGAGACATATGCAGCACTGCTTCACCACTCACAAAGCTTTCCCTCTGCAGGTGGGGACTGGGGACTTGAACCTGGGTCCTTGCACATTGTAACATAGGTGCTCAACCGGTATATACCACTGTGCTCATTCTCTATAGGGTGCTAGGGACACTGATTTTGAGTGATAACCCCTGCCTCTATTGTGGGTTAGAAAGAGCATTCTCTTGCCCCCCCCCCCTTTGGTGTGTGTGTGCGTGTGTGTCAAAATCTGGCTTTCTGGGGGGCATGGAACAGCAGGCCCGGCTTGACTACAAGCCCTTCTTGTGTGTGAGGGCCCAGATGCTTGCTACTCACTGCTATATCCAAAGTGCAGAGCGTAGGGCCCAGCATACAGGGACTGTATAATACAGACTTTTGAGTGAATAAATGGAAGATAGATCTTAAAAGGCTAAGAATCAAAATATTAACACTCTGGGACTTAGTATACATACCTTACTCAATGCTCTTATTTGAAACCTGCTTTTGAATAATCTATGTATTTGTTTCTGTTTATTTGAACCCTTTTTTCTCTTCCTGTAGGGTTATGTCCAGGGCGCTCGGTGCCTCCAGGACAACTCCACCATTTCAGGGGCCGTTTATCCCCCCCTTTTCTTTTCTTTATGATAAAGGGAGAGAGAGACAGAAAGAGATGGGGGAAGGAGAACTGAGGAGTAGAGTTATTTGCAGCTCTGCTTCTGAAGAGCCCTCACTCTGGGTGGGGACTGGGGGTTTGAACCTAGGCTTCCCCACATGGGGGTGACAACACAAGGTCCCCTTTTTAACTGTTTTAAAATGATAGAAATACAGTCTAAGCAGGCATATTAACATCACGATAACCTGTAGCATCTTTTATGCTCTGTTTCATTACTTTCACCTTTTTGACTCTTCAGCCAGAGTGCAATTTTCCAAGGGGAAACCATATATGCTTTGACCTACCCCATGGAGTTTCCATGACACTTAAATAACTGTTGCTCCACCAGAAAATACAATGGGGGCGGGAGGTTGGGCGGTAGCACAGGGGGTTAAGCACACATGGCGCCAAGCACAAGGACCAGTGTAAGGATCCTGGTTCGAGCCCCCAGCTCCCTACCTGCAGGGGGGTCACTTCACAAGTGGTCTGTAGATGTCTATCTTTCTCTCCTTCTGTCTTCCCCTCTCCTCTCCATTTCTCTCTGTCTTATCCAACAACAATAACATCAACAACAACAATAACAATAACCACACAATGTTTAATAAAAAAAAAACCAAGGGTAACAAAAGGGAAAAAACAGCCTCCAGGAGCAGTGGATTTGTGGTGCAGGCACTGAGCCCCAGCAATAACCCTGGAGGTGAAAGAAAGAGAGAAAGAGAGAGAGAGAGAGAGAGAGGACGGAAGAAAGGAAGGAAAGAAAGAGGGAGGGAGAAGAGGGAGGGAGGGAAGGAGGAATGAATGAAGGAAGGAAGGAAGGAAGGAAGGAAGGAAGGAAGGAAGGAAGGAAGGAAGGAAGGAAGGAAATACAATGGGACAAGACTGTAATGGTCTGAGCTGATCTTAGTGTTGTCATTCTCTGGCCAGCAAGGACCTCCTCACTGAGGAAAGAGTTTCCAGATCTTATCGTTTTAACCCTGACATTTGAATTGAATGAATTCATCCCAGCAGTCTATGGATTTGGCCTTCTTTCTTCTTAGAACTCATTATTTTTGTCTCCCAGAGTGATCACCTTTGCTTACTTCATGCTTACACTGCTCCACTGGATTCCCTATTCATTTAAACATACGTGGCTGTGGGGCTGTGTTTAAACACAGAGCCGATTAAAATCATCTGCACCACTGTTTTCTTTTGCACTCTTGTTAAAATTCTTAACAGCGTTCCTGCAGACCCCGCAGAGGACTGTGGGTGCACACAGACAGGGGGGAGAATCGGTGGGAGGAGGCAAAGACAGGCCCAGGGGTGTGGCTATGTGGGCCAAGAAGGACTTGTCGTGCATCTTGAAGTCTGTTACCCTAGTGTTTTCAGGGCAAAAAATTTTAAATACTAAAAGTGGCATTTATTTTCTTTCTGGGCCTCATGGAAATAGCTGGTTCCTTTGTTAGTGCCATTTTGGAGATTCAAGGCCAGTGGCAAGGGCTGGCATACTTAGTTGCTACCTTCCATAGAAACAGAGAGGCTTCTTAAGAGTTAAGAAGCCTCTGGCACTGACTCAGGGCAGTTTCGAGGCTTGTTACTTAGGACATTAACATTATTAATTCACCCCGTCTTCTTATCAAATACTTGGGCTGTCTAGATTTCCTCATATAATAATGACTTTTTTTTTCTTGGCCTATAAGGGGTTTGTGATAGGCGTTATGGAATATTATGGAACTAAACAAACCAAGGAAAGAGGCTATTGAAAGGATTGAAGCTTTTTCTTTTTGTCATGGCTTTTCCACTCCAGGGAAACTTTATAGATTGAGAGAGAACGAGAGGGAGGGAGGGAGAGAGAGAGAGAGAAAGGGACCCCATAGCACTGAAGCTCCCCCCCCCCCCCAGTGCAATGGAGGCTGGACTTGAATCTGGGCTGTGCACATGGAAAGTCGACACCCATCCAGGTGAGCTAGCTTACTAGCCCAAGATGGCAACCCTTACCCTGTTTTACTTTCTGCGCTCACAATTACAGCTCTTTGCTGATTCCACCGCAAACCAGTACTTAAAACAGAAAGCACAGGAGAATCGTGGAAATGAATCTTTTAAAAAAAAATCTATTTTTATTTTAAAGACTTTTACTGGGGAAATGGTGAATTACTTCTAAGACTGTTGCTGTCACAGGTGCAAATCATTTCATATCTCCCCACGACAGATGGCGGCACACTCCTCCACCAACCTCTCTTCCTCCACCACAGGACACTGGGCCCACAACCCCCTGCCAATCACCCTCCTCCTCATCCTCCTCACACCTCCCCTCCTGGAGCCACTAGTCTGCTGCAACAGGAGATAGCTAATTAAAATCCCCATATCCTGTATTTTCCCTCTTGTTGCAGAAACAAATAATAATATAAAGATTACTTAAGAGAAAGAAAGCACCAGAATTTTTCTTTGTCTGACACCCTCCTTCCATATTCATCCTATGGTCTTCACCTCTTCCCAGTTTGCTGTCTCCAATATATATGAGCGAGGGCTGGCGTCTCAGCTTAGTCAAATAGTAACGGGGGGGGGGGGGGGGGGGGGGCATAATGGTTATGCAAAGTGACTCTCATGCCTAAGGCTCTAAAGTCCCAGGTTCAATCCCCCCTTACTACCATAAACAAGAGCTAAGCAGTGCTCTGGTAAGAAAAAAGAAAGGAAGGAAGGGAGAGAGGGAGAGAGGGAGGGAGAAAGGAAGAAAGTAAGGAAGGAAGGAAGGAAGGAAGGGTAACAAGGATGGCAGGAAGGATGGATGACAGGCAGATAAACTGACCAACTGAGCTGTGTAATGGCATCAACAGCATCACAGCTTTTCTTCAATGTTTGGAGGCAAATTTAATTTGTACAGAATATTGCTCTGCACATACTTTGGTGACCTTGGGCAGGGTAGACAGCATAATGGTTATACAAAAAGACTCTCATGCCTGAAGCTCCAAAGTCCCAGGTTGAATCCCCTGCACTATCATAAGCCAGAGCTGAGCAATGCTCTGGGGAAAAAAAACAAAAAACAAAAAAAGAAAACTAAAAAAAAAATATATATATATATATATATATATTTATAAAATATATATATTTGCATACATATTCTGGTGACCTGGGGGCAGCCTTGAATATTCAAGTATTTGATATACATATATTTCTTACCTAGAAATATGAAACTACTTAATACCTATGACTAATTAAAAAAAAATAACAATAAGGGGCCAGGCATCTAGCTCACTGGTAGAGCACATGCCTCTCATGTGTTAAGTCCTGAATTTGATCCCTGGTACCAGAAAACACATAAACATTTATAGATTAAAAAAAAAGTATAAGCCAAGTCTTGTTTGGTATAATAATAATCATGGCTTAGGAAAAATGCAATAAAAATACCAAAACTCATGCCGTTTGAGCACAACTACTTCTGATCACCAGCACATTAGTCACTGTCTTAAGTTAGGAGCATGCTGAAGAGCTTACCTCTGTCGAAAGCCATCTTGACATCTTCAATCAGGTCACTAAATCCCGATACTCGGTATAGTCCTTCGGAATTAAGACCTATAAAAACCAACAATGGAGCTAATTCATTTCTTGAGAATTATGTCTTCCCTTCAAATTTTAACTTCTTCCCATTCTTTAGGCTGAGTGTGTGATGTGTTAGAAAGAATAATAAAATATTCATGTTTAGAAACCTCTTCACACTTTTCTCCTAAAATAAAAGCATCTCACTCTTACCTCTGGTCACCTGAGTATTTGTAAAAGGCGAAAGATTTATGCGATCTGAAGAGAAACCAGAGTATTCACCTGAGTATTTGTAATTGAGCTCATCCTTTTATTTACGTAGATCAAATGTTAGCTAAGGAAATTCACCACTCCAATTACACAATAAATTATTTTACATAACAAAAGACTAAGAGAAACTATACTAATAGGTCTAATAGGGAGACCATGTGGGATGAAATAAATGGGGCTGCAGCTCTGGTTTCGCCCTAGGATAGTTTTGATAGAGGATATATACCTTAGCTTCTTGGACTTAAGGAAAACATAAGAATTGGGAATTGCACTGATATCTGCATGGCAACTTTTACAGATTAGAAGTATTACTAAATTAATTTTCAAGGGTATTTCTTTTTCAACTTTTTAAAAATTAATTTATTGGAGACACAGAAATTGAGAGGGAGGGGGAAGGGGGAAGAGAGGGAGGGAGAGGGAGAGAGAGAGAGCGCGAGAGCTGTAGAATTTCTTCACCACTCACAAAGCTTTGCCCCTGCAGGTACGTACTGGGGGGCTTGAACCTGGTTCCTTGTGCACTGTGCACCTGTGTGCACCACTGCGTAACCATCTACGGTATTTTATTTATTTATTTATTTATTTATTTATTTATTTATTTATTTATCTATCTTGCCTCCAGGGTTATTGCTGGGACTCAGTGCCTTCACCTTGAATCCACTGCTCCTGGAGGCTATTTTTTCCCTTTTGTTGCCCCTGTTTTATCGTTGTTGTGGTTATTATCATCATTATTACCATTGTTGTTGTTGGATAGGACAGACAGAAATCGAGAAAGGAGGGGAAGACAGAGAGGGGGGAGAGAGAGATAGACACCTGCAGACCTGCTCCACCACTTGTGAAGCGACCCCCCTGCATGTGGGGAGCTGGGGGCTCAAACTAGGATCCTTGAGCCAGTCCTTGCGCTTTGCACCATGTGTGCTTAACCTGTTGTGCTACCGCCTGACTCCTTTAAATTTTTTTAATTAGTTGACTCAATATTGACTTATAAAATCACACATCAACAGGGGTATAATTACACATTGTTCTCATCAGCAGAGTTCTGAATCTAAAGTCCTTCCATTGCAAACCACTGAGATTCTCCCCAGGTTGGGTTAACTGTCATCTCTACAACTATCTGTCTAAGGGGTATTTCTTAAAGCTGGTTATATGTAACGTAAAATCAAGCTGTTCAATAATCTGATAAATTCATTCATTTCAGACTTTCAGATCATTTAACATCTGGAGTCATTCTCCCTAGGTTTCCAGAACATAAATTGACTTGTGCAAGGAAGTACCCAGAAGGTACTAGGCCTTATAGTCGGGGTGAATCCAGACTGTTTCCAACTACACTGGAAATGCCTTACCTCTAGATTCAATTTCCCTGATACACATGTCCACCACCATTGGCCGCTTAGTGATATGGGCTTTCACCAGAGTTGTAAGGTCACAGCTATACACTTTCTTGACATGTTTCAAGTCAGGCTTACAGTCATTTGGGACCATCTTGGAACACTGCTTATGAACATTCAGGCCACAATCTAAAAAAAAAAAAAAAAAAAGAAAAGAAAAAATAAGGATAGACATAAAAATTTCAGAGTTTTGAGCATTTTGGAGTGCTTATTTTATCAGGAGACACTCTTGTTTGAAATAGATTCAATGGTCCCTAAGAGCAGCAAAACATTCTTTCCAGTTTTTCTCTTGGAAAAATTTGGTTATAGGTCAGAAAACTAGAATTCTAACTTATACTTCCTCACTTCCTGGGTTTAAGCTTTCCAGAGATAACTCATCTAAATTAAGTTTTAAAAAGTATCTAATTGGGCAGGAGTGGATAATATAATGGTTATGCAAACAGACTCTCGTGCCTGAGGCTTCAATCCCCTGCACCACTGTAAACCAGAGCTGATCAGTGCTCTGCTAAAAAAAAAAAAAAAAGTATCTAATTAACAGGCTGGGGGTATGGGTCGACCTGCCAATGACAATGCTCAGAGGAGAAGCAATTACCAGGAAGCCAGACATTCAACCTTCTATACCCCACAAGGAATTCTGATGCTGGGTATAGACAGCATAATGGTTATGCAAAGAGACTCTCATGCTGGAGGCTCCAAAGTCCTAGGTTCAAACCTCCACACAACCATAAGCCAGAGCTGAGCAGTGCTCTGGTAAAAAAAAAAAAAAAAAAAAAAAAGACAAAAACAAAAACACTCCCCGAGGAATAAAGAATAGGGAACCTTCCAATGAAGGGGATGGGATACAGAACTCTGGTGGTGGGAATTATATAGAATTATACTCCTCTTGTCATACAATCTAGTTAATCGTTATTAAATCACTAACAAGAAAGGAAGACTATTTACAAATAAAGGAGGGAAACATTGGCCTGATAGTATATATATAATTTACATCAGGAGGACATCTTTCATACTCATAGGAATTACAGTTGAGATACATTGGTGTTAACCATTCAAATATAATAAATTACTATTATATTTGTATAAAAAGCAAAAGCAAAAAAGTATATAATTAAGTGGCTAGCAAATATACGATTATATCAGTTAGTCAATTAAACATTTATTAATTTCTTTCAAATTACATAATAGTTATATTTAATGTGAGGTATTAGTACATTTTAATACAATGGATATGAGGTGGAATTCAACCTTCAAAAGTAATAATTATCCAGGGTTCTCTTAATATGGTGCTACTCATACTAATATCCACTCCAAACACACAGATGTTCAGTAATTTACCCAAGGCCATTCATTAACTACATAGTGAAATTGGGGTTTAAGCCTAAAGGTGGCTCTAGTGGATATTAATATGAGTGGATATTACATAATCCACTCTTTCCCTCAATTTACATTTATTTACACAGGCAAGTATATAATCTCATACTTATATACAGGTTTGCATATAATTCATCTTGTCATCAAATAGCTGAAATTACTATTTGCTCTACCTATTACCAGATTACTACTGCCAACACTATTCCAAGTGCTTCAATTTATTATAGCATTTAAGCTCTATCTTCCCATTGAATAAGCCTAATAAAACCAAACACACAGATGTTCAGTAATTTACCCAAGGCCATTCATTAACTACATAGTGAAACTGGGGTTTAAGCCTAAAGGTGGTTCTAGAGACATCATCATCATACTAAAGTTTAAAAATAATCACAGTGGTTGTGCTCCCCATGCTTGGAAGGCTTGAAAGAGCAAAGCATTTTGGGGGATTATTTTTTGTCTGTGTCTGTTAGGTCTTAAAGGCTGTGAATTTCTCTTTGCGCCCACAGCTGGGATACACAGAGGCTAAAAACCAGCAAAAAAGCAACAGTAAGCCCCTCCCTGCTTGGTTCCTCCTCTTTCCCCTCAGCTAGCCTTCCTTCTTCAACTCTAACACGGAGCCTTCTGACAACCCCTATGTTCTTTCCAGGATATTTTGTTATAACGATTGGGAGGTATGAAACCAAGTATGTTCATCTTATCCACAGGTGGGAGAACAACTCTCTCAGTGTTTCCAAAGCCTAAAAGTTAGCAAAACTCATAGTCTATAAAATGCTGATGTGCCTAACTTTTTAAAATAATATTTTAAATTTAACACCAGAGCGCTGCTCAGAGCTTCAGGCACGAGAATCTTTTAGATGACCATTATGCTATCTCCTCAGCCCGCCTCATTCTTTTACATGTTTACACACGATCACAGATCAGATTAGGAAGGACAACCAGTATCAACCGATCCCAGTGTCTTTATTCACAAAGATGATGACGCTCTGAGAGGTGAAAGAACTTGCTCGAGTTACTCAGCTGGCCAGGAAGAACACAGGCTTTCCCTAACTGCACCATTTGCTCTGTATTCCTATTTTCAGGTCTGATGCAAAGTTACTATTTCAGCCTCCGATTCAATAATGTTTATTATGCCCACGACTCCTCGTCTACACTTGAATTGAAAGGCTCTGTCATACATTATCCCCAGATTTGCCATTTTATGGCTATCTAGATTTGACAAGGATATTGATTAATTAATTAATTAATGTAGCAAGAGAGAGTGAACCCAAGACCTTGCGCATGTGTGGTAAATTATGGCTGAGTGGAGAAGGTAAACACTAAGCGAAACTTGGTCTGAGTGGGAGGTACTGCACCAGAGCCAAAGATTTGGGGGAAGGAGGAGAAGGGAGGGTGTGAGAAGGATCTTAGGGTACTGATATGCCCACACAGAGTCAACAACCATTCATGCTTCTCTGGTTGAGTATTCTCCCCAGATCAATTTTAAAATCTCTTTTTCAGAGGGGGAGAGAGAGAGAGAGGCAGAGAGGTGCAAGCTTCACGCTTTCCCGGGTGTGTTATGCCCAGCCCCCTGGCAGAGGCTAATTTTTTTTCCTTTGAGTGTCTGAGGTTCATCTTTAACATCAGCGGGCACCAACAATCATGGCTGAGTGAAAGAAGCTCAACCAACAACTAAACTCCGACATATATGCTTTTTTATTTTATTTTATTTTATTTTTAAAGATTTTTTAATCCCTTTTGTTGCCCTTGTTGCTTTACTGTTATAATTATTATTGTTGTCGTCGTTGTTCGATAGGATAGAGGGAAATGGAGAGAGGAGGGGAAGACAGAGAGGAGGAGAGAAAGATAGACACCTGCAGACCTGCTTCACCGCCTGTGAAGCGACTCCCCTGCAGGTGGGGAGCCGGGGGCTCCAACCAGGATCCTTATACCAGTCCTTGAACTTTGTACCACCTGCACTTAACCCACTGTGCTAATTTTTTATTTAGCTTTTATTTTCTTTATTTTTAATTTTTTATTATCTTTATTTATTTGATAGAAACAGCCAGAAATTGAGAGGGAGAGGGAGGGAGGAGACAGAGAGACACCTGCAGCCCGGCTTCACCACTTGCAAAGCTTTCCCCCTGCAGGTGGGGGTCAGGGGCTCGAACCCGGGTCCTTACGCACTGTAACATGTCGCTCAACCAGGTGCGCCACCACCCAGCCCCCAATTTATTTTTATTTTCATTCACAGTTCATCTGCAAACTTCAACCTAAAAAGAGTGGGAACAGTCATCTTCTGCTATGCATCAGAAATCATTACTTGGATATGTAAAACTCAGACTTATTCCTTCCGTGAGAAATTTTCTTTTTTTTTTTTTAATTTTATTTATAAAAAGGAAACACTGACAAAACCATAGGCTAAGAGGGGTACAACTCCACACAATTCCCACCACCAGAACTCTGTATCCCAATCCCTCCCTTCATAGCTTTCTATTCTTTAACCCTCTGGGAGCATGGACCCAAGGTCATTGTGGGATGCCTGGCTTCTGTAATTGCTTCCCAGCTGAACATAGGCGTTGACAGGTTGATCCATACTCCCAGCCTGCCTCTCTCTTTCCCTAATGGGGCGGGATTCTGGGGAAGCAGAGCTCCAGGACACATTGGTGGGGTTGTCTGTCCAGGGAAGTCTGGTTGGCATCATGCTAGCATCTGGAACCTGGTGGCTGAAAAGAGAGTTAATATACAAAGCCAAACAAGTTATTGACCAATCATGAACCTAAAGGCTGGAATAGTGCAGATGAAGAGTTGGGGGGGGTGTCCTCCATTTTGTAGATAGCTAGTAGGCCTATTTTAGTTAAATTCCAAAGGTCCTATGGCTATACTAGTTTTTTTGTTGTTTTTCCTTTATTCCCCTGAGCCTGAAATCTGATATGCAGGTGGATCCAAGTTATTGTCTAGGGAGATGATGTCATGGCTGGAAAAAGGACCAGAAAGCTGGATCAGGGAAGAAAGTAGCTCCCTAATATGAGAAAGGGGTATAAATACTGTTGACTGTAAACTCCATAGATTTGATGTGATCTGGGGCCCATAATTAGCTTAGGAGCCTATGTGACCTCTGCATCCCTGTAGATCTGAGCTCATATTCTGTGGTCATGAGTAGGAACATTCCAAGCGGCCCCAATATCAGGACCCATCTTCCTCAGGTGTAGCATAAAGTATGTTGTCCAGCCTCCCTTTGGAGGATGGGGCATTCTCTACCATTGTTGATCCAAGTTGAGGAGGGAAATTTCTCAAGCCATGACTAGTAATTAAAAGTTTTAAGTGTGTGTGTGTGTGGGGGGCAGGTGGTGGTGCCCTGGTTGAGAGCACATGTTACATGTACACAAGGACCTGGGTTCAAGCCCCTGGTCCCCACCTGCAGGGGGAAAGCATCATGAGTAGTGAAGCAGGGCTGCAGGTGTCTCTCTGTCTCTCTCCCTCTCTATCTCCCCTTCCTCCCAATTTCTGGCTGTCTCTATCCAATAAATAAAGATAATACAAAATATTTTTTAAATGTTTTAAGCAAACCAATTTCTCATTGGTCCCCAAGTATAAACACAACTTTTAAAATGTAGTTAGTCAAATAAGTAATTAAAAGACATCATTCTTACTTCTTTAGTCTAAAAGCGAAGTGCTAATATGCTTGAAGCAGTGAATACTTGCTTTATTATCAGAAAACAAAAAAGCAACTCCTACCATTTCCTAGTAGGAGCAGGCAGCAGTGATAATGATAACTGGGAAAAAGTGAACTCTTTCTTTGATAAGCAACCATGCTGATATGCCTGATTCACAATACTTGATTAACCAGTTAAACCACTTAGCATGGTCTAGTAAGACTAAACAGAAAACTACTCAGGAATGTTGGTAGAATAAGGTTCCTCTTGGTAGTGTGTATGTGTATGTGTATGTATATGTGGGGGGGGACTTCAACAATTACAATGAATATATTACTTTAACCTAAAAGCTAACATATCATAAAGAACAAAGGGGATGGGGAAACTCTTCTCCCTCAACAATCACTATCCTTGAGTGTAAAGGTCTACCTTACTTGTGCATAAGGACTTTGGCAAGAAGAGCAGTGCTCCCAAGATGCAATTAAGGGACTCCTTTGCTTTAAAAAGAAAAAAAAAGTCTAGACTGAGGGACAGTGGCAGGTGAGACTATGTCCTGTGCCCAGCATGGAGTCTGGTGTGGCTCGATCTTGAAGAGATCACGTCTGTGACAACAGGCATTCTCAAGCTCATTCCTGTGGCTCCCTCAGTCATCCATTAGTTTTAGAGTGCTCAGCATAAGCCCAGAGCTGTCAGTTCTGAAGAGACAGCTTGCCTTAACATTATTAGCTGGATCCAGTTCACTTCCTACAGCAACTCTGCCAGTCTGGCAACTGGAACACCACCCAACACTTTACATAATGCTAAAAAAAGGGGGGATGGAGGGAAGGGGATGGGAAACAAGATTGCTCCTCTGGGCAAACACATCTTAACAAACATTTGACATGCACTTCTCTGACTTGGTAGACTTAGAAAAAAGAAAACAGAACAAAGCAAGTTGCCTTAGGGTTCAAAAGACAAATCTCTTTTCTTACAGGCAGTGATTCTCTTTTTGTCTATGGATGGGATCTCCAGTGCTTAGTGACTAGTATTTTTTTTAATAATTTATTTTTATTTTTTTAACCAGAGTCCTGCTAGGCTCTGGCTTATGGTGGTGTGTGTATGGTGGTGGTGGGGGGGGGGGGGATTGAACCTGGGACTTTGGAGCCTCAGGCAGGAGAGACTCTTTGCATAACCATTATGTTATCTACCCCTGCCCTAGTAACTAGTATTTTGTTCTTCTATAACAAACTACTCAAACTTAGTGGCTCAAAACAACATAAGTTTATCATCTTATAGTCTTGGAAGTCAAAAGTTCAAAATCAATTTTAAAAGCTAAAAAGTCAAGGTCCTAGAAGGCTTCTGTTCCTTCTGGATGCACCTGGAAGGGGGTGTAGTGGGGGTGGGGGTGAGGGGAAGAACCTACTTCTTCCAGAAGCTGCCAGCATTTCGTGGCCTCTGGCTCCTTTTCTCCATCTTGAAAGTTGCCCGTGAAACATCACTCTTCTGTCTTTACACATTGTCTCTGTCTCCAGCCCTTCTACCTCTCTCTTACCAACCCTTTGTGATTGTTAGTACACTCGAACCACTCTCATGATTCGGGCCGATAATCTCATCTCAACATCCTTAATTTAATCAGAGTCCCTTTTGCCATTACACAGAACAGTCACAGGGCCTAGGGATCGGAAGTGGCTATCACTGGAGATCCAGTTCTGCTTATAGTTAGTCCTTCCTCTCTTTCTTTAGATTCTTAATTATCTGCATTCTGTTTCATGTAAAGTACATGGCTCAAAGATGAACCTCTTCAGATTTAAGAACTCCACTGTCGATCTAATGTAATTTGTTGTCATAAAAAGCAGAACTATTTCTATGAGGAACAACAAAATAGACCCCTTTGTGGGCCCCCATAGGGCCATGCCCTCAACCTGGATCAACAATGGTAGAGAACGCTTCATCCAGAGGATGGACAACATGCTACACCTGAGGAAGATGGGTCAATATTGGGGCAGCATGGAATGCTCCTACTCATGACCACAGAATTTGAGCTCAGATCTAGAGGGATGCAGAGGTCACATAGGCTCCTAAGCTAATTATGGTACCCAGATCACGTCAAATCGATGGGGTTTGCAGTCAACAATATTTATACCCCTTTCCTTTTCCCTGATCCAGCTTTCTGGTCCTTTTTCCAGCCATGACATCATCTCCCCAGATAATAACTTGGATCCATTGGCATATCAGATTTCAGGCTCAGGGGTAAAAAGAAAAAGAAGAGGAAAAAAAAAAAAAAAACACCAGTATAGCCACAGGCCCTTTGGAATTTAACTAAAATATGCCTGCTAGCTATCTACAAAATGGAGGACTCCCCCCTCCAACTCTTCATCTGCACTATTCCAGCCCATAGGTCCATGATTGGTCAACAATTTGTTTGGCTTTATATGTTAACTCTCTTGTCAACCACCAGGTTCCAGATGCTAGCATGATGCCAACCAGACTTCCCTGGACAGACAACCCCACCAATGTGTCCTGGAGCTCTGTTTCCCCAGAGACCTTCCCCACTAGGGAAAGAGAGAGGCAGACTGGGAGTATGGATTGACCTGTCAATGCCCATGTTCAGCAGGGAAGCAATTACAGAAGCCATTCCTTCCACCTTCTGCATCCCACAATGACATAAGGTCCATACTCCCAGAGGGTTAAAGAATAGGAAAGCTATCAGGGGAGGGGATGGGACACGGAGGTCTAGTGGCAGGAATTGTGCAAAGTTGTGCCTCTCTTATCCTATGGTTTTGTCAATGTTTCCTTTTTACAAATAAAAAAATTTAAAAAGAAAAGAAAAAAGAACTAATTCAAATCCCAGTCCTCCTCACTGACTTGTTCCTGCAGTACCAATTAATGTACTTCAGGTCACATAAAATACAGTGCTTTTAAGGACAAACTATCCTGTAAAGTGTAAATACCTTCAAGGCTTCAGTTTCAAGTCTTTCTCTCTGTTCATAGTAAGAGGTGAAGGCTATTGATGTGAGTATCTGCCACTGAGGGAAAAAAAATAATTTTCTTTTTCTGATCACAAATGTTTCAACACATTTCTTTCCTTTTTAAAATTTTTTGACAAGTAGAAGTTTGCTGCTCTGGGCTAACTTTTTCAGAAAGAAACAGAGTCACACAGAGAGAGACAGAGCACTGAAGCTACCTCCACCCCCACCCCGTGCCAGAGTAATCTCACTGAGTGAAGTCAGGGCTTGAGCCTAGGTCCTGGGCATGGCAAGGCAGGTCTCCTACCAGGTGAGTGAGCTTGCCAACCTCCCAACACACTTATTTAAGATTTGGAACTGTAACATATTGCTAAAGATAATTTATAACACATGCCTGTTCTTTGCTAACAGCTGATTCAGAATTCTTATAAGAACGGCCTTTACTCTTTGAAGAGGTAAATGATATGTTTCATTGCTGCTCTAGGAAAAGCAAAGCTTTTAAATTGGCGAGTCAAAAAAAAAAAAAAAAAACCTGCTTCTATGTCTCAGCTGGTCAAGGTGTAAAAGGCAAGCCAGGCTTACTGAAACCATCTCTCCGTGGGCAGGAACTTGTGCTTTGTAAAGAGTAATCCGTTTGCTTTTGAAAGCCTACATCGATGTCAATGACCTTAGCGTCACCATTTTTATCAACACTTTATATCCCATTTGCTTCCCTCTAGCTCAGTCTCTGGCATAGTCTTTCTGATGAAGGTTCTTCATTCTGACAATGGTTAGCCACAAGTCAGGACAAACTTTGCCCTCATTACTGTCTGTTCTCATTGTTGTAAATGGGACTGTCATTCTCTAGAAGGAACAGAGTGGTCAGGACTGATCTGAGTGGCTCTCCTGGACAGACATCTCTGCACAGTTCAAAGTTGACCTGTGGGGAATTCTATTCCCCTCTGTGGCTATAAGGACCTTTGATGGATATGGTCCGTGACGTATACTTGGACTGTTAATCACATCTGAGTGATGATAAGAGAGTGACTTGGGACATTCACAAGTATGAAAAACTGCAACTTACAAATAAGAAAAACTAGAACCCAGAGTTTTTGCACATACCGGACAGCAAAAATATTTCATCAAAAATCATGCCACAGATTTTTACACAATAGATTTTTGGATTTTTACACAATAAATTTGAATTGCCACAGCTATCACTTAAAAATGCTTAGTATACTTTTTTTAGTGTTAAGTTTTATGCTAAAAGACATGTCAGATGACATTTTTTTTTTACAATTTAAATAGCAGAAACTTTCTTACGCCCAAACACTATATATTTGAAATTCAAATGATTACTTTGAAGCTTAATGTTGGGTTTTATAATAGCCTGAATAAATAGCCAGTAAGAGGCATGGTTGTTCTGTACAAATGAATTTCACATGATGCAATTTCTTAATTCACCATGCATTTCAATAGATCCATAAGCTGGTGATTTTTTTTTTATGCACAACTCTTAGCAGTTCCTAAATTTAAATCTAAAAAAAAATTCACAGTCAAATTTATCAAAAGGGTTTTGGCACATGCAAGATTTCAAAATGTCATCAGCAAAATATTAGTGACTAAGTGGTTTATCAGAATCTGGTCACCATCTCTGAAGACAAATCCACAGATTTTTGAAGCTTCAATATGATCGCACAAAAATTTAGTAAGGACAATCTATTTTAACACGTTATCTTTAAAATTCAGTTTCCAAGGCAACAGTCATAAGTTCTTTAAAACACGACTTTAAAAATCATTTTTTTTCATAAATTTAGTGACTGCAACAGCAAAGGCAAGCCTTAAATATAACTGCTTTACTTTATTCCCTTTTATCAGATGCTTTGAACAAGCTGAATTCTCTATTTTACACGGATTAACACCAAATTCCTGTGTGCTGCCCATTAAGTCCAGAAGGCTAAGTACCCACCAGCTGCCTGAGAATCCAGCCTGGTGCATGTGAGTGAAGAGCAAAATGGGACCCAGCCCCTTGTGTGATCACAACAGCAAATGTCCTTATAATTTCCCAGCCTACTAAATAAAGAAAAAAGGAGAGAACTCTTACCTGCACATTTGACTCCCTGAGCAATGAGGCCCCACATAAAGTTGGCACAGTATTCACACCAGTGTGGTCCTCTGAACGTATGGACCTGGAAAACAGCAGTGACAAGGTGATCAGAGGACAAGTGTCTATGGGTGGGAAACAGTTTCCTATCAAAGTGATTAAAAAAAAAAATCAAGGGGGTCAGGTGGTGACGCAAAGTGCCAATGACTGGCGTAAGGATCCCGGTTCGAGCCCCCAGAGAGAGATGGGGAAGACAGAGAGGGGGACAGAAAGACACCTGCAGACCTGCTTCATTGCCTGTGAAGTGACGCCTCTGCAGGTGGGGAGCCAGGGGCTCGAACTGGGATCCTTATGCCGGTCCTTGTGCTTGGCGCCACCTGCACTTAACCCGCTGCACTATCGCCTGACTCCTTTGTATATGCCATTTCTATAGAAGACTGTAATACAAGAGAATGAATATCACAAAATGTGCTGATTTGATTCCAATGTAAATATTTGCCAAAACAACCACTGCAAATAGTGAAAATCATAGCTAAGACTGTGGTTTTCACTACTGTTCCATCTGTGTATTAAATAAGTATTAGAAGCTAAGCATATAATTCTTAATATATATGCATAAACATTTGTTCAAACTTAAGATGCTACTAAATGTTACTAAAATTGAGTGCTTTATGTGATATATATATATATATATATATATATATATATATCACATAATTCCAGCTTCAGAGATATGAAAATGAAAAAAAAATCAGGGCGGGGGTAGATAGCATAATGGTTATGCAAACAGACTCTCATGCCTGAGGCTCCGTCAAGTCCCAGGTTCAATCCCCTGCACCACCATATACCAGAGCTGAGCAGTGCTCTGGTAAAAAATAAAAAGAAAAAAGAAAAAAAGAAAAAAAATCACGTTAGAATCAGAATATTCGGAATACTACCACTGGCCAAACTACCCACGTCAGGCTACAGTGGCTGAGCCATCATGATGTGTGTGCGACTCTGGCTGCTGCCAAATGACTGGGAGGACAAAATGCTGTGTTGATTTCGAATGACACTCCATCACCCTTACTATTTCTTTTATGGAAAAGCATCAGGAATGGAGACACGGTTGCTGCTGAGTTGTTAAAGATGTGCAGGGCCTGTAAATGGTGAGCATTTCCTGGATTCCCTGAAGCAGAACCCAAGATCAACATTCAGATAATGTGTGATGTCTTCGTGTTTGTCTATATTCCCGAGTGAAAGAAACTTCATCAAGTACGCAGCCTTCTTTCACTGCGGAGTGAATCAGTGACTTGCATTAAAAACTTATATAATTAGGGGTCGGGCGGTAGGGCAGCGGGTTAAGCACACATGGTGTGAAGCGCAAGGACCCGTGGAAGGATCCTGGTTCCAGTCCCCGGCTCCCCACCTGCAGGTCACTTCACAAGCGGTGAAGCAGGCCTGCAGGTGTCTTTCTCGCCCTCTGTCTTCCCCTCCTCTCTCCATTTGTCTCTGTCCTATCTAACAAACAACAACAGCAATAACAACAGCAATAATAACCACAACAACAAGGGCAACAAAAGGGGAAAAAATGGTCTCCAGGAGCAGTGGATTCATGGTGCTGGCACCAAGCCCCAGCAATAACCCTGGTGGGGAAAAAAAAAAAAAAATATATATATATATATCATGAAACAGCTACTGAAATGTGTTGTTTTTAGGGACAGTCACTGATATACATACTGGTTTATAGGCTGCAGATCTTGGGTAACCCAGCATTGCTTGTGAAAGTTATAAATATGGAATAAAAAGAAGCATGGAGGAACTTTCAGTAATTATTTTGTACTTCAGTAATTATTTTGTAATTTAACGGGTTTCACTGTTAAATTGGGAGAGAAGAACAGAGCAGATGGTGCAAAACTGCTAAAACAAAAGAGTTCTTAACAAACAGCACTCAGTATTGAGATCTATGATATGATATGACCAACGCCGTGCCTCCCATTCACAGCGGCAGTCATGAGTGTGGCATCTTACAAATCCTGAGACACTTCTTTATATTATAATGTGTATATTTAGTTGTATATGCAGGCCCAACACTCTCGGACTAAAGAACAGTAGCGAGTGAGTGATCTCCAGGATTTTGTTGTCTATACATTTCATTCTAGGGTAGCTTTTATAAAGGCATCTTGAGCCGTTTGGGAATGGAGGGGTGTGTGTGGACACAGATTTTTAAGGTATCATGTAACTGTCTAGGAAACTGTTCTAGAAATAGGCCCTGAAGCACCAAAAGCTTACTAATTTCCCAATGTGTAACAGGGTTTCCTTTTGACTTTTAAAATTGTATTTATTTAATAAGATGTCTGTCTGTCTGTCTGTCTGTCTATCTGAGCATCAGTCAGTTACATGAGGCTGGGTCAGCCAAGTATGCACTATACAACCAACACTCACTACCTCAGTCTCTTTTTGAAATTCATATTTTTATATGTTGAATGTAATATTTATTAAGACTAACTAAAAATCAGACACTGCGGGAGTCAGTAGCGCAGGTGGCGCAAAGCAAAAGGATTGGCACAAGGATCCCGGTTCGAGTCCCCAGCTCCCCACCTGGCAGGGAGTCGCTTCACAAGCGGTGAAGCAGGACTGTAGGTGTCTATCTTTCTCTCCCCTTCTGGTTTCCCCTCCTTTCTCCATATCTCTCTGACCTATCTAACAATGATGACAACAATAATAACTACAACAATTAAAACAACAAGGGCAACAAAAAGAGAATAAATATTTTTTTAAAATTGAACACTGCAGGTTTTGTTTTTTATATTCTTATAAAATTTATCAAACTACAAATTTCACTCACTAGGCAATCCTATTTAGAAATACCTATTAAGTTTACACAACATTATACAACAACTAAAAAAAAATATAAGTCGGTTCAAGAAATTCACTGTAGGTTTATCCCATTAAATAGTGAGGAAAAAAGGCCAGGAGATGGCTCATCTGGTTGAGCACAGGTCTCACTGTGTGTGAGGCTCTGGGTTTGTGTTCAGACACCATGAGAAGACACCAGGAATAGTACCAGAGGGGCTCCATGGATGGCCGTAGTATTATAGTGTTTCTCCTCTTTAGCTCTCCCTCTCTTTAAAAAAAAAAAAAAAAGCAGCTAAGGGGGCCAGGTAGTGGCACACCAGGTTAAACATACAAGTTACCATACCCAGGTTCAAGGCCCAGCTCCCCACCTGCAGGGGGGATAATTCATGAGTGATAAAGCAGGTCTGCAAGTGTTTCTCTTTCTCTCTCCCACTCTATTTCCCCTTCTGCTCTCAATTCCTCTCTGTCTCACCCAACAAAAATTAAAAAGAAAAAAATGGCCGCCTGGAGCGGTGGATTCATAGTGTTCACACCAAGCACCAGCGATAATCCTGATGGCAAAAACCACCACCACCACCAACAACAACATCAAAAACCCCAGAGCTAAGTGGTGAGACAGTGCTCTATTAAGAAGGTCCACAGTGTGTGAAGAGCACTAGGGGAGAGGGCCACTGCTCGGGCTTATGGTACTGATGAGTCCTGCGAGGTGAGTAGTTGGCCAGGAGAGCTGCCTGGGCCTGTGTGCAGATGGGAAGTGTGCATGTGTTAGGATAGCGAGAATTAGGAAAGGCTGTTTCATGGAAATCAAAGGCACTTGGCATGAATGAAGCCATGGTGTGGTCAGAGAATTTCGAAGAAGTTCAGTCTGAGTGGAAGTGGGAGTAACTGGTATGGCAGGCGGCAAGGGGAGACAACCATACCTATACCTATGGATTTGCACTTTGCCCCATGATCAATGCAGGGCCTGTGAAGCTTTTTGCAGGAGGGACTCAAGCATGCACAATTTCACAACTATTTACTGTATACTCTTCATGACATACACCGACCTTAAAAGGTGTGATAGAGGGGATCGGGCGGGAGCGCAGTGGGCTAAGCGTACATGGCTCAAAAGCTCAAGGACTAGTGTAAGGATCCCGGTTCCAGCCCCCGGCTCCCCACCTGCTGGGGGGGTTGCTTCACAGGCAGTTGAAGCAGGTCTGCAAGTGTCTATCTTTATCTCCCTCTCTCTGTCTTCCCCTCCTCTCTCCATTTCTCTCTGTCCTATCCAACAACATCAATAACAATAATAACCACAACAATGATAAAACCAGGGCAACAAAAGGGGAAAAAATAGCCTACAGGAGCAGTGGATTCATGGTGCAGGCATTGAATCCCAACAATAACCCTGGAGACAGGAAAACAAACAAGGTGGGATAGTCAGCAGTTCCTTTGTAGATAACACTTGCTCTCCCTTGGAGTTATTCAGACACATCATTTAGTCAGTTTACTAAACATGATTCCTTTGGGAGGGTATTTTGGTAAGACATAATTTCAAAAGTACCATAAGCTTCGGTCTAAAACATTATTAGTGAGGTCACGGATGGTTGGTTCCTAGAGAAGCAACTTATTAGCTGGCTACACAGTCTTTTTAACTAAGCTACCGTCAAAGTTTGGAGAAATCAAAGGGACAGTATATGACATGCATTGCACCTTCCTCGACAAAGGGCACAGCAACTAATCTAAAAGCTTTTCTGCAACTGGAGAAAAAGGGCAACTTAGTCATATAGCATGCAAGGTCATCTGTCACCTGTGATAACGCTAAACCTCTTGTAAGTCGAAATAAAAGTCTGGACTAGTTCATGACCCTGTTCACAGAGCGCTGATAAGAACCAGACTGAAAAGGACAGACAGGAATGATGGTTGGTTCACATAACTAATATATGCCAAGCACTGGCTTAGGAGGAAACTGAAAGTCACTCAGAAACGGGTCTACTTTTATTTTTTTTGCCTTCCGAGTTATCGCTGGGGTTCAGAGCAAGCACTACGAATTCACTGCTCATGGCAGCCATTTTTTCCATTGTTGTTATTGCTGCCGTTGTTGTTGGATAGGACAGAGAGAAATTAAGAGAGAAGGGGAAGGCAGAGAGGGGGAGAGAAAGACACCTGCAGACCCGCGTCACTGTTTGTGGAGCGACCCCCTCTGCAGGCTGGGAAGCCAGGGGCTTGAGCCAGTCTGTGCTTCACACTATGTGCACTTAACCCGGTGCGCTAGTGACTGGCCCCTGGAAATGGATCTACTTTTTCTGTTTTTAATATTTATTTATTTTCCCTTTTGTTGGCCTTGCTGTTTTTTATTGTTGTAGTAGTTATTATTGTTGTTGTTACTGGTGTCATCGTTGTTAGATAGGACAGAGAGAAATGGAGAGAGGAGGGGAAAACAGAGAGGGGGAAAGAAAGACATCTGCAGACCTGCTTCACCGCCTGTGAAGTGACTCCCCCCGCCCCTGCAGGTGGGGAGCCGGGGGCTCGAACCCGGATCCTTGCGTTTTGCGCCACCTGTGCTTAACCCAAAGTGCTACCGCCCAACTCCCTGGATCTACTTTTATAGTGACCAAAACCCTGATTCCTATAAGATCATTTAGTCTACTTTTTACCAGTGTGAATGTCAGTAACAGCATGGAAAATAAATATAGTCTATGAAGATGAAGAAAAATTCAACCTGTCTTCATTAATCCCTTCCAAGCCATTTACCACCTGTTGAAATAAGCATGAATGCAAATAGCCAGGAGTATGTCTGCAAATCCCACTCCAAGTACAGACCCTGTTGAAGGTAGTTAAAAAAAATGAGAGGAGGGAGTCGGGCAGTAGCACAGCGGGTTAAGCGCACGTGGCGCGAAGCGCAAGGACTGGAGTAAGGATCCCGGTTCGAGCCCCCGCTCCCCTCCTGCAGGGGCGTCGCTTCACAGGCGATAGAGCAGGTCTGCAGGTGTCTTTCTCTTCCCCTTTCTGTCTTCCCCTCCTCTCTCCATTTCTCTCTGTGCTATCTAACAAAAACGACATCAACAGTAAAACAAGGACAACAATAGGAAATAAATATTTAAAAAAGGAAGGAAGGGAGGGAGGGAGGGAGGGAGGGAGGGAGGGAGGGAGGAAGGAAGGAAGGAAGGAAGGAAGGAAGGAAGGAAGGAAGGAAGGAAGGAAGGGGACAAGAGGAGCTGAAATTTTGCTTGGAAAGGTGGCACTGACATTTCAGCTGCAGCTCTTCATTTGGGAGGCTCTGATGAGCCAGTTCTCCAGCATGGTGCAGGCAACAGATACTAAAACCTAACTGAGAGGAGTGTAGGTAGGAAGGCAACTGGACAGCAAAGGTCTGTGCCCCCAGAAATAAACAAAATAAAAGGCAAGCCTGGGTCGCGCACACGGCAAGGCAGCACACTCTCCAGGTGACCCAGCTGGCCAGGCCTTTCATAAGAGCCTTAGGCGACATAACAGCAACAAATATAACCAACAGTTCAAAAACACTTTCCACTTTAAAATACAGGTGTTTAGTGTATTTAAATGAGAAAACCTGTAGTTTTAACGTTCAAACTTTCTTTTTAAGGTTAGAAGAACTGAAGCCATATCTTCTTACTGTGACAGAGTTAAATTCAAAGTCCATAGCAGGACATATTCCTGAATCCTCCATATTTAGTTCAGTCGTGTTTGTAATCTATTGTTGAGTGAAATACACTATAAATACAAATATTTTAAAATATTTAATTTCCTTATTGGACTGACAGAGAAGAAGAGATGGGAACGGGAGTTAAAAAGGGAGAGAGAATCACAGAAATTAGGTGTTGGGGAGCAGATAACTTGGCTAACCAGATCTGATAAAGAAGATTAAATATCTCCTGGAGGTCCTGAACATTAAACTGGAGATTGTTATTGGAAGGGGTGGATGGAGTTTGAAGGTTTTCTACTTGTACAGAAAGTGAGACTATTCTATTTATGAGGAAAGAGTATGCACAGACATAGTTGGACAAAGGAGGGCATTGTGTCTGAGAATTCTAGTGTACCAATTTTCTAATGCTGCCATAACAGGCTAATAAACTTTGTCTTAAAACAATAAAAGGGGGGAGGAGATATATAACTTCGGGAGCTGGGTAATAGCATACCAGGTTAAGCACACATAGTGCAAAGCACAAGGACTCACCCAAGGATCCAGGTTCAAGCCCCTGGATCGCCAAACTGCTGGGGAGGGGGGGGGGTCACTTCACAAGCAGCGAAGTAGGTCTGCAGGTGTCTCTGTCTTCCCCGTCTCTCTTGATTTCTCTCTGTCCTATCCAATAACAATAGCAGCAATGACAACAAGGGCAACAAAATGGGGAAAATGGCCTCCAGGAGCAGTGGATTTGCAGGCACTGAGGACCAGCCATAACCCTGGAGGCACTGCTTGATGACACATGAAACTCCCCTCCTGCCTCCCCCACCCCCGCAGGTGGGGGGACTAGAGGCTGACCCTGATGTCCTCGAATGTAGTAACATACACACTCTATTGGCTGTGCCAGCACTGGCACTTTGATCTGTAATATTCCTCAAGGCTTCCACAGCCTTCCTAATTATCTATTTGCTCTATTTGTCTACTGTATGTCTGAAAAGAAAAGTGAGACTGTCTACCTACAATTGTAGATTTTTCTATTTCATGTTTCAGGTCAGATATTGATACGCACACTGAAACTCTGCTTGTAAGTATATCTAGAAATAAACTGCTTCTAAAAATTATAAAGTGTTATAATGCAGTCACTATTCAATGAGTTCACTATTAGCTTAAAACTAATTTGTATGTTGGGTTAAGTTTTCAATGTATTTTTTTTAAGATAGCAATTTTAGAGCAAGAAAGAAAAAGAGCAGCTAGAACATTGCTCCTCTTCCCATCAGTCCCTTTAAGAGTCCTGGCTTCTGAGGGTCGGGCGGTAGCACAGTGCTTATTTCTCTCTGTCCTATCCAACAACAGCGACATCAATAACAATAAAACAACAAGGGTAATAAAGGGAATAAATAAGTAAATAAATTTTTAAAATAAAATAAAATAAAGCCACCAGAAGCAGTAAAATCATAGTGTTAGCACTAAGCCCCAGCAACTGGAGGCAAAGAGAAAAAAAGAAAAGAAAAGAAAAGGAGAAAAGAAATGAGCAGAGAAGAAAATTACAAATGCCCTCCTAGTCCAACAACAGATGAGTGGCTGAGCAAGTTGTGGTCTATATACACAATGGAATACTACTCAGCTATTAAAAACGGTGACTTCACCATTTTCAGCCCATCTTGGATGGAGCTTGAAGAAATCATGTTGAGTGAAATAAGTCAGAAACAGAAAGATGAATATGGGATGATCTCACTCTCAGGCAGAAGTTGGAAAACAAGATCAGAAGAGAAAACACAAGTAGAACCTGAATTGAAGTTGGTTTATTGCACCAAAGTAAAAGACTCAGGGTGTGGAGAGTACAGGTGTGGAGAGTGCAGGTGTGGGGTGTGGAGAGTACAGGTCCAAAAAGGATGACAGAGGACCTACCTAGTGGGGGTTGTATTGTTATGTTGAAAACTGAGAAATGTAATGCATGTACAAACTATTGTATTTACTGTTAAATGTAAAACATTAATCCCCAATAAAGAAATTAAAAAAAAATACCTTTCTCAAATGTATATACCACTTCCTTAGGATGAATGTCTCTCTTGTCTGTCCTGTGGGACCATGGCAGAGTGTACTATTGTCTCATGACATAAAAGTGATGTATGTTGACCAATAGAACAGTAACTGTGTAAGACATTTAGATAAGCACATATTCTCCATGCACATAATGTAGCCATCTTATTAACTAGCAGTACGGTTCTACCCAAGATTCTTTATCCTCTGAAGAATACTGACATTGTAAGTCAAAAAGGAGGTGAAGTATGACAGTATAATTTATCAATGAAACAAGCTGTAACAGTACACACGGGGGTAGGAGATTGCTCAGTTGACAGAACACACACTTTATCATGTGTAAGGACACAGATTTGACCCTCTAGGAACACTAGGGATGGGGGATGATGTGGCTTTTCTCCTTTGTTCTTTTTGTCTTTCCTTCCCTCTCCTTAATTGTAAAGAGGAGGAGGAGGAGGAAGAGGAGGAGAAAGGAGTTCATGAGAATGCTGGAATTGTGCAGGTACAGAGCCACAGTGCACAAAAAAGGACATATGCAGTAGTTATAGCTGAATTATTACATATCAATCTCTATTAGCTTATAACAAGCAGAATAAAGACACAATCCTCAGTTATTATGGAGAGAATGGATATAAAGCTGCTACCAAAAATTCTGCCTTTAAAGTACTAACAGGACTCAAATAAGGGAGGCACATCTTAAAAGGTAAAGATTATACTAAGTCTATAGATTTATGAGAATAGCATTTAAGAAATGGTTATTATTTATTTAATGGCTACTAGGGACTTGGTGCTGGCACTACAAATTCACCACTCCTCGCAGCCATTTTCTTTCCTTTTTTAATCTTCCTATTTTATTTGATAGGGCAGAGACATTGGGAGGGGAGAGATAGAGTGAGGAAGAGAAAGAGACACCTGCAGACTTGCAGGTGGGCAGCAGGGTCTCAAACCCGGGTCCTTTCACATGGCAATATGTACACTCAAAAATGGTGACTTTTTAGTTGTGTGTTTTCACAGAGGTCTACATTCCTCACTGGTTACACTGGAAATCATATGTCAGGATGGTTCTCTACTTGGAGAAAATTTTTGAGATAATAAGTCTTCTAAAATGTTAAAACAGTAGAATAAACATAAATGCTGGAAATAATCAATATATACTAGATGTGGTTACTAACCTGAAGGTTTGAAACTAGAATACTGTTGGAGCAAGATTCAGAGTAAGTTTTAGTGAAAAAGGGAGCGGCTTTCCTCTCCAGCCGTTTAAAAGTTAGTAATCCCCCATCTTTCATAGCACCCTTGTGAGCTATTTTGCTGTCCCTTAAAAATTTTTTTTCTAACACTATCATGGAGAAAGATGTCAGCTGGCGGTAGGAGTGATGTGTAGATGTCTACCATGGAGGGATAAGAACGTGTACACATGTGACTGCTGTCTTGTGAATCATTATTTCTCTCAATAAAGTGATTTAAAATGGATTTATTAAACATCAACTTTCTGAATCAAACAAAAGGACCTAAAGTATAAAATAAAAACCAATTCGACTTCCAAAAACATAGATTCATTTCATTACTTAAATTATATGAGGTCTGCTCACCAATGTGTCCTGGAACCCCACTTCTCCAGAGGCCTGCCCTACTAGGGAAAGATAGAAACAGGCTGGAAGTAAGGATTGACCTGCCAATGTCCATGTCCAGCAGAGAAGAAATTACAGAAGCCAGACTTTCCACCTTCTGCACCCTATAAAGACCCCGAGTCCATGCTCCCAGAAGGATAAAGAATAGGGCAGCTTCCAATGGACGGAACAGGATACAGAGCTCTGGTGGTGGGAATTATATGGAATTGTACCCCCTCTTAACGTGCAGTCTTGCAGATCATTATTAAATCAATAAAATATATATGGGGGTCTCAAAAGATAAGGGAATCCCCCTTAATAAAAGCCCCCAGAGCATCACTAAATAACATGCAACACCAGAAGCCTCAGGCATGCAAGCCTTGCACTCTACCACCTGATAACTCATCCCAACTGCTGTGTGCGTGTGTGCGTGCGTGCGTGTGTGTTTTAATGCCGTCATTAAAAAGAAATTATTTGACTTGGTGAGAAAAAGAGACCACAGTGCCACTCAGTTCTGGCTGTGGTGGTGCCTGGGGGACTCAGACTTGTTTGCATGCAAGCCTGGTGCAATCCTGCTACTTTAAGCTCACTGGACTGATTTACTTTTTAGTTACATGAAAGAAATAATAAAGTAAGAAAGTTCTACTAGGGATCGAGTGGTGGCGCACCTGGCTGAGTTTGCATGTTGCAAAGTGCAAGGACCCGGGTTTGAGCCCCTATCCTCACCTGCAGGGGGAAAGCTTTGCGAGTCGTGAAGCAGGGCTGCAGGTGTCTCTCTGTCTCTCTCCTTCTCTATCACCCCCTTCCCTCTCAATTTCTGGCTGTCTCTATCCAATAAAAAATTTTTTAAAAACTTAAAAAAAAAGTTCTAACAGCCTCCTAATGAAAAACACAAACTTATAAAAGTGTTCCTCCCATTTTAAATTGACATTTTGTTTGTCTTTAATTTCATAAGAGTAAAAAAATTAAGTTCCACTCACAATCTCCTCTTGTAAAGGAACATCTCTCCACATTTTAAAGCAGAAAAAAAAAATTGAAGCAGCAAAAACAAAAACAAGCAACTGGAAGTATATATATAACATTAAGTTTGGCACAACAAAGGAAACAAAAAACAGTAAAACAGCAACCTATGGGATAGGAGAAATATTTATAAACCATATAACATGTCTAAAATGTATAAAGAACAACCATAATTTAATCACAAAAAAATAGCACAATTAAAAAATGGGCTAAGAATGAGAAAAAACCAGTGGTGAAGCAATGCTGCAGTTCTCTCTCTCTCTGCCCCCTCTGTATATCTCCTTTCTTCTTGATGTCTGGCTGTCTATCAAGTAAAGGTAATAAAAAATTATAAAAATAAATAAAGAATAATACATAAAAATTTAGTTACAAAAGATGAAAATGTCCTGGAGTTCTATACTGCATTGTATCTTAGTTAAGACTCTATCATTAATCTTGCACTGTGTACTTAAAATGTTAAGATCATAAATCTTTTATTTTGTTCTCAGCACCACCTCTTCTCAGACTGCTTTTCTTTTGTAAGGCAAGTAGGTTTAATTCTACAAATCTCAAACCTATGCTGCTCTAAAATTCTAAAACATCAGAGCCGTGATAAAATGCTGACAGCTATTGACAGAAGCAAGTACCTAGCGGCTGAAAATACACAGTTCTTTTTCTAAGACTAAATCAAACAGGATCTCGTTCATCTCTGTTCTTGTTCTTCGTTTAAACAAATGCTCACCCCAAGTTTTAAGCTACTCTTTAATATTTCAACTTATTGCTTTCCATATTTTCAAAGGACATCAAAGCATTAATTCAAAAAGGATACATGCACCCTTACATTCCTGGCTGTATTATTCACAAAAGCCAAAACAGGGAAGCAACCTAGATACCCACCATTGGTATCATATGTGTGGGCTATGTATTCAACAGACTACTGCTCTGCAATTAAAAAAAAGATGAAGTTGTCTTATTTGGGTGAAATTACGGAGCTGGTGGTGGTGTGCTAAATGCAGGAAGAGCTCAAGGACTACTGAACGGTTCTGCTCAGCTACAGACTACAGACGGCTAAACAAGTGAACTTGTAAAAAAAAAAAAAGTAACTGAACTGTCTCTTAGACTTTGTGAGAACTATGAATGTTATAGGTCGGGGGCACACAGCTTTGGTGGAAGAAGTGGTGACTTACCCTATGAATATTTGATTTATTTTATTATTGGATAGAGACAAAGAGAAACTGAGAGGGGAGGCGGAGATATAGATAGATAGATAGATAGATAGATAGATAGATAGAAAGAGAGAGAGAGCCACCCGCAGCCCTGCTTCACCACTCACGAAGCTTTTCCCCTGTAGATGGGGACTAGAGGCTTGAGTGACTTACTCTGCATAAGTATGAAAATATACCTCTGAAATATGATAATATTGTATGACACTTAAATCACTAATAAAAACAGAAAAAGTTACACTCCACATTCTCATTTCCAGATGTGAAACTGATTCAGGTAAAATAAATCACCTTACATAACTACTGACCATCGTATTTAATACTGTTTATTAATTATGAACTGTAGAACCATAAAGATATGGTATTAGACACATGATGCACATTAAGGGCACTGTAAATGGGCAAGATCCATGCAGAACACCATTACTGCTTTCTCCTCATCCTTCTTGTTTTACTGACTCTATTGTCTTTTCTATTTGTTTTGTTTGTGTAAGTTCAGAAGTGAAGGGTCATGTATTACATGCTATGTGTCTAGCCGCATACCGTGCACATAGCATTGCTTCATGAAGACATATGAGCTGAGTATGGGGCAGCAAAGTGTACACATATCTGGCAGATTTAAATAGTTTCATCTTAGAAGAAGTATTCAGGGCAAGATGTTTCAACACAGTTAATGGACTTGTGTAAAATATGTAGTTAGTGCATTAAATGGTGACTTACGAATTTCTAATGCTTGTAATGATCTAGATTTATACCCGGGGTATGATAACTAGTTCCCCAGCTGGTGTTACTAGCCATGAGAAGGACAGCAGGGGTGAAACAGAAAGGAGCACAGTGTTGAGGGATAGTGGAGAGGCCTGAATACATGTGCATCTTTGTGGTTATCCCAAACCATACCTGAGAACTGAAACTGAGGAGTTTATTTATTGACTGGAGCCTTCACAACGTCTGATAAGCACTATACCACAGAAACACAATGCCTCCAGGGACCTTGTACTTTTTCCCCATCAGCACTCTACAAGCCTAAGTATCCTACACAGAAAGAGAACCCCCACCGTGCACTAATTTCTGTTATTTTTATCTTTTCTTGCAACTGACCCACTTAGAATAGGAAGCATGTGAACAGCGGAAGAGCAAATGATGAGTGACACTGTTGCTGAAGCTTAATAAAGAACCATTCTAGGCTGTCTTTTCAATTTGTCAAATTGCCTTTACTTTACTTAATATTACTATTAATTCAAAACAATCTTCAAAACTTTAGACCTTAAAATGTGAACACATATTCTCCAAATACAAGATAATGTTTGAAATTCTTTTAGTCTGAAAACTCATAGGGATTTTATTAAAATTTCTGTAGCAATAAAAATCCTTTGTGATCCAACAATACCACTCTTAGGCATATGATTAGAAGGGACACATGCACCCCAATGTTTACAGCTGCATTATTTACAATAGCCAAAGAGTGGAAGCTGCCTAAATGTCCATCAACAGACGACTGGATAAAGAATTTATGGGACATATATTCAATGGAATACTAGTCTACAGTTTTTTTAAAAAGTTATATAATGTCCTGTGGGACAAAATGGAGGTGATTATGCTTACAGAGCCAAGGAGGTAAAAGACAACTACTGGATATTGTGCTGCTGTGTGGAATATAGAGAACTGAACAAGAAGGAGAAGCAGCAACTGTAGCAGCAGCCATCCTAAGACTCTGTGAGAACTATGGTGGTTTGGCTAGCACAGTGGGTTAAGTGTACGTGGCGCAAAGCTCAAGGACCAGAGTATGGATCCCGGTTCGAGCCCCTGGCACCCCACCTGCAGGGGAATTGCTTCACAGGCAGTGAAGGAGGTCTACAGGTGTCTATCTTTCTCTCCCTGTCTCTGTCTTTCCCTCCTCTCTCGAAGTCCTCTGTCCTATCCAACAATGACATCAAAAGCAACAATAATAACCACAACAATGATAAAAACAACCAACCAGGGCAACAAAAGGGGAAAAAATAGCTTCCAGGAGCAGTGGATTCATAGTGCAAGCACTGAGTCCCAGCAGTAACCCTGGAGGCCAAAAAAAAAAAAAAAAAGAGGGGAATGAAGAATTGAAGGAGAAAGTATTTGGGGAAGTAGTGATGGTGAAGATAATAAAAAGGAGGTGGCTGGTAGGTATAGTCCTTGAATGTGTAAATATAACCAGCTTTAAAGACAGTTACACATTTAGGTTTTAAATTCTTCTAAAAATCAACATATTAAAAAGTTGTCCTTATAAGTTTTTTGATAAAATTTTCATAATAGGAAAAACATAACATAATCTAATGGCTCTAAAAATCTAATGATTTTTATCTAAGATTCTGGAATCTAATGATTCTCAGTATAATCAGAGAATTTTAGAGTTGTAAGAGAATCTACAGCTTATACTGCTCAATTTTCACATTTCAAACTAAATTTTTTAGTGGCTCATTTTGTATTCACCATTAAATACAAATCAGATGAAAGACCAGAGGCTTGGATTTTCTGTGTTCTTTCAATTAAAGGAAGGACTGCTTTCAGCAGAAGTGCTGGCCGTTGCAGCAGAATGTCTGGTCTGTCCATCAGAACTGATGGCCTTAGGCTGGGGAGACAGCATAATGGTTATGCAAAAGACTCTCATGCCTGAGGCTCCCAGGTCCTGGGTTCAATCTCCAGCACCACCATAAATCAGAGTTGAGCAGTGCTCTGGTCTCTTTCTCTTCTTCACTTAAGAAGAGAGAGAGAGACAGAGAGAGAGAGAGAAAGGAAGGAAGAAGGAGAAGAAGGAGAAAAAGAAAGAGAAGGAGGAGGAAGAGAAGAATTATTGATGGCCTCACTATTATCATTTTCCCCCCATAGGTCCTTAAAAAATATTCACTGATTTTTATGAGTGAGAGAAAGAGAGAGAAAAGTGACAAAAGACGACTCAACTCAATCCTGGCATATGGCAGGACTAGGGTGAAGGTAAACCTGGTGCCTCTGGCATGCAAGATTTACTGCTGAATCATTTCCCCTGCCTTTTAAAGTCAATTATTTAATTGAATATTACAGGGTTCACGTTATAGTGTTTTTGGTTTTTTTTTCACCAGAGCACTGCTCAGGGACTAAACCTGAGACATCACGAGTTTTAGGGATGAAGAGTCTTTTAGCATAACCATTATGCTATCTCCTCCACCCAAGTACTATTTTAACTGTACTATCAATTTACAGTTTAGGGTTGAAAGCTTGTGTATTATCTTGACAGCATTAAACCTATTAATGACTATGACACAGCTTGCGTTTTACATTCAGAATAACTAAGGCAAAACCAACCGGTTACCAATTAGAGATTACCTTGAGAATTAAAATAATGTTTAAAAGTATCTTCTCATTATAACTCTTAATGTTGCTTTCTTTCAATTGTTTTAACTTAGTTAAGTAGCTAGGTTTCTACTACTATTTTTATAATATTATACCTAATCTTGATTTTGTGTCACAGAGGTCTCTGAATTAAAATAAACTAATAAAACACTGAACAATTCAATTGTGAAGGAGTTAAGAGAAACACAGAAGCTTTCACTGTATTCGCTGGTGCATGCAAATGCAACTGCTCTTACATAACAGAACTGCCTGGGAGCTAAGACTGGAGCAAAAGCTTTCTTTAGCGCTCCAATCATCTTGAAGTTCTTCTTCTTCTTTTTTTTAATCTTTATTGATTTTGAATAGAGATAGAAATTGTGAGGGGAGGGGGAATAGTGCGGAAGAGAGACACAGAGAAACCTGCAGACCTGCTTTCCCCTTGCAGGTGGGGACCAGGGACTTGAACCCGGATCCTTGAGCGTAATGTGTGCGCTTAACCAGGTGCGCCACCGCCTGTCTCCCCCCCTCCCATGTTGAAGTTCTTAATACATCACAATCTCTGCAAGTAGGCAAGAAAAGCAGTTGGTATGAATTCAGGGGAAAAAAAAAAAATTTCACTTAACAGGCAATTTTAAAATAGTGGCTACCACACACCTCCACATAACAGAAACTCAATTTTCTGATGCAGAACAGAGGTTTCAAAGGTTCCGACAGATGAAGCAATCTATGCAAGGTCACAGAAATAATCAAGTGAGTTCCTGGAGGCCAGGACTGGATTTAAATTATCAATCTTCCTGAGAACCTTAGAATAGAGGTGCAATCACTGCTGGTTTCTAAGCCTATGACTTATTCTTAAAATCTGAGGTTCTTTTCTTTTTTAAAATCATTTTTACTGAGGGGTTAGTGGCTAACAGGACAGTTGGTGGCACATGGGTACAGTTCCCCATCTCCCAGTAAAAGGTACAGAACACTGTACAGAACACTCTCCCCAACCTAGGTTCCTTCCCCAGGTCATACACCAGGCCCCCAGTTCTGTTGAACAAATTACCACTTGCTCACTTTCCGTTTTCTTAGATGGAGGCAGTTCTTAAACAAAAGATGGATCTACACGACAGTTAAAATTAATTCTAACGCACATGGACAACTTATAGGGTAACAGGTCTAAAGGATGCAGCACATTTTTTTTTACTTTTTTAATATTTTATTTATTTTATATGATTAAGACAGAGAACATGAGAGGAGAGGGATATATATATACATATACATATATATATATATACAGAGAGAGAGAGAGACCAGCAGAACTGCTTCACCACTTGTCAAGTTTCCCCCTGCAGATGGGGACCAGGGCTTGAACCCTGACCCTTGCGCAAGGTAATGTGCGTGCTCAACCAGGTACACCACTGCCTAGCCCTGTGGAACATTTGTTTTTTAAAAAAGCTGCTGACCTCTCTAAGAGATCATTATTTTCTTGTGACCACTTCTTCATCAAATCCTCAAAGGCCATGTTACATAACTCCAGCAAACCAAGAGGGCTTCCTATTGCTCTTTTAAGTTTTTTCTGTTGGAAAACAAACAGAATGCAGTAACAGCTGTCTAGAGCTGGACCCAGTTGATTGGGGGTGGGAGGGTGGGGGGTGAGGGAGCATTCACCCTGATGAGTGCTTTCACCAGAGGTTTCTAAACTCTTGGCTTCATTCTCTGAAATAAGATTTGGCAGCTATTCAGCACCTCAGAGCCATGTTATGTAACAAGGCAGTTCAAGAGACAAAAAAGACTCTGCAAGGAGGCTCTGCTGAGTGTAGAAGGCGCTGACACCTACATGGGAAGTGAGTGGCAGCAGGGCCGCATGAATAGTTGTCATTATGTAAGCGCACAGGCTTTTCCCCACAGTAAGTCTCGAAGCGAGACATGCATATCACAAGCAGTGACCTTCCAAGTGAACGATTGTGTGGGTGAGCACTGCTCCTGCCACAAAGTCTGGATTCTTTGGGGGGGATGTTCTGGGAAGTCAAGTATGACTTTTCCCCCCTTTCAATTCTCTGTTTTCCTAATGTCACCCCACAGAAACATTTTTTTAAAAATAACAAAGGGTAGTCTCAATAGAAGGAGTCAAATTCAGAGACTTTTCTGCTCTTGTAAGCAAGTCTTAAAAAAAAAAAAGTAATGAAACCCATTATTGAACACAAGCTGTGTCTCAAACATGCTTTTATTTAAAACAATCTAAAAGAATAGTAAGCCCAAGCTGGTTTGCATTTTTTTAGTTCCAGAAAAGGAATATTCCTATTGTGTGTGTTTCTTTCTTTTTTTTTTTAAGGGGACAAGTACTAAGTAAGTAGTTGGATACTAGGCTAAGGGAGTCTCCACCATCCCACAGTCAACACATTCCAGCTATGCAAAATTTGCTCATTAAAGTCACGAGTTAAACTCAAATTGAGATATTACTGGAAGAGCCAACCAGAAAAGAAAATGTAGAGACTATGCTTGCTTATGAAAACCCTTAATCAGATTTATTATTTGCTTTTAATCAATATTGATAGAAAGTCTGTACTATGACCTTCACTGAGCACTGAAACAGCCTCTTTAATATGCAAATCTGCCGCAGAACACAGCACAGGGCACATCTTTGGACGATTTAAAATCTCAACTGTTTCTAAGTAGTTTGTGTAAAGTTACTTGCAGAAGAAAGTCTATGGGGCTATTTTTGTGACCAAGCATGTACATGACTTTCTATTTGTAAAATAACTTATCTGGGGTCATTTTTCTGATAAAAATCTAGGAGACTAGAATGCATATCATGCAAGAGGAAAGTGAGGCCTAGTAACACACACACATTTTTTTTGAAGGTTCACAACTGGAAGATGTGGTGGACACTGGATGCACATAGGATTTCTATGTATTCTACCAAGTTACCTAATACACTGAATGCTTGCCAGTCCATTTTAAAATCAAAGATGCTGCTTGAAAAGTAAGGTGCTTAATAATAAGTCTAAGGAGGGAAAAGAAAGTGCTAATGGTTTACCTGAAAACATTACAATCTTTAAACAGCCCCTATACATTTATCCTTTATCCCAATGGCAAAATGTCTATTGCTCACTATGGAAAAAAGGACAACAGACAAGGGGAACAACTGAGTAAAATAAGAAATAGTTTTTTAAAAAAGGATGTTAGGTGGAAAACTGAGACATATGTACAAACTACTATATTGTACTGTCAACTGTAAACCATTAATCCCTTTAATAAAGAAAAACAATAAGGATGAGCTGCAGATTTGGAATGAAATCCCCTACCATCGAGCCTGGTATTCTGTTGAATAAATTAACAATAAATATAACTCCAGATTTCTGGCTTTCTTTTCTTTTGAAACCTGACATCCCAACACCAAAATTAATGGCAGTTTATCTCAACGAAAAATGTTCATGTCTCAAAAACTTCATCGTGAAGTTGGGCAACTGCTGGTTGGTTACTATAGAAATGCCAGTGTGGCGGCCCCTTTAAGTGAAGCTGAGTCTCGGTGCTTCACAGCTTCACAGTGCAGACTCTCCGAATCAGGTGGCAAAGGACTCAACTTCAAGGCAGTATACCCTGCTAATAACTACAGCTTGAATCACTACACATGTTATCTTGATTAAAGATGATTAAATTTATTTTAAAAATTTAAAACTCAATGTGATAACTAAAGAGAGAAAGAGGGAGGGAGAGAGAGAGAGAGGGTAAACACTCAAGAAGTAAAACGAAGCTGCTAATACCAGCACGCCATCAACAGTCCTGTGGTAGCCACCCTCTTTTCATCATGGTCAATTCATTAGCGGAAGAGAAAAGACAGAAACTCGGAGAAATGCAGACCATCTGCTCAATCCAGATCCAACAGCACATTCCTCTCTCTTCTAGCCAAAGCTTTTTATCAGGCATGATCAGAGATAAGATCTAATTCTCTCACGAAATGCCCAACACAGGTAATTAAACATATTTGCATCAGAAATAAGAATAACTCCAAAACCAATATTAAATGAGACCTTTTAAACCTCGGTCAAGACTTTTTTTTTTTTTTAAACCATTGAGCATGCACTGATTAAGCAGAATATCAAATCAGCATTAGAGAAAACAGGGCTGGATCCTATTAGCTTTATTCAGCTATGCCTTAAATAAAAGCTTCCTTACAACACTTGTAACATCTTCATTCTTTAAATAGCAAAAGCATTATAGTTCCACACTCCAGATTTACAAAGACATCAGAAGATACTCCCTTCATATTGTCTATTACAAGCAATGTGCATTTTGTTCTTCTAAGATAAGGTTAAAAAATGATCTTACCTTGAAATTGTGAACCTTCTCATATTTTGGAATTTGCTCGTTTTCTTTCAGAGTTGCTCTTCTAACAAGTGATGTCAACTGCGAATAAGCAAAGAGTTTCAGAGGTTGCCAAATTGTCACAGACGACTTTTGAGAACCCAGTTTCATTCCCAAGGCTGCTATCAATAAATCTTGCTGGCGGCCTTCTTGTTTTGATTTGTGCACTGAAGCTCTATTAGTTTTCTTGCCTGACCAAGACTCTTTAGACGGCATTTTGGAATTCAAAGGGAGGGAAAAAAAATAATAAAACCTATATTGATCTTTGTCTGTTGATGAACTCTCTGCAGTTAACAAATGAACATGCTGCCAGGCAGCACAGAATCCCAACCTACAGAGAGCTGCAGAGAAACATCACGGAGGTGCAGGAGGATGATGAAGCACTTCTTAAAAAGAGGTCGGCTAACCAGAAAAATTCTTCTTTCTTCCTTTTTTAAAAAATGGTTCTATATTTAAGCTTTTGAAAACTTAAGACCCTGAACAGAAATGAGTCGTTGTGAACATACGAAACGTTCAGCATCTCTTTATCCCTTTCAAAAAGCCATGCAGTTTTGACAAATGATGCATTTCTAAAAACCTGCTCTAGTCAATATACGAATGTCCATTCTGGTTGAAAGCTGCCTACATACTGCCTGCAGTTGGTAGCAACAGACACCCTGTGAACCCCCTAGCAGGGAGGGTGGGGGAGGAGGAGGACTTGACAGGGAAGGCTAGATTAGACTGGCCACAGTGAGAAAGGAGATAACCAATGAGAATCAAGCAGCAGTATTTAAGAGCTGTATTCCTCAACTCTGTCTGTTCCTCCCTCCTCTCTTGTAAGATTTTCTTGCTGGCTCAAGGCAAAAAAGAAAGAAGAAAAAAAGAATCAGTGGGAAGATAATGAGCAATGTATGAGTCATACATCATTACAAAATGGATTTTTTTCTAACCTATTCAAAGTAAAAGAAAATTGACATACTGGACGCAGGTTTTTAAAAGAGCACATCACTAACAGGTGAAGTATGAGAGCTTGTCTATGTGCTCACTTGTGCATAGGGATTGAAGGTAAAACCCCACTTTATTAGAGACAGCAAAAACTGGCAAGTATTCTGCTGAAAAAGATGTCTCACTAGGTATCACAGAATGTTCATGCAGAACAAGGAGTCTGCACACAACATTCTTAGTACCCTGGAGTGGTCAGATCTATCTACTATTCACATTTGATTAAAAAGTAAAACAAAAAGAATTCAGCTATTTTTACTGAGAGGGATACAATAAAGAAAGATGAGTCTTAAAAATTAGAAATAGTCTCGTCAATATCTCAATTTTATAGATCAAAAAAATTACGGAAAGAAAGAGGGAGAGAGAGAGAGAGAGACACTGAAGTTTGATTCCTGACCTGAAGAGATTTGTTTGACACCTTGGCTACCTTGTCGATTTGTTGCTGGAAAAATCATGATGAGTTTTTCTGTCCAAAAACGCAACACGGCTTCCCCAGCAACCCAACATATACCAGCAGCTATTAGATATGGTCCTACAGTACCTGTGTTCTATGCACCCAGTTAAGTACTTTACATATCAGATCCTTTAGGCATATGTTACTCTCATTTTATACCTGAAAGAACTCAAGCTTACAAAACTTTATGCTCTCAAACTGCACAGCTACTGAGGGTGGCAGGAGGGTCTTAAAAAACAAGACTGGAGCCAGCAGTGGTGTGCCTGGTTGAGTGCACGTTACACTGCACAAGAACCTGTATTAGAACCTCTGCTCCCCACCTGCAGGGGTAAAGTTTTGTGAGTGGTGAAGCACTGCTGCAGGTGCCTCTCCTTCTCTCTCCCTCTCTATCTCTCCTTACCTTCTCAATTTCTGGCTGTCTCTATCTAATAAATAAAGATCAATAACAACACAAGATTTATTTATGAAGGAGACAGAGAGGACCAGAGCATCACTCTGGCATATGCAATGCTGAGGCCCGAACTAGGAACGTCTAGCTTGAGTGACCAATTCACTGTGCCACCTGCTGGACTGACATGGAAGCCTCTTCATCTAGACTGTTTCCACCCGAAGGGAGAAAATGAGGAGAAATGAATGTTAGTTTTTCTTTTCTGATTCCATTCAAGGATGTTTCTCTAGTCATTTTTCTCCCTTTAATTTTGAAGAGTAACAGAGATATGACAAGACAGAATAAGGAATGAGTAACAAAAGAAGGTCTTTAAAAAAGCAGTAGCGGTGAAGATCAAGTTCAGCTTGCAGTACGTTCAGTCTGCACCACAGTCCTCCAGGCTTCGCTCAAACAGCCTGGGCCGCACTTGACCCAGGTTTGAGCGCTGGCACCACATGGAAGGTGCTATGGTCCTGGAGGACTCTCCAGAGCTGTAACACCTGTCCCTTTTCCATCTCAATGAGAAAGCATCCCGGAGTGGCGAAATCATACGTGCTCAAAGCTGTGTTCCACCAAAGAAAAAGGAAAGTCATCCTACCCAAGACAATACCTAATGCAACACCGATTCAAATGTCAATAACATGCTTTAAAGAAATCATGATTTACAGACCTAAGTAAATTCAATTCACTCTAGATGCACAGATTTTTCTTATTTTTTTCTCCCAAATTATAATTTTAATTAATCTCCCTAGATTAGAGTCAATAGTACGCTATATTTCAAGTACTTAACAACTCTATTTCAGTTTATATTTACTGACTGATGAATGTATTGCACTATACTAGTGAAAGCTTTATGTGTGATAGTTTGTTGCTGAACCATGAGGGAAAATGAGCTTGGAGATTAAATGGCTTTACCAAGGCCACCCAACTAGCAGGTAGTAAGAGTAGAATTTTGACTAAGACAATATGACTTTGAGATCTAAGTCTTTTCTCTAGCCTGTCTTGCCTCTCATATTATCTATTGTTAACATGAAATTCTGAAAGATTTGAATAAACTGTGAAATCATGTCTATCCTATTGGCAATCAGATCCCTAATCATTTTTGTACTTCTTCCATATGAGTTTATAGTATCTAGAAGATTTCTTGATCAAAAATTCAAATGCTTTTTCCTGAGGCGAGGGTAGAGCTAGGGCTTCATGCATGTACAATTTCCACTGTTTCCTGGTCACCCCCCCTCCGCCGCTAACCCAATTAGCAATATAGAGACATAAAGACAGAAGGGGCGGGGGGGGGGAGTTGAGCAGTAGTGCAACGGGTTAGCCGCAGGTGGCGCAAGGACTGGCATAAGGATCCCAGTTCGAGCCCCTGGCTCCCCACCTGCAGGAGAGTCGCTTCACAGGCAGTGAAGCTGGTCTGCAGGTGTCTGCCTTTCTCTCCTCATCTTCCTCTCCTCTCTCAATTTCTCTCTGTCCTATCCAACAACGATGACAACAATAATAATCACAACAATAAAATAACAAGAGCAACAAAAGGGAATAAATTTTTAAAAATAAAATAAAAAGACAGAAAGGGAAGGATATCACATCACTATCTGCCCCTGGTGCTGTAACACTTCCTCTGATGCCTGGACTCGGCCTGACCATGACATGGCCAGATAGGGGCTCTAATGAGCTATTTTTCTCCCTTCCTTCCTTCCTTCCTTCCTTCCTTCCTTCCTTCCTTCGTTCCTTCCTTCGTTCCTTCCTTTTCTTTCTTTCTTTCTTCCCTTTCTTTCTTTCTTTCTTTCTTTCTTTCTTTCTTTTTTCTTCTGGCTCTAGGACCTTTTTACACTGCACAGGAAATGGTACTATATTGCCATGGCTCTAAATATTTATGCTATTGGTATTTCCTACCTCAGTCTTCATTACACGTATCTCTGAGCATGAATGCAATATCTATTTAAATAGATAACAATAAGCCCCACTAGTGCATTCATTTCAGAGTATAATAAATTCACATTATACTGTACTAACATCGACACCACTAAGCTGTTCAGTATGTTCTCTGACAGACTTCTATGATATTTAAACAGAAAACATCTGAAAATAAGACTCAGAGTCTAATTTTGTATCAAGAAACAACAGAAATGATCAAATTCTTCAAGTAACAGCTACAAGTACACTTTTGCACTCTGCATGCAGAGCATCAGGCACAGAAGGAGGAGTGGAAAAGCACAGTCTGGTATCCAAACTTGGTTCTGACTATTTTTTGGCCAAGTCACTGAATTCTTCTCAAACTCAGATGGACAAAACAAACTCGTGATCTTGTTTTTGTGTAGTGCCAGGCAATGAACCCAGGGCCATACATATAGGCAATACTGTTAAATCTCCCTCTAGTCCAATTTCTACTCTCTCTATATTTAAGAGAGAATAGGAAAGAGGCAGACAGGAGAGAGAGGGGTGGGGGAGAAACACTGAAGTGGTGGTTGGCCATCCACGTAGATCACTTGGTGCAGTTCACAATGCGCCTGTGTGGTGTCAAGGTTCAAATCCTGGGCCTCATGCAGGACAAGTTGTGTAAGTAATCTAGACCAAAGAACTTTGTTTTTCAACAGAAATTCAAAAGACCAAAGATAGGTCCATATTCATTCAGCACCCAAAGATAAGAAGAGCTGGGTAATCTGTGAGAGTAAGGCCAGCTTTGCTATCTCCACTGAATTCCCATAAAGTAATTCTGGCTAATTTACTGTTGGGGTCCTTTATTCTGATATTCAAGTATTGTAGCTCTGAAATTGAAGTTCAAAGAGATTATATCTCTCTTTCAAAAGAGACTGACATTATAATTCCAAGATCATAAAACTAGCGAGTAAAAGCAGAATGACAGTTATCTAGTTTGTACTAAAATATGAGATATAATTAACATTAAAGTGGGTGACCAACAGCATTGCTCTTTTTTGAGCAGCACACCTACACTGGAAACCAAAAATAATTAGGAATCTGAACAAGTGGAGTGGGTTAGATGAACTGAGTGTTTAATGCATAGTTGCGATGTTTGGTGTAGTTTCGACAATTAGAATGTACTGGCCAATGGGCTCGAATCCTAGGTGTGCAGTGTGTGGGGCTTCCTCATTTTAAGTGATGGAGCAAATGCAAAGTCTGTCTCCTTCAGTCTCCTTTTTTCATGCCTCTATCTTGGTTTTACATTATCTTTGCTCAAAAATGATTCATAAGACACAGTCTTACTTCTTCACATACTGATTCTTGGTGGCTACTTGACTGTAGCTCTGCTACACTGATTACATCTTCACAGAGCAGGTTCCTCGGGAATGTTGAGGGAGGGAGAGAAGGCACCACCCAGAAATGGGAGTGGGTGCAGGGGTGGGGGTGGGGGGCTTTGGCTTTAAAGGGGGTGAACTTTTGGAGCTCTCTCTTTCCAGACTACCATGTGACCATCAAGCCTGTAAGTGTGTTACCTTCTCTCTCTCTCTTTCTTTCTCTCTCTCTTTTGTGTTCTAACATGTTTTTGTTGTCCAATAAAGTTTAATTTACCTGAACAATCACGCTTTCCATCAATTCTTTGTTGTGAAAGGTGTGGCAAACTCTCAGCATGGGGGGCAGAGGCTGTTTCCCTTGCTTTCCCCCCTTTAATGAGAAGGTAACATAGATGGGAGTTGCTGATATGTTCTGAGTTCTATAATCACAACTTTCTACAGGTGCATACGGGTAACATATAAAAATTATATAACAAAAGTGAAATATGCTAGTCATATCATCTCCAATATTTGGCCATTGGCAGTGTTGTACAGTAATGATCATAATGATACTACTAATCCTTCCTGAAGGAACACTGAAACCCTCCTCCATGAATCTGTTCACATTCCCCCCTAAACAAAAACCAGAGGAGCTACTTAGAGAAAAGTGTCACTGACATTTGAAGCTGTACTTTATTCTAATTTTAAGGCAAAGAACCCCTTTTAATGCTCTGTAACAGCAAAAGAGAGAAAACATGAGAAGCCCCAACGCTCAACTATTAAGAGACTTGCAACACAGTGCAAGAAATCTTGAATTAGAAACATTTTCACTTTTTCAAAAAGTTTTCATCTAGGGAATTGGACGGTAGTGCAACGGGTTAAGCGCACGTGGTACAGAGCGCAAGGACCGGCAGAAGGATCCTAGTTTGAGCCCCCGGCTCCCCACCTGCAGGGGAGTCGCTTCACAGGCGGTGAAGCAGGTCTGCAGGTGTCTCTCTTTCTCTCTGCCCTCTCTGTCTTCCCCTCCTCTCTCCATTTCTCTCTGTCCTATCCAACAACAGCAACAGCAATAACAACAATAATAATAACTACAACAACAATGAAAAACGAGGGCAACAAAAGGAAAAATAAATATTAAAAATTTTTCATCTGTAAGATACATATGGGAATTATAAATAAAAATCAGACAGAGTAATATGATGAGTGTTTTTTAACTCATGTGAGGATACCTCAGGTTACTGTGGTCTAGTAGACATTGTGAAATTGTCAATTTAACAAGTAAGCCAACATCAGAATAAAAGCTAAGCATTATATGTTCACGGCTTCTGTTAATTAAACCAGTAAGTAATGATTATTTTCAAAAAGACCTGAAACCAGATTAAAATTAGGTTCTAAGAGATTCTTTCCTATAAGCATACAATTATAAATTTACTTGTAACTTAAATATTTGTACCAAACCTTAATAAAGATAAATGTTGACTCATGAGATGAAGGTTGATAAAATTCAAACTTTCTTTTGAAAATCCATTACTTGTGAATGGCAAGAGTAATACAAAAGTTAGAAAAAGAATGTTCATAAACAATTACCAAAAGAAGAAGTGTAAACATAGGCACAGTTCATAAATCAGTTAGTCACCTCACTGTCCAACATCAACCTGTTTTATCTGTGTAAAGGTACTACTATCAATACCCGACATGTTTTATTTACATTAAGATGTTAATACTTAAAAAAATAAACATGGCAGGGGCCAAGGGGTGGTGCTCCTGGTTGAGCAAGAAAATTACTATATACAAGGAGCTGGGTTCAAACTTCTAGTCTCCACCTGCAAGGGAGGAGGCTTCATGAGCAGTGAAGCAGAGCGGTGTCTCTCTTTCTCTTGCTCTATCTCCCCTTTCAATTTTTCTCTATCCTAACAAATAAAAGTCAATCAATAAATGGGGGGGGGGGGATGGCCACCAGGAGCGGTGAAATCTATTTGTCATGCAAGTACCAAGCTCCAGCAATACCTTTGAAGGCACTAAATTAAAAAAAAAAAAAGTCTTATAAAAATGGCTTGTATCTATAAAATAACCTTTTCATATCATCTCCATAGTATTTCATTTCCTGAAATTCCTATCAGATGAAAGCATCCTAACAGACTGAAGAGAGAACTTTAATACATAATTATCTTGGAAGTAGTCTGTCATACAAGAGATACATTCTTTGACAAATATGCCAATACTGTTCCATATGGAACTCAGAACCTTAAGTGTAATTTGAGATTGGGTGGTGTCACACCTGGCTGAGCACACGTTACTATGCTCCAAGATCCAGGTTCGAGACCTTGTTCCCCACCTGCAGCAGGGGAGACACTTCACAAGTGGTGAAACAGGTCTGCATATGCCTGTCTTTCTCTTTCCTTCTCTATCTCCCCCTCTCTTCTCAATTTCTCTCTGTCGTATCAAATAAAATAGGGTTGGGAAGAGTAACTTTAAGCCTCTGAACCAGACCACCCAAAAGTGATAAGTATATCAGAAGTTAAAAAACACAGTGAGTCAGATTGCAATTAACTTCCTTTGAATAAAAGATTAAAGGGTGATCAAACAACTATTTTTCAGTGACATTTTGAATGTACTGAGGATTCACTCTGTATCTGACTCTACCACAAAAGCCAGGTTAATAATATGAAACCATTTAGCTGAGCAATTAGAGATACTGGGTTCATAGGATAATCAGGTCAAGTGAATTTAAGGCCAAGGCTAGTTTAGGCTGGTGCTTTGTTCTCTTTACCACCAAAATATCCCCTGCGAGTAACTCACGGCAAACTGGGATGTGCAGGGACCTAGGAATAGGTCTTTGAGTTTCCAATAATATAATATATAAAAACATTCTCACTCAACCAGGAAAAACTGATGCTCTATAGAGATGTCATACCTATCTTTAGGTTCAGAAAATTCCTACTGAATAGTAAGAGTCATGGAGGCTTGATTGACTGGGGGAGAAATTAAGAGATGTCTTCCATTTGTTGATGTGGTAGATCATAATTGTTGATTTATGTATATAAAACCAGCCTTGTAGGGCTTGGGATAAATTCTACTGGCTCACAATGTACAATCAAATGATTAATTCAACAGATGCACAGAAAGCCTTATTTATTATCATTCATTCATTGGATAGAGACAGAGAAATTGAAAGGGATGGGGAAGATGTCGAGGAAGAAAGACAGAGAGAGACACCTGCAGCACTGCTTCACTGCGTGCAAAGCTTTCCCCCTGCAGGTTGGGATCAGGTGCATAAACCTTGGTCCTTGAGCACCACAGCATGTGCGCTCTACCAGGGGCGCCATCACCCAACCCCAGGTGGTCTTTAAAAAAAACATTTTTAAAAAGGAAAGGGGGGTGGGAGGGAGCACCCAGCCAGAACTTTACTCAGCTCTGGTTTACGGCGGTGCTGGGGACTAAAATGGGACCTCGGGAGTCTCAGGCATGAAAGGCTTTTGCATAACCATTAAGCTGTCTTCCCCACCTACAGAGGAAAGCCTTAGACAAGATTCAAACCCTTTCATGAACAAGGCATTAAAAAGAATGACGATACTTGGAAAATTCCTCAAGCTACTTGAGTAGTAGTAATTAAGGCAACCTACACCCAACATCATAAATCATGGTGAGAAACTGAAAGCTTTCCCTCTTCAATCAGGTCCAAGGCCGGAGTGGCCACTAGCATTGTTATTATTCAACATTATGCTGGAAGTCCTAGCCACGACAATTAGGCAAGAGAAGCAAACTTGGAACAATGGGAAAAAAAAATAGGGCGAGGACATGGACGGACTCTTCATCAAGAAGAGATCCAGAGGGCTAATAGATAAATGAAAAAATGTTCAAAGTCACTGACTGTTGGAGAAATGAAAATAAAGATCACAATAAGATACCACTTTACACCTGTGAAAATGTCTTACACTAGAGAAGACAGAAACAGTAAGTATTAAAGACGATATGGGGGACCTTTTTTATTTCTTTATTGGGGGATTAATGTTTTACACTTGATAGTAAATACAATAGTTTGTACATGCATAACATTTCCCAGTTTTCCACATAACAATACAACCCTGTAGGGGAACCTTCTACAAGGGTTGGTCCAACCCCTTTGGAAAGCCGTCCAGAGATCTCTCAGAACACTAGAACTGAATCTACCATAAGACCCAGGAATTTCTCTCCTGGGAATTTATCCAAAGGAAATGAAATCCCTATCCAAAGAGATCTATGGGTGCTGGGAGGTGGTGCACCTGGTTAAGCCCACACATTACCAAAGAGATCTACATACACCGAGGTTCACAGCAGCACAGTTTTCAATAGTCCAAACTTGGGAGCAACCCAAATGCCCAGTCACAGACAAGTAGCTATGAAAGCTGGGGCATATATGAAATATTATTAAACTGTTAAAAAAATCATGAAGTCATCTCCTTCACCTCATCTTAGATGGAACTTGATGGAATCGTGTTATGTGAGATAAACCACAGAGATAAGTACAAATATGAATTGACCTCATTTATAAGTAGAACTTAAAAACAAGCACAGAAAAGGATGACACAGAAAATTTGACACAGAAAGCACAGAAAATTTGGGCTGGGTGCAGAGCATTGCATCAAAGCAAAAGAATCTGGGGAAGGAAAGGATGGGAAGGGGTGGAAAGGATGTTGGGGTCCAAGTCCATGATGGTGGGAATGGACCTAGGTTTGGGGTGAGAATACTCTGCAGTCACCTATCATGGGGAGATGACAAATTGTACCCGTGTCAACAACTAGACTGCAAGCCAGTAAGCCTCCAATAAAATGATTTCAAGAGCAAAAAAAAAAAAAAAACCTGGGGGCCGGGTGTTGGCACACCTGGTTGAGCACACATATTACAATGTGCAAGGACCCAGGTTCAAGCCCCTGGTCCCCACCTGCAGGGGGAAAGCTTCCCAAGTGGTGGAGCAGGGCTGCAGGTGTTTCTGTCTTCCTATCACCCCCCTTCACTCTGGATTTCTGACTGTCTCTAGACAATAAATAGGTAACAAAAGATTAAATAAAGAGATTTAAATTAAAAAATAAATTTAGAAATTACATTAACATAAATTTGTAAAAAAAATGCTATCTTCTAGGAGTAGGGCTGATTCTGTAATCATGCCGCACAGCAACAACAACACTGTAAGAAAACTAGCTTAATGACCCTATTCTTGTCCTACTTCACAATGGTTTAAGTATTATTCATCTAGCCGAGTTGGTTTAAAAAGAGCCCAGTAGGCCCAGCTCTTACTGCCCTCAAATCAGTGGTATTTATACAAAGCTTTAGATTCTACAGAATGTTTTTCATTTTATCCTCATATTTTTTTCTTCTATGGAAAACCAATTATTTGCTTGGGGACTGATAAATGGTAAACAAAACAGTCATAATGGAAATGCAAACTTCTTGATTTCACACCTTATCCTGTCTCCACCCTGCTATGTCTGTTGGAAGGATGAGGGTAGACACAGGGAAGGGGATGGGTATGACCACCCAAAATGTGATAAGACTCTAAATTTAAGACCTAGGGTCATACAGAGAACCGCCAGCAAGCAGAGATAGTCACTGTTAAAATTAACTGCCCCAATTCAGTTGTAAGCCTGACAAGTGATTCATAGTCTTCAGAGATGTCAAGTCAATCTTGGTGATTAATTTCTGGCATATTACAGGCATCTTTAAATTATTTTCATGATGGGAAGTAGAGAGAGATGTTACTCTTAGATGCATGCAGGTCCTTAGCTGTCCGTTTACTAAGGTTTCCAGGAGAGTTACTGAGCATACTGTCTTTTATTTCTTGTTTTTAGATTGATGTTTTTCATTTCTTAAACAAAAAAAAATCAACAAAACTATTCCCCACATCAATGAACTGAGAATCATCTAATGCGCAACTTATTAAGCTGTCTTAATTAAGCTTGCCATTAAAATTCACCAGACATGCATAATTTAAAAGGTGGAGAATCATTTCAGGCTCACGGGAAAAGACTTAACTATGTTTTATATTTATAAGAGAGAGTCCAAGATAGCAAAGCATAGAGTAATTAGATAATTACGATGCATTTTATCTTTTTAAGGAGCAAAATACATTAAAAAATACAGATTTGGAATTCTGGCATGTGTTTTGAGAAAATATAATTTATATACAGTTCATAAATTCATTAAAAGAAAATACAGAAATGTCAATGAACAAATGTACTGTATAAGACTCTTGTAAATAGTTTTATTCAATAAATGTATTATTGAGTATCTACTATGTTTTTTATGTTTTATATAATTTGTATTTATAAAAAGGAAACACTGACAGAAACCATAGGAAAAAAGGGATACAACTCCACACACTTCCCACCACCAGAAACCTGTATCCCATCTCCTCCCCTGATAGCTGTCCTATTCTCTATCCCTCTGGGAGCATGGACCCAAGGTCATTGTGAGATGCAGAAGGTGGAAGGTCTGGCTTCTGTAATTGCTTCCCCACTGAACATGGCCATTGGCAGGTTGATACATACTCCCAGCCTGTCTCTCTCTTTCCCTGGTGTGTGTGTGGGGGGGGTATCTACTATGTTTTAAGTATGACTGAAACTGACAGAGAATGGGGCCCTATGCTATTTCACAAGGACCTAATATTAGACAAATATATATTTAATAAACTATAATTAAGATAAGCACTGGATTTTTTCCCATACTAGCTGAGCCCTAATAACCAGATTATCTAACAAAATTGAATAGGGGTTGTGTTTATCCATTAAATCTATGCCTATGACATTCTTTTTTCATGCTGCTTCCTCTTCTTCTGGCTCTTTTGACCCTATAAGGTGATTTCTCCACAATTCTCTAAACCAGATCTGCCTCTCTAGTATGGAAGTGCTTTCAAAAGTTTCCTAAAGCCCTCACTTCAAGGTAGTTTACTGACTACCTCATAACACCCTCTCACCAAAAATACTGCAGGCAGGCACCTGCTATTTAGAACCCCCCCTTCTTCGTTCTCCTTGTCTCTCTCCATAAAGAGTTAAAATAATTGGGACTCGGGCAGTGGCGCAGCGGGTTAAGCGCACGTGGCACAAATCGCCAGGACCTGCGTAAGGATCCCAGTTCGAGCCCCCGGCTCCCCACCTGCAGGGGCGTCGCTTCACAAGCGGTGAAGCAGGTCTGCAGGTGTCTTTCTCTCCTCCTCTCTGTCTTCCCCTCCTGTCTGTCTCCATTTCTCTCTGTCCTGTCCAAGAACAACGACATTAATAACCACAACTATGTTAAACAACAAGGGCAACAAAAAGGAAAATAAATAAATAAAAAATAAAAAAAGATACATTTAAAAAAAAAAGAGTTAAAATAATCGTGTAGAAATGTTCAGCTTATGGTCTGGGAGGTGGCGCTATGGATAAATCAGTGGACTCTCAAGCATGAGGTCCTGAGTTCAATGCCCAGCACACGAGGAACAGAGTGATGTCTGGCTCTTTCTCTCTCCTCCTATGTTTCTCATTAATAAATAAATAAACAAAATATTTTTTTTTAAAAAGAAAAGAAATGCTCAGCTGAAATTCAGTATTATCTATAGTGAAGTGGTTGAAAGCCTGGCTCTTTTAAGACTATCAGTTCTAATTACTAGTCACAGGGGGGCGTCTCAATTTCCTCATCTGTAAATTGGAAATGGAATTTATAGGGAGGATGAGCTAATGTATGCAGAATGTATGCAAAGTTCCTATGAGCAGCACCTAGCACGCAGAGAGCAGTTAAAGCTCTCAAAAGACGAGTGTTGATAGTTCTGTCCTCTCCATCACTGTTACCACAGAACAGTGCTTGGAACAAAGTAGGTGTTAAATGTTCAAAGAATGAGTAAACAAAGTTCAGGGCACATTTTTAAGCCTCACGACTCGTAGAGGAATGCCTTTCGGAATGATTCCAGCCTCCTACCCTTACAAAACTGTCAGAATTGATTTACTACAAAGAAAATGGCCATTGTCTTATAGTGGTTGCTTCTCAAAATGTCTGGTAGTTCCGTTTCAAAAAATAAATAAATAAATCACGGCTGGCCAGAAGTCCAAGGAAGGGCATTTAAAAATTCTGCTTTCTCATTTGACAGTCAGAATGCCTGCAAATATAAACTGACATGTCAGAAACTCTGTGACAGCACAGATATCTTAGCAACACAGCTGACTCAAGGATGAACTGAAAACGTGCTGTGCCACCTCCAACACACAGGGTCACTGAGATTCAAGACACAGGGTCACTGGGATTGATGATGAATGGCAGCTTCGGTTCTAGACTGCTGAGTCACTGTGGCGTAAACCGGCAGGCAGGCCCCAAACAACTTATACTGAAGGAATAAAGTGTCATGGAGATGTGGGATGGACAGAAGTCCTCTGTGATAAAGAGTCCCAAGAAAATACTTGAAAAAGAAAAAGGGACCTGGGGTAGTAACTACTATTTGTAAGCCTAGTTTAATGCTGGATTATTTTCCCTCTTATGAACTCACACTTAAAAAAAAAAAAAAAACAAGATGAACCTACACTGCACCAAAGCAAAGGACGCTGGGAAAGAAGAGAAAGGGATGAGACGGAGGGGCTGGGCTTTTAGTCCTGACGTACATTGGTAGAAAAGAACCTATGTTGGGGGCTGGGGAGATAGCATGATGGTTATGTAAAAAGATGTGCATGTCTGAGGCTCCAAGGTCCAGGTTCAATCCCCAGCACCACCATAAGCCACAGCTGAACACTGCTCTGGTCTTTCTCTCTCAAGTGCTCTCTCTCTCTCTCTCCCCCTCTCCCTCCCCTCCTGCTCTCTTTCTCTCTCTCTCATCAAAATAAATAAATAAAAAAGGAGGGAAGGAAAGGAGAGGTAAGGAGAGGGAGGGGAAAGGAGGGGAAGAAGAAAGGGAGGGGAGGGGAGGAGAAGGGAAGGGAAGGGGAGGGGAGGGGAGGGGAGGGGAGGGGAGGGGAGGGGAAGGGAGGGGAGGGGAAGGGAGGGGAAGGGAAGGGAGGGGAAGGGAAGGGAGGGGAGGGGAAGGGAGGGGAGGGGAAGGGAGGGGAGGGGAAGGGAGGGGAAGGGAAGGGAGGGGAAGGGAAGGGAGGGGAGGGGAAGGGAGGGGAACGGAAGGGAGGGGAACGGAAGGGAGGGGAGGGGAAGGGAAGGGAGGGGAGGGGAGGGAGGGGAGGGGAAGGGAGGGGAGGGGAAGGGAGAGGAAGGGAAGGGAGGGAGGGTGAAGGGAGGGGAGGGGAGGGGAAGGGAGGGGAGGGGAGCAGAGGGGAGGGGAAGGGAGGGGTGGGGAAGGGAAGGGAGGGGAGAGGAAGGGAAGGGAGGGGAAGGGAGAGGAAGGGAAGGGAGGGAGGGTGAAGGGAGGGGAGGGGAAGGGAAGGGAGGGGAGGTGAAGGGAGGGGAAGGGAAGGGAGAGGAGGTGAAGGGAGGGGAGGGGAGTGGAGGGGAAGGGAGGGGAGGGGAAGGGAAGGGAGGGGAAGGGAAGGGAGGGGAGAGGAAGGGAAGGGAGGGGAAGGGAGGGGAAGGGAAGGGAGGGGAGGTGAAGGGAGGGGAAGGGAAGGGAGGGGAGGGGAAGGGAGGGGAGGGGAGGGGAGGCAAGGGAAGGGAAGGCAAAGACCCAGGTTGGGAGAAAGTATCTTGCAGAGAACTATATGGCGGAGATGAGAGGTTGTACCTCTGTGTCAACAACTGAACTGTAGACCATTAATACCCCCAGTAAGTGTGTGTGGGGGGCGGGGAAGGAATAAGGACATTAAAATAAGAAGTATGATGTTAAAAAGAAAAACTTGCCCAAAATATCTCCTCTTGCATGGTCAACTGTAGATTTTACATGGATGCTTCTGCTACGTGTTAAAATGTTAAACCCCATCATCGGATGAATAACATTTCTATATTGTCCTCATTTTTGAAAAGAACACAAGTTTTGCAAAAGTAAGTATAGAATTTACTGTACTATTTTATACCAATAGTATTGTTTTTAATGAACAAGAACATAGTATCTGCGGGTCACATGTTAAAACAGTTTCTTTCTAACACTGTTACCTCTATTTCTGCTGTTGATTATATGAAATTTAGCCTCAAACCCTTTGACGTAACAGGCATGGGGCTCCTTCCAGAGATAGCTTTCTTTGGGGAAAGTACTGCTAGACTTGCCAGCTCAGCGAGCTGCTTTCTCCCTGGAAGAACTGTTTACTTGGAAGAATGACAAACATAACTTTTGGTAGTGCAGGCTTGGGCATTTTCTCATGAATGAACAAAGTAAGACTATCACTTTAAAGAGAAACATGGACAGTCAATGATAAAATTCAAACTTTCAAGTGAAAATAAACATTTTGGAAGTTTTGTTTTTTTTTTTAATCTGCCACTGTGAACTTGACAGCTCCTTAATATTTGAATAACTTTTCTGTTAAAGCCAATACTGATTATTTTTGATGTCATAAAGAGGTTATTGATTTATTTACAAGGTCTATATAATTCAGTGAATTAATATATTCCAAATGACTAATAAGTTATGTAAAAACCCATTAAAACTTCACAATATCTTGATATAGTAATGTACAACATCTTAATGTATCCTGATGTAAAATAATAATAAAAAATATTTACTCAGGAGGCTTCAGATTCCATACTGTAAGTAGCCTTTTTGTAAGGTCTACTTATCCAGTTTGAGAATGCTATCAAACAGAAAGAACAAGAATCTGAAAAGACTCCTCTTTGAAGACTGGAGTCGATAGTGAGTATGGGGTACAGACACCTATCAGTGGGAGGTAAGAAACTGTGATTATGGGACAACTATCTTGCGAGTCATTTCCCCAATAAGAAAAAAATGCTTCACTTTTCCAAATACCTATTTGTCTTTTTTAATATCTATACTTTATTAGTGATTTACAAGGTTATCAGATAATATGGATATAATTCCACACCACTCCAACCACTCAAGTTCTGTCCCCTCAACCCTCTTCAGCACTAAGGACCATAGTTCTCCTAAAGTCACAGGTATGGGTTGACTACAGATTAATGTTTCCTTTTTTTCAAGTTCATGTGTTTTAATTCTCTGCATTCCACATGTAAGTCAAATCATCCTGTAGTTGTCCTTCATTTACTTCCTTACTTCACTAACCATAGTCACTGAAAATTCCATTCATCTAACCCCAATGGATACATTACAGTACTGTTAACTGCTGAGTGTACTCCACTTAGTGTATGCTCCATGACCCTTTTTTTTTTGCATTTAAATATTCGAATTAGATTTTTATCCCATTGTAATAGGCTTCCTTACCTCTAAATATAAATTCTTTATAGAAATTCTTTCTTACCTCCAAATATAATAATTGGCTTTCTTACCTCTAAATATAAATTTCTTCATAGAAATTCTCTCCCTAATGCCCATATTTTAAATTTTTAATTAGGAAGATGAAAAGGCATGCCCCAGGAAAGGACATGGGCTACTTGGGCAAAGATGGCTGACTTTATGTGAAGTTAATGTCTATTTTTATTCACTTCTTAGGCCCAACCTTCAATTCCTTCCTCAGCCACACCTATACCTATTACACCTTCATGTGTCCTTCCTTGCTTTTCCCTCTTCCCTCTCAGCTAAGGGGAACAGTGCCTGACTTCAACAGGTGTCCTCCAGATTCTTTTCCCTCTCACTAATGGGATAAGAATGAAGGTTCCTGGTCACAGAGTTACAAGCCCTAGGGCAGCTGGTGTTCAGAGCTCCCTCATCTTCCATTCTGAGAATACAGATCAAAATTCTTGTGGGGGTACAGAAGGAGTTCTGGCTTCTGCTACCCCTTCTCTGCTGGACATGGACATCGGCCTGTTGACCCATACCCCCAGCCTGTCTCTCTCTTTCCCTAGTAGGGAGGGCTCTGGAGCTGTTCCATGACATGTTAGTGATGTCCTATGCCTCAGGAGGTCAGGATGAAATTGTAGAAGGATCTGGAACTGGAACCTGGTGGCTGAAGCTAGCTACATGCTTCTTGTGATATCTCAGCCATAAAGAGACATATGAACTCACTAGCAGGCCATAAAGAGGCTTACTAAGTTCACTAGTTGTCAATTCCCACTGCTTTGCGGGAATGACTTGGTGTCCACTGTTACTCCATGGCCGTGCCTCCCACCCGAATGTGTATTCGTACGTCAGGTTTTCTATATGTACCTCAGAATAATGTCACCGAAGATTAAATACTAAAACATACTGTTCTGCTGTGCACCTGACTCAGGTTCAAGCCAGTTCCCTCCAGAATTAAAGGAAGTTTCCATGCTGTGATTTATTTCCCTTTCTGTCTAAAAAAATAAAAGGAAAAGTAAAAAGAAATGTAAGGGACCAGGTGTAGGCTTTTATGTTATCATGTTCAAGCCCCCAGTATCCACCTGCAGGGGGAAGCTTCACAAGCAGTGGTGCTGCGAGTGTCTCTCTTTCTCTCCTTCTCTATCTCCCCTTCCCTTCCCTCTTCCCTTCCCTCTTCCCTTCCCTCTTCCCTTCCCTCTTCCCTTCCCTTCCCTTCCCTTCCCTTCCCTTCCCTTCCCTTCCCTTCCCTTCCCTTCCTCTCCCTGTCTTATCAAATGAAAAGTAAAGGCAGAAGCATTTAAGAGAACCCAGTTTCCTTTTAATTTAATTAAGGCATATTGGGGCTTGGCGGTGGTGCACCTGGGTAAGCACTCACATTACAGTGCGCAAGGACCCGAGTTCAAGCCCCCGGCCCCCACCTGCAGGGGGAAAGTTTCACAAGTGGTGAAGCAGGGCTGCAGGTGTCTCTCGTTTCTCTATCTCCCACTCTCTCCATTTCTCTCTGTGTCTATCCAATAATAAATAAATATCTTTGAAAAATAAAATTTAATTAAGGCATATTATTAAAGAGTTACGGGGAGTCGGGCTGTAGTACAACGGGCTAAGCGCAGGTGGCGCAAAGCACAAGGACCGGCATAAGGATCCCGGTTCGGATCCCGGTTTGAACCCCGGCTCCCCACCTGCAGGGGAGTCGCTTCACAGGCGGTGAAGCAGGTCTACAGGTGTCTATCTTTCTCTCCTCTTCTCTGTCTTCCCCTCCTCTCTCCATTTCTCTCTGTCCTATCCAACAACAACAACAATAATAACTACAACAATAAAACAACAAGGGCAACAAAAGGGAAAAATAAATAATATAAATATAAAAAAATTTTTTAAAAAGTTATAAAAGTATAAAAATGTCACTTCTAAATTTCACATATATGTTCACATTTATATTAATAATATTACCAATATGTTATATTATAATGGATTTGTTTTTATCAACTGAAGAAATTTATTAAGCCTCTTTTAATGTTCTATGCAGTAAAATCCAACTATGATTCACGTGTGTGTTTTGGGGGGGTCTTCAACAAATTTTAAAGTACAAATGAATCCTAAGTACAAACGTTTGAGGACCACTGATTCAGTCCATTAGCCAGAACTTCACTACTCAAGAAGATCTCATATACCCAAAACGCATACATACAAATAAGCAGAAATATAAGTAGACAAAGAAGTCAGTAGATGTCTGAAACGCGTGTTAATTCCAATAAATCAAACTTCTGCAAGTATAGCTACTGTATGGAAATAGTCGTTGATGAGGACATCGAACTGATTCAATAATCAACAACTATTTGCAAGTTTTAGAATTTGTCCGAAAGTTTATTTTACTTGAAGTTACATTATTTTCTTTAAAATACTGTCATCAGAGCAATATCTTTAATTCTTTTACAATTATGAATGCTAATTCTTAGTATTGAATATTCTGCTTCTGAGAGTGGCAAACAAAGAATAATAAGCTATCAAATCATATTAAAACGTGTGCAAGGTATTTCTATACATTTGCTTCATTTTTCTTTTTTCCCTAAAATTATAATAAACTCCTGACAGTAAACCTTCATACATAATCTCTAGTGTATGGTTTGAAAAAAAAATAACAAAAAAACACTTCAACTGCCTTCAAAAATTTTTGTTGACTTAGAAAATGACTATTAACTTAGAGGTCTTTGTCAGGTTCAAAGAGCTCAATGAGCTTCAACTGCGACAGTGAAATACTAATAAGCACTTTGAAGAATGAAAAGATGAAAACCCGAAGACCTAGTTAGCCTGAATTTAAGTCATCAGTTGAAAATATAAGCGTGTGCTAACATCTTCAATATGACTAGACGACATACATATTACATTATAAATTAGTGACCAATGTATTTCGATGCCAAATACATAAATTATGTTCCATCATTTGGTATGAATCAGTTACAAAATCTTTTTAAAGAAGTTTATCCAGATCTCATTCTACCTGAAATTTTAAAATTCATTTATTAGAAACGTGCTAATATATATTTAGGGGAAATGTGGAATTGGATCCTTGAGACAACTACAGTACTGTAAAACAGCGTTTCCTCAGTAAGAATAAAATAAAAATTCACAAATTAAAATGCTGACAGCACTGCATCTCTATGCAAATTTTCCACTGTCACATAAATATAAATCCATCCTTATTTCTGTTGTTCCTCTGAAAGGAATAATACTAATTGGATTTGTGTTTCTATGGTACTTTAAAAATGAGGGCCGCATTTGACACGCTAAACTACATTATTTAGAAAGATATTTCCTTTTTTTTTTATAGTAAGAGATTCAATGGCCAAAGGTTTTCAATTCTGTTAACTAGAATCTTTCATTCCTTTAACATTTGATAAAAGCTTATTTGATCATAAGAGGTATGTTTCTAGAGTGACTTCACTCAGTACATGAAGCACATGAAGCTCAGTACATGGATAAAGCACTGGACTCCCCAGCATGAGTTCTTGAGTTCGATCCCTGACAGCACATGTACCAGAGTGATGCCTGGCTCTTTCTCACTCTTTTTGCTGATCTTCTTCATGATTTAATAATGACTGACAAGATTGTAGGATAAGAGGGGTACAATTCCCACAACCAGAGTTTTATAACTGATCCCCTCTATTGGAAGCTTTACTATTCTTTAACTCTCTGGGAGCATGGACCCAAGATCATTATGGTGATACAAAAGGTGGAAGGTCTGGCTTCTGTAATTGCTTTTCTGCCGAACATTTGCATTGACAGGTTGATCCATACTTCCAGCCTGTCTCTCTCTTTCCCGAGTGGGGTGGGGCTCTGGGGAGGCAGGGCTCCAGGACACATTGGTGGGGTTGTCTGTCCAGGGAAGTCCGGGTAGCATCATGGTAGCCAACTATTGTAGATATTTGTTGGTTTTCTTTGGGGGGGGGGGTCATTTCTGTTTCCTGTTACCCTTACCCCTTCCCTCTTGATTTTTCTTTGTCTCTATCCAATAAATAAATAAAATTAATTAAATTTTAAAAGGTGTGGGTTCATCTGTAGATGTCTTCTACTAAAAAAAGAACTGTCTTTTTTAAAAATATTATTTTATGAGAAAGGGAGGCCAGAGAAGCAGCATTCTGGCACATGAAGATAGAACACAGGACTTAATACATACAAAGTCCATGCTCTACCTACTGAGTCATCTCCCCAGTCACCAGAATTTTCTTGTGTGGTAAGGAACGAGTTTCTTCTTACTATGAACTTGTGGCATAGCCAAGTCTATGACACAGCAGGCTGAATTGTAAATTCCAAGAGAAATATATATACATAATAAGGAAAACATGATGCATAGAAAAGCATAAGATAAAACTCAGAGATCCTAACTGTTGGAACACGAGATCTAATGTATGGATTGGCTGAAATTGAAGGGCTGATGGTTCTAGAATTGCCAATAAAATCAATTTGTGAACTCTTCCTCTTGCCATCTGGTTCTCCCTACTGGCTTCAATTACTAATCTTTTCTGTGGGTGAAAGGCTGGAAGGACAGATGAGATTTACACTCATAATATTCTGGGCTCCACTTGAGTTTTCTTTATTAATTACAAGCATGAGATTCCCTTGTATGATCTAGACTGTTCAATATACCATAGACAGCCATGAACTTGGGGAGACGTCAGTCTGCCATTTTGAATTCCTTGAACATATTCCTAAAAAAGATGCATCTAGTTACCACCCTTGGCAAACTAATGACACAAAGACAACTTTTCAGTGCCTCAGATTTCAAATGCTTTTTCTGTGGGATGAGGAAAGATATTCCTACTTTACAAGCACAAACTAAGGATCTCGGTTGCAGCTCCCAGCTTCCTACCTGCAGGGGGGTCGCTTCACAACAGGTAAAGCAGGTCTACAGTTGTCTTTCTCTCCCACTCTCTATCTTCCCCATCTCTCTCAATTTCTCTCTGTCCTATCCAATAAAATGAAAAGAAAAAAGGGGGGCTCTGGGAGTAGTGGATTCGTACTGATGGCACTGAACCCCAGTGATCACTCTGAAGACAAAAAAAAAAAGGTATCATCTACAAAAATATTTTCTGTGATCTGCTGGGCATGAAAGAAAGCACAAGTGAAAACAAGTTCAATTTAATAGTGACTGAATTCCTGTAGCACTATGCAGATGGTACAGGCAATTTGTCCACAGCAATCAAGATGCCTCTGTATCAAGTAAGAGTATTTTTATTTATTGGATAGAGACAGCCAGAAATCGGGAGGGAAAGGGGGTGATAGAAAGGGAGAGAAACAGAGAGACATTTGCCACAATGCTTCACTAGTTGCAAAGCTTTCCCCCTACAGGTGGGGATCTGGAGCTTGAATCTGGGTCCTTGCACAATGTAATGTGTGCTGTTCAACCAGGTGTACACCATCTGCCCCCCCCATGACATATTTCAAGGACAATAGACAATTTATTCAAAAACTCATGTGGAAGCATAAAAAAACAAACCACAAATAGCTTAAACATTCCTGAACAAGAACAAAAAATAAAAATGGGAATATCAGGCTCCTCAACTTCAGTTTATACTACAAAGCAATAGTACTTAAAACTGTGCAACTGGAAAGATAGCCTAGTGGTTATACAAAAGACTTTTTCATGCCTGAGAAAGATCCCAAATTCACTCCCCAGCACTGCCAAAGGCCAGAACTAAGCAGTGCTCTGGTCTTCCACTGTGTAACTTTTTCTCTGTATCTCTTTCACTAAAATAAAAAAAACACTTTCCAAAATAGTGTGGTACTGAAACAAAAGCAGACACTTAGACCAGTAGAACAGCGCAGATAACCCAGAAATAAACACACATATATAGAGGGAGCAAGTGTAAGGGGCGAAACCCTGTCCAATGGATGAAAGAATGACTCTTCAACAAATGATGCCAGGAGAACTCGATAATCCCACGTAGCAAAGTGAGACTAGACAGTAACTTAAAACTGCACACCAGGGAGTCAGGTGGCATTGCAGTGGGTTAAGCGCACACGCTACGAAGTGCAAGGACGGGCATAAGGATCCTGATTCGAGCCCCCGGCTCCCCACCTGCAGGGGAGTCGCTTCACAGGCAGTAAAGCAGGTCTGCAGGTGTCTATCTTTCTCTCCCCCCTCTGTCTTCCCCTCCTCTCTCCATTTCTCTCCATCCTACCTAACAACGATGACATCAATAGCAGTAACAACAATAATAACTACAACAACAGTAAAACAAGGGCAACAAAAGTGAAAATAAATTTAAAAAAAATTTTAAAACTGCACACCAAAATTAAATAAAAATGGATCAAAGGGGCCAGGAGATGGAGCATCTGGTTAAATGCTCAAGGTTCAAGCCCCTGGTGTCTCTATCTGCAGGGTAAAGCTTCACGAGTGGTGAAGCAATGCTTCAAGTGTCTCTCTGTGTCTTTCCCTATCCCCCCTTGCCCTCTCGATTTGTCTCTATGCAATAAATAAATAAATAATAAATTTTTAAAAACTGTTTTTTTGTTTTTGCTTCTACCAGAGCACTGCTGAGCTCTGCTTTATGGTGGTGCTGAGGAGGAGACTAAACCTGGAACCTTTGGTGTCTCAAGCCGGAACGCCTTTTTGTATATGCTGTCTCCCTACCCTCACTATTCTGTATTTAAAAAGATGATACTGTATCCTTGAGACAAAACTGATAGGACTGGGGGGTGATGATGCTTAGTGAAATATATATGGAAGGGAGTCGGGCAGTAGGTAGCACAGTGGGTAAAGTGCAGGTGGCGCAAAGCGCAAAGGACTGGCTTAAGGATCCCGGTTTGAGCCCCTGGCTCCCCACCTGCAGGGGAGTCACTTCACAGGTGGTGAAGCAGGTCTGCAGGAGTCTATCTTTCTCTCTCCCTCTCTGTCTTCCCCTCCTCTCTCTATTTCTCTCTGTCCTATCCAACAATGACAACAATAATAACTACAACAATAAAAGAACAAGGGTGACAAAAGGAAAAAATAAATAAATATTTAAAAATGAAATATATAAGGAAGTGAAATACAACTATTAGATGGCTTTGCTCATATGCCAAATATTGAAACACATAAATATGCAAAAAAAAAAAAAGTAGCCAACCCATCTTAGAAGTGGGGAGATTGGGGCCAGACGGTGGTGCACCTGGTAGAGCGCACATGTTCTAATGCACAAAGACCCAGGTTTGAGTCCCCAGTTCCCACCTGCAGGGAGAAAGCTTCACTAATGGTAAAGCAGTGCTGCATATGTCTCTGTCTCTCTCCCTCTCTACTTCCTCCTTCCCTCTTGATTTCTGGCTGTCTCTACTCAATAAATAAAAAGATAATTAAATAAAATTTTTAAAAACTGGGGAGACTGACGGTGTTTGCCATTGGGGGCATTATCCTTGGATGGTTCCATATCCCTAATGTCTTATAATCTTGTAAATCACTAAAAAGAAAAACAAGATCAATATACAAATTATCAGATAAAGAAATTTTTTTAAATATTTATTTTATTTATTTATTCCCTTTTGTTGCCCTTGTTGTTTTATTGTTGTAGTTATTATTGTTGTTGTCGTCGTTGTTGGATAGGACAGAGAGAAATGGAGAGAAGGAGGGGAAGACAGAGAGGGGGAGAGAAAGATAGACACCTACAGACCTGCCCGACTCCCCAAAGAAAAATTTTAAGTTAAAAATCATGCTATGAAAAATGCTACCAGTGAGGAAAAAACTAAACAAGGAAGTAGACCTATACACTAATGAATATATTACTGAAAGAAAATTGGAAATTGGAGACCCAAATAAATGTAAAGAAAATTCCTACTCGTGGGCCAAAATAATTAATATTGTTAAAAGATGTCCAAGACAATCTACAAATTCAATGTAATTTATATGGAAATGAACCCCCCCACCCAGGAAAAAGAAACAAACAATTCTAAAATTTGTGGGAAACCATAAAGACTCCAAATTTTCAAAGCAACTTTGAAAAAAGATAAAATTTGAAAGCCTCACACTCTAATTTTAAGCTGTATTACAAAGTTTCAGTAATAATATTAAGATGCTATTGGCATTAAAAAAAATAGATAAATGTAATAGACAAAAGAGCCAAGAAACAAATCTACAAAACATATGGCAAATTGACTTGGAGCCAAAAATATACAATGGGAAAATGATAGTCTCTTCAGTAAGCAGTACTAGGAAAACTGCCATCACATACCAAGTATGAAATTAGAACACTACCTTACAACATGGATAAAATTAACTCAAAATGGATCCAAAACTTGAATTTAGGGAGTCGGGCTGTAGCGCAGCGGGTTAAGCGCAGGTGGCGCAAAGCACAAGGACCGGCATAAGGATCCCGGTTCGAACCCCGGCTCCCCACCTGCAGGGGAGTCGCTTCACAGGCGGTGAAGCAGGTCTGCAGGTGTCTATCTTTCTCTCCCCCTCTCTGTCTTCCCCTCCTCTCTCCGTTTCTCTCTGTCCTATCCAACAATGACGACAACAACAATAATAACTACAACAATAAAACAACAAGGGCAACAAAAGGGAATAAATAAATAAAAATTAATAAATTGTTTTTAAAAACTTGAATTTAAGACCTTGAAGTCATAAAATTCCTAAGCAGTAAGATTCTAAACAGCAATCTTAGTAATTATGTTTAAATCTAACTCCAAAAACAAAAAAAGCTTAACTTTATATAAGTAAAAAGCTTCCGCAAAGCAAATGACCAATGTGAATGGCAACTAATGAGTGGGAGAAAATCTTCCCTAAATCATGTAAATTAAAGAATTTATGTAACTCAACAGCTAAACTGCCTGTATAACCCAATTTAAAAAATGGGCAGAGAAACGGAATAGCTATTTTTCCAAAAAAAGAAATAGCTTCATCCGCACTATTCCAGCGCTTAAGTCCATGACTGGTCAACAATTTGTTTGGCTTTATATGTTAACCCTCTTGTCAACCAGCAGGTTCCAGATGCTAGCATGATGCCAACCAGACTTCCCTGGACAGAGAATGTTCCCACCAATGTGTCCTGGAGCTCCGCTTCCCCAGAGCCCTCCCCCACTAGGGAAAGAGAGAGACAGGCTGGGAGTATGGATCAACCTGTCAACACCCATGTTCAGCGGGGAAGCAATTACAGAAGCCGGACCTTCCACCTTCTGCAACCCACAATTACCTTGGGTCCATGCTCCCAGAGGGTTAAAGAATAGGAAAGCTATCAGGGGAGGGGATGGAATACGGAGTTCTGGTGGTGGGACTTGTGTGAAGTTGTACCCCTCTTATCCTATGGTTTTGTCAATGTTTCCTTTTTATAAGTAAAAAAATTTTTAAAAAAAGAAACAGATGTTTAATATTCAGTTGCCATACTTTTTCTGTTTTTCTCTGTAAAGATGGGTCATGACTTTTCCAATAACCCAGTAGGTAAGGTTCAGCTTCGGCTTCAGTAATCATCAGGAAAATGCAAAGCAAAACCACACATACACATAGTAGCTAAAAAAGTGTCGAAGAGGATTTGGAAAAATAATAACCCTGTACTGTTGGTAAAAGGTAAACTGGTTCTCACTATAAAAAACAGTATTGAGGGGGCCAGGTGGTAGCGCAGTGGGTTAAGTGCACATAGCACGAAGCACAAGGATTGATAGAAGGATCCTTTGGCTCCCCACCCGCGGGGGTCGCTTCACAAGCAGTGAAGCAGGTCTGCAGGTATCTATCTTTCTCTCCTCCCTGTCTTCCCCTCCTCTCTCCATTTCTCTCTGTCCTATCCAACAACAATGACAGCAATAACAGTAATAATAATAACAACAACAATAAACAACAAGGGCAACAAAAGGGGAAAAAAATAGCCTCCAGGAGCAGTGGATTTGCAGTATAGGCACCGAGCCCCAGTGACAAACCTGGAGGCAAAAAATAGTATAGATGGCCCTGAAAAACATAAACTTCCATATAATACACATTTCCATTTCTGGGTGTTTATACAAAGGAAATGAAATCATTATCTTGAAGAGATATTTATACTCAATGTTCACTGCAGCACTATTTACAATACCCAATACGTGGTAAGAGTCTAAATCCACTGGCAGACAAATAAAGACAATATATGGAAAATGGAATGCTATTTGGTCACCAAAAGTATCTAGCAAAAGTTGGCTGGCCTCTTCAACATGCTGCTACTTCCTCTCAACTTCTGTTTCTATTCAAAATAAATATTTTTAAAATTTTTTTATATTTATTTACTTATTCCCTTTTGTTGTCCTTGTTGTTTTATTGTTGTAGTTATTATTGATGCAGTCATTGTTGGATAGGACAGAGAGAAATGGAGAGAGGAGGGGAAGACAGAGGGGGGAGAGAAAGATAGACACCTGCAGACCTGCTTCACCGCCTGTGATGCGACTCCCCTGCAGGTGGGGAGCCAGGGGTTCGAACAGGGATCCTTACGCAGGTCCTTGTGCTTTGTGCCACGTGTGCTTAACCCGCTGCGCTACAGCCCGACTCCCTCAAAATAAATATTTTAAAAAGAAAAAAATAGCCTTTTCAATATTATTTTTAATTAGTGATATAATAATGGTTCACACAATTACAGATTACAGAGGTATGGTTTCACACTGCATCCAACACCAAAGTTCTGTGCCCTGTTTGAGCACAGAGCCCTTTTTATAGTATTTACTAAAATCTTATAAATGTAATACTATAAAGAAAATACCTTGTCTTACAGATGAAGAAACTGCAGTCCTGACAGACTAGAGGATTGTCAAAAGATCAAAGGTAGCTTTTCCACCAACTAACTGAACAGATCTCACCTTCCAAAACCCCACACACATTTCAGTGCTCTTCCTAGTACTGTGTTATCGCCCTCCTGTAATACCTACACTCATTCAATAATCATTAACTATGACATAAGCCACATTTTGAAGCCCATCTACTCCAAAACCCTCCAACTAAAAGTAGAAAAATACAGCCTCAGAACACACACAAATCAATTCCTGTAATCGAACTAGCACCTAGCTCATAATTTCAACACTAAAATCCTTCCCACAACAGCATGTCAACCCCCCCCCCCCATAAAGGGTGCTTTTCTTTTTGCCTCCGAGGATACGAGTCATTGACAACGGGAACTCAATAAAGTATAAATTAAACCATATTTGTAATTAGTTAAACATGATTGTCTTTACTTACAAATGTCATCCACTGTGACAGGGATCAATGTTTCAAGCAGTTGAACAGGTCATCATCCCTGTCCTGTTGGATGACACCTGTAAATAAAATAAATCTATTTTTGAGTGAGTAGATTTCAAGCCAACTAGATTTGCATGCAGTTTAAAGCAAAGGGTAATTTTTAAAGCAATGTATAGCTGTGTGCTGCTGGAGCGAGAAGTTCTAGTGCGGGCGGGCCAGGGATTCCTCTTTGCACAGCTGCGATCACTGGCCGTCAGCACTAGAGAATCCAAGTAGGGTCACACATTGTTTGCCAAATAACACAGGGAATCTGGGATCTTAGAGCTAAAAGAATCTTCTAGTCATCCTCTCTTTTGTCTCTATGAAAACCTACACTTGTAGAAGGGATAACCAATGTAACATGTAAACCAATAACTTGGCCAAAAGTAAATAAATGGGGAGGAGGAAATAGCAAAATGGTTATGGAAACAAGACTCTCACACTTGAGGCTATCAAGTCCCAGATTCAATCGCCCACACTACCAAAAGCCAGAGCTAAGCAGTGCTCTGGTAGAGGGGGGAAACATCAAACAGATAAGTGACTTGAGTTAGAATAGCTTAATGTTGAAGAATATATACAGAACACACTAGCAAAGGTTACCATCAAACTGACTTCAAAGACTCACATATACATAGCATTAATATTTCATAAATATTAACTTAGGATATTCTAGCCTATCTGCTTAACTTGTAATAGCCTTAGAAATTTTAATCCAAGAACTGTTGGAAGGTATCAGAAATGGAAAACTAAAAGAAAATAGGTGCTAGAGAGTAGACTGAGTCTGGGGGCAGGGCGGCAGCGCAGTGGATTAAGCCACATGGCACAAAGCCCAAGGACAGGAGTAAGCAAGGATCAGGGTTCCAGCTCCCGGCTCCCCACCTACAGGGGGGTCACTTCACAGGCGGTGAAGCAGGTCTGCAGGTGTCTATCTCTCCCACTCTCTATCTTCCCCTTCTCTTTCAATTTCTGTCTTTTCCAACAACAACAACAACAGTGATAAAAATATAGCAACAATAACAACAAATATGGGGGGGAAGGGAGAGAGGGAGTGGACAGAGTCAGTAAGAAATAGAGCATGCATCTGGGCTATAAAATTCTAGTGAGTTCCAAAAAAAATCTGCGGTTCCTAACAAATATGAGCATATAAAAAACCATTTTCAACAATCTCTAATTTTAAATGTTGGGTTTTCAGTTGCCACAAAAATGTTACCACAGTAAGATCTGCCAAAAACTAAAATATGGGTTGGACAACGAACATTTTTAATTTCCATTCTATACCTAACTTATCTAAAATAATTCTAAGTATTTTAGGATATTGCCTTGAGGCACTATGGCTGTTATAGTAATACTGTCACCTAACTCATACTGAATGCTTACTATGTGCCAAAGTTTTCTGAACAGGTCATATACTATCTCATCCAATCAATCCTCACAACTTAATTTTTATTACAATTTAGAACATCAGATCACAGAGAAATGCACTGGGGAAAGCTCACTCGGCTGGTTCAGTGGTAGAATCTGCACACAAATCTGTTTGGTGACAGACTCTAAGCTCAAGTCACCACATATTACTGCATTTTCTAATCTAGCAACTGAAGATTCCTGAAAAGGTAAGCGTAAGTGCACAGAGAGGATACATAAAATTCCCCCCAACAAAACCTCACACAATACAAAACATCTGGAAACTCTTTTTCTTCAGCACTAGGAAGAGGCTGGAATCAATGCTTTAGGTAAAATAATTTTAATGTCAAGAAATTAAAACTTCTGATGTTAACCTCAAATACATGACAGTTAAAATATGGGGGGGGGGGGGGGGGGACGGGAACGGGGACCTAAAGTTGTTTTCTTGATTCAATTCCTTCCTAAGTGCATTGCTTCCTAAAAGTACTTCTTTATAAAGAAATAAATTTTCCTGTTGCTCAAAGCTGACTTATGCTCCAAATGATGTAATAGTTACCGACAGACTGAACTTATCATGAGGGTTTGAAAAATGATAAATATATGGGGAGTCGGGTGGTAGCGCGGCAGGTTAAGCGCAGGTGGCGCAAAGCGCAGGGACCGGCGTAAGGATCCCGGTTAGAGCCCCTGACTCCTGACCTGCAAGGGAGTTGCTTCACAGGCGGTGAAGCAGGTCTGCAGGTGTCTATCTCTCCCCCTCTCTGTCTTCCCCTTCTCTCTCCATTTCTCTCTGTCCTATCCAACAACGATGACATCGATAACTACAACAACAATAAAAAGGGCAACAAAAAGGAAATAAATATTTTAAAAAAGATTTTTAAAAAATGATAAATATGTATGTGGGCTGGGGAGCACAGGAACACATACACTGCCTGCAGGAAGGCCTGAATTTGATCTCCAGTTCTACATAAAATGGTAGAACAGTGCACTGATCAGTCTTCCCCTACCCCCCTCCATGAAAAAAAAAAAAGGGCTATATAGTCCAGGAGGTGGAGCAATAGATAAAGAACTGCCCTCTCAAGCAGGACACCCCAAGGTGAGTCCCCATCAGCATATGTATCAGAGTAGTGTCTGGTTCTCTTCTCCTATCTTTTTCATTAATAAAATAAATAACAACTTTTTAAAAAGTGGCTATATGTCCTTTTGTGTAAGGACAGAAATACTAATAAGGTGAGTTACATTTAAAGGACACAAAAAGTAATCTGATATATAGCCTGACTGACTCCTTCTCTTACACAATACAGCTATCTTTTCTCGACCCACGTCTTTCATGACCCCAAACCTCTACATTTTTTACACTGAGGACCATTTTTCAACATGTTTTTGTTAAGTTGTCAAACTAATAAATAAGCAGAAGCACAAAAAGAACACATCTGAAATTTTAACTAAAAATTAGATACATGTAAAACTTTAGACCACAGAAGCAAAACATTAAGGGGAAACATATCTTTTCAAGCACTGTGAAGAAATCAATCTCCTTTAGCAATAATGACGGCAAACGCTAGAAGAAGAAGCAATAATGACTTTCTTACAATGACCCCAAAGAGAAGAAGATAAAAGTGTGATTTCAAGATAGCTTACCCTTTTCTCTGTTACCCCATCCTGGCCTGTAGAATCTCTCTCATCATGTGTTTCTTTCAGGACTGCCATATGTTTTTGGTATGCTGGCTCTCTGTTTAAGGTTGTGTATCCTATGTGCTCATAAATTGGGTTTATCGTCATCTTGGCAATGTATTCAGCTGCCTTGGTTTCAATATAGAGAGTAATCAATCCATCAGTCACCAGATCATGGATGGACTCAAAGCGCTTCTCCCCAACAAAGTGTTTTCCATCGTAGTAGAGCCTGAAGTTTCTGGTTTGACTTCCAAATCTGCCTCAATGAAATGGGAAAGATGTTTTTAAGAAAAGTAAGCAAGTGAACTCCTTCTACAGAAAAAAAAAAAACTATCGTTTGTGTGTGTGTGTGTGTTCTTAGTTTAAATAAACTGTGGTTAATCTCTATGAATCATCTAAAATACAAAAATAAAGAAAATCAAACTTTTGAACACAAAGAATTAGTTTTCAAGAACTAGGGATAACAATAAAAAAAACCATGCATAGTCTAAAGGACATTTTTTTTCTTTCTATCAAGTCATTTTATTGGTCCCGAGGAAAATGGGGGAACTTAAACCCCTTATCCCACTAGAACACATTTAGTCAATTCACCAACTCTTATAATACACAAAATTTCCATATTAACATGTCCTAGTCTAGTTGATCAATAAAATTACTTGAAATACTTTAGACCATAACATTCAGCCGATGGCTCCTTGGAGTATGAGGCCAGCAAACATTTAAAATGGAGCTGATTCCAGAACCTGAGTCATACAGTATGGCAGGCTGGCATAGAAACATACTTTTTCTATTTCTAGCCGTGCATCAAGTACTAGTTTTTCCTTTTTTTACACCGTCATTTTTCCGTGTTAGTGGAGTGTGGGCAAGCAAGTGGAGGTGATGTATGTAGAGCAATAAAGTCAAACTATCACCAGCCTCCTAAGAAGTCTGTTCTCCATTTCAAGTAGTTTTTCTGACGCACATTTAAGAGACTGGAGTGAAATGGCTTGTTTTTATGATGATTTCAGTATTTTGCTTCCTCTAGAAAACCTCAGAAAGGGATCCAAGTTGGCATGACTAGCAGTGTCCTTGCAAGAAGACAAAGACAAGAAGGGCACTGGCTTTTACTAAGAGCTGACATCAAAAGGGACCAAGGGCTGACAATATAATGGACCCCTAAAATTTTGTTTACAACTAAACAAATCAGAAAGGACATATTTAATTTCCTGTTAAAAATACACAGAACAGAGATACACTTTTTTAAAGGGTTGCTTAAAATGTTTAAGACCACAAACCTATTGGTACAACATTAACTGTTATTTGTTATATTCCAACAGAGTAAGAACTTAGAAACTCAAAATTTCACTTTTAATGTATCCTTTGAAAAAGGGAAACAAAATATTTTTAAGATAGACTGATATACCTGTCTATATAGTTTAAATTACACTTCAACAATTATTTAATCTAGAACTCATCATTCTATCTATATTGGTCCTTTTACTAGTAAAGCAAGATTTATCTACTATTGGATCTTCTAAAACAGTTAAATTTTGATTTACACTCAAGTTAATGAACAATACATTTTTTTCCAACTTCCAGTTTCTTCTAATACTGATGTTACATTTGTCCCCAAGAAAATTATCATTACATAAATCCAAACAACAAAAATTTCTACAAATAAGCTAAATGTAAAATTTTTTCTAGTTTACTAATTTTATCATTTCCCATTGGTAGTAGACACTCTGTTACTGAGAAATAAACATGCAAGTCACTGTACTTTTATAAGGTGCTTACAGTAATAAATATGCATAAGACTGTTTAATGGTAAGACCACGTATATTCCAGGTGACTACAAAGCATTTCAGTGAAGTAGAACAGTTTAATACTGCTGCGGCATATGGTTTTATAGTGAGAATTTCTTCAATGAGTATGACACTCAAAATAGAGACTATCTGGGAGTCGGACGGTAGTGTAGCGGGTTAAGCGCACGTGGCTCAAAGCAAAAGGAATGGAGTGAGGATCCCAGTTCGAGGCCCCAACTCCCCACCTGCAGGGGAGTCACTTCACAGGTGGTGAAGCAGGTCTGCAGGTGTCTTTCTCTCCCCTCTCTGTCTTCTCCTCCTCTCTCCATTTCTCTCTGTCCTATCTAACAATGACAACATCAATAACAATAATAACTACAATAAAAACAACAAGGGCAACAAAAAGGAAAATAAATAAATATTAAAAAAAATAGAGAGACTATCCAAGTCACGTTATCAGGGATTCGTCACTCAATTGGCTCCTGGAATCTGAGAAGGATGGAGAGCAAAGGCATGAAGAGACGATGGATTAACTGGCTTTGCTGGGTTGGATGGTCAGACTGAAAGAACACAAGTTCAGGATTACAACGGAGCTTCTAGTACATCCAAAGAGATGTCTCTATGTTATTCGGCAAATAACATTAAATACGCTTTTATTTCTCTTTTTAACAAAGACCCTATGTATGGTTCCCAATTTCTCCTCAGCCTATATTACACTTCCAATTCAATCAAACTTTTTTATTTTTTTTTAGTTAATATTTTTTTGTTTTATTTATTATTTTTTTTATTTATTTAAGAAAGGAGACATTAACAAAATCATAGGATGGGGGGGTACAACTCCACACAATTCCCGCCACCCAATCTCCATATCCCATCCCCTCCCCTGATAGCTTTCCCATTCTCTATCCCTCTGGGAGCATGGACCCAGGGTCATTGTGGGTTGCAGAAGGTGGGAGGTCTGGCTTCTGCAACTGCTTCCCCACCTTTTTATTTTTTAACCAGAGCACTGATTAGCTATGGCTTATGGTGGTGAGGGAGATTGAAGCAAGCATCATTGTGAAAAGACAAAAAAAAAAAAAGAATTCTCATTTTGGAATTATGACTCATTTAAAAAGAAAAGTTACATTAATAATACTAAATAAACTGTGAGTTTTCTTTGCCATCTCTGAACTAACCTCTTTTATATTTTGGAAGTCATTTTTAAAAAAACAGCATTGGATCTGGAGGGTGGTGCACCTGGTTGGGCACACTATGTTACTATGTGCAAGGACTTGGGTTCAAGCCTTCAGTTCCCACTTGCAGGGGAAGCTTCCTGAGTAGGAAAGCAGTGCTGAAGTTAGTTGTCTCTCGGTCTCCCTCCCTCTCTATATCCCCCTTCTGTCTTCATTTCTGGCCAAATGTAATAAAAATTTAAGAGAGAAAAGCAGCATGTCCAGACTAACACTTCTCCCTTTTCTGAGCTGAAAGTTATGAAAAGAAACTTTGAATAGCGAAATGGGTATAAAAATTCTACAAATGGAGAACCATAAAGGGGGAGAGGCCAAATCTAGGACAAAGACTCTTTCTAATAGTGTAATGCCGACAGATTATCATGTATTCAATGAATACTTAACAAAAAACACCTTGGAACTGTGTAAAATGTTAGGTATTTAGTGATTAAGGTCCTGCTCCCTCAATTCAGGGACAAGATGAAAGGATAAATTTAAATTTTTTAACCTTTGGATTTATACCTCAAGTGATTATTAAAATGTGTATAATTGGGCCAGAAAAACAACTTGCACAGCCAGGAGGTGGCATACCTGGTTAAGTGCTCACATTACAGTGCACAAGGACCCAGGTTCAAGCCCCTGGTCCCTACCTGCTGAGGAAAAGCTTCATGAGTGGCGAAGCAGTGCTACAGGTGTCTCTCTGTCTCTGTCCCTCTCTATCTCCTCCTCCCCTCTCAATCTCTCACTGTCTCTATCCAATGAGCAAATTAATTAATTAATTAATTATTTAAAAAAGAAAAAATAAGGGGGTCGGGCGGTAGTGCAGCGGGTTAAGCACACATGGCGCAAAGCTCAAGGACTGACGTAAAGATCCTGGTTAGAGCTCCCGGCTCGCCACCTGCAGGGGGGTCACTTCACAAGCAGTGAAGCAGGTCTGCAGGTGTCTATTTTTCTCTCCCCTTCTCTGTTCTCTCCTCCTCTCTTAATTTCTCTCTGTCCTATCCAACAACAACGACAGCAATAACAACAATAATATCACCACCAACAATAATAAACCAGGGTAACAAAAGGGGAAAAATAGCCTCCAGGAGCAGTGGATTCGTAGTGCAGGCACCGAGCCCCAGTGATAACCCTGGAAGGAAAAGAAAAGAAAAAGAACTCACCTGGACAGACTGCCATGCATGTGGGGTAGGTGCAGGCTCAGTGCCTGCCATACTGGAGGAAGTCCTAGTACTGTAGTGTCTTTCTCTCTGTCTCTGCTTCCCTCTATACAGAACTGAAATAGCTGGCCTGGAGCAGAGAAGCCTCAGAGACAACAACAGTTACATTTATATATGTGGTTAAGGAAACCCAATTAATATCTCCCTCACTGTAGAAAACTAAGAAGCTCACTGATTGATGAAATCTGGGTATAAACACTTAAGGTTGCGTAACACCTCAAGAGGCTCTGCTTATGTCCAAATAAAAAGCACCCTTCCGTCTTGAAATCGTGTTCAGCTAGGGCTAGGCAAGTGAGTGTCCTAAATGTTTAACAGTAAACCTTAAGTGTTGACATCAGAGAGATTAACTTTAAATTATGTGTCTGCTACTCACTGACTGATTTTGAGAGTCATTCTTAAAATGCCACACCTGGTTAAGCATACACAGTACTAAGCAAAAGGACCCACACACAGGTCGCTTCACAAGCAGTGAGGCAGGTCTGCAGGAGTCTCTCTCTCTCCCTCTCTATTTCCCCCTCCTCTCTCAATTTCTCTCTGTTCTATCCAATTACATGAAGAATAAAAATGGCTGCCAGGAGCAGTGGATTTTTAGTGCCAGGACCGAGCCCCAGCAATAGCCCTGGAAGCCAAAAGAAATAGAAAAAAACAAAAACTAAACTAAAGGAAAAGAAGTCTTTCTTGGAAATGTGCCCCTCTTATCCTATAGTCTTGTCAATATTTCCATTTTATAAATAAATTAAAAAGAAAGTCATCTTAAGATTCTACATCCAATATATAGGAAAAATATCACACTACCTAACAAAGCTGCAAGGACTATATAAGCACATTTAAGTCACAATAATTTTATGATAGCAATGTGAGCTTTGACCTCTGCAGAGAATGACAGGATTACTTTTCAAAACAAAGTAAACAGACTTTGAAGAGGAGTTGAATACATAACTGGCAACGATGACTGTATAGGATCTGTCAGCAAAAGGCAAGGAAGGCTTCTCTGTGAAATTTTCTTCTGGATGTCCTAGACAAGCTTGTATTACTTGGTAAGCAGACTGGGACAACAACAAGATGTAAAGAGAGGACTAGAGCAAAGAGTCTTTCCACTATACTCCGGAGAATTAAGTCTCTGAATTCAAAGGAGAAAGGCCAGCAAAAATATCAAAAACAAGACATAATAAGTAGATCCAGGGAGTCGGGCAGTAGCACAGCAGGTTAAGCACACATGGCGTGCAACGCCAGGACCGGCTAAAGGATCCCAGTTCAAGCCCCCGGCTCCCCACCTGCAGGGGGTTCGCTTCATAGGCGGTGAAGCAGGTCTGCAGGTGTCTATCTTTCTCTCCCCTTCTCTGTCTTCCCCTCCTCTCTCCATTTCTCTCTGTCCTAACAACAACAATAATAACTACAACAAGGGCAACAAAAGGGAAAATTAAAAAAATAAAATAAAATAAAATAAAAATAAGTAGATCCACTGATGAACACTGAGCTCGTGAGTAGAGAGTACTGATTTGCAAACACTGTTAAAGCTGAGCCTTTCTCCCTCCATTGCAACAGGGGTTTTGTTTATCTTTTCTTGCATGTATTATCTGCTTCTGTCCTTGGTTTTTAATAGCAGCTCATTGTTTGGTGAAGATGTTTGAAACTGTAGAGACCCGATTCTCTAGGTACCTAGAACTCATCAAGACGACCATTCATTGTCTTCAGAATGGAACTGTATGTAGCCGGCAAACAAAAAGACTGGGATATCTGCTTTGAACTGCTACTGTTGTACATAATTACTACTTCCTAGGAATGCCTTCTCCTCAAGTGATTCCAAGTTTTCGTTTTCATGTTTTAAAAAGCTATTTAATGTTGTGTCCAACTGCATTCAGATGAATTTCAAAATATATAATTTTAGCATCTAGCTTTTAAAAGTGAACAAAACCCTCAATACCATCTTTTCTGTTTTTCAGCAAGTAAATTGTACTCATTAAAAAAATCAGGACAGGAGTACAAAGTGATGAAAATATGTACAGAGACTACTAGCCTTTGAGATTTTGCTTTACTTTTTCTAAAACCAAGAATTAGGTCTGATTTGGGGCCAAAGTATTTGGAAGCATCTCTTGAAAGGAAAACTTCAAGCTAACAGATGTTTTCTGTTAGCAAACAGAAAATAAAATATATACAGTATACTTTTCTAACTTAACAATAAGATGTCAGAACTACTTCCAGAGAAACATACAAAAATAATTTTATTCATCCTAAATATATATATATATATATATATTTACACATTATTCTCCAGAGCTAATCCAAAGGTGAAATGCAAGTATCTCATACATCCATTTAATCATAAATATAACTTGGAAAACAGGTAAAACAAAGATGAGGTATTCACTTAAATACTAAAAATAAATTCAGATGGATTAAATAAAAAGGCTAAGGAAGACGTATCATAACTATATACAATTTGAAAAACATTTTCCCCATCTAAAACTATGTTAGAACTTTTGTCTCTACTGCTATCATTGTGGATGATAAAATGGGGCAAAATTAGTAAACTGTGTAACTCATGGTGATAGTCCCTTAGTAGAATAAATGTATCTTTAGCAAAGAAGCAAGCCAATTTGCCTGAGTAAAACTCCAGCGGGTGCATTAGGGAATGGAATGTGGAATTAATACAGAAGGGTTAACTGAAGGCCTGTTAATCCCAGCCTTCCTAACCCTGTCTCCAATCCTTCCCCACTTTGGTGAGAGACTTGTATTCTGTTCTTTGAATAGGACAGAGCAAGATTTCAAGCTAAAGAACTTTAGACAGAGGTGAAGGCAGAGATCTATCCTGAAAATGGAATCAAAGTTTTAAATACTGAGACCTCCCTCTTTGCCACCAGGTTTTCAGAAAGTTTGTATCTTTCCTCATAGGAGAGACTAGAGGATTCCTTTCTGGGACATCTGAGTGGCCCAAATAAAAATATACAAATAGAGAGATTGACCTATAGTGTCAGGTTTGACTCAAGCTCTCAAAATTCCAGTCAGCTTTTTGTTGCCAAAAAAAAAAAAAAAAGTAAATATGAGTAGACAGCCAAGAACTATTTGTCATCTGAGGAAAATCTCTCTCATGAAGGTCAAAAACAGATAATAAATTTTGTACCACAAGAACAGCTAGTACTTACCAGCAGGGGAAAGGAAGCTGATGTGGGGAAATTGTACTGAAGTGAGCAGAGTAAAAAAGTAGAACTGGAATTTCTCTTTTTTGAAAAAGAAAAAATTCATTAGTGATTTAATGATTAACAAGATTGGAGGATAATGGGGGTAAAAGTGGACTTTCAATGGTAAACTACATATGGAACATACGTGATTTTCATTGATACTCACCTGAAGTGCACATGGTATTACCAACTTCAATAAAAACTAATTTAAAATAATTACATCATGGTTTAGGCTTAAAGAATTAAGTAAAGGGGGCCAAGCGGTAGCGCTCTGGGTTAAGCCAACATAGTAGGAAGCGGAAAGATCCCGGTTCGATCTCCACCTTGGAAGGGGGTCACTTCATGAGCGGTGAAGCAGGTCTGCCTCTCTCTCTTTCCTTCCTCTCTCAATTTCTCTGTCCTAGCCAAGAAAAAGAAAAAAGTGGCTGCCAGGAGCAGTGCAGGCACTAAGCACTAGCGATAACCCTGGAGGCAAAAAAAAAAAAAAAGAAGTAAAGATTATTTATTGATTTATTGCCAGCAAGGTTGTCACTGTGCCTCAGTTCCTGCATGACTCCACAGCTCCTGGTGGCCTTTTTCTTCTTCCTTTCTTCTAGACAGAGAGCGGAAGACAGTCAGATGGAGGGAGGGAGGGAGGGAGGGAGGGAGGGAGAAAGGGAGGGAGAGAGAGAGAGAGAGAGAGAGAGAGAGAAAGGAAACACTACAGCACTACTCCACCCTGCTAGTGGAGTGTTGCTTCCCCAATACACTCTTCAGATGCATAATTTCACCTTTTAACAATGCGAGTGAAACACTTTTATAACATCTTTATTTCGCATATAAGGAAACTAAGAATTAGGGAGATTAAGTGATTTGTCTAAAGTTACACAAAAATGCTGGAACCAGAGTTTAAATTCAGAAATGCATGCAAAGCCATGTTCCGAATCACTGGCAGACTAATTTAAGTCCATAAAGTCCAAAAAAAAAAAGTTTTTTTTAAAAAATGTACCTTCTAAAGCAATGTAACAAAAGAAAGATGATATCTGTTCACTTAAAAGACATAACTTAGGTAAAGCCACAGAATTGGGGGAGAAAAACTTTATGCCTCAATTTACACAAAGAACTGTATCAAAAGGTGATTTTCTGGGGCTGGGGAGATGGTATAATGATTATACAAAAGACCTTCATTCCTGCCATCCTGAGGTCTCAGATTCAGCAGTCCCCAGCATCACCACAAGCTAGAGATGAGCAGTGCTCTGGTTAGTCTCTCTCTCTCTCTCTCAAATAATAAATAATTTAAAAGCCGATTTTCTGATAAGCATCCAATGCAACTATATTAAATCAGCTCACTCCGTGAGATTCAAGAAAATCAAAATGAGTAAGATTTCTGTTCTTCTAGAGGATCTCAGTTCATTTGTAGACAGACAGACATGAAGACAGATAATCACTAGAGTTGGTTTCTTGTTCCTAGGTGTATTCAGAGATCATATTTAGTTCTTTTAAAATATGATCAACACTACCAGCTGTTAATGCATTCAGCAGAGACTAAAAATAGAAACTTGCACATTAGGTACCGTCTCTAAAAATAAAAACACCTGAATCATTAACAGATTCCTAAGTAAGTCTAAAAGATTGACAGTCAACATCTATTGGAATCCTTTAGAGAGAAATATGAAAGATCTAGCAAGGGAAGTCAATCTGTGACTTGGAGAATGACCACAACTACAGAATCAGAGTACAGAATCGGAGCCAAAAGCTAATACAATTATCTGAAGTGAGCAGATGGGAAGCAGGAGGAGGGAGCCACAGTCACTCTGAATGATGACGAGAGCCACAGGGCAGCTATTTTAGCTTGGAGATGACCCAAGACTTTCACAGGAGACGAGTTCCACTAGACTCGGGAAATATAGAAGACAATTTGAGGGGGGGCAGGGAGAAAGGTCAAACAAGAAGAAACACAATACATCAGATACGATGAAAACAGTGCTCTGGTCCCTCTCTCATTAAAACAAATAAATACATACATACATAAATACAATATTATAGATTTATATATGCTTTTCTACTCCAACAACCAAGATAGGGCCAGATGGTAGTACACCTGGGTGAGCACATGTGTCGCCATGCTCAAGGACCTGGGTTCAAGTCCCCGCTCCCCACCTGCAGGGAGAAAGCTTCACTAGTGGGGAAGCCATACTGCAGGTGCCTCTTCTCCCTGCCTCTCTTTCTCCCCTTCATCTCTCAATTTCTCTCTGTCCTATCAAAGTGAATGAATCAATGAATGAACCTTTTAAAAAGTTTTAAACTTAGAAGCCACACACAGAAAAGCACAAGATGGAACTAATCCGATCTTTCATTGTGACGGCCACACCAGTCTGAAAACATATTCAGATTTTTTTAACACAGGAATAAAATAAGTATTTATTTTGCATAAAAATCTGTAATTTCAGGGACTGGATGGTGGTGCACCTGGTTAAGTGCACAGCCAGGACCCAGGTTCAAGCCCCCGGTCACAACCTGCAAAAATAAAGCGTCACAAATGGTAAAGTGGGGGCAGGCCTGTAGAGTTATCTATCTCCCGTCCTCTTTCAATTTCTGACTTTATTCAATAAGAAGAAATCATTTTTTAATCTGTCATCTCTTATTCAGTTACTAATAGTGAAACTAAACTGGAATTCTCATTCCCACTCTGTTTCCATTACATAGAGTTGTTTCATGAGCTCAGATCTTTCAGTGTGAGTATAACTTGTTTTTTCATTTTTATTGGATAGGATAGAGAGAACCTGAGAGGGGAGAGGGAGACTGAGAGGGGGAGAGAAAGCCAGACACCTACAAACCTGCTTCACAGCTTGTGAAGTGATAGCTCTACAGGTGGGGAGCCGGGACCTTGAATCGAGATCTTTGTGCTTCACTATGTGAGCTTAACCCAGTGCACCATCGCCCGACCCCCAGTACAATTTTTTTTTAATTGTTAAGAACAATTTTTTTTTCCCCAAGGTCTGTGACCAGCTAGTCTTCTCTAACAATTCTATGATGGAGTGGCCGGGTGGTGGCACACTTGGTTGAGCACACGTTACAGTGCACACACAGGTTCGAGCCCCGGCTCCCCACCTGCAGGGGGAAAGCTTCACAAGTGGTGAAGCAGGGCTGCAGGTGTCTCTCTGTCTCTTTCCCTGTCACCCTCTCCCCTCTTGATTTCTGGCTGTCTCTATCCAATAAATAAATAAAGATAATTTTTAAAAAAAAAGAAATCTATGATGGTAGCAAAGCAAGAAAGCTAGAAATGTGTAAACAGGAAATCCCTGAAATATTTTCCATTACTCGCATATTACCACCCCAAACTATGCTTTCATTTGAACGTTATAATGATATAATAAAAACTCAAGGACAAAATTCTTAACGGAAAAAACCTGGAAACTGAAAATGTAGAGGAGGGGAGGCCGAGGGCCCTGGCATCGATGGCTTCACAGATCACTGATAAAGTTAACAAAGAGAACATCTGAGCAAGAAAAAAGTAAAAGTAAAACCATTTAAGTACTCTAAATATATTCTTGTCCCTGGGGCTGTCACGAAATATATATTCATCAGTCTAGAATACCTAAAGGGATCAAAGATTTGCCAGATGCAGTAGAAATAGCAGACGGTGTTCTACAGCGAAGGTCACAAAACCACAGTTCATCAGCCAAACCAATCCACTACCTGTTTTCACATGATTTATGACTTAAATGGAAATTATTATTTAAAATGCTTATTTTTTTTTTCTTTTCCTAACCAGAGAAATATTCAGCTCTGGTTTATGGAGGGTGTGTGTGTATGGGGGTGGGGTACCAAACCTGAGAACATGGAGCCTCAGGCATGAGTCTTTTGCACAACCATTATGCTATCTCCCCTGTCCTGCAATGCTTGCATCTCAAATGGTGATAAATTTATCTAAAAACAGTACTCTCAATTAGCCTGCAAAGCCTTAACTGAAAGTTGTCAACACCTGAAGTAACAATTTTTTTTTTGGTTAAGGAAAAATAAAGTTAACTTCAATTCTGAAAGGCTTGCTGAATTCCACTGTGTAGTTGGTACTACTGTGATACTAAGATAAACACCCAATAACTGCGAATTAAAGGGCCACTTCGACTGAACTTGAACCACTGGGTAGCAATTTGCAAGTAAGCTGACTGAAAACTATGTCCTGTGGTTTTCTGTGAATTATTAATAAGCACTATGTGTGGTGAAAAAGGTAAGGAAATAACTAGATAAAGTGGAGAAATAGTTGGATTTTGCTTTTGTTTTTGTTTTACCAGAGCACTGCTTAGCTGGCAAACGCTAGAAGAAGACTGCTTAGCTCTGGTTTATGATGGTGCAGGGTATTGAACCGGGGACTTCAGAGCCTCGGGCATGAGAAATAGTTGGTTTTTATGTGTACCTGTGTGTTTCTTTTTACTATAAGACTTCCCAAAATCTTGTTAAAAAGATCTGGGTCGGGAGTCAGGCGGTAGAGCAGCAGGTTAAGCGCACGTGGCGCAAAGCACAGACCGGCATAAGGATCCCGGTTCGAGCCCCCTGCTCCCCACCTGCAGGGGAGTCGCTTCACAGGCGGTGAAGCAGGTCTGCAGGTGTCTGTCTTTCTCTCTCTCCCTCTCTGTCTTCCCCTCCTCTCTCCATTTCTCTCTGTCCTATCTAACAACGACAACATCAACAACAATAACAACTAAAACAACAATAAAAACAACAACGGCAACAAAAGGGAAAATAAATATAAGAAAAGAAAAGAAAAAAAAAGATCTGGGTCAGCCCTCTGTGAGGTTTGTAGGACCTTGCCCTCAACATGAATTAACCATGGTAGGGAATGTTCCACCCTCTGAAGGGAGGATGGACAACATATTCTATCTTCCACCTGAGGAAGATGGGTTCTGAAATTGGGGCAGCTTGGAACATTCCTACTCATGACCACAGAATGTGAGCTCAGATCTACAAGGATGCAGAGGTCACATTTGCTCCTAAGCTGAATATGGGCCCCAGATCACATCAAATCGATGGGGTTTACAGTCAACAATATTTGTACACCTTTCCCATATTAGGGAGATACTCTCTTCCTTGATACAGCTTTCTGATGCTTTTTCCAGCCATGACATCATCTCTCCAGACAATAACTTGGTTCCACCTGCATATCAGATGTCAGGCTCAGGAAAAAAAAAAATACTAGTATAGTCATGGGCCCTTTGGAATATACCTAAAATAGGCCTACTAACTAACTACAAAACAGAGACCCCCAAATCTTCAACTGCACTATTCCAGCCTTTGGGTTCATGATTAATCAACAATTTGTTTGGCTTTATATATTAACTCTTCTTTCAGCCACCAGGTTCCAGCTGCTACCGTGATGCCAACCGGACTTCCCTGAGCAGACGACCACACCAATGTGTCCTGGAGCCCTGCTTCCCCAGAGTCCTGCCCCACTAGGGAAAGAGAGAGACAGGCTGGGAGTATGGATCCACCTGCCAATGTCCATGTTCAGCAGGAAAGCAATTACAGAAGCCAGACCTTCCACCTTCTGCATCCCATAATGACCCTGTGTCCATACTCCCAGAGGGATAAAGAATAGGGAAGCTATCAGGGAGGGGAGGGGATATGAGTTCTGGTGGTGGGAACTGTGTGGAGTTGTACCCTTCTTATCCTATGGTTCTTGCCAGTGTTTCCTTTTTATAAATAAAAATTATAAAAAAAGATCAGGTATACAGAATACACCTATCCCTAAGTTTTCTGTGGTGGTACTTTTGTGACACCTTTTAGTATGATGAAGAAATTACTTTATAGCAAACAGGGTGGGAAATATTTGCCTCACCATATTATCAAAATAAAGTGGTGAAGACTGAAAAGTTAATTATAAAATACATCATGAAATCTAGAAGGGAACCAATTCAAGTACAAAATCTCATTGTGGAGGTGAATGGAATAAATCATTTAAAAAAAAAAAAAAGAAAAAGATTCACTGGGGCCGAGGACAGCTCACTCAGTAGAGCCTGAGCCTCGCCATACGTGAAGCCCTGGGGCTGGGCCCAACACCACAGGGAGCACTGTGGGGGAGCACCGTGGGGAAATTCCACAGGTGGAGGAACTGTACTGTGGTTTCTCCTTTCCCTCTGCCTCTTTCTCTAAATGAAAAAAGGAGGGGCCGGGCAGTAACGCAGCAGGTTAAGCGCACATGGCACAAAGCGGCAAGGACTGGCATAAGGATTCCGGTTCCAGCCCCTGGCTCCCCACCTGCAGGGGAGTCACTTCACAAGTGGTGAAGCAGGTCTGCAGGCATCTACCTACCTTTCTCTCCCCCTCTCTGTCTTCCCCTCCTCTCTCCATTTGTCTCTGTCCTATCCAACAATAATGATAGCAATACCAACAACAACAACAACAACAACAATAAACAAGGGCAACAACAGGGAAAAAATAGCCTCCAGGAGCAGTAGTGCAGGCACCAAGCCCCTGCAATAACCCTGGAAGCAAATAAATAAATAAATAAATAAATAAATAAAGGAGGCTACTCAGCAGTATGGACCATATGCAAGGCCTTAAGTTGATTCTCTGATGGCACATAAAATTTAAAGAAAAGTGAAAATGTAACCATGGGGGCCAGGCGATGGTACACCTGATTAAATGCTCACATTACAGTGCCCAAGGACCTGGGTTCAAGCCCCTGGTCCCCTACCTGCAGAAAGAAAGCTTCACAAGTAATGAAGCAGGGCTGCAGGTGTCTCTCTGTTTCTCTCCCTCTCCATCTTCCCTTCCCTCTCAATTTCTCTGTCTCTATCTAATAATAAATACAGATAAAGCAAAAGAATGTAACCATTTAAAAAACTTATATACATATATATGTCAAAGGCAAATAAATTAGGACTAAAGAGAGAGTGCAGGGTGGGGGAGACAGAATAATGGCTATGCAAACACTCTCATGCCTGAGGATCCAAAGTCCAAGGTTCAATTTCCCACCCTACCCCACCCCACACCACCATAAGCCAGAGCTGAGCAGTGCTCTGGTTAAAAAAAAAAAAATCAGAACATATATGATTCATAGGGCAATGAATATAAACAGGTCACTTCCACCCCCCCCAAAAAAAAGTAACAAGTAACTATCTGGTTTCTATGTCTTCACTATTTTCCCTCTTTTGCTTATTTTTCCTACTGGGAAAAAAATGTGTTGTTGTTTTTTTAACTTAGGTGTCATATCACAACTTAGTTTAGTTGGAACTGGGGGCAAAGAAAAGGCAGGGAGATAGAGGTCTGGATCCCATGTGCCAACAGTATTTGAAATACTGAAGTGGAGAGGTATTCTGACACTCCCCCTAACCCCATTCCCACCCCCACCAAAATACAACTTAAAAAAAAAAGCGGCAAAAAATAAAATAAAACAAAACAAAAAACTGGTTAAGTTCCTCATGGTTCCTAGGCAACAGAGCAAAATCCTGAATATAGCCTTCAGGACACACACCATGCAGTTTGTTCCTCTCCCCAGCCCACTAGCTGACCCCACTCACTCACAGCCTTCTTCAGTCCAGGCTAGCTGAGGCTGGTCTTTTCCTGCTCTCTAACCCCTCTCCCTAAATTCACTCATCCATATCTTCCTGTTCTCAATCAGACTTACTTCCTTAAAATAATCTCCCCTGACTGCAACTTCTTGGATTTAAATCACATTTTTCTTTATTCAGTTAAAAGCTTACAAGTTCTACATTCTACTTGCGGCCAAATTACTCAAATCACTTAATTTTATTAAAGTGTATTTAATTTAAATCCTTCACATAAACTCAAATCATTATAGCACATATTTTACCAGAGCCCTGCTCAGATCTGGTTTATGGTGGTGCGGGGGATTGAACCTGAGACTTTGAACAACCAATATTTTTTAATTGTGGCCCTAATAACATGGCATTACATTTTTTAAAAAAGTATATTATGCTTTTACCAATAGCAGTTTCCTGCTAGTGGAAGGCTACTGAATTCTGCTGTGATCAAATTCTATTGCAGTCAAATACGTTAAAACCTACTCTCACACCCAGAAAATCTCCCCAAAAGTTATTCATAATATTAATCGAGAGAGGCCAAAAAAAAACATTTTTGAGAAATTATTCTACAGGTTATTTTCTACTTATTTGAAACAGCACAACAAGAAGATTTGCAGGAAATGAAACAAAACCATGGTAACCAACAAAACCTATTATGAGCTATCAGATCAAAAGAACACTCAGTACATTACACATCAACGCCCACCAGCAGCCTGACCTCCCATGGTTCCTTTTGATCCTTCTTCCTAAATACACACACACACACACACACACACACACACACACACACAGCTTTCCACTAATTTTCAAATTAAAAAAAAAAAAAGTCTCTTTGCCAGTACACATTGCCAATTCATATCCCAGTTTCTCTTTGCAGAGTACATAGCTACACGAATCACTTACTTGGCTCATATCAAAGTTCCAGTTTGGACCAGGTGCTGGTGCACCAGCTGGCACACACACTACAGTGCACAAAACCTGGGTTCAAGCCCCAAGTCCCCACGTGCACGGAGAAGCTTCATGAGTGGTGAAACGGTACTATAGCTATCTCTTACAAGTACCGCACGCTAACGGATTATACCACTGGAACTACCTATAGGCATCTCTATCTTCCCTTTCTTCTCAGTTTGTCTCAAACCACCCTCCCTTCCTGCCCCCTCCCCCCCACCAAAAAACCAAAGAAAAAGAAAAGTTCCTGGTGGTTAGCCACAATACATACTAGAAATTCAACTCTGCCCTAAATGAAAAACTCAGTAGGATTTACTTTGTAGTATAACTTTAATTTGCTTTTAATCTTGAAACTGCCTCCCCGCCCCCAATTTCTCTACCTTGTGTCTTAAAATCCACTGCAAGAAATGGCTGAAGAAATAGTTCAACTAGTAGAGTACTAGGCGTGCAAGGCAGAGGCCGGTTTGACTGCTAGCACGACATGCACTTGAGCGGAACTCTGGTTTGTCTCACTCATGTGAAACTTTCTCTTTCTCATATGTAATAAACAAAAGTCAATAATTTTGTAATCTTACATGTATGTGTATGGAAAGAAGTCTTTGAGTTACTACTGGATTTTGCCTATATAAAATTATTTTATTTTATTCTTTTTACTTTTAATAGAAAAGCATGATTTTCATTAGTCAACAATTTATTCTGCTTTATATCTTAACTCTTTTTCAGCCACCAGGTTCCAGATGCTACCATGATGCCAACCAGACTTCCCTGGGCAGATGACCCCACCAATGTGTCCTGGAGCCCTGCTTCCCCACAGCCCCGCCCCACTACGGAGAGAGAGACAGGCTGGGAGTATGGATCAACCTGTCAACACCTATGTTCAGTGGGAAGCAATTACAGTAGCCAGACCTTCCACCTTCTGCACCCCACAATGATCCTGGATCCATACCCCCAGAGAGTTAAAGAACAGGAAAGAAAGGAAAAAAAAAAAAAAGAATAGCAAAGCTTTCAATGGATATGGAGTTCTGGTGGTCAGAATTGTGTGAAATTGTACCCCTCTTATCCTACGGTCTTGTCAATATTTCCATTTTATAAATAAAAAAATTTTTAAAGCATGACTTTCATTGTAATACCAAATATCTTCTGAGGAAAAAAAAACACCTCTGAAGTACTATTGTATCATTTCACCTCCAAAATACACTGAATTTTAATTTAGAAATAAAACTTAAGGGTGAGGAAGATAGCACAATAGTTATGCAGACAGACTCTAACGCCTGAGGTTCCAAGGGCCCTGGTTCAATCTCCCACACCATCATAAACCAGAGCTGGTAGTGCTCTAGTAAAATAGTAATAATAATATAATAATAATTAAAATTGAAAGTCTTAAAAATTCACTGCTATCCATTTCACATCATTTAGTACATTGAATTTTTTTAAAAAAACAGAAGTAATATATTTTAAAAATTCATTTCTGAGGAAATAATGTTTGGATGGACTGAGTATAATATATAAAAACCATGCTAAGGATAAAATTTGAAAAACAAAATACCATTAGGGAATAAAGTATGAAACAAAACCACAATGAGATACCACAGATAAAGCATTGGCAAAAGTAGAGAAACTGGAGCCCTCATATATTACTAGTGGGATTATAAGATAATAAAAACCATTTGGGGAAAATTTTTTAGCACAAAGTTTACCATATAACTTAACAATTGATTCCAAAGTATAAACCCAAGAGAAGGGAAAAAAAAAAAAACCTATATACATACAGCCATTATTCCTAAGAGCCAAAAGAAAAAAAAAAAGCAAACAACTCAAGTGTCAATCAATTGGAGAATTCATAAATAAAATGTGATACATGTCCATGCACTATAACATTACTGAGATATTGTTAATAAAAAGGAACAAAGTAATGATGAATGAAATAAGATAGGTGAACCTTGAAGGGAAGCTAAGGGAAAGAAGTCAGTCAACAACAACAACAAAAAAAGAAGGTATTATATATGATTTAATCTACACAGAATATGCAGGAAATAGGGGCCAGGCAGTGGTGCACCTAGTTAAGCGCAGTTATTTATTATTGGATAGAGACAGAGAGAAGTTGAGAGGGGAGAGGAAGATAAAAAGAGAAAGAGACAGAGACACACCTGCAGCACTGCTTCACCATTTGTCAACTTCCCGCTGCAGGAAGGAACCCAGAGCTTGAACCCAGGTCCTCGGCTCACTGAAATGTGTGCGCTAAACCAGATGCGCCACCTCCTGGCCCCCACAGAAATTCCTTAGGTAGTTACTAAGTCCACATAAGTGGTTTGAAGAGGAAGAAAACATTTTTTTAATTTTTTTTTTTAATTTATTTATTTTCCCTTTTTGTTGCCCTTATTGTTTAACATTGTTGTGATTATTGATGTCATCATTGTTGTTGGCTAGGACAGAGAGAAATGGAGAGAGGAGGGGAAGACAGAGAGGGGAGAGAAAGATAGACACTTGCAGACCTGCTTCACTGCCCGTGAAGCGACTCCCTTGCAGGTGGGGAGCCGGGGGCTCGAACCGGGATCCTTACGCCGGTCCTTGCGCTTTGCGCCACGTGCGCTTAACCCGCTGCGCCGCCGACCGACTCCCGGAAGAAAACATTTTGAGAAATAAAAGATTTCTGGGATTGAATATGTGAGACTAATGTGGAATAACCTATGGCTTCCAACTTAGAAGCAACCCAGGTGTCCAACAACAGATGAGTAGCTGAGCAAGTTGCGGTTTATGTACACAATACTACTCAGCTATTAAAAATGGTGAATTCACCTTCTTCACTTCATCTTGGATGGAGCTTGAAGGAATCATGTGAAATGAGATCAGCCAGAAAGAGAAGGATGAATATGGGATGATCTCACTCATGGGCAGAAACTGAGAAACAAGAACACAAAAGGAAAACACAAAGTAAAATTTGGACTGGTTTGCTACACTGCAAAGGACTCCAAGGAAGGAGGGCTGAGACAGGCGGGAGGCAGGACACTGACGTTCTGGCATATGATCATGGGAACAGACCAATGCTGGGAATGACAGTGCTTTGCAGACACCTATGCGATGAGAAATTGCATTCGTGTATCAACAACTGTACTGTAAACTATTAACCCCTCCAATAAAGGGACAAATATTAATGAATTTCTTTAAAATAAATAATTAAAATAAATATCCGTGGGCTTTCTAGAGTCTTTGGAAAAAGTATGAAATATGAAAGAAAAAAGGGTGTGCTCTAAAACGCACAAGGATGATTACAACACTAAAGGTAATTTCAAGGGGCCGGGTGGTTGCGCAGCTGGTTGAGTGCACGTTACAATGAGCAAGGACACAGGTTCAAGCCCCCGGTCCCCACCTGTAGGGGGAAAGCTTTGCAAGTAGTGAGGCAGTGCTGCAGGTATTGTCTCTCTCTCTCTGTCTCTCTCTCTTTACCACTCCCTTCCCTTTCGATTTCTGACTGTCTCTATCCAGTAAATAAAGATAATAAAAAAAATTTTTTAAGAGGTAATTTCAAAAGCAGTTGAGGGGCCGCGTGCTGGTGTACCTGGTTGAGCACATGTTATAATGCACAAGGACTTGTAAATTTCACCAGACATATTTGCATATTAAAAGCTCTAACCTGCCATGCTGTTAAGGAAACCATTTTTTTTTTATAATCAGGCTCCTATTTCTCAGACTTACCCCCCCAGTACCCACCTGCAGGGGGAAAGCTTTGTTAGTGGTGAAGCAGGGCTGCAGGTGTCTTTTCTGTCGCTCTCTTCTCCCCTTCTCTATCTCCTTCCTTCCCTCTCATTTTATGACTGTCTCTATCCAATAAACGAATAAAGATAGTACACAGAGAGAGAGAGAGAACAGAAATCCCACTGGGGAAAAAAAAAAGCAATTTATTCTTAAAAACTTAAGTAATCTTAACAGGTTTCATATTAAAAAGGTTATCTAAGTACATTTCTGAGTTTACTTTATAATTGTATTTGATATACTATATAATATATACTATATATTTTTCTTTATGGAAGGGGCAATGTTTATTGTGATATATTGGAGTGGGGAGGCTTTTAATGTCTGAGAAGGTATCTGAATTATATTTTAAGATATAACTGGGAGTCAGGCGGTAACACAGCGGGTTAAGCGCAGCTGGCACAAAGCACAAGGCCCAGCGTAAGGATCCCAGTTCAAGCCCCTGGCTCCCCAGCTGCAGGTAGGTCACTTCACAAGCTGTGAAGCAGGTCTGCAGGTGTCTTATCTTTCTCTCTCCCTCTCTGTCTTCTCCTCCTCTTTCCATTTCTCTCTGTCCTATCCAACAACGACAACAACAATAATAACTACAACAAAAAAAGAACAAGGGCAACAAAAGAAAATAAATAAGTTTAAAAAAAAACATTAAAAAAAGATATAACTAAGAGAAAGAAGGGAATAAATAAATAAGTAAATAAATAAATGAAATGTGAAGGCTATCACCTATCTGGGGAGAAAAACCAGTGAATCCAGTTTGAGACATATTGAACTTGAAGTCCAGGGTAAACAACTAGTGCTCAAGTACTTATTCCTATTTTGGAGTCTTCAGTTTACACAGTAGTGAACACATGAACACTGACAACTACAAATGTATTTCAGCTATATCAACAACAAAGCAAACTGATGTGAATTCAGTCCACTAGTTGAAATGGGGAGAACCAGGTAAGAAAAATACATATACACTTGTGTATAAATGTAAAATTTTATATCATAATTTGCTTAACATTTTCGTGCCATACATCTAGTATGAAGAACAAATAAGAATCACATTTTAGCATAGAAATTACCTACCTTCGGGAGTCGGGCAGTAGCGCAGCGGGTTAAGCGCACGTGGCGCGAAGCGCAAGGACCTGCATAAGGATCCTGGTTCAAGCCCCCGACTCCCCACCTGCAAGGGGAGGGGTCCCTTCACAAGCGGTGAAAAAGGTTTACAGGTGTCTGTCTTTCTCTCCCCTTTCTGCCTTCCCCTTCTCTCTCCATTTCTCTCTGTCCTATCTAACAACAAGGACATCAATAACAACTACAACCATAAAAAGAAAAAAAAAAATCAACAAGGGCAACAAAAAGGGGAAAATAAATAAATATTTTTTTAAAAAAAGGAAATTACCTACCTTCACTACATCCCATTTTACTATTACTTTGTCGTGTAATGATTTCATGTTTTCTTTTTTTTTTAAGATTTTATTTATTTATTAATGAGAAAGATAGGAGGAGAGAGAGAGAAAGAACTAGACATCACTCTGGTACATGTGCAGCTGGGAATTGAACTTGGGATCTCATGCTTGAGAATCCAATGCCTTATCCACTGGACCACCTCCCAGACCACTTGTGTTGATTTTCAACATCAAAAGTAAAGTTGTATGTTACCCTAGACCTATGAGTGAAAAAATTATACTAATTTTCCTCCAAATAGAAATGTCTGGGCCAAAGTGCAAGGGAAATGGTTATAAAGTCCCAAAATAGCATGTGAGAACAGGAAGTGATGAGGAAGTTTAAGGCTTGGGTGCCATGTTTCTCCAAAAAAAGAATCCTTAACTACAAGATGCCTGCTAGTATCAGTGAAAGCTTCAGGACAGTCATGTTATAAGACAACAGAATATATGGTATGATGGAAAGTACTAAACTTTGTAGTGATGCAAAACTGAGTTCAAATACCAGTTCTGCTACTAGCTATGTGATATTGATGGGAAGAAGGGGGAATGTGACAGCAAAGCAGAAAGAAGAGTATTTGGATATCTCTGTCTCTCTTCTCATCTCCCCCCTTCTTGATTCGTGTCCTAGCCTTTATGTCAGCATTTAATAACCTCAGGCATGCAAATGAACAGACTACTTGGAAATGTGGTATTTCTGCAGCATCCTAGAATTATAAATTAGGAGTGCACAGATGCGTAAAGTAACTTCAAGAAATGCCCGGAACTGTCTCAATTCATTTAGGAGCAAGATGAACAGCGGTCTGAATCCCCATTCCAAACTTCACTGAACACCACAACTGAAACCTGGAAAACTATATACTTAAATAACCAGTTGTAGGAACTCCTGCAACAAACTATATCATCTAAGTATATAACTGATGTCCAATCAGTGGACAATAATAACAATTGTATCATTCTTCCTAGGTTAAATCTCTTGGTAGGAAGAAAAGCAATGCTTGTTCACTGACACAGGCCCAAGAGTCAGGCAAGACTCCTTAATCCAAGAGCTTGATCCTTGATCCAATGGCATCAACTTTTTCTATCATCTTATCATCACTACCATAAGAAATGCCATTTCTTTTACTTTTTTTTTTCCTAGGGAGCATCTACTTTTTAAGCCTATTTCAAAGGATAGATGAACAAGTGCATGAATGAACACACAAATGGATAATAACCCCAAGTTTTGGAGAGGGTTACGAGATTGTCTGAGGTCAAATACCAACTACCTAGATGAATGAGTGGGTGACTTTCGTTAAGTTACTTAGCCTCCAGTTTCTTTATTTGCCTATTTGGAACGTGTGTGCTCAATTCTTAAACTTTTTTTTTTCTCTTTTTTTTAATGGATAGAAACAACCAGAAATTGAGAGGGAATGAGAATATGGAGAAGCAGAGAGACAGAAACACACCTACAGCTCTGCTTCGACACTTGCAAAGCTTTCCCCCTGCAGATGGGGACCAGGGGCTCAAACCTCAGTCCTTGTGCACTGGAACATGTGTGCTCAACCAGGTATACCACCACCCAACCCCTTTTATTTGTTTATCTGTAAGTGAAGAGAGGAACAGTACCTAACCCTAGTTGCTGCACAGATTAAATGAGGCTAATCTGACATGAGGTTATATCCAAAGGCTAAGCATGCTACTGTATTATTATTCTGTCCTTCTTGCTTGGCTAATCGAGTATTTGTTTCTAGGTCTTCTACTGTAAGCTTAGAACTTAGCCAAGTTCTGCTGATAGGAAATGGCCAACAGCTCCCAAGAAAAGCTGCTTCAACCAAAAACCAACCTGAGAGAACTAACAGTTTTAATTTTATGAATAATAAAGATCTCTTCTCTTAGCTCCTTTCCTTTTCAAGCAACTGAAGAGAGCTGACACAGCAGGATAGATGGGAGAAAAGGGGTTGGAAGAAATGGAAGCAAGCAGCTACAATAAAAATGCTTTAAAAGTTTTTCATTTCTTAATTGCTGAGTGCTAGTTATTCATGAGGAATTTTTTAAGGGTCTCAATGCTATTAAAATGGAAATTAGGTCCCCAAAACAAGAACCAATTCAATTACATACTGAAATGCTTTTAAAATTTAAAGCCCTCTACACAGGGTTTTTAAATGAAGCAAGATTCTAATTACAGGTCCGTGACCAACCTTAAAGCCAAAGTGTAGGTCCCTGGCTGACGCTGGCTTTCCCGAATGAGGTAGCTCCCCTCAGCTACACTCAACAGCTGGTCCGCTGCTTCTCGGGAAATCATGCCATGAAACCTAAGAAACAAAGTCAGTTCAGAAACTGCATGTTCTTCACCTTTTTTAATAACACAAAATAAAAAGTCACCCCCTTCCCCTGACACACACACACACACACACACACATTCTTGTCTTGTTTTCTAGACAAAGTACTGCCACAGAATCAATTGGGAACAGTTGGGTTTAACTATACTTGTATTTTCTCTGAGTCTGGTCCCTGGCCAACTTCTCAAGGATGACAAACCAGCATCAAAGTAGCTATCCAATCTATTTAACAATTATGGAATAAAAATTTGTATCCATCCAAGGAATGATCAATCACCTCTCTCAAGAGGACAAGTCCCTCCTTACGAAGTTGTCTGACCATATGGACAGGATAAAAAAAAAATACAGAAATGTGGCCCGTTTCTTTTCTTCACACTGCTGGCAGTGTTTCCTAGTTTTGGCACAGTGTCTCAGCTGACAATTTTCCAGGACCCTGGGTTGTCCTTAATTGGCATGATTGCCCAATAATGTGCATAATCTACATCACTGGATATTCAAGCCAAAACCAAACAACTGTAATACTCGCTTTACTCTCTGCTAAAACTCAATCTTTAACACAGAAAAGGGGAGGAGAGGAGGATAAACACAAGTTCATCTATAAAACAGACACAAAACACACACACACACACACAAATAAGTGATGTGTGATGAATAATGACTAATATTGTGCCTAAAATTATGTTACAAAGTATATCATAATTTAAGTAAATTGAATAACTGCACATATAAGTCAAATTCTTCAGCTTTTACAAGATGAAAGAAACCATGGTCACCTGAATCTGGAGTAATTTATGGTCCCAAAGGTAGGCAATAATACTTTAGCAACCTTACTACAGAATTAGTAGCAACTTTTTAGAGTTTTTCTCAGGGAAATGGCTTACTCTTAAGCAGTTCACAAGAAATATGTTTCAGTCAGGACTAGAACATCTAGGTTAACAACGGGCATCTGGAGTTTCTTATCTCCATAATTTCCTCAATGTTTCTGAACACGTCCACTTTTGACTCTGCTGCAACCAAGAAGATGGGAAACTATCCCTGGTAGTTAACACATACCACTGGATTAGCAAGTGTTTATATTACGTTTAGTTAACGTCACTAAAAGTTAATAAAATTTAATGCCTGCCTTTAAAAACTCAATTAACTTAAAAGGGAGTCCCAAGAAATTTTTTAAAATAATAAAAATAAAATAAAGGAAGTCCCAACAAGGAAATGAATCTTGGAAGAAAACGTCACAATATTTCAAGAGCGTTGAGTGTAGTTATATTAGTTAAATGAAATTTTCCACTTTTGAAAAAAACTGTATGCATGACCTTGTTTCTTACGGAATTACCTTTAATGGAATATGTCAAAAGCAACCTTAATGCCAAAAACAGAGGAATGACTAAGTTATAAAGAACATCAGTGTCACTAATAAAAATTTAAAAAGAAAGAAAAAAAAGATATGTAAAATAAAAAAGACCATCAGTGGTTCTTAAATTTGAAATTACCTTCCCCACAATTTATAAATGTTTGTGCTTCACAGATACCTTAAAAACTTGTTTTAAATATTTTTATTTGCTATATACATTGTTATGTATCTGTTATGATTTTAGGTTACGAAAAAGCAAATAATTGGGGAATTATTGGGGGAATTATTGGCATCATAATTGGTTTTCTTTTTCTCCAGAGTATTATATTTGCTTTTTAATATGCAGAAAAATAAAGAACTTCACAAATTATCATAACATTTTTTATAAAATATAAAACTGTTCACTATTAAGATACTGAGTGTAAAAACTAGACTGCTAAAAGTATATAACAGCTCAGTTTTGTATAAAGCATTTGAAAATAGACCTTCAGGAGGCAATACTTAAAATTGATAACATTAACTTTTTAGGGGTACCAATAACTTTTTCCAGGCTAGAAGAATACACAGTATTTACAAAAAAAATGGAAAGCAAAGAAAATTTTAAGTGTAGAATAAACCACCTGTACCTCTGTATGTGTGTGTGTGTACACATATCTACTCTTGACATATTTGCATACAAATACATTTTCTTCATCTTCATTTAGGATCCTGCATTTACTACAACTTTTTTATAACATTGTTGCATATGCATTTTCCCAAAGTACCTTCTGTTTGATACTTACCTTTATTTTCTGTATTTTTTAATCAATCAGAACAATTATCATTGTAATCAGAGAAATGTTCATTTATTTTTACTAAAAACATCCATTTACCTGTCTTTGCTACATATTCTAATCTAAAAACTGTTTTCTGGTAATCCATACTTACTCTCTTCCGTAATATTTTGGTCTATTTTCCACCTATTGAGAAAAAAATAAAGGGCACTGTGAAAATGCAAAATTTTAGAGTACAACTCAACATTTTGTATATGTGGAAAAAACTAGAGCAATTGTTAGGAAAATTAACTAGAACAAGAGTAGAAAAATTAAGAGTCTAGAGTCCCAGTTTTACCGACACATTAATTGTGCTATTTGTTCTGCTCACTTCATCTCTCAGATCTATTTCTTGGCTACACACTGCTGTGTGCAGAAAAAGAGTGGACTGATTGTCTTTCGTTTCTAGGATTTTATGAATACGAACAAGCATTTATTCATTTTATCCAAAACGTAAAATGAAACATTTTAATGTAATCTAGACTTTTCGTTCAACTTTCAGCTGTTCCATCGTCACAGAATTGTCTCCACTATCTTTTTATAGCAGGTGTGCTAGATGTAGTTTAAGAAAGGTTCACTAGAAAACATTCTAAGGGACTTTTGCTGGGATAGAATTGAAGGACAGAGTAATTTATCTCAATACTCCTTGGCTCCATATAAATGTATACATTTTGACTTTGCCTCTGAATTAATTTAAACATCTGCCGAGTTTCAGCATATGATGAGAGTAAATAAATTTCATAAATTCATCTTCATTTCTGGAAGAGCCATGGTTTTTGCCTTTCCCTGATAGTTTATTTAAACAGTTCTTCTACCTTAGATTTAACTAACGTTTATAGAGGATGGGTAACTGGGAGGGAATTTTCAATCCATGACAATCGCAGTGAACTTAATGGAACTGTAGTTGTCATCTCCAATTTCATGTGCATTTCTTTTTATTTAATATTCATTTATTTATTTATTCCCTTTTGTTGCCCTTGTTGTTTTATTGTTGTTGTTATTATTGTTGTTGTCGCTGTTGGATAGGACAGAGAGAAATGGAGAGAGATGGCAAAGACAGAGAGGGGGAGAGAAAGATAGACACCTGCAGACCTGCTTCACCGTCTGTGAAGCGACCCCCCTGCAGGTGGGGAGCTGGGGGCTCGAACTGGGATCCTTATGCACTTTGTGCCATGTGCGCTTAACCCACTGCGCAACCGCCAGACTCCATCCATGTGCATTTGTACATCAGAGTTTTTAAAGACTTTAACATCAAAATACATTTTACTGCCGATGAACACTGAATTTTAAACAAGATGGGGAGGAGGAGCAATTCAAAAGTATGTGAAGGTGGGCTGGGAAGCTGGGGAAGTAGAATGCGGGTACTGTGTGTGTGAGGCCCTACATTCATTAGACTGCTGGTACTATATATAATGGGAGTGGTGCGCTAGCCTTTCTCTCGTCTCCTCCTCCATATTCTCACTAAAAGAGAAAGTGAATCTTCTTAAAAAAAAAAAAAAAAAAAAGGCGGGGAGGGGATTCATCCCAGGGAAACAAGGATGTCCAATATCCGCAAGTCAATCAACGTAATCCACCATATATCAACAAAAAGAAAGATAAAAATCAGCAGCAACAAATGCTGGAGAGGCTGTGGGGACAGAGGAACCCTTCTGCACTGCTGGTGGGAATGTAAACTGGCCCAGCCTCTGTGGAGAGCAGTCTGGAGAACTCTCACAAGGCTACACATGGACCTTCCATATGACCCAGCAATTCTTCTCCTAGGGATATACCCCAAAGACTCCATAATAGCCAACCAAAAAGAAATATGTACACCTATGTTCGTAGCAGCACAAGTCGTAATAGCTAAAACCTGGAAGCAACCCAGGTGCCCAACAACAGACAAGTGGCTGAGAAAGTTGTGGTCTATATACACAATGGAATACTATGCAGCTATTAAGAACAATGAACACACCTTCTCTGACCCATCTTGGATGGAGCTAGAAGGAATTATGTTAAGTGAGCTAAGTAAAAAAGATAAAGATAGGGGCCAGGTGGTGGAACACCTGGTTGAGTGCACATGTCACAGTACTCAAGGACCTGGGTTTGAGACCCTGGTCCCCACCTGCAGGGCAAAAGCTTCACAAGTGGTAAAGCAGTGCGTGCGGCAGGTATGTCTCTGTCTCCTCTCTCTGTCTCCCCCTTCCTCTCAACTTCTGGCTGTCTCTGTCAAGTAAATAAAGATTTAAAAAAATATTTTTTTAAAAGGAAAGATAAAGTTTGGGATGATCACACTCATAAACAGAAGGTGAGAAAGAATAACAGAAAGTGAAACTCAAAGCAGGATCTGACTGAATTTGGAGTAGGGCACTAAGTGAAAACCCTGGGGTGAGGGTGAGGGTGAGGGTGGATGTTCAGATTCACGGGGCAGGGTGGGGTGGGGGGAGGGATGGAACACAGTCTTTTGGTGATGGGAATGGTGTTATGTACACTCCTATTAATTTTTACTCATATAAATCACTATTTATATTATAATATTATATATTATTATATGATATATAATATATATTATATATATTATATATTATAATATTATTATTATTATATTAGAGGAGGAAAACTGACTGGATGTCTCAAATTTTTTAAATCACAGACTGAGTCTTTTTAATATATAGGCTGAGTCTTCGATATGTTGACTCTCTTAAAAGCTTAGACCAGGGAGAAAAGAAGCAACCGGTGGTACAGCTATATACAAATAATGTCAAAGGACATAAATTAGGGTGATGTTATGTATGATACAGCAAATCCTAACCAAGGGATATTTCAAAGTTAACCCAATTGTCAAACAATGTGATTATAGCAATAACTATCTATTGTCTTCTTAAACCCTAAGACAGCAGGAACTTCCCACTTCCTCTATAGAGCCTGTATTCCCGCCTAGTCCTGGAACCTCTAGGGTAGGGTTCACTCTGTTGCATGCTTCTCTCAATTCATACCAAATGATATTGCATCTGCTGACCCCAACCTAATCAACACAACGAGTACCACCTCAGCATGCTTCACTTCAGACTGTGTCCAGAGACGTCAGGCATGGAATGTCAACCCTTCAGCCTCATTACTTGGGTGAGACCTTTCCTTTCATAGTATTCTCTAATTCCATTCCAGGAGGTTCACTTCCTAACAAGGTCCCAAAACCTATCCCGTAAGATAAAGCATATGTTCACATGTATCCATAAATTAGGGCAAAATATATACCTGAAAGCAAAAATACACAATAGTCTTTATAGAGTCAGTATAAAGTTCACAATGAAAACAGTGTCTACTTAGACTTAGATACCCTCCTCACCTACTTCCTATTATAGTTCTCTCACTCACTCCAAAGCTAACCTTAGCAAAGCAAGGACTGCAAAAGGTGAGTAAGGGCAAGAGACTGGCATACTTGAATGATGACTCTTTAGTCACTATAAGGTCACCCCATCAGCTGGGGCCCTATTCGGGGAGTCCTGAGATTCCCAAACAGACATGATGGGCCTAGATCTCAATTAAATCCCTCTCTCCATTGTTACCAGTAATTTCTATCAGGAACAACACAATAGACCCCTTTGTGGGACCCCATAAGACCTTGCCCTCAACTTGGATCAACAATGGTAGAGAATGTTCCATCCTCCAAAGGGAGGCTGGACAATATACTCTTTGCTATACCTGAGGAAGATGGGTCCTGATATTGGGGCAGCTTGGAATGTTCCTATATATAATGTGAGCTCAGATCTAGGGGGATGCAGAGGTCACGCAGGCTCCTAAGCTGAATATGGGCCCCAGATCACATCAAATCGATGGGGTTTACAATCAACAATATTTATACCCCTTTTTTATTTGGGAGCTACTTTCTTCCCTGATCCATCTTGCTGATCCTTCTGCCAACCATGACATCATTTCCCCAGACAATAATTAGGATCCACCTGCATATCAGATTTCAGGCTCAGGCAAAACAAACAAACAACAAGAACAACAACAACAAAAAAACTAGTATAGCCACAGGCCCTTTGGAATATAACTAAAATAGGCCTACTAGCTAGCTACAAAATGGAGACCCCCCCCCCCAACTCTTCATCTGCACTATTCCAGCCTTTAGGTCCATGACTGGTCAACAATTTGTTTGGCTTTGTATGTTAACTCTCTTTTCAACCTCCAGGTTCCAGATGCTAGGATGATGCCAACCAGACTTCCCTGGACAGACAACCCCACCAATCCACCAATATGTCCTGGAGCTCCGATTCCCCAGAGTCCTACCCTACTAGGGAAAGAAAGAGGCAGCTGGGAGTATGTATCCACCAGTCAACGCCCATGTTCAGCAGGGAAGCAATTACAGAAGCCAGACCTTCCACCTTCTGCATCCCACAATGACCTTGGGTCCACACTCCTAGAGGGATAAAGAATAGGAAAGCTATCAGGGGAGGGGATGAAATACGGAGATCTGGTGGTGGGAATTGTGTGGAGTTGTACCCCTCTTATCCTATGGTTTTGTCAATGTTTCCTTTTTATAAATAAAAAATTTTTAAAAAGAAAGATAAAAATCACTTGATCTTATCAACTGATACAGAAAAAGCATGTAATAAAATCCTACACTCATTTATGATAAAGACCTTTGGTAACAGGAGTGATGTGGGGAAAAAAAAAGACTATACTGTAAATTTTACTCAATAAAGCTCTAAAGTTTAATAAATAACATAAAATAGAACAAATGGCTCTTAGGTGACAGACCTCTGTTAAAATGTTGGCTTGAGACTTGATACAATTTAATGCTGTTATTTAGCATTCAAAAATATTTCCCAGCTACTAAGCATATTGTAAATATTAATTAACGGATCATCCATCACAATACCCAGGAGATATGTGAACATAAATAATGAAATAAATCATCTTGAGTTTTAGAGAGTGAAAGGCGAGCCATAGTCTAGTCAGTACGTAACAGTAATCAGCGATGAGGTGAAGCAGGTCTACAGGTGTCTATCTTTCTCTCTCCTTCTCTGTCTTCCCCTCCTCTCCTGATGTCTCTCTGTCCTACCCAACAACAATGGCAGCAATAACAACAATAATAGTAACAACAACGATAAACAACAAGGGCAATAAAAAGGGAAAAAATAGCCTCCAGGAGCAGTGGATCTGTAGTGCAGGCACAGAGCCCCAGTGATAACCCTGGAGGCAAAAAAAAAAAAAAAAAAAAAAAAATTCACTTCTGTTCCACAGAAAAATGTCATATAGATAATAGCTATCTAAGAACAACTGGGGAAATTCAGACAAATTTCCATGGAAAGAAAAAATAGATTTTGGTGAGTATCAGCCTTTTCAATAGTTATTACCTGAATGGTAGCCATAGAGACAGTAAGGCATAGTAGGACTCAGGACATACTGTATACGTATTCTGCACAGACCCAGACAGTGGGGTATTACCTGAATGGTAGCCATAGAGACAGTAAGGCATAGTAGGACTCAGGACATACTGTATACGTATTCTGCACAGACCCAGACAGTGGGGTATTACCTGAATGGTAGCCATAGAGACAGTAAGGCATAGTAGGACTCAGGACATACTGTATACGTATTCTGCACAGACCCAGACAGTGGGGTATTACCTGAATGGTAGCCATAGAGACAGTAAGGCATAGTAGGACTCAGGACATACTGTATACGTATTCTGCACAGACCCAGACAGTGGGGTATTACCTGAATGGTAGCCATAGAGACAGTAAGGCATAGGACTCGGGACATACTGTATACGTATTCTGCACAGACCCAGACAGTGGGGTATTACCTGAATGGTAGCCATAGAGACAGTAAGGCATAGTAGGACTCGGGACATACTGTATATGCATTCTGCACGGACCCAGACAGTGGGGTATTACCTGAATGGTAGCCATAGAGACAGTAAGGCATAGTAGGACTCGGGACATACTGTATACGTATTCTGCACAGACCCAGACAGTGGGGTATTACCTGAATGGTAGCCATAGAGACAGTAAGGCATAGTAGGACTCAGGACATACTGTATACGTATTCTGCACAGACCCAGACAGTGGGGTATTACCTGAATGGTAGCCATAGAGACAGTAAGGCATAGTAGGACTCAGGACATACTGTATGCGTATTCTGCACAGACCCAGACAGTGGGGTATTACCTGAATGGTAGCCATAGAGACAGTAAGGCATAGTAGGACTCAGGACATACTGTATGCGTATTCTGCACAGACCCAGACAGTGGGGTATTACCTGAATGGTAGCCATAGAGACAGTAAGGCATAGTAGGACTCAGGACATACTGTATACGTATTCTGCACAGACCCAGACAGTGGGGTATTACCTGAATGGTAGCCATAGAGACAGTAAGGCATAGTAGGACTCAGGACATACTGTATGCGCATTCTGCACGGACCCAGACAGTGGGGAGTGTGTAGGAGAGAAAACAAGGGGTAAGGACGCCATTTTTATTAGCTGGGTAGCTGAAAGTAAGGAACTGTCACTAAGTGAGATGTGGAAAGCCATGGTAACGACTGGTTTGGGGAAAGGGGAAAGGTCAGCTGATAACCACTAGACATCTGAGGGGGGATGTATAATAGGCAACTGGGTACGTAGTTTGGAGTTTAAGGTCTCGCCTAGAAATTTAATTTCAAACTAAATTAAGTGAAAGGACAAGAGCAAATACAAATAGAAAAATCACAGTCCGTCTAAGTATCTTTTTACCTTTTTACAGCATTCAGTACAGGATATTTGGTTCTGTTCTACATCATCTGGTCATTTCTTTTCCTCAATTCTATTTTATTTTATTTTATTTTATTTGTAAAAAGGAAACACTGACAAAAACATAGGATAAGAGGGGTACTTGCAGGGGAGTCACTTCACAGGCGGTGAAGCAGGTCTGCAGGTGTCTATCTTTCTCTCCCCCTCTGTCTTCCCCTCCTCTCTCCATTTCTCTCTGTCCTACCCAACAACGATGACATCAATAACAACAATAATAGTAACTACAACAATAAAAAGGGAACAACAAAAGGAAATAAATAAATATTTTAAAAGAAAATTTGAAAAAAAGAGAAAGATATATACTGAGATTATGAGCTGCGACTTAAGAGAGGGAAAAGGTGTTAGAGGTTTGAGCAGAAAGAAAAAGGGTGACATGGGTTAGGAAAACAAAGTCATAACTAACAAGCACCATCAGTGCTAACTTGAGGCTCAGAAATTTAAAGTCTGATCATATTTCATTTTACTCCAGCTATATTCCGTTTCTTGGGAGTACATGCAGAGATTCAAGGGAGATTTAAAGCTTCTTCCAAGTACAGCAAAACTTCTCTGCTTGAGAGTTCTGCCTCTAGTAATCTGTGATTTAACAGTTGAATAATTCAGGTTTTAAAATAAGAAATTACATGTGCTGATCTCAGGAATATTGAGAGATTCAGACCTGCAAAAAGAATCTTAGTCCTTTTTTTTTTTTTAAATTTCTTTACTGGAGGATTAATGGTTTATAGTCAATAGTAAAATACAATCGTTTTTACATGTATAATATTTCCACATGACAATTCAACCCCCACTAGGTCCTCCTCTGCCACCATGTTCGAGGACCTGAGCAGCAGCAACACCCCCACCCCCACCCCACCCCCCGTGCATCAGAGGCTTTCACTTTGGTGCAGTACACCAACTCCAGTCCAAGTTCTGCTGAGTGTTTTCTCTCCTGATTTTGTTTCTCAGCTTCTGTCTATGAGTGAGATCATCCCTCCTTCTTAAAAAGTCTTAGTTCTGATATAAAAGTTCAGCATTAGAGCTAAGACCATAAAAAAAAAAATCATAGATGTTACCTAGACTTCTAACTATAGTATTAAGCCAAACCCAAGGAGACTGCTACAATTTAAATGAAGAAACAAAAAAATCTGCAATGGAAAAACTGAGCAGGGACGGGGGGGGGGGGGGGGGGGGGTAGATCACATAATGGATATGCAATGAGACTCATGCTGCCTGAGGCTCCAAATCTCAGGTTCAGTCCCCTGCACCACCATAAGCCAGAGCCCATCAGTGCTCTGGTTTTACAAAACGAAAAGAAAGAAAGGCATATTTTGTATTCATACAGGTAATTAATTGCTCAGGGTCAGGTTTGTAATTGAGACTGGTAGTGCAGATACAGGTATAGCCTCTCAGACATCATAAAATCCTTATACAGTTAGAGCTGCAACTTCACATTTCTATCAGCAGGAGAGCAGCGTCTGCTTTCTCAGATTTACCCACTAAGTATATTCTCAGCTTTTAGAGTTTGACCAATGTGAAAGGGGAAAATGGCTTGTGTATCATCATTCACATTTCTATTATTAATAAACTTTAACATCCTTTCATATACTACCACATGCCATATTCTGTGACCTGGGCATGTATTCTGTTCATTTTTTAAAATTATGACAAATCTTCTTAATGGAAAAATTATTTCAGTAATGCTATAAGCATGACTTTGAACTTGGTTTTAAAAAGTAAAGATTAGGGATCCTGGTAAATAAAAAGTAAGGATCCTGGTTCGAGCCCCTGGCTTCCCACCTGCAGGGGAGCTGCTTTGCAGGCAGTGAAGCAGGTCTGTAGGTGTCTATCTTTCTCTTCCCCTCTCTGTCTTCTCTCCTCTATACATTTTTCTCTGTCTTATCCAACACAATGACATCAATAACAACAACAATAAAACAACAAGGGCAACAAAAGGGAGTAAATAAATATTTTAAAAAGTAAAGATTAAATACTAAGCAATGGAAGAAGAATGCATGAATTAACTGTAAGAAGACTAATGTCACTTAAGGTATACTTTTTTATTCTATACTGTGTCCTAAAGAGTCTATTAAAATATGGAAATTATCTCAAATGAGTAAAGAATGTTTTTTAAAAATGCATTCAAGTTACAGTTTCATAATACCTACTAGGGCAAATGAATAGTCCCATAAGGAGCCAAGTCATTGACTTAAGAATGCCAGCGCTGGGGGCAGAGTCGAGCACACACACTGCAGTGCACGAGGACAAGCTCAAGCCTATGATCCCCAGCGGCACGGGGGGTAGAAGTGTCATGAACAGTAAAGCAGTGCTCCAGGTGTTTCTCTCATTCTCTATCTCCTCCTCAATTTCTGTGACCCGATCATAAATAAATTGTTTTTGAAAGAATGTCAGAATTTGAGAAACGGATAATTGAGACCCGACTCACTGTAGCGGCCCTATCACACCCACCTCATTAGCACAGGTGACTCTTCGAGGATGGGGAGCTTCCTGTTGCAGCTGATATACTACAATGTAGAAAATAAAGTGTTTTAGTTTCCTTGAAGTAGAACCACTGAATATGTTAGGACATCACAAGCTGGATGCCTTTTATATTAAGAGGAAACCTGTAGTACAACCCTATTTATTATTCAATTACAAGTTGTTATGAACAAAGCAAGTAAAAAAAAAAAAAGAACAAAGCAAGTAAATCAAACTAAATTAATAGAAAAGTCACAATCCATATTAAGTATCTTTTTACCTTTTTACAACATTTAGTACAGGATACTTGGCTCTATTCTACATCATCTGGTCATTTATTTTCCTCAATTCCTTGTGGATGTAATACATAAAGCATGTCTCTGATACAAGTCAATAATGGTTATATACTTTTAAAGCACATATTGTCAAACTAAACTAAGATTTACAGACTGTAAGATACACAGTTGACCCCCATTTATATTGCAAACATCTCTATTCAAAGACAATCGCTCCTTAAGACAAAATTTCAACACCACAGTTACCAACAGTTATTCAACTGAGAGAATACAGCAGTAAAGAAATCAGGTACTAAAAGAATCTGACTAAAGAAAGGCTCCCTTTAAGGGAATCTCGAAATGGGTCAGAAAAAATTATACTGATAATCTTTAAGCCTCATCTCGGGCTTTTTATTTAAAATGAGGAACGAATAAAATATGCAGTTAACTAGAAAGAAAGGTATTTAAGTACATCTAAGCTTATGTTGTTTTGTACATATAATTAAATTTAAAGACGTATGTTTAAATATTTAAGATATTCTGTAAAATAGCAATATACCCGATATCTAGGATTGCCAGACAATGAATCACTCAAATGTTAACTGGACCTGTCAACTGTCAACTTCACCTCTGGCCGTATTCACTCATACACATTATAAGGACATACGCAGATATATACAATCAGCATATAGACATACGTGATTAGAGCTGAAAGGTGTAACCTATACATACACTCTCTATAGTGAATACCAGGGCCCTACAACTAGCATTGCACACTAAACCTTACATTAACTCACTTGTAAAATAGGGATATTAATGCATTCAGAAGCCAGGTGGTGGTGCATCTGGCTGAGCACACATGTTACTATGTGCAGGGACCCACCTGCAGGGGGAAAGCTTCATAAGTGGTAAAGCAAGGCTACAGGTGTCTCTCTTTCCTTCTCTATCTCCCCCTTCCCTCTCAAATTCTCCATTTCAATCCAATTATAAATAAAAGGTTAAAAGAGAGAGACACTGATTTAAAAAAAAAAGGAGAATGTTTTATTTAAAAAAGTATAAACACTAAATTTATTTATTTATAAATTTATTTAAAAAAGTATAAACACTAAATTGTGACAACTGGATGGCAGTCTTAAAAGACAGTAAAAATTACAGGGTTGAGCATGGGGGCAGATAGCATAATGGTTATGCAAAGGGGTCCCAGATTGAATCCTCCACACCACTATAAACCAGAGGTAAAAAGTGCTCTAGTAAAGGAAACAAACAACAACAAAAAAATACCAGAGGGTCAGGAGCTAGTTCACCCAGTGCAATGCACAGGGCCGGGGCTTGAGTCCTGGCCACCACATAGGAGCACCATGCAAAGAGAAACTGTCTCTAGTCATGGGGCAGTACTATAGTCTTTCCCTGTCTCTCACCCTATTTCTAAAAAAAAATTAAAAAATTAAAAAGCCTAAACAACAAGGGCGACAAAAGAGAAAAAATAGCCTCCAGAAGCAGTGGAGGCACTGAGCCCCAGCAATAACCCTAGAGACAAAAAAAGGGGGGGGGAATCTTTTAAGAACCGGGAAATCATGCAGTCATGAATACCATTGAAATGCCCAGTGGCAAAGAAAAAAATTACAAGAGAAAGTAAATGTTGATTTTGATTCAAACAGAAATATTTTAGCGCCTGATTGACCTTAATTACATCAATAATACAATAAGCAAACATTAAGATAAGCATGAAAAAATAAGGATTGTACCACAAAAAATTTTCCTCTTTTGCTGTCATTTATTTCCAAGGCTACAATTCTGTTTCAGGAAGAAGTAATTGTTAGATATATGCCTCCTAATTACTAATGGTTTATCTGCTTTTAAAATTTATTGGGGGGGGGGGCAGAGCCATGATGGTGACTTGAAGACAATACCAGTCACCAGGTTCCATATGCTACTATGATGCCAAGTGGACTTGCCTGGGCAGACAACCTCACCAGTGTGCCTCCCCAGATCCCTGCCCGACTAGGGAAAGAGAGACAGGCTGGGAGTATGGATTGACCTGCCAATGCCCATATTCAGCGGGGAAGCAATTACAGAAGCCAGACCTTCCACCTTCTGCACCCCATAATGACCCTGGTCCATACTCCCATAAGGATAAAGAATAGGAAAACTATCAGGGGAGGGGAGGGGATATGGAGCTCTGATGGTGGGAATTGTACCCCTCTTATCCTATAGTCTTGTCAGTGTTTCCATTTTATAAATAAAAATGTTTTAATTATTTTAATAGGCAATATGTAACGGAAAACTGTGGATACTGTGTAAGAGAAGATAGCATATGAGTTCAATAAACACCTATCAAAAAGGGTGGGGGAGATAGCATAATGGTTATTCGAAGAGACTCTCTTGTCTGAGGTTTCCAAGTCCCAGGTTCAATCCCCCACACCACCATAAGCCAGAGCTAAGCAGGAAAACACCTATCAAAAAGATCAATTCCATATACTAGATTTAGTAATCAGTATTCTTCTGGAAAACCACATCACCATGACTCAGTAACAGTAAGTTCTCATAAACAGTCATATGTAAAAAATGTGCAAGGGACAAGTCAGAGCAAAGGTAAACTGAAAGGCAGAAGAGAATCTGACTCATGGGGCTTCCTGCCAGTGTGATTCTACCATTCCTGGAAAACTATTGTCTTCTCCCCCTCGCCCCCAACACACACACACACACACACACACACACACACACACACACACACACACACACACACACACACACACACACATCTTGTTTATTCCTTCTGATAGAAAGTAAAGAGACTGACAGGGAATTAGAGACAAAGCTCTTTTTTTTTATTTTCTCTTTTTGTTGCCTGGTTGTTTTATTGTTGTTGTAGTTATTGTTGTTGTTGTCGTCATTGTTGTCATTGTTAGATAGGACAGAGAGAAATGGAGAGAGGAGGGGAAGACAAAGAGTGGGAGAGAAAGACACCTGCAGACCTGCTTCACCGCCTGTGAAGCCGCTCCTCTGCAGGTGACAAAGCCCTTTTTAAGGTGCTTCCATGTGGCGACCAGGGGCACTAACCCAAGTCCTTGCTCTACCAGGTGACTGTCTGCCGTGCCCTCCCTCCACCCACCCACCCAGATTAAAAACTGAAAGCGACTTCCAACCAGTGAGATGAGACAAAAAATCTTTAGGGTTAGTCAGTTGTATACGTCCCTTAAACTATACTTCCCAGACACAAAAAGACAGCAGAGCAGCAGGGGTGAGGGGGAAAACATCTATGGTGATGCTTCTAGAGACTGTTCGCATTTTGTTTATTATAACTAAGCAAAAGTGAGGACTTAAAAAATAAAATAAAATACCGGGAGGTGGGCGGTAGCTGCAGCGGGTTAAGCGCACGTGACACAAAGCGCAAGGACCCGAGTAAAGATCCGGGTTCGAGCCCCTGGCTCTCCACCTGTAGGGGAGTCACTTCACAGGCGGTGAAGCAGGTCTGCAGGTGTCTATCTTTCTCTCCCCCTCTCTGTCTTCCCCTCCTCTCTCCATTTCTCTCTGTCCTATCCAACAATGACATCAATAACAACAACAATAACTACAACAATAAAACAACAAGGGCAACAAGAGAATAAATATTTTTTAAAATAAATAAATAAAAATGAAAGTACCAATTGTGCTGGGAACACAAAGCTAATGTCGATCTGAACTGCTGCTACCTCAGTTAACAAATTCCAGCCACTTAACAACTAACAAAATCTAGAACGACTCACCATCTGGAAAGATGTTACAGTGTGAAGCATATATTCAGTTTTAACCTGTTAGGTGTAGATCTGAGGACACTGCAGAGTTAATGGAAGAGGGTCAGCAGGGAGCAAGAGGCAGCAGCCTCTGCTAGAGGGAGTCGGCACTGGTGGTGGCTGAACTGCCTTTACACATATTTTGTGAAGAACTGAAACTACACCCCTGAAATGACAGTCTTACGAAAACAATCTTTTCTTGATTTAAAAGAAAAAGGGGAGAGGGGAGAAGGATGTGAATGGGTCAGCAGAGAGCTCACCCGTGCATCTGGTCTACCATGCATGCAACCCAGGTTTGAAACCGGCCCCCACTGCTCTGAGGGTAGCTTGGTGGTGTGTGTGGTAACTTTCCTTCTCTCCCCATCTCTGCCTCTCTCTTTCTATCGAAAAATTTATCCCGGATGATGAAGCCCCAGGAATGACCCCCCAAAAAAAGAATTTTTTTTAATAATCTATATTTAAATATCAGGCTTCTTAGGTTGGACACTCTGGTCTGCATTCAGTAAACAAGAATTTACAGAATTTTTTTTTTTTTGCCAGTAATGTTCATGTATTTTTTTTTGGGGGGGGGTAAATCTTGTTTAATAAGACAGTTGTCTCAGGAGTGCAATTTCACATTCCCCCAAAGTATGTGCCAGTCAGCCAGCACACCACATTTATGGACATTTTAAAACTACTTTATGTTAATCAGATTTCTAAGTCTAAATCATCCAGGGAAACTTTGACCTGATGAAGCATGATTCTTTAGGAATCAGGGAAGAGGCAGTAGAGGCCTATAAACAAACTCTTTCAGTGACACTATTTTCTTAATTCACAGCTTTGAGAGCAATAAGGAATTCAAATGTTACTTCTTTTATATTGCAAAAATAATTCATATTTTTATAAGAAAGTAAATTTCTTTTTTTTAAAAAAAGGGACCACTTTGTTTTTCTGTTTTTCATCCACCCACTCATCATGATAGCTCCTGACTTATCATCATTTATATTTTCTTCTTGCAGGAAGAAGAACCTGCACCTGAGAATAATCAGTTGCTAAAAAAACAAATAGTTGGGAGTCAGGTGCAGGGCAGCGGGTTAATGCACGTAGCCCGAAGCACAAGGACCGGCATAAGGATCCTGGTTCGAGCCCCTGGCTCCCCACCTACAGGGGGGTCGCTTCCCAGGCGGTGAAGCAGGTCTGCAGGTATCTTTCTCTCCCCCTCTCTGTTTTCCCCTTCTCTCTCCATTTCTCTCTGTCTTAGCAACAACGACATCAATAACAACAACAATAACTACAACAACAATAAAAACAAAAAAGCAAGGGCAAAAAAGGGGGGGGAAATAAATAAATATTAAAAATATAAAACAAATAGTTGAATTCTTAGTTAGCTTCTCCTTGTAGTAGTTTTACCAGCAATTTTCAACAAGTTTTCTCAAGTTCCACTATATGGAATTCTGTGAAAGTCCAAAGGAATGAGATGCATTCAAACATGCAAACCAAAACCAGGTTTTGTGGAAAGCATTTCTGCTTCCCAAAATTACTTTTTCCATGTTGTTCCTAACCCCTGCTGAGAAATTTTCAATAACTAATACAAAATGGACTGAATCTTTATGCTTAGTGCAAATTGTTACATTCTGTACCTGTGATACTTTGCTAACTATTGAAATATAATACGTACAAAATGAAAATGAATTGATACATTTAATGATATAATATTGGATATTACTAATAAAGTGCAATAACCTCATTTTAAATTATTTGTATACTTACAGTATGATTTCCAAACAGGTGGTCTATATTCATCTGTATCTGAAAGATTAAAAACATCAAATTAACACTCCCAAATACCTACAATTAAAAAAATTTTTTTTTTAATTATCTTTATTTACTGGACAGAGACAACCAGAAATTGAGATGGTAAGGGAAGATAGAGAGGGAGGGAGTCAAAGAGACACCTGCAACACTGCTTCACCACTGGTGAGGCTCTCCCCTTGCAGGCAGGGACTCGAACTGGGTTCTTAGGCATTGTAACATGAGTGCTCAACCAGGAGCGCCACCACCCAGACACTAATAAAAATTAACACCTACAGACCTACTTCACCGCTTGTGAAGCAACTCCCCTGCAGGTGGGGAACTGGGGGCTCGAACCGGGATCTTTAACGCCACGTGCTTAACCGGGATGCTTTGCCCCACGTGCGCTTAACCTGCTGCGCTACCACCCAACTCCCAAATTAGTGATTTTTATCACTAATTATTTTACATATATTTTGCTGATGTCTCTTTTTTCCTAGGCACTGCTTGGTACCAAAGAACAAGGACTGTTTAGTCTTGGTCCTTTCCCGAGGTACAGTTCTACCAAAATGTTCAACAAAGTAACTTGATGTTTTTATTTAGCTGGTTTTTACATAGAGACATCAAAGTTAATTTTAACTGCTGCCACTCATTTCTCCCAATGACTGAAGAAGCAGTCAATAACTTCTGCTTCTTTGGGCTTTGTTCTATGATTATTTCTCTGAAAGATCGCTGAACTTTTTTCTTGTTCAGTAAAACTCACTAGATAACAATTTCAGTTCTTGGAAAGGCATTTTGATATTTTCTCGCATCACATTTAGGGAATTCCAGTGTAAGTGGTTTTATAATCTCCAGGAGAGAAAAGCAGCAAGGTACACAGATCTTAAACCTCATACACCCTGGACAATTAGGAAATAGACATTTCAAAGGAACAGAGTGTACTTATGAAGCCACAAAGAACAGGAGGCGAACGTTGCTCTTCACAGCTATCTCCCTAAACTCTACATGAGTGTAGATGCAGCAGGCAGTGGGAAGAGACAACACAAAGAGATAGGAATACGGGCACATGAAGGAGGTAGAAGAATTAGAGGGGAAAAGAAGGCCACTGCAGTCTGGTTTTTCATCTGCAGCTGAATGATAGATGATTTTACCAAACCAAGCTCTGCCTGCAAGACAGCCACCAAACCAGCAGACATGGCAAATGTGTGTTCAACTGCATCACCTGACTGCTGGCATTCACATGACTCCATTAAAGAATGTGATCCTAGCGCCAGCTGGAGGCACACCTAGTTAAACACTCACATTACAGTGCACAGGGACCCAGGTTCAAGCCTCTGGTCCCCACCTGCAAGGGAAAAGCTTCATGAGCGGTGAAGCAGGGCTACAGGTGTCTGTCTCTCTCCTATCTCTCCTCCCCTCTCAATTTCTCTCTGTTTCTACCCAATAATAAACAAATAAATAGTATTTTTAAAAACAAAGGAATCTGATCCTAAAATCTTGGCCTACAAGGAAGCAAAAAATTCTTGGAAAGTTCCTTGAGAAGCCTGAATTTAACATGGAACTCAGGTAAAAACATCTGTAACCTTGGGAGTCCGGCAGTAGCACAGTGGGTTAAGCGCACGTGGCAAAGTGCAAGGACCGGCGTAAGGATCCCAGTCCAAGCTCCAGGCTCCCCACCTGCAGGGGAGTCGCTTCATAGGCGGTGAAGCAGTTCTGTAGATGTCTATCTTTCTCTCCCCCTCTCTGTCTTCCCTTCCTCTCTCCATTTCTCTCTGTCCTATCTGGCAACAACATCAATAATAACAATAATAATAACCACAACAATGATAAAAACAAGGGCAACAAAAAAGGAAAATAAATACATAAAACATTAAAAAAAAAAACCATTTGTAACCTCAAAACATTTAGTAGCCCACTCCCACCTTTAAAATACAATCCCTCTATACGTTAACTCTGTTTTTAGTCACTAGGTTCCAGATGCTAACATAATGCCAACCAGACTTCCCTAGACACACAACCCCACCAATATGTCCTGGAGCCCCACTGCCCCAGAGCCCCGCCCCACTATGGAAAGAGAGAGACAGGCTGGGAGTATGATCGACCTGCCAACGCCCATGTTCAGCGGGGAAGCAATTACAGAAGCCAGACCTTCCACCTTCTGCACCCAATAATGACCCTGGGTCCATACTCCCAGATGAGTAAAGAATAGGAAAGCTATCAGGGGAGGGGATGGGATATGGAGTTCTGGTGGAGGGAATTGTGTGGAGTTGTACCCCTCTTATCCTATGGATTTGTCAGTGTTTCCTTTTTATAAATAAATAAAAATTAAATAGTATGTGACAGATATCTCTTAAGGCAGAGATAAAATGAAATATTCTTTGAAGGGAAGCAATTAAAATTTATGACAGTCTATTTTATATTTAGAAGAAGGGACCTTAGGTCATCTTAGCATGGATCTTTTTGTAGCACAGAGCTACCTGACTTTTTCTTTAGTTAGGCAAAGAGTGGGTGTACCACTATACAGGGAAGGGACGGTTGGGTGGTTTAGAAAAGCATTACTCAACAGCTTGACGAACAGAATTAGTCAGGGAGACCAATTTTCTAGAGCTCAAAATCCACCTGAAAGAAAAAGAACCATTACCCTGATCTTTGATTTCTCAGATTCAAAACTGAGGTGTTCCCTCATCAAATGAACCTGTGGCCCAAGGTTCCAGTAGGAGGTACTCCTAAAATGATCCTGAGGATGGATTAACTAAAATGAGTGATCCAGGCTAGCATCAAAGACATAGAGATTTATTAGAGAGAACAGATGCTGGTCCAGCATAAGGCAAATGGTGGGTGTTGTCTCTGACCTTAGTCTCTCTGGCACACTGAATTTTCTTGGTATAAGGATGATGTGGAGGTGGGAGAGACAGCATACTGGTTATGCAAAAAGACTCTTAGGCATGGTCCAGGAGGTGGCACAGTGGATAAAACACTGGACTCTCAAGTATGAGGTCACAAGTTCAATTCCCAGCAGCACATGTACTAGACTGATATCTGGTTGTTTCTCTCTATCCTCCTATCTTTCTCACGAATAAATACATAAATTCTTTTTTAAAAAGACTCTCAAGCTTGAGGCTCTGAGGCTGGACATTCAATCCCCCACATGTAAGCCAGAGCTGAGCAGTGCGCTGGTAAAAAAATATATATATATATATATATAAATAAATATATATATAATTACAATAAGAAAAACACACACACATTATCTTTTAAAGATTCAAAATATGAAGAAAGAAATGTATTCCAAAATCATAGGTTGTAGACAATGCCTTCTAGGAAGGGAGACAGCAGTAAATTCTCACGAGTAGAAAAGTAACAAGACTGGTTTTTCTTTATAATTCTAAGCAAAAACCTACACATATAAATTCAAGAAAATAAAATAGAGAGGGGTATCTATAAACTATACAGAAAACAAATAGCAAATAAATTAGCCTGAACATTTCTGTGAGAGATTTGTGAATATGCATGTGCACACATGAGGCAGAAGGACAAGGAGAAATGATGGAAACTGCAGAGTAACATATTTATTTTACATTTATGTACTGGTTTGTATGAGTGAGACTGGCTAGAGAGCTCTGCTCCGGCATGTGAGGTGCAAGCCTGTGACATATGCAAGCCTGTCCTCTAACACTGATCCGCCTCCCTGGTCACGGGCATACACAGATTAAAGAACAGTATGGTCTCCGTATCAGCCTTTCTGATCTAAGTTCCTCATCTCAACCACAAATCACAGAGAATGTTTTTGAGCAATACCCTTCTAAGTTCTCCCATGGATGGCAAATAACCAGTAACCTCTAGAACCACAGGAGAGAAATAAATTGATTATATGGAACAGGTACCTGAGGCCTTGGTGTTATTTAATATTGATTTACAAAATTATAAGATAGCAGGGGTATAATTCTACACCATTCCCACCACCAGAGAGCTCTATGTTCCCATATCCTCCCTTGGAAAATGCTTTCGTTCTCCCAAGATTACAAATATGGGTTGACTATTATTTCTTTTCTTTTTTTTTTTTCTGTGTTTTCTTTTGTTTTGTTTATCTTTATCCAGTTCAGCAGAGGCTGACCTAGATTTCTTTTTTTCTTAATTTTTTATTTTTATTTATCTATTGAATAGAGATAGCCAGAAATCGAGGGGAAGGGGGAAGGAAGAAGAAACAGGAAGACACTGCTTACCACTCCCAAAGCCTCCCCCCTGCAGGTGGGGACTAAGGGCTTGAGCCTGGGTCCTTGCTCATTATAACCTGTGAGCTCAATCAGGTGCGACATCACCAGGCCCTTGACTGTTATTTCTATAAATATATATATATATATATATATATATATATATACACACACACACACACACATATACATACATATTTGCCCATTTTTCCTATTGTTTTGAGAAGGCTTCTTTGGATGCTGTTTTTCATTTTTCCTACGTATCTAATTATATAATTAAAAGATGTATGTGAAGGAGAAACTATGAAAAATTTACGTCATTTGTAAGAAGAGAAAAACAGAAACTAATTCAGACAGAGAAAAACTCCATTTAACCAACTCCATTGGAAGTACTAATGGTTCTGAGTGGGTTCTTAAAATGAATCCAGTCCCAGAGAAATCATATTCCCAGTTTGAGAGGCTTAGAACACAACTCCTTTGAATGGCCCCTCAGAATCTCAGGAAGCCTTTCACTTCTCCTTACTGTCATTGGATATGTTGAATAGCAAGCATTTCATTACAGAAAACAATTGAATTAGAGTTTCTTCCACTTTTGGTTAATTGCTAGAATTCTGTGTCAAAATCTTGCTTTTACATATTTTATGATGTGTATGAAAAATGATGCCAAATTTCTCTGGTTTTCATAAACACAAAGGTATAGGTTTTAAACAAGACTTTGGTTTAACATTGTTTCTTATTTATAATTTCCTTTTATAGATTTTTACTTATTATTGAATAGAGACAGAGAAATTGAGAGGGAAGAGGGAGATAGAGAAGGAGAGACAGGCACTGGGTGGTGGCGCACCTGGTTGAGCCCACACAGTACCATGCACAAGGACCCGTGTTCAAGTCCCCAGTCCCCACCTGCAGGGGAAAAGTTTCACGAGTGGCAAAGCAGGGCTGCATGTGTCTCTTCCTCTCTCTCTCTCTCTCTCTCTCTCTCTCTCTTCCTCTCTCTTTTAAATTATAGTGTCTTCTCTCTTTTTTTTAAAAAAAATCATCTTTATTTATTTATTGGATAGAGACAGTTTAAATAATATTTTCCAAAATGGCATTCATCTTTTTCTTTGAAAAAGTTTAAAGTGTATCTGTACTTTGAGGCAATTACTGTTTTTGTTTCTTTGTTTTGGTTTTATTTTTGCTTTTGTTTTTAAGGCAGAAAGGCAAAGTCGGATGACAGCACTGAGCTTCCTTCAATGTGGTGGGAAGCACGCGGCAAAGCGGCACACTATCCAAGTGGGCTATTTCCCTGGCTCAGTGACTGTGTTAAAGCTTAGTGAGATATATCTAGATAACATCTTTCACAGCACTTTATATATTAGTCTACACAGTAACCAGGCCGCATAGGAGTATTCATTTATTGACTGACAGGATTAACTCTACTTACAAATCCCCTAATGCTAAGAATGAAGAGTAGCTTAAAACACTGTGAGTGGGAGTCGGGCGGTGGCGCAGCAGGTTAAGCGCACGTGGCGCAAAGTGCAAGAACCCGCATAGTCAATGACTGCCACCTCTCCAGATTCAAAGGAGGTCTCGAAACTTTACATCAGGCTCAACCTGACGCTGTTGACTGGCTACGGAAGAAGGGCAAGCGCTAGAAGAAGAAGGATCCCAGTTGGAGGCCCCGGCTCCCCACCTGCAGGGGAGTCGCTTCACAGGTGGTGAAGCAGGTCTGCAGGTGTCTGTCTTTCTCTCCTCCTCTCTGTCTTCCCCTCCTCTCTCCATTTCTCTGTCCTATCCAACAACGACGAAATCAATAACAACTACAACAATAAACAAGAGCAACAAAAGGGAATAAATAAAATTTTTAAAAAACATTGTATTAGTGAGTGAATCTTAATTTTCTTTCTTTTTTTTTTTTTTTTGGCCTCCAGGCTTATCACTGTGGCTCAGTGCCTGTACTACGAATCCACTGCTCCTGGCGTCCACTTTTTCCGTTTTATTAGACAGACAGAAATGGAGAGTGGAGGGGAAGATAGAGAGGGGGAGAGAAAGACAGACACCGACAGAGCTGCTTCACTACTTGTGAAGCGACCCTCCTGCAGGTGGGGAGCCGGGAATTCAAACCCGGATCGATCACGGATCCTCGAGTTTCCTACTATGTGCGCTGACCTTGGGGCGCTACTACCCAGCCCCCGTGAGTGAATCTTTAGTCTCTATCCAATTACATCTCATTAACAACCAATATATCTATGGATGCCTCCAAAAATCACCAGTATTTTCTTTTTTTAAATCAGTATTTTCAAGCAAAAATGTTTTTTGTTTTTATTACATCTATCTTTTGTGTACCGTTATATAATTATCTTATTTGTTTGTTTAGAGCAATGCTCCTCTAATGAAGTTTAAACCTATTTAACCTTTTAAATAATAGGGGCCAGGGGCAGTGCACCTGGTTGAGCACACACATTATTACAGTGTACAGGGACCTGAGTTCAAGCCCCTAGTTCCCATCTGTACGGGATAAAAGCTTCACAAATGGTGAAGCAGTGCTCTAAGTCTCTTTCTCTTTCCTGCTCTCTCTCTCTCCCTTTTCTCTCTGAATTTGTCTCTGTCCAAAATAAATTGAAAACTATTTTAAAAATAAAAAAGTTATAACAGTGTATGATAATAGTAATAACAGATTGGTCACCCAGTGGTTAAAGTGCTGGATCTAGGAGTACGAAGTTCTGAATCTGATCGCTGGTATTGCCTGTATCATCAGAGTGAAGCTCTGGTTTTCTCTCTTTCACTAATAAATAAATCGTTGAAAATAATAATAATAGTAACAATAGGTACTAGGTCCAGGGAGACATCCTGATGATGGGAGAGAACAAGACTTGCAAGGTTCAGGCCCCTAGATGGAAGCAGACACTGCTTATGCCAGAGCTCACTGGCATTCACAATCTCTCTTGTTCCCACTCATGAAGATAAGTAAAAGTTAATCCTAGAACTGACCAGAATGTTAAACTGCTAATGGTTTTAAACAGAAGTCTAATAAAAAAAAAAAAGGCCTTTTCCTCAAATATTAACTGCATTTTAAATGAGATTTAAACTAATAGGGCAGAACAACCAAAATCTGTGATTAATTTTTTAAAAATATTTATTTATTCCCTTTTGTTGCCCTTGTTGTTTTATTGTTGTAGTTATTGTTGTTGATGTCGTTGTCTTTGGATAGGACAGAGAGAAATGAAGAGAGGAGGGGAAGACAGAGAGGAGAGAAAGACACCTGCAGACCTGCTTCACCGCCTGTGAAGCGACTCCCCTGTAGGTGGGGAGCTGGAGGCTCGAACCCGAATCCTTACACCGGTCCTTGCGCTTTGCGCCACATGTGCTTAACTCACTGTGCTACTCCCGATTAATTTTTTAAGGCATGGCTCTTTGCAGACAGCCTTTCATTTGAAAATTAACAACTTTTATTCTGTAAAAAGAATAATATTGACATTAAGAAGCACGTCTTCCTTTCAAATGAAAACTCATCTTTCAACCAACAGACGAGACACTCCCTGTACTGCTGTCATCAGAAAATGCAAAGTATAACAACTATTCCCCTGCCTGTAGCTGTTTCTGTACTAAATACTGACATCCCAAAATATGCAGGGTTGCAACCACAAAAATTCTATTATAAAGTAAATGTTTAAAAGAAGGTATAGGGGCTGGGCGGTGGCACAGCTGATTGTACATACATGTTACAATACTCAAGGACCTGGGTTCAAGTCCCCAGTCGCCACTTGTAGGGGGAAAGCTTTATGAATGGTGAAACAGTCTTGCAGGTGTGTCTCTCTGTCTCTCTTCCTCTCTACCACTCCCTTCCCTCTCCGTTTCTGGCTGTCTTTATGCAATAAATAAAGATAATAATAAAAAAGAAAAAAGTGTCTATAAAAAGAAAAAATACAAGCACAAGGACCGGAGGAAGGATCCCAGTTCGAGCCCCCGGCTCCCCACCTGCAGGAAAGTCGCTTCACAGGTGGTGAAGCAGGTCTGCAGGTGTCTGTCTTTCTCTCCCCTTCTCTGTCTTCCCCTCCTCTCTCCATTTCTCTCTGTCCTATCCAACAATGACATCAGTAACAGCAACAATAATAACTACAACAATAAAACAAGGGCAAAAATAGAGAATAAATAAATACAAAAAAAATTTAAAAAAAGAAAAATAGTCTCTTCATAATAGATACAACTACTGTTAAGATCTAGAAAAGTAACAAAGAAATTAAAATTCTTACTCTAAATGAAGTATGTTCCTTAGAAAACAAAATGCACAATAAAATTAGGTGAGAATTAAACACATATAACTAAACTAACTAGGAAAACCAAGAATTTCACTAGATTTCTAGGTACCTCTCATCCTGACTAAACTGTTTTCCTAGAAAATGCTTCAAAACATGGAAGAAAGCATTTCACTTAAGATAATTAAAATTCACCTTGCAAAGTCATGGCCAAATCAGGTCAAATTCACACTTAGAAGAAACAAATTCATTTAAAACTGCTCCAAATTGAAAAGTGATGTGTCATGATTATTATTCTGATAGAAATAAACTATTTTTAAAACCAAAGATAATTGTTTTTAATCTCCAAGGAATGATGATCCAGAATTGTTAAAATACGGGGAAATGCTTCTGAGATTACGCATCTACAGTGCTTACATAAACTTCATCAAAGATCTTCCAAAGTAAATACTCCACAAATACAATGCTCAACTCTTCACCAAGGAGCCACAGTTTAGCCCAACAAAGCTTCCTAGAGGAAATGTGAACCCAGCTTGAAAACCTCCTTTTTAAAACTCAAGCACGGTCTTTTATTAAGGTCTTAACCAGTGTTTCCTTTAACCAACTTGGCAGACCTAGCAAGCAGACTACACAAACAAAGTCCTGCTTACATAAATCTTTTCTCTATGTGCTTGGAAACAAAAAAGCTATAGACAAGAACTGGGTCAGTTCACTTAACTCTAAGGTAAGGGTATTATTTTCTGATCTAAAAGGATTTGATAATTTCTGGTGTTGACCTCTATATGTTGGCATATTGACAGAAAGTCCTCAAATGAGCCCCCTTAACCACAGCTTTTTTTTAACAGAGAACTTCATGATTTGACTACTGTTAAATCTCTCGACATTTCAACATTTTCCAATGGCTCCCATATGGCTTTTGTTAGGTTAGGCGCTCCTGTGGTGCAGTGGTCAGTGCACAGTACTTAGATGGATTTTGTTACTTCAGTAAAGATTTGCCTTTAAATGTATTTCCTGAAACCCTCCCCTGTAAAAGTAGAACATGCAAAAATAAAGAATACCCTTCCACTTGATTTCTCTACATTTCCAGTGTCTAAAATTAAAATGAAGTAAATTAATTATTACTAAGTCCTTGTAATTTAGCCTTTAAGGAATATATCTTTGGGTGTGTTGTTGGAAAGTCATGTCACATTTAATAAGTCGGGATTTTTCTGACAACCCAATACATATCAACACAAAAGAAACATATCTGATGATCATTTTAACTATAACCAACAATTTAGACTTCTGTTGTGTAGGTAGACCTGGAGACAGTCCCAAGATAGAGGGGACCATGCAGCTACCACAGAACAAGTGAAGATAAAGACACCCAACTGAGGGAGTCAGGCGGTAGCCCAGCGGGTTAAGCGCGCCTGGCCCAAAGCACACAGACCAGCGTAAGGATCCCAGTTCCAGCTCCCCAACTGGCAGGAGAGTCACTTCACAAGCAGTGAAGCAGGTCTGCAGGTGTCTATCTTTCTCTACCCCTCTCTGTCTTCCCATCCTCCCTTGATTTCTCTCTATCCTATCCAATGACAACAATAATAACAACAAAGATAAACAAGGGTAACAAAAGGGGGGAAGTGGCCTCCAGCAGTGTATTTGTAGTTCAGGCACCAAGCCCCAGTGCAATAACCCTGGAGGAAAAAAAAAAAAAAAGACACCCCACTGATATCAACATCACCTAAGAGATGGTGCCCATCACAAGATTAGCTAAAGATTCCCGGGAGTCGGGCGGTAGCACAATGGGTTAAGCGCACTTGGCTCACAAGCGCAAGGACCGGGCGGCGTAAGGATCCCGGTTCCAGCCCCCGGCTCCCCACCTGCAGGGGAGTTTTTTTCCCACCTGCAGGGGAGTCGTTTCACAGGCGGTGAAGCAGATCTGGAAGGTGTCTTTCTCTGCTCCTCTCTGTCTTCCCCTCCTCTCTCCATTTCTCTCTGTCCTACCTAACAACGACGACATCAATAACAACAATAATAACTACTACAACAATGAAAAAACAGCAAGGGCAACAAAAGGAAAAATAAATAATTTTGTAAAAAAAATACTATAAGAAAAAAAAAAGATTCCTGTCCAGTACCATTCAAGTCAATACAATAAAACACAGGCAATCAACTCTGTACATATTTGAATTGATACTTACAAACCAGGGGAAGAGAGGGACCATGGAAAGGAAAACCCATAAAAATCCTGTCTCCAGATTATCTCTCTCTCTGCCCATTCCTGGCCCTTTGGGGGCATACAGTTGATTACTTGCACTCTTAACTCACTCCTTTTTGCTTCCTGTATCCACTTAATAAGTATCTGCTCTTATGGCTGACAGAGTTTACACCCTGAAATTATTTTCTGAGATGTGAACAAGAACTGGATCAGTTTTCATGAGTCCCTGGCAATATAACCTTTTAGTCAGACATGAAAAATGAAATATCTTTGTAGGAGTTTTATTTTTATAAATGCAACTGTGATCTTTCTAGTCAGTTATCTAAGTACTATAACTCAACTGTCTCAAATACTTTTTTTAGATTTTTTAATATTTATTTATTTATTTATTCCCTTTTGTTGCCCTTGTTTTTTTTCGTATATGAAATATCTTTGTAGGAGTTTTATTTTTATAAATGCAACTGTGATCTTTCTAGTCAGTTATCTAAGAACTATAACTCAACTGTATCAAATGCTTTTTTTTTAGATTTTTTTATATTTATTTATTCCCTTTTGTTGCTCTTGTTTTTTTTCTTATTGTTGTTGTAGTTATTGATGTCGTTTTTGTTGGATAGGACAGAGAGAAATGGAGAGAGGAGGGGAAGACAGACAGGGGGAGAGAAAGATAAGACCTGCAGACCTGCTTCACCGCTTGTGAAGCGACTCCCCTGCAGGTGGGGAGCCGGGGCTTGAACCGGGATCCTTACACAAGCCCTTGCACTTTGTGCCACCTGCGCTTAACCCGCTGTGCTATCACCCGACTCCCTCTCAAATACTTTCTTTAGTGGATACATAATATATCCTTCCTACTCTTTCCTTAAAGGAAAAGTTGCAACAATAACAACAACAACAACAACAACAAAAGTTTTTCTCCTTGTTACTCAAGTTTGGAACAGATTATTCCTGGCCTGTGTCTTCTTTATACACCAAAGTTTTTAGCAATGACTCAGCTGTATATTTTCCTTTTAGGTATTTTCCCTTTAAAAAGGCATTTATGAAGAGCCCGGCGGTAGCGCAGCGGGTTAAGCATAGGTGACGCAAAGCGCAAGGACTTGCGTAGGGATCCGGGTTCGAGCCCCCCAGCTCCCCACTTGCAGGGGAGTAGCTTCACAGGTGGTAAAGCAGGTCTGCAGGTGTCTATCTTTCTCTCCTCCTCTCTGTCTTCCCCTCCTCTCTCCATTTCTCTCTGTCCTATCCAACAACGACATCAACAACAATAACTACAACAATAAAAGACAACAAGAGCAACAAAAGGGAAAATAAATATAGATAAAAAGGATATTGTTTTAAAAGGCATTTATGACTGTGTTCTCAGTCTTAGGAAGTATTCAATGTGCTTTATTCTCTTTTTTAATTTTTTTAAATATTTATTTATTCCATTTTGTTGCCCTTGTTCCATTGTTATAGTTACTATTGTTGTTATTGATGTCGTCGTTGTTGGATAGAACAAAGAGAAATGGAGAGGGGGGGAAGACAGAGAGGGGGAGAGAAAGACAGACACCTGCAGACCTGCTTCACCGCCTGGGAAGCGACTCCCCTGCAGGTGGGGAGCCAGGGGCTGGAACCGGGCTCCTTATGCCGGTCCTTGCGCTTTGTGCCACGTGTGCTTTATCCACTGCGCCACCGCCCGACTCCCAATGTGCATTATTCTTTAACATAATTTCATAGAAGAGCTAAGATTCCTCAATAATAACAATTAATGTCATTTTACCTACAAGGAGTAAAACAGCAACCTTTCAGGAGGGTAAAATAGCTGACCAGTACAGTGCGCCTGCTTTGTCATGTGCACAGCCCAGCTGTGGGCCTGGCCCCATGGCACTGGAGGAAGTTTTCATGCTGTTGCCTCCCCCCCTGCCCCCATCTCTCTGTCTTTCTCACTCTTTCTTTCTGGAAAAGTCTGCCCAGAGCAGTCAATTACCAATGTAACAAATCGTTTTTATCACTGGGGTTCAGTGCCTGCACTATAAATCTACTGCTCCTGGTGGCCATTTTTTTCCATTTCGTTGTTGTTATTGGATAAGACAGAGAGAAAGGAAAGACAGAAGGGGGAGAGATAAACATCCACTTGTGAAGTGACTATAGGTCTGCAGGTGGGGAGCCAGGTGCTCGATCGGGAAGTGCCAGGGTCCCCGCACTTCACACTATGTGCGCTTAACCTGGTGCACCACCACCCAGCCCCCACAAACAAACAAATCTTATGTCAGCATTTCAAGCTTTCTCAGAAAGAGAAGTATTTAGAAAATAGTTTGACCTTAAATGAAATTTTATGGGAAAAGGCTATTACTCCAATTTTAACATTGCAATATCACAAGTAAAGGAGATGGGGGAGGGGGGGGGAATGACAGCATTCTTCTATTGCCTTGCAGCTAGCTGCGGTTTCACTGTTCCAAATTCAGCTTTTTCAGATAGGAAGAGGCAGAGAGAGGGGAAAACCACCACCGTTGGATCGTAGGTCTCACACATGGCAAAGCAGTTGAGCTGTCTTGCCAGTCCCAGCATCCCTGAATATAATTTAGTAATGCTCATTCAAGCTGCATTTGCCTGGGGAAAACCAGTCACTGAAAGTTGGCAAGTGGAATCTGAAGAAGTTTACTTTCGATTATAAGCTGCAGAGCCAAATGTACAGGAGGGCAGTTCACAGCTGTAGGAAAGAAGACAAAGCCAGGGATGGAAGTAATGCTGTGCTAACCACAGATGAGCAGAGCTGAGTGACTCTAAGTACATGCCAACTGCCCCAAGGTATAACAAAGGGCTCTGCCATCCTGTTCCAGGACCTGCACTCTTCCCCCACCATCCCCAGGCTTTTACTTTGGTGCAATAGGAAAAGTCCTGAATTTTAACACACCTCTGTTATCAATGTATTTTTTAAAACTCACTACGGATTTCAAACTCACTACTGTTATTAATATATGGTTGCTCATGATAAAAACATGAGTCGGAGAATAGTACTGTTCTGCTAGATTCTCTTTAATGGCTTCCTTTGTCATTCAGAATAAAAACCAAACTCTTCACAAGTGCCTACAAGATGGCAGAGTCAGAAAAGAAACAACTTTGGCATTATTTTGTCATGTATTAGAAAGGCAGAACTATGGGGAGCCGGGCTGCAGTGCAGCAGGCTAAGCGCAGGTGGCGCAAAGCACAAGGACCGGCGTAAGGATCCCTGTTCGAACCCCGGCTCCCCACCTGCAGGGGAGTCGCTTCACAGGCGGTGAAGCAGGTCTGCAGGTGTCTATCTTTCTCTCCTCCTCTCTGTCTTCCCCTCCCTCTCTCCATTTCTCTCTGTCCTATCCAACAACGACAACAACAATAATAACTACAACAATAAAACAACACGGGCAACAAAAGGGAATCAATAAATAAAATAAATATTAAAAAATTTTTTTTAAAAAAAGGCAGAACTGGCACAATCCTCTCCTACTGATGGAGTCTTGCCTCTTCACAAGCTCCCCGGGTGGTGAACACACCTGGTTATTCAGAAACACTGACGTACCTGCGCCCTGGTGGGGGGCCAGGCAGTGGTGCACTGGGTTAAGCAAAGTGCAAGGGCCTGCTCAAAAAATTCCAGTTCGAGATCCCGCCTCCCCACCTGCATGGGGGTCACTTCACAAGCAGTGAAGCAGGTCTGCAAGAGTCTTTCTGTCTGTCTTTCCCTCCTCTCTTAATTCCTCTGTCCAGCAACAACAATAACAGCAGCAGCAGCAACAATGGAAAAAAAAAAAATGGCCAGTCCCACCTTTTTTGGTCCAGGAGGTGGCACAGTGGATAAAGCATTGGATTCTCAACCATGAGGTCCTGAGTTCAATCCCCGGCAGCACATGGACCAGAGTGATGTCTGGCTCTTTCTCTCCTACTATCTTTCTCATGAATGAATAAATAAATGAGTTATTTAAAAAAAAGAAAAAGGAGAGAAAGAAAGGAAGAAAGAAAGAAAGAAAGAAAGAAAGAAAGAAAGAAAGAAAGAAAGGAAAAAGATGGCCTCCAGGAGCAGTGGATTCATAGCGCAAGCACCAAGCCCCAGCAATAAACCTGGAGGCATAAAAATAGAAGATGACATCTTGTTTTATCTTTCTCACCCACTCATCTCCAGTCTCTCTGGCATCCTTGCCAAACATACAGGACACACTTTTATTTTAATAAAATTTTTATTATCTTTATTTATGGGATAGAGACAGACAAATATTGAAGAGGAGGGAGGAGGAGGGAGGGAGAGAGAGAGAGAAACAGAGATACCTGCATAGCCCTACTTCACCACTCATGAAGGTGGAGACTACCCCTGCAGGTGCAGACTACCGGGCTTGAACCCCCATCCTTGCACACTGTAACATCTGTACTCAAACAGGTGCGTCACCACCTGGCCCCCAGGGCATACTTTCACCTAACTGTTCCCTGGGCCTGAAACATTACTCCCAGGTATCTATCTCTCTGGCTTCCATCCTCATATGATTCAGTTCTTCACTGAAAAGTTAACATTTAAATTTTAGTCATTCAGTTCTTCACTAAAATGCTAACTCTAGATTCTCAGGGCTCACTGGTAGAATGCATGCCTTGCATTTGAGAAGCCCTAAGTCCGATCCTTGGGGCTGTATAAAATGACAGACTCAAAACCCTGACCACTCATATTTTTCTGGTTTTTATTGTCATATTTTCTCTTCAATATCCATCTCTAACTAAAACACATTTTACCAAATTATGTTGTTTTCTATCTCTTTCTTCTAAATATGCAATAGTCACGGAGACTAGGGTTCTTTCTGTTTTTCACAGTGCTGTGTCTTTAATGCCTAGAATAGCACTTCTTAGTGTGATCTTAAGGGTCTTAGTAGATCACTGAGCCTCTTGCAGGGGGTGTACAAGGTCAAAACTCTTTGCATCAGCAACTGAGAAGTTATCTGCCTTTTTCACTGGCGGAGGAATTAATTTTAAAGGCACTAGTGATGTGAAAGCTGCCGTGGGTAAAACTGCTGGAACCCCAGTACAAAGCAATGCAGTGGCTGCAAACATTAGTGCTGTCATTACACTGTTCGTGTCATGGATGCATAGTTTCCTCTAAAATCAATCTAATCGAAGCATGTCCTCGATGAATAAGCAGTTTTAGAAGTATTTTGAGGGGGCAGACAGTAGCACACTGGGTTAAGCGCACATGGCATGAAGCTCAAGGATCCCTGTTCTAAGCCCCTGGCTCCCCACCTGCAAGGGGGTCACTCCACAGGCGGTGAAGCAGGTCTGCAGGTGTCTGTCTTTCTCTCCCCCTCTTCGCTCCATTTCTCTCTATCCTATCCAACAATAACAACCGCAATAACAAGGGCAACAAGAATGGAAAAAATGGCCTCCAGGAGCAATGGGTTCGTAGTGCAGACACTGAGCCCCAGCAATAACCCTGGAGGCAAAAAAAAAAAAAAACCTACAATTTGGAAGGTATGTATAATTCAGTAAACTAGTATTTTTGAAATGACAAATACACAATAGTGCAAAATAATGCTTGGAAAGAAGAATGAGTCAAATTATAAAACAGACCAATGGATTTTGATGCGACTGAGAAAAAAATGTTCGCAGACACAGTTTCAGAGTCTGCACTACAACTGGTCTTTAAGAAAACTGCAACACTACCTCGAGAAAACAAAGAAGCAAGTACGGCAATCAGTTTTTATGATAAGATCAGCTAGTGGCTGTCCAAAAAATGGGAATGGGGCCTGCCACAGCGGAGATGACCATGTTGATTTTAAATGTTATATACTTGAAACGTATATTATAATGCAGTGCTACTCAAGTTTCTTAAAAGGAAAACTAACACTTACCTAGTTTTAGTGAACGTAGTGTCAGAGAACATCCACAACTGTTTGAAAAGATTGTTTAGAATTTCCCTCTTTGCCAATTACATATATTTGAGGCCAGATTTTCTTCAAATAATCCAATCAAAACAGCACAGCAAAATATGATATGAACTTTCTCTTAAGCTAGGCATTAATGAGTTTATAAAAATATGAAAGAATGCCACTCTTATCAATATGTTAAAAAATAAAGCTATTTTCATAAAATGATTTATGCTAATATGTAATAGATTTGTTATTTTAAATTAATGTGTAATATTTTTAAGTTCTCAATTTTATTTTCAGATCATAAATGGCAAACATATAAGCCACATAGACAAATGAACCTTAGATTCCTTAATAATGACTCCCAATGGACAGGTGGAGTGGGTAGATAGTTCAAATGATAAACACATGTGTTAGCATGTGTGAAATCCGAGGTTCAATTCCCAGGCAGCACATGGGAGCACCAAGGGATCTCCACTGAATGGTCGCATGGAGGGTGTGTGTGTGTGTGTGTGTGTGTGTGTGTGTGTGTGTGTGTGTGTGTGTGTGTGTGTGTGTGTTTTAAGCGCATGTGACACAAAGCACAAGGATCGGTGTAAGGATCCCAGTTCGAGCCCCCAGCTCCCCACCTGCATGTGTGTGTGTGTGTGTGTGTGTGTGTGTGTGTGTGTGTGTTAAGCGCACGTGGCACAAAGCACAAGGATCGGTGTAAGGATCCCAGTTCGAGCCTCTGGCTACCCACCTGCAGAAGAGTTGCTTCACAAGCAGTGAAACAGGTGTCTATCTTTCTCTTCCCCTCCTCTCTCTATTTCTCTCTGTCCTATCCAACAACAACGATGACATCGATAATAACTACAACAATAAAACAACAAGGGCAACAAAAGGGAATGAATAAATAATTTTTTTAATATTTATTTTATTTATTTATTCCCTTTTGTTGCCCTTGTTGTTTTATTGTTGTAGTTATTATTGTTGTTGTCATTGTTGGATAGGACAGAGAGAAATGGAGAGAGATGGGGAAGACAGAGAGGAGGAGAGAAAGATAGAGACCCGCAGACCTGCTTCACCACCTGTGAAGCGACTCCCCTGCAGGTGGGGAGCCGGGGTTCGAACCGGGATCCTTATGCCGGTCCTTGTGCTTTGCGCCACCTGCGCTTAACCCGCTGCGCTACAGCCCGACTCCCAATAATTTTTTTTTTAAAAAAAGGTGTGCAACTGAGTCCCACTGAATGGTCACATGGAGGGTGAGAGAGAGAGAGAGAGAGAGAATGTGTGTGTGTTGGGCAAGCTTTCTTGCTCAGCAATTCTGTTCATGATTGAGGACCTGCACTGACTCCTCAACAATGCATTAAAAATGTGTGCAAATGAGTCCCATGACAAAAGTCTGAGAACCACTAGCCTAAAACATTAACTCATAGGTACTAATTAATTTTGTGGCATTTAACACTTGCACTGTGTTAACTCTTATAGAATGCTCTTACATTTTTTTTTCATATGTGTTAAAACAACCTTATAAAATAGGTATCATTACTACCACTATTCCATAGGTGAGAAAACCAGAAGGGAAAAAAAAAAGTGAGGTCAAAGCATTTGCTCAAAGTAACGGACGGCAAGTTTACCTAAGTAGAGGTAACATTACCCTAGATCTCATGTCCCTGACTGCTACTGCTACAAAGAGCTGTTAGGGTTAGACATAAGGTGAATCATACAGAACCAGATGACTGAATTTACAAATATCAAAGCAACCAGAAGGAGCCAGAATACAAAGCCAAATGAGTTGAGAATTGAAGGGAGACCATGTAAGGAGGTTCGTGTGCGCAAAAGAAAGGCCTGGATAAATTCTCAGAGACACAACGCAGAAGTCTGAGGAACTATTTCACAAGATAAAGCAAGTATCATCAAGCCAACTGATAGACAATAAAAAATATGGGATAGCAATTTAGTGTCAAGATCAGTCTGTGGATAGCAGAAACAAGCTGATATTATGATAGTCTCTAACTCCAATAGCCAAGGGCAGTTTCCAACTCACTGAACTCATCAACTCCAAGAAATGCCTCCACTGAGGCCCAGAGCAGGGCGATAGCCTGGTGCTGACCCATCCTGGCTGGACTAGTGACATTTTATGAAGTCAACCTATAAAGGCCAAGAACAGAATTCCTCCTCAACTTTCGATTTTCCTGAACTGAAAATACGTACATATACTTGCCACAATCTTGAAATGTTCACTTTCTGTAATATTTAGACCAGCAATCATTTTTGATAGAGAGGCCTTTGAAATTACTGATCTAGGTGAAGCAGATGGCAACACAGCAGCCACAGTTTTTGCAGTGCAGCTGTCTGACAAACAGCTGGAAGTTGAGCAGAGAAAGTAAAGTGAAATCTTGTAGCAATTCTGATTCTGTTGGAAGGAAACAAAAAAAAAAGAAGGACTTCAAGTCAGGTCAGCTTCTGGCTAGTGGAATCTGCTTAGTATTATGACTGTGAGGAACTAAGTTATACAAACCCTACTGGGGGAGTCTTTGAAAAGGAAAAACAAACAAACAAACAAACCTTTCCATATGCATTCAATCTGCTACAAGGGAAATGATGACTTTATCAGCATATCCTCAAAAACTGAAATGAAATCGATCCTGAAAAGTTCCTAGTACTCAAGGAATGATAAACAATAACTAATATTCTTTCTCTGGTCTTCTATCTTTATTTTATATCAAAAATTTTAAAAAAAAAAAGTACTTTCTTAACTGCTTAGTGACCCAGGGTGATGGATCCTAACATTATTTTGGCCTTGAACCATTCATTTTCCAATCACGAATTCTTCTACATGCATCCTAGGGTCAGAAAGAGAATGCTGAGTATAATGACTATGTTCACTGGCGTTTCTCAAGAGGCGTGTGGCTGCTGTCCAATCATGTCTCCTTCCTACCACAGCCCAAGCTTTAACATATGGTTTGCAAAACTATAGTGACTCCACATTTTGCTAAATCATGAAACAGAAAGCATACATACAGAGTTACGAGTGTTTTAGACTCCACAGAGTACTGTGTGGTCTTCTTGAATGACAACAACTTAAGCTACTAGTTTTTTCTATGTAGAGCAAAAATCTGAGACAGAAGCTGATAATACACCCATCAAGTTCAAATTTTTTTAAAAATTTTTTTGTATTATCTTTATTTATTTATTGGATAGAGACTGCCAGAAATTGAAAGGGAAGTGGGTGATAGAGAGGGAGAGAGACAGAGAGACACCTGCAGCACTGCTTCACCACTCGCAAAGCTTTCTCCCTGCAGGTGGGGACTGGGAGCTCAAACCTGGGTCCTTGCACATTTATAACATGTGCAACCAACCTGGTGCGCCACCGCCTAGTCTCACAAGATCAGGAAAATCAGTGTCTGAAGAGAAGTTCCAGAACATTTCCCTGTAAGAACAACAAATAGCAAAGAAAAGTGATGGCTGAGAGTTTCAGCATGGTACTAAGAAGGAAGAGAGTTCAGTCTTTTTCAGACTGGAATGAGATTAAAGTCTGACTATTAAGACTTCCCTCACTTTGCCCAAGAACTGAGGTAGTATAGGGAGGGGAGTGGTTCTACTTCAGAACTGAGAAAGAAAAAGAATCATAGAAACATCTAGCATACTTCACATATAAAATATTAAAAGTCCAAGAAGTGTATCAAAATAAAAAGGCAATCATCTAATTAGATAATCTAAATATCTAATTTCACTTTATTTTTTTTTTATCACATCAATGCTCAGCTCTGGCTTATGGGAGTTCTGGGAATTGACTCAGGGCCCTCAAAGCCTCAGGCATAAAAGTATTTTGCATAACCATTATGCTATCTCCCCAGCCCTAAATAATCTCATTTTAAAATATCTAATGAAAAGACTTTCTTTTTTTGCCTCCAGGGTTATTGCTGGGGCTCGGTGCCAGCACTACGAATCCACTGCTCCTGGAGGCCATTTTTCCCATTTTGTTGCCCTTGTTGTGGTTGTTATTGTTGGACGGAACAGAGAGAAACTGCAAGAGGAGAAGGCAGAGAAGAGGGAAAGATAGACAATTACAGGCCTGCTTCACGGCTTGTAAAGTGACCCCCTGCAGGTGGGGAGCCAGGGGTTGGAACCCAGATCCTTAAGGTCCTTGCGTTTTGTGCCATGTGCACTTAACCCTCTGTGCTACCACCCAACCCCCGAAAATATTTTAATTCCAGATGCAACTTTCTAGTAAGCGATACTGTTATTAAAAATGTGGATTGATTTTTATATTATACAGCTACGAACAAGTATTTTGTTTTAAATGTGATGTTTACTTGGATAATGTGCTTGCTGTGTCACACACGATTCAGGTTGGAGACCAGCCCCACAACACTGAAGGAGGCTGTGGTGCTGCGGTGTCTTTCTCTCCATCTCTCTCTCTCTACCTGAAAGAATCAGCCAGGAGTAATGAAGGCCCAGTGATGACCCCCCCCACACACACATACATGACCTGCTTACTCTACTGCACTAAAACTGGAGAAATATCCTCAAGAATACTGAATATTTGGGGACTGGAAAACAAAGTATCACTGTCACTGGAAATTAAAAAAGACTTGTGTGATCCAAAAATCAGACCAAGCAGAGAAGTGACAGTAACGAAAAAAAAATCATTTTCATGGAAGTCAGGCGGTAGCACAGCGGGTTAAGTGCACATGGTGCAAAGCGCAAGGACCAGAGTAAGGATCCCAGTTCGAGCCCCAGGCTCCCCACCTGCAGGGGAGTCGCTTCACAACTGGTGAAGCAGGTCTGTAGGTGTCTTTCTCTCCCCCTCTCTGTCTTCCCTTCCTCTCTCCATTTCTCTCTATCCTATACAACAACAACGACATCAATAACAACAACAATAATAACAAGGGCTACAAAAGGGAATAAATAAATATTTAAAAATAAAAACATTTTCATGTGCCTTTATCAGCCCTGTAAATAAGAATTATTTCTAGTAAGACCTTTCAAATTCTGGCTATCTATCAAAGAACAAAGACTTTGCATAATTCGAAGGTACTAATCAAATTCTACTTTCCATTTAAAAAAATGTTTTAAGGGAGTCGGGCGGTAGCGCAGCGGGTTAAGCGCACGTGGCGCAAAGCGCAAGAACTGGTGTAAGGATCCTGGTTCCAGCCCCCGGCTCCTCTTCTGCAGTGGCGTCGCTTCACAGGCGGTGAAGCAGATGTGTAGGTATCTATCTTTCTCTCCCCTCTCTGTCTTCCCCTCCTCTCTCCATTTCTCTCTGTCCTATCCAACAACGACGACATCAATAACAACAATAACTACAACAACAATAAAAAAACAAGGGCAACAAAAGGGAAAATAAATATTTTTTTAAAAGTTTTAATATCTGAATACTCTTGAAAGTAAAGCAAGTATGCCTGCAATAAATGCTTCCCAACAACAATGAAATGCTCAGAAATAAAACATAAAGAATATAATTTCTTTCATATGACTAATTTGCATCCACATACACAAGACTGGTTTCCTTCATGTATATAATATAGATGAAATAAACAACTTCAGAAAACTTGAATTCTCACTATGAAGCACACAACTATAATGTTAAAATTGTCTTGAGGGGGCGGGTGGTGGTGCACCTGGTTAAATGGATGTATTATCAAACATATACAAGAGCCCAGGTTCAAACCCCCAGTCCCCACCAGCAGAGGGAAACCTTCATGAGCGGTGAAGCAGTGAGACAGGTGTTTCTCTGACTTTCTCTCCCTTTCTATCTCCCTCCTCCCTTTCATTTTCTCTCTGTTCTTATCAACTAAATATATATATATATGGGGGAGAGAAGGGGAAAGGAGGGAGACAGACAGGGAAAGGGAACAGGGGGTAGTGTGGTGGTTCACCTGGTGCACATATTTCCAAGTACAAGAACTCAGGTTCAAGTCCCCCACACCCCACCAGTGAGGGGGGGGGGGCTGAGGGGGGGGACACAACACACTTCACGAGTGGTGAAGCAGGTTTGCGGGTATCTATTGTTCTCTATCTCCCCGTCCTCTCTCAATTTCTCTCTGTCCTATCTAATAAATAAATATATACATACAGGGGGATGGATGGGCGGTGGCACACCGGATTAAGTGCACATAGTACAAAAGCAAAGGACCCACTCAAGGATCCAGGTTCTAGCCCCAGGCTCCCCACCTGCAGGAGTTCACCTCAAAAGTGGTGAAACAGGTCTGCAGGTGTCTATCTTTCTTCCCACTCTATCTTCCCCCTACCATATCAATTTCTCTTTGTCCTACCCAATGGGAAAAAAGCCACCAGGAGCAGTAGATTTGTAGTGCCAGCACCGAGCTCCAGGGATAACCCCGGAAGTAAAAACAAAATAAATATATATATATACTATATCATATATATAATCATGTATATATATATATATATATATATATATATATATATATATATGCACACATACATAAATATACTAAAGAACATTGTCTTGATTTTCTGTATGGGCAAGTAGTAAAAATGATAACAATTACCAGAATATATTGACATATGCTGGATCATTCATTTGAGTTAACTGTTCTAACACACTTGCCTAAGAAGGAAAATAATTTCTGTATTTTATTGGTAAGTGGGATATTTACTGAAAGCACAAGAAGTTCTGAGGAAGACACAGGTGGCAAACAAGTATCTATTATTAACTTCTCCATCCCTTTCCTCTCTTTTTCAGCAAGATACATCTGATGCAAACTGTAGCCAGCTAAATTAACAATGTAAATACATAGATTTACAGTATAAATGTAAATGTTCTCTCCAAATGTCAAAAATACTGGGGAAAAGATTTAGTTTACCAATTTGAGAGTCAAATTTTAATCTCTGTGACTTTTCCCCTTCATTTTATTTTGAAAATATCCAAACTTGTTTTTAAAAGTTGCAAGAATGACATCAGAAAAGCAGTATAGTATGTCACTCACCTAAATGCACTTCCTACTAACACTTTTCTCCATTTATTATCTCCTCTTCCCTCTTCCTTCTATATAACCCACAAAAACAACTGCAAAATAAGAGCAGGCATCACAGAACTTCACTCAGCATGACTCTCCTAAATATAGACAATTCTTCTGTATCACCATAACACCATTATCAGACCCCAGAAATTCACCTCCTGAGAGCCAGGAGAAGCAATGACAACCATTTAGGATCTAGGTCCCAGGATTTTTGTTGTTGTTGTTTTGTCACTGATGTAAGAAGAATAGTGAAAACAGCATATTGGGAATCTAATAAAATCTTTATTATGCAAGCCTATTTTACCCTATGGTTTTCTGTTTTGAAGATAATATGTCCTAAATAGGCAGCGTTAAATGCAACTAACTACTTAAAGTGTTTTTGCATGAACCTATGACAGATCCTTTTTTTTTTTTTTTCTTTAGGGCTTGGTACCAGCACTAAGAATCCTCTGCTCCTGGCGATCACTTTTTCCATCTTACTGGATAGGACAGAGAGATAAATTGAGAAAGGAGGGGGAAATAGAGGGAGAGAGAAAGGCAGACACCTGCAGACCTGCTTCACCATTTGTGAAGGGGCCTGCATGTGGGGAGCCTGAGGATCCTTGTGCAGGTCTTTGAGCTTTGTACTATGTGCTCTTAACCCAGAGTGCACTACTGTCCGGCCCCAATGACAGATCCATTTTTTATTGATATTTATTTATTTATTCCCTTTTGTTGCCATTGTTGTTTTATTGTTGTAATTATTGTTGTCGTTGTTGTTGGATAGGACAGAGAGAAATGGAGAGAGGAGGGGAAAATAGAGTGGGGGAGAAAGATAGACACCTGCAGACCTGCTTCACTGCTTGTGAAGCGACTCCCCTGCAGATGGGGAGCAGGGGGCTCGAACCGGGATCCTTAAGCTGGTCCGTGGGCTTTGCGTGCCACCTGGGCTTAACCCACTGCACTACCACCCCACTCCCCAGATCCATTTTTATTTATGTATTTATTACTGGATAGAGACAAAGAGAAATTGAGAGGGAAGGGGGAAATAGACAATGAGGTACTTGCAGCCCTTGCTCACCACTCATGAAGCTTTCCCCCTGCAGGTGGGGACCAGGAGCTTGAACCTGGGTCCTTGCACACTGTAATGTGTGTGCTTAACCAGGTGCACCACCATCTGGCCCTGACAGATCTATTTTGTAGGTACTGATTTCAGGTTTTAAATTATCTAATAGAGTCTAGTTTATCATTGCTCTAGTTTCTACATTGTCAAAACATACATATACAAAGAAAATCTTTTTAATGTTCTAATTTATTGATTTTTTTTGTATTGCATGTGTATCTTTAAAATATAATGGTTGACTTACAGAAACCATAACTCCTTCCCCCAAAAGAATTCTGTTCCATACTTCCAGGAATAAATGCTAGGGGAAGATGACCAGAGGGCTCTGAACCCCAATTCCACCAGAACTTGAAATATTTGGCACCAGGAATCTTTGTTTTTATACCATCACTGAAAAAGGAAGCAAATCTGGGGTCCAGTGGTGGCACACTGGTTGAGCGAACACGTCACAATAGCCAAGGACCCAGGTTTAAGTCCCCAGTCCCCACCTGCAGGTGCCTCTCTGTCTCTCTCTATCTCCACCTGCCTCTCAATTTCTGGCTGTCTCTGTCCAACAAATAAAGATGACTGAAAAAAATTAAAAAGAAGTAAATCTGGAAAACAGCAGCGGAAGTCAGGCACAGTTTCACTTATCTGAGAGACAAGAGGGAAAAGGAAGGATACCCAGAAGTAGTAGCAGGCATTTATGTGACTTAAAAAGGAAAAATGAAGGCAGGACCGTAGGAAAAAATGGGCCAAATAAAAGACATGTAGATAGACAGTCAACCCATGTCTGTGACCTTGGGAGAACTACTGCAGTTTCTGCTGGAGGGGATGGGGACACGAAACTCTGGGAATGGAATGGAATGGAATGGTGTGAAGTTATGCCCCTGTTATCTTATAACTTTGTAGATCACTAGTAGTTAGTTACTAAGACAATACTGAAAGAAAAAAGAAAGAGACTTTATGGGAACATGCATTATCAGTTAGAGAGAAACAGCAGAATAATTAAGCTTAAGGCACATTTTGGAAGTATAAAGTGACTTCAAAAAGAAATTCAGATGAGGTATACCTACCACTCTCTTGGTAATTAGGATGTCATGTTTTTCCTCACCATAGCTAAGAAGTGGGTAATAATTAGTAGTAGTTAGCTACAAAGCACTGAATACAGATTTTTTTTAATGGTTAAACTGTTGTGAACTAGTAAATGAATCTAACCGTTTACATCTCTTACATAAGAAATGCCTGGGGGGCTGGGTGGTGGTACACCTGTTAAGTGCACACATTACAGTGCACAAGGACCAGGGTTCGAGCCCCCGCTCCCCACATGGGGAGGAGGCTTTAGGAGCAGTGAAGGAGGTCTGCAGACATCTCTCTGTCTCTCTCCCTCCTTATCTATCCCTCATCTCTCAGTCCTATCCAACAAAATAAAGTAAAAATAAAAATAAATGCCTGTAATGAAACTACCATTATTCCAATGATTTTTAATCATGAAAATTTTGAAAAAGAAAAAAAGCTATTAAAGACAGTTTGCAGCCAGACAGAAAATACATTTTAGCTAGGAGCAAGAAAATAAGAAGCCAAGCTGGCTGGGGAGATAGCATAATGGTTATGCAAAAGATTCTTGATGCCTGAGGCTCCAAGATCCCAGGGTTCAAGTCCCAGAACCATCACAGACCAGCACTGAGCAGTGCCCTGGTATGTCTCTCTACCTTTCTATCTCTCTCATTAAAATAAATATAAAGATATTTTTTAAAATAAATAGTGGGAGTCAGGCGGTAGCGCAGCAGGTTAAGTGCATGTGGCGCGAAGTGCAAGGACCAACGTAATGATCCCGGTTCGAGCCCCTGGTGCCTCAACTGTAGGAGTCGGCTTCACTGGCAGTGAAGCGGGTCTGCAGGTGTCTGTCTTTCTCTCCCTTTCTCTGTCTTCCCCTCCTCTCTCCATTTTTCTCTGTCTTATCTAACAACAACGACGGGGAAGCAATTACAGAAGCCAGACCTTCCACCTTCTGCAACCCACAATGACCTTGGGTCCATACTCCCAGAGGGATATAGAATGGGAAAGCTAACAGGGGAGGGGATGGGATATAGGGATCTGGTGGTGGGAATTGTGTGGAGTTGTACCCCTCCTATCCTACGGTTTTGTTAATGTCTCCTTTTGAAAATAAATAAATAAATAGAGAGAGAGAGAGGAAAAAACAAACAAACAGAAAAAAAACAAAAGCAACACACTTTTAAATAAAGTATTCTCTGAATCTCAGGAGAGAGAAAAAGGAAGGGATTTGGTTGTTAATGGAGGTTTATTTTTTCCATTGTTAGGATTTAATTTTCAAGAAAAATAACTAGGTATTTATGAAAGCACAATCTTCATTCTCAATGGAAAAACAACAAAGGCGCTTTAAAAATAAATCCTAAACATTCAGTACTCGAAGGTGTGAGTGGATGACTGAATCAACCCTGTGTGCCGGTGTACACCCCCACATCTGCTCCCGTTACATTTCTCCAGCCAGTATTTCTCCAGAAGTTTCTCTACTCAGAAATTAATTTAGCTAAAATTCAATGTTGACAAAAATCCAGTGAGAATTATTGAACTTTAAAGAGATTATGTCTTATAAATAAGCCTTTTAAAGGTAATCTTGTGCAGAATGTTATGATGGGAACGATGGCTACAGGACGCCCAACATGTGACCTGTGACAAAGGAGAGGGCAAGCTAACAAAGGGCCGGTTTCAATGGCTCTGCCCACAGCACACAGCACACAGGCTTAACAGCCAGTACATACAATAAATGTATTAGAAAAGAAACCTTCAGTGATGCTTTCCTGATACATAATAGCATCTTTCTTTACAAAACTTCATAAGAATGGGGGGGTGAAAAGAAAAAAAAGAGTACTTTCATAACCCTCTAAAATATTTGGCTGTAAGCTTTCCATTTTGATTTTTTTCAGCACTGAGTTCTCAACATAAAATTCCTTCTATTTGTTCTAGGTCCATGACATGACTTTGGTGATAACGCTAAATCTTTTTTTTTTTAAATCTTTTTTTTTTTAAAGAAACTTCTTTTTTTCCCCCTTTTGTTGCCCTTGTTGTTTACATTGCTGTTGCTGTTATTGCTGTCATTGTTGTTGGATAGGACCGAGAGAAATCGAGAGAGGAGGGGAAGACAGAGGGGGAGAGAAAGAAAGACACCTACAGACCTGCTTCACCGCCTGTGAAGCAACCCCACTACAGGTACTACAGGTGCAGAGCCTGGGGCTCTCCCTCTCTCTGTCTTCCCTTCCTCTCTCGATTTCTCTGTCCTATCCAACAACAACATCAATAACAATAATAATAATAACCACAACAACAATAAAAACAAGGGCAACAAAAGGGAAAAAAAATAGCCTCCAGGAGCAGTGGATTCATGGTGCAGGTACCGAACCCCAGCAATAACCCTGGAGGCAAAAAGTGAAAATTAAACTAAAATAAATTTTAAAATACTAGTATTTTTAAGATGTCCAAAAATGATGCTAACTACATATCTCATAAAGCAAATATTATTTTAAAGTAAATGTTTAGCAGTGAAGGGAAGGGGCTGAGCACACACATGACAATGTGCAAGGCCCTGGATTCAAGCCCCCAGTCCCTACCTGCAGAGAACACTACACTAGCCCAGAAGCAGTGCTATAGGTCTCTCTCTTTCTCTCTACCTTCCCCCTCTCAACTTCTCTCTGTTCTGTCAAATACATTAATTAATTAATTAACTAATTAATTAAAAACCAACAACAACAAAAGACTTTCAAAAAATAAACAAACAGGGAGTCAGGCAGTGATGCACCTGGTCAAGAGCACTAACTATAGTGCACAAGGACCCTGGGTCAAGCCCCTGATCCCCACCTGCAGGGGGGAAGCTTCAGGAGTGGTGAAGCAGGGCTGCAGGTTGTCTCTATATCACTTTCCCTATCTCTTTCCCCCTCTCAATTTCTCTTTGCCTCTATCCAATAATAAATAAAAACATTGTGGTCCTGGAGATGGAGCAGTGGACAAAGCACGGGACTCTCAAGCGTGAGGTTCTGAATTCAATCCCCAGTGGCACATGTACCAGGGTGATGTCTGGTTCTTTCTCTCTATCTTATCTTTCACATGAATAAATTAAAAATTATTTAAAAATAAATAAAAGTATTAAAAGTAATGAGTAAATAAACAGATAAAAGTGGAGGGAAGTGATCACTTCTCTATACTTAAGAGGCTTCAGTGTATTTTCAAACTAGCCTGAACGTCTTCAGCAAAGTACCTGGTCACCTACACTAGAAATGAACATTATTCAAAATGTTAAATTGCAGTTCATTAATTTTAAGAAGCACCACAAGTGTTCTGTAAATCTTAACTTTGACATTTAAGATACATAAATATTTAGATAGTTCTTCTTAAATTGTTGCCAAATTTTTCTTTAACTAAAGAAAAAAAAAAGGAAATAGGTTAGCAAGTGTCATCTTGTAGACTCTGCAAATAAACCTTTTTTCCCTTAGTTATCATTAAATATCCAGAAGAAAAGATGTAAACACTCAATGCAATAGTCTCAATATTCAAAATGTAACTTTGGAATTGTCACTAAAGGATTATTTCCTAGGTTTTAATATCAGTAACCATAAAGAGGTAGATTTGTGAAGTTGAGGTAAGATCCTTCATCTGAAACACTTGAAATATTTATAGCTAGACCATCTCATTTGATCACTGCACATCCTCAGGGTTAAGCTAGAGAGATTTATTATATAATTATGAACCCTGGCAACTGAACATGAAAAAGGAATTTTAAAAGCATCTAGTCAATAATGAAGTTAGAATGATCCTCCCAATTTTATACAGCAACAAATTCGCAAAGCAAGTAACTTGAAAAACAAAGGAAAAAAAAAAACCTTTGTTGTTTACAAAACTAAATCAAAAATGTTAACCAAGAATTCTAAAACAGAGACATCCAAAGATCCTCTGTATACGTGTGTGTGTTATTTCTTCCCCCTTAATTTCTCTCTGTCTCTATCCAATAAAGAAAGATAATAAAAAAATTTTTTTTTAATCAAGGTATAGGGGCCTAGTGGTGGTGCAGCCTGTTGAGCACATGTGTTACAATGAGCAAGTACCCAGGGATACCATGGTCTCTCTTTCTCTCTCCCTATCTTCCCCTACCCTCTCAATTTCTGGATGTCTCTATCCAATAAATAAAGAGAATTTTAGGGAGTCGGGCAGTGGCGCAAAAAGCGCAAGGGCCAGCGTAAAAACCCTGGTTCCAGCCCCCGGCTCCCCACCTGCAGGGGAAGTTGCTTCACAGGCAGTGAAGAAGGTCTGCAGGTGTCTATCTTTCTCTCCCCCTCTCTGTCTTCCCCTCCTCTCTCCATTTCTCTCCACACTAGCCAACAACAACAGCAATAACAACAATAATAATAACTAAAACAATAAAAAAACAAGGGCAACCAAAGGGAATAAATAAATAAATATTTTTTAAAGATAATCTAAAAAAGGGGGGTGTGTTGGTCTGCTTCTAATTCTGCTTCTAAGACCTTCTGTTTTGATCATCATGTTAGGTTCGCGTGCATTGCTTAACCCTGTGGTCTATTTACATAATCATTGTTTTGTTTGAGACCCGCACTGGCTTAATCCCCACTGGTTCGAGCTCTTTTACCACTCCACCCCCTCTCCTAGTCACATCCTTTTTTCCACCATTTAATCCCCACTGGTTCGAGCGCTTTTTCCTTCTCCCCACCCCCTATCCTACGTATTTCCTCTTCCGATCTGACACTTCTGCCTCAGGAGATATAAAGGACAGGATTTTCTAATGAAGGGAGATTGACTGATTGCACTGCATTCCCGCTCATCAATAAAGATTGAACTGCGTCCCAGCTCAGCCATGAGTTCCTGGTCGTCTCTCTCCCACCCATGAAGCTAGCCCAGCATCTGGTGCCCGAACAGGGACCATCAGGAGTGCAGTAGTGTGGTGGCACACTGGCTGAAGCACCCATGGTGGGTAGCACAAGGACCTGCTCAAGGATCCCAGTTCAAGCTCCTGGCTCCCTACCTGCAGGGGGGGTCGCTTCACCATCAGTGAAGCAGGTCTGCAGGTGTCATCTTTCTCTCTCCCTGTCTTCTCCTCCTCTCAATTTATCTCTGTCCTGTCTATCCAACAAAGACAGTAGCAATAATAGCAACAACAACAATGAAAAAAAGATGGCCTCATATTTAATTTGGATTTTTCCGTAAAAAATATATTTATCTGAAATGTTTTTCTGGGCGGGGGTAGATGGCAGATTGGTTATGCAAACAAAGTGTCACGCCTGAGGCTCTGAAGTCATTTATTTATTTCATTTTATTGGATAGGGCAGAGAGAAATTGAGAGGGGAGGAGGAGACAGGGAGAGAACAACAGACACCTGCAGACCTGCCTATCCGCCTGTGAAGTGACCCTACTCCCCCCCCCCAGTAGGAGGAGCAGCGGCTGGATCCAGGCTCCTTGCGCCTGTCCTTGCACTGTGCGTTATATTTTTTTATGAGAAAGACAGGAGTTGAGAGAAAGAACCAGACATCACTCTGGTATATGTGGTGCCGGGGATTGAACTCAGGACCTTATGCTTGAGAGTCCAATTCTTTATCCACTGTGCCACCTCCCAGACCACCCTACTATAAATTCTTGACCTCTGAATCTAGGAATCATTAGTTAAATGTAGTTAAAGTCTATGTTTGCAAATGTTCTGTTTAAAATTTTTAATAAATGTCACTTCTAAAAAAAATGACCCAAAAATGAAGGCTTTTTAAACGTGTGTTTCTGATAATCAAGTGCTGGCACACAGAAAATGATTCCTTACTTAAGTAAAAAGAATAAAAAGGGAAGTCGGGCAGTGGCGCAGTGGGCTAAGAGCACGTGGCGTGAAGTTATTGATGACGACATCAACAACAACAACAATGACCACAACAAGAAAACAACAAGGGCAACCAAAGGGAATAAATAAATAAACAGATAAATAAATACATAAATAGTTTTTTAAACAACAAAACTTAAAAAAATTAAAAAGTTTAACTTATCATGACAGCTGATCTTAATATAATCTGCATGATAAGCAACGTATTAAAACTGCATGTTTTTTAACTTTAAAATTAGCCTTACTAATCAAAGAAAAGCATCTTGAAACAGATCTTTTACAAATTCTCTAATATCAGGATTTGGACAGATGGCTCAATGTGTTAGCACAAGACTTGCATGGCTAAGACCCCAGAGATCTAAGGTTCAGTTACTGACACCACCATAAGCCAGTGCTGAATGCTGCTCTGTTCTTTCTCCTCCTCTCTTATAGAAATCAGTCCTTTAAAAGTATCTAACATAGGGGCCAGTTGGTGGCAGACTTGTTTCAGCAGACAGATTACAGTGCACAAGGACCCAGGTTCAAGCCCCTGTTCCCCACCCGAAGGGGGAAAGCTTCATTAGTGGTAAAAGAAGGCTGCAGATGTCTCTCTATCTCTCTCTCCCTCTTTCTCCTCTCCCCTCTCAATTTCTCTGTCTATATCAAATAATAAATAAATATTTTTAAAGTATTTAATATTATTTATATATATATAATATATATATGATATATATATCATATATATATGATATATATATCATATATATATGATATATATATCATATATATTATATATACATATTATATATATACATATTATTATACATATTATACATATTATTATACATATTATACATATTATTATACATATTATACATATTATTATACATATTATACATATTATTATATACATATATACATATTATATATACATATATATATGATATATATTATATATATATGATATATATTATATATTATATATATTATATATATATATATATATCATACACTAATTTTCCTTTAGACCCTGGTTCTAAGAGCAGAATATGACCCAAAATGTGAACATTTTCTCTCAAAACTCATTTTATTGTTGTTGTTTTGTTGGGAGGATATACAGTAGATATAGTTGTTGACACATGTCAAATTTCTCAATTTTCAGGAAAACACTCTCACCCCCAGCCTAGGTCCTCCTCCACCATCATGGACCAGGACCTGAAAACCCCCTGCCCTCTTCAGAGTTCTTTACTTTGCTACAACACACCAAACCCAGTCCAAGTTCTACTTTGTGTTTTCCCTTCTATTTTTATTTCTCAATTTCTGTCTATGAGTGAGATCCTTTGGGGGTTTTTTGTTTGTTTGTTTTTGTTTTTTTAAGAGCACTATTTACTCAGCTCTGGTCTATGCTATTGTGGGGGATTGAACCTGAAACTTTGTAGCCTCAGGCATGAGAATCTAGCATAATCATTATGCTATCTCCCCACCCTATCTCAAGACTTTATCTGCAACTCCAGATCAAGTGAAAATGATCTCTGAACAATTATCCTTTAAATGCCTCTGTTTTCCCCAAGGTCAGTTATTTTATTTGAAAAACATGATATAAGGAGAAAAGTTTTGATGAACAAAGTGAAATCAAAAAGGCACCTTGAGCCAAAGGAGGCCTTCCTGTGTGTGTGTGTGTGTGTGTGTGTGTGTGTGTGTGTGTGTGTGTGTGTGTGTGTGTGTGTGTGTAAGAGAGAGAGAGAGAGAGAGAGAGAGAAAGAGAGAGAGAAAGAGAGAGCAAGAGCTCCTCTGTCTGGAGGGACCAAGAACAGCAAAGGAGGGAGAATACGCCACAAGAAAGAGGCTTTATGTCTTTCTCTCCAGAGAACTGCAGAGCCATCTGTCTGAAAAAACCAGGAAAACAGCCCTCCAAGTATCCTGCAAGTCACTTTACTGTATAGCAATGCCTGTTGTCTCTGTTCTCTTTATTACTGTTATTAATTCCTCTTGCTCCCTCTTCTTGTTCTTCTGAAATATTTTAGCCTTTAAACTTTAACAAAGAGTGAACTGACAGGTTGAGGACCACTTCTTATTCAAACAATAAAATAATGTCACTGTTAAATGTTATGATGCGGAGGTGGGGGGAGTATGAATTCATTATGGTTCTCATGTTTACAAATTTTATACCTATTTAATCAGTATGTTCATAACACTCAAGTCTGAAAATATTAACAAATTCCATGCAAAGGAAGTGCACCAAAAGCAACTTACAAATGGCAAAATCAACTCCATTACATTCTTTCACAGTTAAATATTATTAATGACATGTGAAATATCCAATGAGACACTAACTTCATCTTTCTTTTTTATATATTTGTTATTTTTATTTATTAGATAGAGACAAAAGAAATTGAGAGGGGTGGGGATGTGAGAGAGAGAAAGAGACCCAGACACCTGCAGCACTGCTTCACCACTTGTGAGGCTTTCCTCCTGCAGGTGGGGACCAGGGGCTTGATCCTGGGTCCATGGCACAATGCAACATGTGTGCTCAACCAGATGTGCCACCACCCAGCCCCCTAACTTTATCTTTCTTCCCAGATTTAAACACATTATTTAAAAAACAATCATCAGTACAAGCTTTCTAGTACACTTTTTAATAACTTCTATTCAGCTACTTTAAAAACTACTTAGTATTGGGTGGGGTAGATAGCATAATGGCTCTGCAAAGAGAATTTGAGAATACCTGAAGTTCTTAAATCCTAAATTCAATCCCCTGCATCACCATAAGCCAGAGCTAATCAGTGCTTTGGTTTAAAAAAGAACAAAAAAAATTTCCAAACAGGCTTTTAGTGCACAAATGCCCTATGACTTTGGCTAGCCTGCTGAAGTCTGAAAAGGAGGCTTGGTCAGGAAGGGAGCCTCTTTACCATCTCCTTGCTAAGGGCTTGAAAATGTCTAAAAGAAAATAGGGGGAGTCGGCGCTAGTAGCGGGTTTAGCGCACATGGCACCAAGCACAAGGACTGGCGGAAGGATCCCGGTTCGAGCCCCCAGCTCCCCACCTGCAGGGGAGTCGCTTCACAGGCGGTGAAGCAGGTCTGCAGGTGTCTATCTTTCTCTCCCCTTCTCTGTCTTCCCCTCCTCTCTCCATTTCTCTGTCCTAACAACGACAACATCAATAACAACAATGATAACTACAACAACAACAACAAAAAAAGGGCAAACAAAAGGGAAAATAAATAAATATAAAAAAATTTAAAAAAATAAAATAGAACACGTGACAAAGCAGAAGTGTCCATCTTTCTGGAACCTCACTTTCTAACCCTGTATCTCTACATTTATCTTGTGCACTCGGACACAAGATAAATTAAAGGATTAGTAAATCAAGGGGCAGCAGCGGTGTACCTGGTTGAGTGCACATGTTACAGTGCGCAAGGATCCAGGTTCAAGCCCTTCCTCCTCACCTGCAGGAGGAAAACTTTATGAGTGGTGAAGCAGGACCGCAGGTCTCTCTCTCTCTCTCTCTCACCCCGTATCACATGCTCCCCCTTTCAATTTCTGGCTGTCTCTAGCCAATAAATAAAGACAATTTTTAAAAGGATTAGTAAATCAACCTTAGTTAAAAGTAAATTAAAAGTCCAGTGTCTGCAGACTGCATTTCCAGATTTAGAAAGAGACAAGAGAGAGAAAGAATCCAAAGCACTTTCCAGGGAGTGAGTCTACAGCCTCACACACACAAGTCCTGCGGCGCAACCACTAAGCCACCTCCTGACACTGCAGATATTGGTTAGTGTAGTTTCTCTGATATGAAATTTCAAATAAAGAGGGGGAAAAAGTATGCCAAAAGAATATAAAGTGCTCGTTACTAATAATTTAAAAAAAAAAAAATTTTTTTTGAGAAAAGTAAGCCAGCAGAAGAAACCAATCTCAAAATAAATGATTTCATTGCAGGGATATACATATTGGTTCTTTAAAAACTTGAAAATCAGGGGGTCAGGCGGCAGCGCGGCGTGTTAAGAGTACATTACGCAAAGCGCAAGGATACCGGCTCCAGGCCCCACACCTGCGAGGGAGTCGCTTTAAAAGCGGTGAAGCAGGTCTGCAGGTGTCTGTCTTTCTCTCCCCCTCTGTCTTCCCTCCCTCTCTTGATTTCCCTCTGTCCTATCCAACAACAACGACAGTAATAACAACAATAAAAACCAACAAGGGCAGCAAAAAGGGGAAAAGGTAGCCTCCAGGAGCAGTGGTTCGCAGTGCAGGCAGGCACCTAGCCCTACTGATAACCCCGGAGGCAAAAAAAAAAAAAAAAAAAACTTGAAAATTGGGCAACAAAAACAACGTATGAACATACTAAGATGTGTTTGCTATTTAGAAATTTGATTAAGACTATGTAGTTATTGAAAAATTAGAGGTGTAGTTATTGAAAAATTAGAGGTTTACTATTTCTTGAAAATTATTAAGCTACCAGAGCACTATGGTCTATGGCAAATTTTATTCACTTAAATATTTCTGAACACTTACCATGTGTGACACACTGAATTATGCAATATATGGAGTAGAAAAATGAGAAGGAATGAATCTTACCTTACAGAAACCATAGAAAGAATACGGCAAAGATACATAACTATTTTTTATTATTATTTCTTTTCCCTTTTGTTGCCCTTGTTGCTTTTTATTGTTGTAGCTATTATTGTTGGTGGTGGTGATGTCGTCGTTGTTGGATAGGACAGAGAGAAATGGAGAGAGGAGGGGAAGACAGAGAGGGAGAGAGAAAGATAAGACACCTGCAGACCTGCTTCACCGCCTGTGAAGCGACCCCCCTGCAGGTGGGGAGCCTGGGCTCCAACCAGGATCCTTAAGGCAGGTCCCTGCGCTTCGCACCACGAGCGCCTAACCCGCTGCGCTACCGCCCGACCTCCTAAAGATACATAACTATTACACAATAAATACACTGACAAATATCACAGGAGATCTGCAGGTAAAATGGTAGAATTCAGAAGATAGAGGAATTGCTTTCTGAATGGATGCTGAGTAGGTTTGTGATATTAAAAAGGAGGGAGGAACAAGTAATAGAAGTACAAAGGAAAAGATTTGGAAGCTACATCAAAGATCAGTCTGCAAGAGGGAGCAGCTAACTGGCTATCAGAAGCCAGGGAATGGGAAACAAAAGATAGCTAAGTGCGAGTGGGAATGGTAGGAGTCTGAAGTGCAGAGGAAATCCTGATAAGAGACTTGAAATCCTGATGGCAGGGGTAGCATGGTGATAGACCTGACCTGACTCATCTTCATTTCTCCCACAAACTACTCAACTGATAAGTGACTCAAGAGGGAGGTGGAGGAAAAGTTTTTCTCACAAAGTATAGTGAAGACCGGCTATAATTGCAAAGGGATAGCTTAGGGGAGAAAAAAAATGCATGATACAAGACAAAAAAAAAAAAGCAAATTCTCAGGCTCATTATCCCCACTTCTCTTGAACTGTATTATGCTTATAAACCACCTCAAATTCTTGGGGCTGGTGAGACAGCATGACGGCTATGCAAAAGACTTCGGTGCCTTTCACACTTGGCCTTCATTCTGTTTTTCAAAACAGCCCAGCCCTCTCGAAGCCAATCAGCTAGAGCTGAGCAGTGCTCTGGTCTTTCTCTGTGTGTCTGTCTCTATATATCTTTCTCTCTCTCTCATTAGAATAAAATAAAATAAATATTTTTAAAAATTCTTGCTATGACAATAAGTACTAGTAACTAGCATAATTTTTCTATTAGCCATCGAAATATATCAATGTTTAGGCGTTAATATCTGCTCTTCTAACAAATATATGAAAATTAGCAGGAATATTCATGTAGCACACAGTTTCATTATTAGGAAAGATTGCTGTTTTTATTTTCAGACCACTGAAATATTAAGTTAGCCATTTCCACACTGAATCCCTACTTAATTTGATTATGTTCCCTACTGTGAGAGTAAAGCATGAATAAGACAGTTAATTTATGTGCAATTCCTTCGTATTATTGAAAGGAAAAAGAACAATAGTTTAATTAAGTGGAAGTTGTTATCTAATTGTGCCGAATAATTCAGAAACATCTGCTGGTGGTTAGTAATGCTATAGTTAAACCTCAAAGAATCTGCTTCCAGACAGATTTCCATTTTCTTCATATCTTTGTAGTCTTCCAATTGGGAAGTCAGTCAGAGTGTGGAGTCCATAGTTAGTGAGCTTCAAATGTAAAAATAACATTTGAGCAAAAATAAGGAAACAGAGAGGGTGTGTTTCACATGGATTTGGGCCTTAAAATTAGTGTCCCTACTTAAGCAGGGGAGTAAACTACTGTACTACCCAGTATCCGGCCAAACATGCACTGAGAGCAGGTCTGACACAAGCACTGTGTCAGTTGCTAAGGACACTAAAAAGAAACCCATAGGTTCTCCTAATGGAACGTCACCGAGTGGGGAAGACGGAAAAATAGAGCGCAGAAGTGGTGGAGCAGAGCTGTGTACAGGACACACTATAGGCGCAGCAAAGAGGGAACTCCTGTCACCTCCCTGCCTCATGTCCTGTCATTTCCCCTGGTTCACTCTGTTCCAGTCACACTTGCCCTTCATTCTGCTTTTCAAAATAGTCCAGCCCTCTCCGCACCTGTCCAAGAGACAATTCCCAAAATTTCACATGACTCATTTCTTCCCTTGAAGTCTGAGCCCAAAGCTCACTATGTCTGTTGGGCCTTCCCTGGCCACTGCTTTATTTGTTCTTTGTAGCAAATACTATACATACTATACTTTTTTTTTTCTTTTGCTTCCAGGGTTATTGCTGGGGCTCGGTGCCTGCACTATGAATCCACTGCTCCTGGAGGCTATTTTTTCACATTTTGTTGCCCTTGTTGTTGCTGTTATTGTTGCTACCGTTATTGTTATTGTCGCCATTAATGTTGTTGTTGGATAGGACAGAGAGAAATCGAGAGAGGAGGGGAAGACAGAAGGGGAGAGAAAGACACCTGCAGACCTGCTTCACCACTCATGAAGCGACCCCCGCCACCCCCGCAGGTGGGGAGCCAAGGGGCTTGAACTGGGATCCCAACGCCAGTCCTTGCGCTTTGCGCCACGGGCGCTTAACCCATATTTACTTTTTTTTTTTTTTTGCTATTTCCCTTCACTGTAAACAGAGGTTTGTTGTGGACAGAAACCAATACAAGTTCTCAATAAGTATTTATGAAGCAGAAGAGTAAACACATCACCTAATAGGAAAATACATTCCAACTCATGAAAGTTATAAAACCATACTTTTTTTTTCTTTTGGTAAAGACAAGTCTTTTTCACTGCTCCCAGACTTTTTCTTTTTTCTTTTTTACTTTAAACAGTAAAATAGAAAGGCAGAAAGAGAGGGAAAGACACCACAGCACCGGGGTTCCACCCTGGTCCCATGGCACTCTTTTAGCTTTGGCACTTGAACCCAGTGGGCTCTTTCCAGCTCTAATAAACTTCATGTTTCTGCATCTTTTTCTCACATTACTTCATTCCTTCCTTCCCCCTAGTTGTAAATAGCCTGCGTTCATATACTGTTTTGCCTATTGTATCACTTCCTACAGGTATCTCTCAGGTAATGCTTCATCACCCAAATAAAACCTCTTGCTTGGAGGCTAAGAGAATAGGTCGCCTAATAGTCCTAACCGACTCACTGTACCATGCACAATGACCTGGGTTCGAGACTCTAGTCTCCATGTGTGAGCACTACACATGTGAGAAGCTTCAAGAATGATATAGAAGTGTTGTGGGATCTCTCCTTCCTTCTCCCAGTTTCTCTCCTTGCCTTTCACCCTCTTAATTGAAAAATTAAAAAATAAAAATCGTCTGCCAGGAGCAGTAAATCATTCCGGCCCAGTGAATTTCTGGGAGCAAGAAAAGAGAAGGGGAAAAAAAGAAAAAAACCTGGATATACTTTTTTTTACTTACACTTTTTTATTGCCTTTATTTGTCTGATACAGACAACCAAAAGTTGAGAGGGAAGAGGGTGACAGAGAAAGAGAGAAACAAAGAGACGCCTACAACACTGCAACACCACCCACAAAGCTTTCCCCCTGTAGGTGGGGACTGGGGGGGGAGCCTGAACCCAGGTTCTTGCACATTGTAACATGTGCACTCACCCAGGTGCGCTATATGACGACAAGTATCATTCAACATGTTAAACGGGTAACATGCTGAAAATTACACTTTAGTTGTACTAAAATTAGTGGACGAAATCACACACTGGGGAGGCCTGCAGAACTCACTGCTCCATCACTTAGCACTTGTCTCTACTACCTAGCACAGGCTACTTCAAGTCCTAAAATCGTCTCTGACAAAATTCACAGCCATTAAGGGGGTGGGGGGGGGTCGGACTATAGTGAAGCGGGTTAAGCGCACGTGGCGCAAAACACAAGGACCAGCGGAAGGACCCCGGTTCGCGCCCCGGCTCCCCACCTGCAGGGGAGTCGCTTCACAGGCGGTGAAGCAGGTCTGCACTGCAGGTGTCTATCTTTCTCTCTCCCTCTCTGTCTTCCCCTCCTCTCTCCATTTCTCTCTGTCCTATCCAACAACGACATCAATAACAACAAGGGAACAGCAAGGGCAACAAAAGGGAATAAATAAATAAATATAAAACAAAAAGGAGCAAGTGGGGAAAAAAGAAGCTAAGCTATGTTCTATACAACATATACAAGATAGAAAGGCTACACTATAAGTGCTAAAGGAAAAAAAATAAAGTGTTAGTGGCAGAAATGGGACAATCAGAAAAGACTCGCCTTTTGGGCTGGGGAGACAGCATAATGGTTATGGCAAAAGCTTTTCAAACCTAAGGCTCTGAGGTCCCAGGTTTAATTCCCAGCCCCACCATAAGCCAGAGTTGAGCAGTGTTCTGGTATCTCTCTCTCTCTCAGTATTTTTCACTCTGTATCTACACTTTCTCATTGAAATAATAAAATAAATAAAATATAGAAAAACAAAGAGAAATGCTTTTTTTTAAAAAAAAGACTTGCCTTTTTAAAGATTTTATTTATTCATGAAGAATGACAGGAGAGGAGAGGGAGAGAGAGAGAGAACCAGACATCACTCTGGCACATGTACTGCTGAGGACTGAACTCAAGACCTCACACTGGAAAGTCCATTGCTTTATCCACTGCACCACCTCTCGAACCACGAAGACTTGCAGTTTTAAGAGAGGCCTTGTTCAGTTTTTGAAATGTCGATGAGCCTAAGGTCATAAAATTCGCTCAAGTACAGTTGTGTTTCTTGGACGACACCCTTTTCCTGTTTGCTTTTCACTGAGATATACAGGGTCTAATTAATTTCTAAGGCAAAACAACAGATGGAAAGGGAAAGGGACAACTGTTCAGAGTGGCTGGAGGAAACACGATGAGGTGGCCCCATGCCATGCCACCAAGCAGCTGGCGTGGTGACAGGTCTGGCCTGACTCATCTCCCTCTCCTACAAATGACTGTTAGCGGTATTAGCTCTTTCCAACAAATACTCCCTTTTTTCAAATCTGAAAACTTCCATTCAAACTGGGCAGGGGAATTTTAGCCTATCAAAAATTTTTTTAATTCTTTTTGTTACTTGAGGAATAAATTTTTTTTCAAAAAAAATTCTAACTATGTGGGAGGAAAAAAGATTTCTGGGGGCAGGGTGCCAGGGGAGGGGTCGTTTCCCATACAACGAAGGAGGTCTGTAGATGTTTGTCTTTCTCTCCTGCTCTCTGTCTTCCCTTTCTCTCTCAATTTCTATCTGTCCCATCCAATAAAATGGAAGGAAAAAAGAAGGCCACCAGGAGCAGTGGATTCGCAGTGGATTTGCACACAGAGACCCAGCAACAGGGGCACACACAAAAAAAAAGCAGAAGACGAGGAGGAGGAGGAAGAAAGGAAGGAAGGAGAGAAGGATGGAAGAAAGGAAAAAAGAAAGGCAGGCAGGCAGGCAGGCAGTAGCCACCAGGAATGGTGGGTTCGTAGTACAGGCACCAAGCCTCAATGATAACTGTGATGGCAATGAAAAAAAAAGAAAGAAAGAAAACTTCTGGACAGTTATGTTGGGTTTTTACAATTACACATATCACTATCTTACGTCTTCAAAGCTAAGGCTGTGTGGGTTAAGCGCAGGTAGCACAAAGAGCAAAGATCAGCGTAAGGATCCCAGTTAGAGCCCCTGACTCCCCACCTGCAGGGGAGTCGATTCACAGGCTGTGAAGCAGGTCTGGAGGTGTCTATCTTTCTCTCCCCCCTCTGTCTTCCCCTCCTCTCTCCATTTCTCTCTGTCTTATCCAACAATGATGACATCAATAACAACAACAATAATAATAACTACAACAATAAAACAGTAAGGGCAACAAAAGGGAATAAATAAATATTAAAAAAACAAAGATAAGGCTATGTATGTATAGGAAGGTTATTTGTAGGAATAGATGTGACTCAAAACAGACTGCATCACCAATATTCCTACTGCACTGGACACTTAGAGAAACTATAATTGTTACCTCATTCATAAATTCATAATACCAAATAAAGCTCCACACTCTTTTTTTTTTTTTCCCTCCAGGGTTATTGTTGGGCTCAGTGCCTGCACCATGAATCCACCACTCCTGGAGGCCATTTTTTCCCCCTTTTGTTGCCCTTGTTGTTGTAGCCTCGTTGTGGTTATTATTATTACCATTGTTGATGTTGTTTGTTGTTGGATAGGACAGAGAGAAATGGAGAGAGGAGGGGAAGACAGAGAGGGAGAGAGAAAGATAGACACCTGCAGACCTGCTTCACCGCCTGTGAAGGGACTCCCCTGCAGGTGGGGACCCAGGGGCTCGAACCGGGACCCTTACACCGGTCCCTGCGCTTTGCGCCACATGCGCTTAACCCGCTGCGCCACCGCCTGACCCCCAAAGCTCCACACTCTTAAAGAAAAAACTTCAAACTGAAATAGGAGGATTTAGACATTACTAAGGGAGGGGATATAGGCAAGTATATAAACATAGTGATTTAATGACTATATTCAGCCACAAAGATGAAGTATTCTAAGAAAAGGAGCCGGACTACCACCACTGTGCCACCCTCCTGCTTAGCTAAGTTCCTTTCGTATTCTTTGATGAGCAATGAAAAGTGTCAGCAGGGACTGCATTCAAGTGGGGTTTTTCTATAAGACGGGCAGTTGAAGGGGGTGGTTACCAGGCTTGAAGACCCATGTTCAAGTCCCCACTCCCCACCAGCAGTGGAAGGGGGGAAGCTTCACAGGTGGTGAAGTAGATCTGTGGGTGTCTCTCTTTCTCTCTTCCCTTACATATCCCCCTCCCCCTCTCAATTTCTATCTATCCTATCAAAAAAAAAAAAAAAGAAGAAGAAGAAAAGAAAAAAAAAGGAAGGAAGGAAGGAAGGAAGGAAGGAAGGAAAAAGGCCGCTAGGAATGATGGATTCATCGTGCAGGCACCAAGCCCCAGTGATAACCCCGGTGGCAATAAAATAATTTTAAATTTAAATAAAAAGTGTAATTGGCTCATTTTTTTTCATTAAATTTTAAAAGCCAGGAAGACAGCACCAGTGCTGATATGCCAGACCTGCATGCCTGAGGCCCCAGAGGTCCCAGATTCAATGCCGGATACCACCATATGCCAGACATGAGTAGTGCTCTGGGGTCACCCTCCCTCCCCTCCCTCTTTCATTATGAAAGTAAACATATAAATCTTTAAAATAAATGAATACATTTTAGGTCTAGAGCACAGACTTGTATGGCTGAGGTCGTAGGTGACAAGATCGAGCCCTGGTATTACCATATGACACGTCTGGGTCAGTCTCTCCTCAACAGCTGATAAAATAGATAAATTGGGAGTCGGGCGGTAGCACAGCAAGTTAAGCGCACATGGTGCAAAGCACAAGGACCAACATAAGGATCCTGGTTCCGGCTCCCCACCTGCAGGGGAGTCGCTTCACAGGCGGTGAAGCAGGTCTGCAGGTGTCTGTCTTTCTCTCCCTCTCTCTCTCTTCCCCCCGTCTCTCCATTTCTCTCTGTCCTATCCAACAACGACATCAATAACAACAACAACTACAACAATAAAACAACAAAGGCAACAAAAAGAAATAAATAAATTTAAAAAATTTTTAAAAATAGATAAAACACAAGGGCAACAAAATGGGAAAAAAATGGCTCCCAGGAGCAATATATTCGTAGTGCCGGCACTGAGCCCAGCAATAACCCTGGAAGCAAAAAAAAAAAAAAAAAAGATAAATCTTTTTTAAGACTAAAAAATATTTCTTTGCATCAGGACACTTACAGAAAATCAGAAATATTCCTAATGAATATCATAAAAAATGTGCAGGGGGGGCAGGCAGTGGCACACCTGGTTAAGCACGCACATTACAATGTGCAAGGTCCCAGATTCAAGCTTCATGAGTGGTGAAGAACAGGTATCTGTCTCTCTCTCTCTCTATCTATCTCCCTCCCCCTCTCAATTTCTCTGTCTCTATCCAATAACTAATAAATAAATAAATAAATAAGTAAATATAAATGTTTAAGGGGGTCGGGCAGTAGGATACCGGGTTAGGCACACATGATACGAAGCCCAAGGACCAGCGTAAGGATCCCAGTCTGAAGCCCCGGCCCCCCACTTGCAGGGGGGTTGCTTCACAAACAGTGAAGCAGGTCTGCAGGTGTCTGTCTTTTTCTTAAGATTTTATTTATTTATTAATGAGAAAGGAGAGAGAGAGAACCAGACATCACTCTGGTACATGTGCTGCTGGGGATTGACCTCAGGACCTCATGCTTGAGAGACCAGTGCCCTAGCCACTACACCACCTCCCAGACCACTGCAGGTGTCTATCTTTCCTCCTCTCTATCTTCCCCTCCTCTCCCAATTTCTCTCTGTCCTATCCAACAACAACAGCAGGAACAACAATGGGAAAAAGATGGCCTCCAGGAGCAGTAGACTGGTAGTGCAGGCACCGAGCCCCAACGATAACCCTAGCGGCAAAAAAAAAAAAAAAGAATAAACAAACAAACAAACAAATAAATGTTTCAAAAGAAATAATGTGCCACTGTGATTTAACTATTTCAAAGAACTGTCACAAAGCTACCTATAGGCAGGTGTATCGAGATAAAGACGTGGAAGAAAGCGTCATAATGAAATGTATTCGAGACAGTAAAAGAGACTGGGGAGAGAAGGTAGCAAACTACAGTGAAATCCTCAGTTCCAGAAGTGAACTCACGGCAGTGAAGATGGTGGGTGGCTAAATGGCAGCAAGGAGAAAGAGAAAAATGGAAAGGGGGTAATGCCATAGCTAATTCTACTCACAGAGAAGAAAGTTACGAGGCCTCAGCGGTTGGTCTGAACTGTAGTCCATTTGTTATGATGACAGAAATTCCTGCCAAGGAATGAGCCAACTGGAAACTTTTCCCCCAGCTCTGACAACTAAGGTTCTATTAACATGACCAAACAGAACACTCTGTCAGATAAAAAGTCCTGACTTCAGTGGTCTGGACTTTCCCTTCTGTCTCACCTTGTAAAGGATACGTGCTTCTCTACTAGGCGAATGTCAGCAAAGTCTACATGAAATTACGTACAGAGCTGCACGCACCACAGTTCTAGAAGGTAAGTTCTAAGACAGAGATCATGGCTCTTTTCTTGCCAGACGTGTCTGATGAGTAAAGAAACACGATGGGGTCCAGGCAGTGGCAGACCTGGTTAAGTGCACACATTACGGTGCGTCAGGACCTGGGTTCAAGCTTCTGGTCCCCGCCTGCAGGGAGAAAGCTTCACAAGTGGTGAAGCAGGGCTGCAAATATCTCTCTTTCCCTCTATATCTCCACCACCCCTCTGAATTTCTCTGTCTTTATCTAATAAGTAAATAAATATATATATACATATATTAAAAAGGGGGTTAGTCCCCAGATTTAAAAAAAAGGAAGAAAGACAAAAAAGGAAAAGAAACAAGATGAAAAGAGCGTGAACTACATGGGGTTGACTTTTTTTTTAATATTTGTTTATTCCCTTTTGTTGCCTTTGTCATTTTATTGTTGTACTTATTATTGATGTCGTTGTTGTTGGATAGGACAGAGAGAAATCAAGAGAGGAGTGGAAGACAGACAGGGGGAGAGGAAGATAGACACCTGCAGACCTGCTTCACTGCTTGTGGGGAACATGGGGCTTGAACCATTTGGTTGACTTTTAGGATTCAAGTACTTTAAAAATATTATCAGGTTCAGGTTCAATCCCTCCATAAGACAGAGCTGAATAGTATTCCGGTAAAACTCAGACAGACAGACAGACAGACAGACAGATAGATAGATAGACAAATTTTCTATCTATGCTGATAACTGATAGGATCAGAAAATGTGTGCAAATCCCTGAAGCTTAAAAATGCGCAGTGGGCAAGATAGCTCACCTGGATAAAAAAAAAAAAATTTTTTTAAAAAGCATGTATTTGCTTTGGCATGGGCAAGACCCAGGCTTAAGTCTAGCACCCGCCACACTGAAAGTTTCTGTACTGTGGTGTCTTTCTCTGTCTCTCTTGCTTTCTTTCTATATTTATTTATTTATTTATTTATAATTAAATAATCAAATTAAGGATAGTGACAGAGAAATACAGAGGGAAAGAGACAGACAGACATCTGCAACCCTGCTTCATTACTCGTGAAGCTTTCCCCCCTGCAGGTGAGGACCAGGGGCTTCATCCTGGGTCCTTGTGCACTGTAATGTGTGCACTTAACCAGGTGAGCTGCCATCTGGTCACTGTTTCTGTCTCTCTGAGAAAGTCAGCCTCGAGCATTGAGGTCCCAGTGATAACCAAAAAAGAGAATTCAGTTTCAGCTCCCAAGAGTGTAAGATCAGGAAGAGTGGGGGGGGGGGGGGGGAAACAGCATAATGGTTATGCAAACAGATTCTCATGCCTGAGGCTCCTAAATCCCAGGTTCAATCCCCCGCACCACCATAAGCCAGAGCTGAGCAGTGCTCTGGTGTTTCTCTCTCTGTGTGTCTCTCTCTTCATCTGTCTAAAAAAAATAATAAAATAAAAATTTAAAAAAAAAAAGATCAGGAAGAGTTAGGATCTGCTACTTCTTTCACAGAAGAAAGAAAAAAGAAAGAGAAAAGGAATATGCATTAAAATTACTTTTTCAAGCAGCAAAAGTGTTATTAAAAGTGTAGAAATGATAAGAGGATCACTTGCTCATGGTACTATGTGTTTAACTGGGCTCGCCACTGCCCAGCCCCCCACCACGGTTCTATGTACCTAAATAACCCGTGTCATAATAAACCGCACATCTCAGGAGCTGGATGGTGGCACACCTGGTTGAGCTCACATGTCACAATGTGTAAAGACCCAGGTTCGAGCCCCCGGTGGAACCTTGAGGCCCGCCCCCCCAACCGCAGCTGCAGGGGGAAAGCTTTGCGAGTGGTAGTGTTGCAGATTGCAGGTGTTGTCTCTCTGTCTCTATCTCTACCTTTCCTCTCGACTTCTGGCTTTCTCTATCCAACATATAAATATATATATGTATATATGTGTATATATATATATATATATATATATATATATATATATATATATACACACACACATCAGGAAAAATTGTTTATAAAAATAATTTAAAAATAAACCTCATGTCTGATACATCCCCAACAGAAATGCTACAGAAGTCTTTTACTTTTTTTAAACATTTTTTTAAATATTTATTTACTCCCTTTTGTTGCCCCTGTTATTTTATTGTTGTAGTTACTGTTGTTGTTGTTGATGTCGTTGTTGTTGGATAGGACAGAGAGAAATGGAGAGAGGAGGGGAAGACAGAGGGGGAGAGAAAGAGAGACACCTGCAGACCTGCTTCACCGTCTGTGAAGAGACTCCCCTGCAGATGGGGAGCCCGGGACTCGAATCCGGATCCTTAGGCGGGTCCTTGCGCTTTGCGCCACCTGCACTTAACCCACTACGCTACCGCCTGACTCTCAGTCTTTTACTTTTTAATCACTATAATTTCCATGACTCATTTAATGAAATGAAGATACCTATGACAGCAATAACAACAACAATAACAATAATAACACCGACAACGATAAACAACAGGGGCAACAAAAGGGAAAAAATAGCCTCCAGGAGCAGTGGATTCATAGTGCAGATACAGAGCCCCAGCAATAACCCTAGAGGCAAAAAAAAAAAAAAGTAAAGTTACCTTCATAACTTCCCGTAAAAGAATGTTGGACTGGAGTCGGTGTATTGCACCAAAGTAAAAGAATGGGGTGGTGGGTGAGGGGCCCTACATAGACCAGGACGGCAGAGAACCTAGTAGGGGTTGTATTGTTGTGTGGAAAATTTGAGAAATGTTATGTATGTACGAACTACTGTATTTACTGCCGACTGTAAAACATTAATCCCCCAATAAAGAAATTAAAAACATAATAATAAAGAAGAATGTATCTGAGGCCAGGAAGGAGGCTCAATGGCAGAGCACAGGATTTGGATGCATGATGCTTCCAGTCAGTTCCTCAGCTCGACGTTTGCTACAGAACTTTGCTCTGGCCTGCTCCCTTTTCTGTCTTTCTCTCAAAATAAATGAACACATCTTTAAAAATGTATAACATCCTGGATCAAACTATAAAACATACATGCAAAAAAACCAAAAGACAAACAAACAAAAACTAGACTCTACTGCTGGTGGTCTTACACTGAACTGTCACTCCTACAAGTTCATATGGTGTAGCCCTAACCCATAATGGAAGTGTATCGGAAAAGAGGTAAAAAGGATTAGAAGGGAGTCGGGCTGTAGCGCGGCGGGTTAAGCGCAGGTGGCGCAAAGCACAAGGACCGGCGTAAGGATCCCGGTTCGAACCCCGGCTCCCCACCTGCAGGGGAGTCGCTTCACAGGCGGTGAAGCAGGTCTGCAGGTGTCTGTCTTTCTCTCCTCCTCTCTGTCTTCCCCTCCTCTCTCCATTTCTCTCTGTCCTATCCAACAACGACAACAACAATAATAACTACAACAATAAAACAACAAGGGCAACAAAAGGGAATAAATAAATAAAATAAATATTTAAAAAATTCACTTAAAAAATAAATAAAAATAAAAAAAATTTTTAAAAAAGGATTAGAAGAGGTCAGAACAGGGCCTCATAATAGGAACTGGTGCCCATATAAGCCTCAAGAGAGCGTGTCCTCCTTCTCTCTTCCCGTAGAATTCTGGCCACAGCAAGAGGAGAGACAGATATGGGCCAGAAAGTGAAGCCCCACTAAGAAGGGATCTGGTAGACACGCTACCCTCCCAGTCTCCAAACTATGAGAAATTGATTTCTATTGTGTGACGTAACTCAAAAATGAGAATGAGAAATACTAGATAGTTTCACTCCGATGTAGACTATAAAAAACTGTGGTCTGGGAAGTGAAGCAGTAGATAAAGTGTTGGTCTCTCAGAAATAAGGTCCTGGGTTCAATCCCTGGCAGCGCATGTACCAGAGTGATAGCTGGTTCTCCACACCCCCATCCCTCTCATTAATAAATTACTAAAATATTTTTTTTAAAAACTGTAAGGGCAGGGGCAAATAACATAATGGTTATACAAACAGACTCTGATACCTGAGGCTCTGAAGTCTCAGGTTCAATCCCCTGCACCAACATAAGCCAGAGCTACGCAGTGCTCTAGTGGAAAAAAAAAAAAAAAAAAAAAACTGTAACAAATGATCAACAGAAAATAAAAATAACCTTTAGGCTCAGACAACAAAATGGTGTTTATCAGACAGGAAGAGGTTAAAGGATGGGAGAGACTGGGGGGCAGGAGGGTCATGACTGGGGGGCAGGGGAGGTTCCCTGGATGTTAACAAAGGATTATTAGAACTTGGTACAGTATCATATACTTTGAAGAAGCTTGGTACAGTATCATATACTTTGAAGAAGTTTCAATTTGTCCCCTTCAAACTTTAAAAATATTACAAACCAATATTTTTTTCTTAAATACTTATTTATTCCATTTTGTTGTCCTTGTTTTATTGTTGTAGTTATTATTGATTGCTATTGTTGTTGTTGGATAGGACAGAGAGAAATGGAGAGAGGAGGGGAAGACAGAGAGGGGGAGAGAAAGATAAGACACCTGCAGACCTGCTTCACCACCTGTGAAGCGACTCCCCTGCAGGTGGGGGAGCCGGGGGCTCGAACCGGGACCCTTACGCCGGTCCTCGCACTTTGCGCCACCTGCACTTAACCCGATGTGCTACCACCCGACTCCCCCAATATATTTTTTAATATTTTAGTTATTTATTGATGAGAAGGACAGGAGGAGAGAGACTGAACCAGAAATCACTCTGGTACACGTGCTGCCGTCAAACTTGGTACCTTATTTATGTTTGGAAGTCCAGCACTTTAATCCACTGTGCCACCCCCCGGACCACAGTAAACCAATATTATTAGCTTAATGAAAATAAACCTGTTATCTAGGCCACCCAACTTAGGAAATGTCTACCCTATCAACTAGCAGCTGCTAGCTGGCCTAAGCTAACCATCACATTCCAAGATACACAAGAAGGATCTTATTGTCAGTGATTACTTTGAGATGACTTAAGTAGAGCCTTGTGAAGTGAAGTCTGGTGACTGCTAAGTCACAACTGCCCAGTTTCTTATTCTTACCCTCTCTTCAACATCACACAGCATCACACAGCAGGATACTATTGCCTCATTTTCCTTCCTCTCGATTTTAAGCTGGTTATCAAGAGTGAACGCAAGAATACTTCTAAGATAATGTACTCCATCATTTCTCACAGCCCTTAGGGATAATCAACACAGTAAAAAGCTATTTTTAATTAGACTGGTTCTCAAACTTGACTCTGTAAGAATCACAGGGCAGTCCCTTTGAAGTATTGACGCCCACAAGTAATATACTCTGTATCTCTCTGGGCAAAAGAACTTTTATTTAATTTCAAATTTAAAATGCTTTTTTTTCCCCACCGGGATTATTTTATTCATTTTCCCTTTATTGGGGAGAGAGTAATGGTTTACAGTTGACCGTAAAATGCAGTGGTTTGTAAAATGGGTAACATTTCTGTTTTCCACATAACACTCTAAACCCCCACCTAGGTCCTCCTCTGTCATCATGTTCCAGGACCTGAACACTACCTCCTGCCCCAGAGGTCTTTACTTTGCTGCAATACAGTAACATACTTTTAACAGACATCTAATACAACTAAAGAGTTGTTGAGGCCACGTGGCGGCACACCCCGTTAAGTCCAAGGACTCAAGTTTGAGCCTTGGCTCCCCACCTGCAAGGAGGACGCTTCACAAGCAGTGAAACAAGTCTAAAGGCATCTTTCTCTCTTCCCCTCTGTTTTTTTAGTTTGTTTATTTATTTATTTATTATTGAATAGACAGAGAGGTTGAGGGGGAGGGGAGATAGAAAGGTAGAGAGTCAAAAAAAAAAGAAAGGGAGAGAGACAAAGAGACACCTGCAGCTCTACTTCACCTTTTTTTTTTAATTTGTTTATTGGGGAATTAATGGTTTACAGTCTACTTCACCACTTGTGAAGCTTTTGGGAACCAGGGGCTTGAACCTGGATCCTTGGGCACTATAGTGTGTGCGCTCAACCAGCTGCACCACCAGCTTGCCTCCTCTCTCTTTCCCCCTCCCCTCTCAATTTTTAACTGTCCTATCCAATAAAAATGAATAAATAAATAAGTTTTTGAAAATGTCCGCCAGAGCAGTGGATTCGTAGTGCTGGCACCAATCCCCAGCAATAAGCCTGGAGGCAAAAAAAAAAAAAGAGAGCAAGAGAGAGAGAATGGTCTAGGGGGCTGAGTGGTGGTGTAACCAGTTAAGTGTGCAAGGACCTTGGTTTGAGGCCCCCGTTCCCACCTACAGAGGGGAAACTTCACAAGAGGTGAGGCAGTGCTGCATGTGTCTCTGCCTTCTCCCACACCATGGCAGGCAGACTTTTTTTTTCTTTTTTATTGTATTGGTCAGAGAAACTGAGAGGGATGGGGCAGGGAGAGAGAGAGGAAGAGAGAAACAGACACCTGCAAACCTGCTTCACCGCTTGTGAAACTTCCCCTGCAGGTAGAAAGTGGGAGCTCGAACCCAGATCCTCTAGGTCCCTGTGCTCCCTACTATGTGCACTTAAAAGGGTCCTCCACCGCCTGGTCCCCACTATACATGTTTTTTTAATCTTTAGTTATTTATTGGCTAGAGACAGTGAGAAATTCAGAGGGAAGGGAGTGATAGAGGAGAGACAGACACACCTGCAGCCCTGCTTCACCACTCACAAAGCTTTCCCCCTGCAGGTGCGGACCAGGGGCTTGAACACAGGTCCTTGCACATTATAACATGTGTGCTCAGTCAGGTGTGCCACTATCTGGCACGCCCCCCTCCTTTTTAAATTTTTTTTATATTTATTTATTTATTTAATTTCCCTTTCATTGGCCTTGTTTTTTATTGTTGTTGTAGTTATTATTGTTGTTATTACTGTTGTCATTGTTGGATAGGACAGAGAGAAATGGAGAGAGGAGGGGAAGACAGAGAGGGGGAGAGAAAGACAGACACCTGCAGACCTGCTTCACCGCCTGTGAAGCGACTCCCCTGCAGGTGGGGAGTCGGGGGGCTCAAACCGAGATCCTTTTGCTGGTCCTTGCGCTTGCGCCACCTGCGCTTAACCCGCTGCGCTACCGCCCGACTCCCTTTTTCTTTTTTTTACTTGAGCACAGCTCAGCTCTGGCTTATGGTAGTGTTGAAGACAGTTTGGGTGCTCTGTGGCCTCAGGCATTTAAATCTGTTGTGTAAAAACTGTGCTAGTATTCTGAGAGAGAGATTCATCTGTAAACTTCACCTCTGTAAACAAATCTTGAAAACGTAACTATCTCTGGGGCCCGGTGATGGTGCACCCGGTTAAGCGCACACATTACAATGCACAAGGACCTGGGTTCGGTCCCCACCTGCAGGGGGAAAGCTTTGCAAGTGGTGAAGCAGGGTTGCAGGTGTTTGTCTGTCTCTCTCCCTCTCTATAACCCCCTTCCCTCTTGATTTCTGGCTTTCTCCATCCAGTAAATAAAAATTATTTTTTTTAAAAAATGCAACTATCTTTTTTTCCCCTTTTTTCCCCCTTTTGTCGCCCTTGTTGTTTTATCGTTGATGTGGTTATCGTTATTATTACTGATGTCATTGTTGATGTACAGGACAGAGAGAAATGGAGAGAGGAGGGGATGACAGAGAGGGGGAGAGAAAGATACCTACAGACCTGTTTCACCACCTGTGAAGCAACCCCCCCAACCCCTGCAGGTGGAGAGCTGAGGGCTCGAACCAGGATCCTTACTCTGTCCTTGCACTTACTGACATGTGCACTTAACCCGCTGTGCTACAACTATCTCTCTAAGAAAGAATTAAGTTAGTCACAAATTGTTTTGTTTTTTGGTTATGCTGAGGCCTCATGCATGTGTGATTTTACCACTCCTGTGCAGACAATTTTCATTCTTTTATTTAAGAGAGAAAGAGGTGAAGACAAAAACAGAGAAGAGAGGAGAGAAACCACAGCACCAAAGCTTCCCCAGCTTACTGACACTCCACTGTGGTACTGGGGCTCAAATCCAGGCTACAAACATGGCAAGGCATGCACCCTACCAGATGAGCTATTTATCAACTACAGAAATAGTTTCAAAGAATTCTACTTCTGGAAATCTTGCTGTTAAGTATTAGTTACAACGGTGTTAAGTTAAATGCTTCCACAAAGGCATCAGGCAGTAGCACACCTGTTTAAGCACACACACTACAGTGCGCAAGGACCCAGGTTCAAGCCTGCAGGGGGAAAGCTTCAGGAATAGTGAGGCTCGGCTGCAGGTGTCTTTCTGTCTATCTCCCTGTCTCCCGCCCCAATTTCCCCTGCGTCTATCCAACAATAAATAAATTTTTAAAAGGTTTTGGAAAAAAAAAGGTTTTGGATATAAAATATTGAAAAATGCTTCCACATATGAAAATATCAAGACAGAGTAAAGCCTTATACCATTTTTTAACTTTCAAATAGACACACTTTACATAAAATATTAAATACAAGTATCCTCACTTTATTTTTTTAAGTTTGTGTTTTGCCAGATGCTTTTACAAAAGACCTATATTTAGTGTAGATCAACTTTATTAACCAAAAGAAAGCTAGAAAGGATTTTCACATTTACAGAAAGGAAAAATAATATTTGCTTTAAATCACTTATGCCTCAGAAAGGTTCAATAGCAAGGCTATATTTTCCATCCTGTAATACAAAATAGATATGAAATACTCGAAAACAACCCTAAGGTCAAAACAAACACTTGAAAAAGAAACACCTACTGAACCAACACAAAATGCAAAATGTCACTTCAAGTCTGTTGGAATATTAGACATACTAAATACAGCTCTAACCTGGGTTCTAAGCATCTTTTTGACACAAAAGGCCCATGTGACCTTGGGAAATAACCTCTCTGGGTCTTGGTTTATTGATTTGTAAGTAAGCTAGCTAAATAAAAATAACTGTGCTGCCAGCAAATTAATTCACTCTTAAGTATTTACATCCAAAAAACATTTGTTGCATGTGCTGGCAGGTACAAGCTTGATCAAATAGCATTAACTAAGATGTTAGTACAAACTTGATATTGTGAGTAACTTACTAAAAGCATCCTTATAGGTATAAGTGGCCTTTGTTTTGGGGAAAAAGTAAATCACTGAACATCTAAATTTTCAGAAATTGAGTTTTCTTTAAGTTTGATACTTAGGTTAGGTTTTATAAAAGGAAACTATGTGCCTATTCAGTCGTTCCCAACTGGTTGTCATTGAAGAAGAGGTGGGGAGGACCTTGAGTCGATACTAGAGAAATTACATCCCATAAATAACATTTCTTTCCTAAAATATTCAAGAATAGCCCTTCCTGAAATTACTTATCTTCCAGTGCTCAACTTTCTTCTGTTTGATATTCACTAGAGATTTTTCATATTCACTAGAGATTTTTTCCATGTTAACAAATACTACATACCACTTACTCTGCTTTCCAACGGTTTATATTGAGCCCAAGAGCTTTCCCCCCCCCACCGCCCCCAAATCCAAAAGGACTCAGCACATACATTTGGCGATTCCAGGCATTTTATCCCAAATGCACTGGCATTTTATTCCAACATAAATAAATAAATAAACTTTCCAGGACCTTTATTTACCGATTTGAGGGGCGCAGGTTGGGGAAACAACCACCTAACTTCACTCCCAAGTTTCCGATTCTCGGAAGAGAATCTTACTTTACAAACACCCACGACCTCAGAGCCTCCCAGGCCAGAAATGGCCCGGAGAGCACACGCCCATCCGCGCTGCCGGCAGGGGAAACAATGGGGGAAGCGCGAGCGACCAGCCGGGCAGGAGCCCCGGGCACCCCGACCCCAAAGCCCCGGCCCGCACGGCACCACGCGTGCGGGGTCCCTGACCCCGACCCAGGGGCCCCAGGGCCCGAACCCGGGGCGCGGCCCACCTGCGGCGGCGCGGGGAGAAGGTCGCACTTACCAAACAGGGTCAGGGCCATTGTCCCGGCGCTCGCCGGCCGCCAGTCCACGCGCTCCTCCCCGGAGCTCAGCGCATGGAGCCCCCGCGCTCAGCCCTCCGAGCAGGCTGCAGGGGCGTGGTGGGGACGCGGGCCAGCGGGCAGGCTGCAGGCCGGGGCACCGGGGGGCCGCTGCAAGAGCACAATAAAAATCCAAAGTTATTGGCGCCTTATTGTAAGGCGCACCGGCCCCGGGGAGACCCGCTAGCCCAGGGCGAGGCGGCACTTGTCGCTGCGATCCGCGCGCTGCAGCCAGCGCGCCGCGGTACCTGCGAGGCGGGAGGCTCGGCTGCGGCGCGCGGGCGGGCGGGGAGGCGGGGAGGCGGGGAGGCGGCGCCGGGGCGGCGGGGAGACGAGCAGCCACGCAGAGCCCCCGGCGGGGCGCGCTCACTCCGCATCCCGCCGCCTCGCGGACGCCATCTTGCTAGAGCGTCTCCCACCGGATCGCGGCTCCCAGCCACCCCCCCCCCCGCCAGCCGCCGAGCCCGGGGCGTTCCCATGGCAACGGGCGGGGGGCTGCGGGCCCGCGCTCTGCAGCCGGGGCCTGGGCGGAGCCGCCGGACACTCCCCCCGGGAAAGGGCTGCGGCGGGCGAGCGAGGGGGTGGCGGCTCCGAGGCTGAATCCTCGGGCTTTTCTTGAATGGCATTTGAGGGAGCTCGGGGAGAAAAGCCAACTGTTACTAGAAAGAGGAAGAGTCACCGCACGATGCTCCCGGGATGCAGGGACCCGGCTAGGGTCATTGGGGTGTCGGGTTCATTTAAGGATATTTGCCCTCGGTTTTCACCGAGTGTCGGGAACCAGTAGTGACCTGACATCGCAGAGCTTAGAAAACAAGAGAACCTTGTGTGCAGTTGTACCCCTCTTATCCTATGGTCTTGTAGATATTTTTCATTTTTTTTAAATAAATTTTTAAAAAAGAAAGAAAGAAAACAAGAGAACCTGCAGTGGAGCAGAGACACTGAATGTGGCTTTCCATTTTGGCATCCGGAGCCTATTGGGATAGTTCTACTGAGATAGTCTTTTGTGAGGAAACAGGTGTCACTTTAGAAAGAAAATTGGAATTACCTAAAGGAATTACTACAAGGTCCGTGTTTGAATCTGATATTCTTTCTTTTACCTTACACCTCTTTGATAGTGTCTCAGGAAGAAGAAAAAAAACATCAACATTTCACACGGATTGACATTTCTCTTTTCCCACAACAGACTATTCCCCTGAGCTTTTTTTTTTTTTGCATTTATCTGATAACAGCGACTGACACCATCCCTTCTGTGATGTCCTGTCGTTGCTTTGATTAACGAGAAATCAGATAATGTCTTGAGATTATAAGCCAAAAGATGTTCTTAAAAAGCTATGCTGTGATGTTTCCATTTAATATATTCAGCAATTTCATATTCCTTGGTTGCTATATTTTTCCCTGTTTAAAGTACCCCTTTTTCTAGTTTCTCTGCTTAGGGGCTTGATGCTATTCAGAATCTGCTCACGTCGATTTTCTCTTTGCTTCTCATTTCTTCCTACAAGTTTCTCCTTTTCAGTTTTCAGATTCCCTAAATTCATGTTCCTGGTCTCTTTAACTTTCATCTATTTTTACAAGAACAGTATATAAATGTCTTCTATTTTATTTATCTTGAGGATCAAAGTCATTATAAACGTGAAAATAACTGCTTCAAATATAGCCACAGTTAATTTATCATCATTTCATAGAAGAAAAATAAAGGCAAGCTGGAGGGAGGAGTCAAGCCTTTTGTTTCAAGTCAGTTAATTCAAGAAAAGAAGAAATAGTAAAAATAATTCAACATGAATGGGCAAATGTTTCTGATGTTTTATGCTTGAAATATTCTGACATAATAAAATGGCTCTCCTTTAGCCAGTGATATCAAAATACGCCCTGAAATCTCCAGAATGTTAAATCTTTAATGAAAAGGACTCTTGATTTTGAGCATTTCTCTTCATGGAAAATTGCAAACACAGGATTCATGAAGATAAATGAGAATCTCTAGAAGGCTTTATGGGACATATTTTATAACCATGTAAAGACTGCCATTGACAGTTCCTAGATTCAGAAAAAGGGGGGAGGGAGTAGGAATTCAGTGCCCAAGGGTAGAAAGGAATGAAGACTGGGTCACAACCATCTTGGGGCTATGTCCAACTGGATCTCTGACAATGACCATGCAAATTAACATTTCCTAACTAAACTAATAAAAAATAAAATTTAAAAAATGCTGATGATCTACTCTGCAACCATAGAACTCAGAAATTAAGGGTTGAGTGGTAGCACAGCTCGTTGAGTCCACACGTTATAGTGCACAGGGACCCAGGTTCAAACCTCTGCCCCCTACCTGAGGGACCAAGCTTCATGAGTGATGAAGCAGTGCTGCAGGTATCTCTCTCCCTCTCTACCTCCCTCTTTTCTCTAGATTTCTTTGTCTCTTTCCAATAAATAAATAAATATTTTTAATAAAGAACTCATAAAATAAAGCTGTTTACTGGCTGGGTGGGCTTCAACTTTTTGGGACCCTCATTTCCTTTGGTGGTTCTAATAAAAACACTGTCTCTCTTCTTAGGAAAAAAAAAATCTTTGTGGACGTACATACACACACCAAAATTTTCTCTCATAATTTCAGGGAGATTGTGGACTATTTGAGCCATAGTTAAGTATTATTTATACTCATAAAATCTTGACTAGAAGGAGCTAAAAACGCTCCCAATTTATAGATAACTGAGGACCCAGTTGTTAAAAGATTCTCTTAAACGTGTATATCACTTTAGTGACAGAGCTAATGGAAAATATGCTCCTGATGTTCTCCCTGTCCAAACCACTCCCTTCAGATCCACTACCATTACATGGTCTGAATTTAAAAAGAAAGATTTGGTGGGGGTCAGGTGGTAGCGCAGCAGGTTAAGCGCACATGACACAAAGCACAAGGACCAAAGTAATGGTCCCAGTTCGAGCCCCTGGCTCCCCACCTGCAGGGGGGTGGCTTCACAGGCAGTGAAGCAGGTCTGCAGGTGTCTTTTTCTACCCCCTCCTCTCTCCATTTCTCTCTGTCCTTTCCAACAACAACAACAACATTATCATCAATAACAACAATAATAACCACAACAATGATAAAACAACAAGGGCAACAAAAAGGGAAAAAATAGCCTCCAGAAGCAGTGGATACATAGTGCGGACACTGAGCCCCAGCAATAACCCTGGAAGCAAAGAAAAAAAAGAAAGAAAAATCTGGGGGCCAGGTGGTGGTACAGCTGCTTATATGCCCACATTATAATGCACAAGGACCCGGGTTCAAGCCCCTGGCCCCTACCTGCAGGGGGAAAGCTTCATGACTGGTGAAGTAGGACTGCCAGGTGTCTATTTTCCCTTCTCTCCTCAATTTCTCTATGTCTCTACCCAATAGTAAATTTTTAAAAAGAAAAGGGAAGAAAATAAAAGCCTGTTTAGTATTAGGAATGACAACGGAATTGAGAATCACTTTGTCCTGGGTTATTTTTGCGTGTGTGAGTCTGCTTGCAAACAAACTCAGACTGACGTTGTAGTTTGGAAGCTGAATTTGTCTAGAAGTGTCTTTGCTCATATTCTTCCTCTCGGGCCTGCATTTCCAGTTAGGCTAAGAATAAAAGGTGTTTTTCCCTCCAGAATATCACCGTTTCGGTGGTACAACTCAGTTTACTTTTGGTGGTGTTGTTTGGGATGGGGGTGGTGGTGGAAGGTTTGCCCCAGGGCACATAGATGTGAAACAGTCCTGAACTTACCCTCCTGTCACTAGTCAAGTTTTGGTTACAGTACCAGCTTTCTACACACCACTTCTGAGCACACATTGTTAAATCCTAGTGATGGTTTAGGCACAAGTGTTGGTGAGGGTTACTTCTCATCCTTTTCATCTTTTTGCTGCAAATCTTAGTACTCCCACACCTGCAAAAAAAAAAAAAAAAAAGCTTTATTTATTTATTTATTTATTTATTGCCTCCAGGATTATCACTGGCGCTCAGTGCCTGCACTACGAATCCACTGCTCCTGTGGCTTTTTTTTTTTTTGATAGAGCAGAAAAAAGTTGAGGGGAAGAGAGGAGCATAAACACCTGCAGATCTCTTTCATTGCTTGTGAAGCGACCCTCCCAGCAGGTGGGGATCCTTGTGCACGTCCTCGTGCTCCCTACTTTGTGTGCCCACCACCCAGTCCCCCAAAAAGCAATATTTTAAAATACTACTTGAAGCAAGATAGCATAAGTGGTGCCTTGTTTCTCTTTCAAGTGTCTAGCTTTTCCACTTGTGATACTTTCTTTTTTTAAATATTTATTTATTCCCTTTTTGTTGCCCTTGTTGTTTTATTGTTATAGTCTTTGTTGGATAGGAAAGAGAGAAATGGAGAGAGGAGGGGAAGACAGAGAGGGGGAGAGAAAGATAGACACCTGCAGACCTACTTCAATGCTTGTGAAGTGACTCGCCTCCAGGTGGGGAGCCGGGGCTCGAACCAGGATCCTTAAGGAGGTCCTTGAGCTTCGCACCATGTGCGCTTAACCAGCTGCGCAAACCCCCCACCCCCCCACCCCCAACTCCCTCCACTTGTGATTCTTATTCATACACTTCCCAGTGGCCCAGTATGCTAACAAAATGCTTTTCTTTCTTTTTTTTTTTACCAGAACACTGCTCAGTTCTGCCTTATGGTGGTGCTGGGGACTGAACTTCAAACCTGAGAGCCTCAGGCTTGAAAGGCTTTTTTTTTGCATAGCCTTTATGCTGTCTCCCCAGCCCAACAAAATGCTTTCTATACTTGATCAAACTGCTGCGTCTTGATTTGTGTAACACTGTACTATCCAATGAGGTATATAGCATGTTTGTCACTTAGCTGGAAATAATGAAGTAACTTTTTTTTATTACAATTTCAATGTCAGGAAGGGTGTTAACCACCTAAGTGATTATTATGGGTGGTACCTACCCTAGATTATTTATATATACAAAAAATGTTTTATAGTGAATTGACTTTTCAAAACAATTACATTTTCATTCAAGGATTCAGTTTTGTGTTTAACAAGTTAGCGCTTACAAGGACCAGATATTTTTAAACCCTGTTTCCAACTAGTTAGATCTATAGGAAATGTTTTGTTATTCCTTGTCCCTATCCTCTTCATTTGCAAAAATAAAGGGGTGGAACTAAATTAACAATCTCTCAGGTTTAGCTGTCATTCTTAAATACTTAAAAATATTTAAGTCAAAAAAATATTTAAGTCAACTAGACTATGGATAAACAAAGACGACATTTTTGTTTGACTCTTCAATATATATGAAGTGCTGGCATAAATAGTAAGATTAAGAATAGAATGATACCTTTATTTCATGACTACTTAATGTAATAAAATCATATTTTGCCTATCAGTGGTGTTGTGGTTTCATCTGTATTATGTTGTACTAATGTTGTATTTATTGTCTAGACAGCAACCGTGTTTTAGATTTCAGAAGATTAACATTTAAAGTGTACATTGAACAATACATTTCAAACATGCTGAAATGGCTTCTCCTTTTTATTTAAGTTTTGTTGACTAAACAGAAATTAGACAGCCCTTAAAAATGTTTGCCTACATTTTAAACTAATGACTTATCACAAGTGTTTTGGGTTTTCTCTTTGTTATTCATTTAGCTTCATTCCCACTGGTAAACATTGATTTGCTTCTCAGTTTTGAATGAAGCTGAAATTAATGAGGTAGTTTCTGTCTCACAATAACCAGTTAGAATTATAGCACTTTATCATGTCAACACAGCTTTAAACACTAAGAATACCAGTGCTATTAGCACAGCTCCCAAAATAACATAGGAATTTACTATTGAAGGAAAAAAAAAAAGAACACACAGGCACAGTGTATTTCTGCAAATGTAATGGAAACAGATTCTATTCCTCAGTTGCAATTATTAACATTTAGATTATTTATTTGAAATGTTGGCAATATGTGACATTCTTTTTATTTATGTTACCAATTGAAGTGTTTGTTTCCATAGTTTGGTTTTGTTTAGAGTGAGTTTGACCTGTTCTTAATAATGTCTTCTTTAAATACTTAATCCCAATAAGTTTTTCCCGGTAATTCTCTTTTCTCTAGGCTTTTCTGAGTGATTAACTTACCTGATACTCACATGGCATTAATAGTTTCCAATAGCACTTTCACGGTCTAAGTCATATGCATGCAAACAACTGAGGCATCATTTGCCTTGAACACAATGATCTAGATCAAAAAGTAGGAAAAAGTATTTATGTCATAAACTATAAAACTGGCCTTTCGGAATAAATGCTTCAAATTAATGTTTGGGAGAATTCATTGTGTTCTATTGACCACCAAAGTGTGCCTAAACTATATACAGAGGGGCAATCTTGGATGTCAGAAATGAAGGAAACTTGAAAAATATGTAAGAAACCTTACAAAGGGGGCCAGACGGTAGCAAGGGCTGGTGTAGGATCCTGGTTCGAGCCCCCGTCTCCCCACCTACAGAGGAGTCACTTCACAGGTGGTGAAGCAGGTCTGCAGGTGTCTATTTTTCTCTCCCCCTCTCTGTCTTGCCCTCCTCTCTCCATTTCTCTCTGTCCTATCCAACAACAACAATAATATCAATAACAACAACAATAATAACCACAACAATAAAACAACAAGGGCAAAAAAAGGGAATAAATAAATAAATATTTTTTTAAAAAATTTTTAAAAAGGTTTTCCAGCTGGTGGCACACCTGTGTGAGAGATGGTTACGTCTTCTCTTCAAAAGAACATGAATAGAACTGTTTAGCACAAAAATTCTTTTTATAAATTGTTCTCTGTGACCACCTGTGGCCAGTAGTTTTTTGTTCTTTAGGTCAGCTCCTTGCCGTGCGTGCTAATCCTCCAGCAGAGACCCTCAGACTTTTCCTCTTCTCCTTATTTCGGCAACGGGGAGATCTGAGCTCTGAAGCCCAGCCCAGGGGTGAAGGAGACAGCTCTGCGTCAGGTATGAAAGATGGGAGAAGGGTGAAGGGGGCTGTGCTGCTGCCGGACGGCCACTGTTGGCAGCTCGCCCTTTTGCAAAAGAATAAATGCCTTGCTTCAATTCCTTATTTTTTGCCTTAATAAGTAATTTTAATTGGACATCATTTACAACACCTGGTTGAATGCACATGTTACAATATACAAGGACCCAGGTTCCAGTCCCTGGTCACCACCTGCTGGGGAAAAGCTTCACAAATGTTGAAGCCATGCTACAGATGTCTCTGTATCTCTCTCCCTCACTATCACCCCTCCCCTTTTGATTTCTGGCTGTCTCTATCCAATAAATAAATAAATAAATAAACTTTGTTGGTATGCATGAGACCCTTTCTGTTTCATTTGGTTTAAATCCCCCCTGCTTAACACTATTCTATTTACATAACCACTTCATTCTATTTACATAACCACTGTTAACAAGTTCCACCCTCCCTCCAGGGCATTTGTGGTTCAGTGATAGGATTCTCGCCTGCTCTGCCCCCTCTTTGTCACACTCTGATTTTCACCAGTCACTTTTTCTCTCCACCCTCTCTATGTCACATCCTGTTTCCACCCTACTTCGCAAGTATATATAAAGACAGCATTGTGAGTTTTACAGTACCTTTAGTTTAGCTCAGCTCAGCTTAGATTGCGCTGCGTCCTGCATGAATAAAGAGATACTGCCTACAGCTCAACCATGAGTCCCTGTTCGTCTGTTACCCGCCCGTGAAGCCAGCCCATTGAAAACAACATAAGCTGTCGAAAACAACAAAACTTTATTAAAAAAAAGAAAAGGTTTTCTGAACACTAAGCAGAACCTGGACTGGAGTTGGTGTACTGCACCAAAGTAAAAGACTCTGGTGGGGAGGGAGAGTACAGGTCCTGGAAAAGGATGACAGAGGACCTAGTGGGGGCTGTATTGTTATGTATGTACAAACTATTGTACTTACTGGCGACTGTAAAACATTAATCCCCCAATAAAGTAAAAAAGAAAAAAAAAAGAAAATGAAAGGAAAGGTTTTCTGGGCTGAGGAGATAGCATGATTATGCCAAAGACTTAAGACTTTCATGCCTGAGGCTCTGAAATCCTGGGCTTAATTCCCAGTGCCATCATAAGCCAGGGCTGAGCAGTGCTTTTGTGTGTTTTCTCTCTGTGTCTCTCATAAAAACAAATAAGTCTTTTAAAAAAAGTTTTCTATCTCTAGTTTTATGGTTCTAGTTTTAGTTGCTCAATTTTCAGAGACCTTTTCATTTCAGTTGTCACCAATTTCTGGTTTGAACTTTGAGCGAGACTAGCTATCGGGTAGTTCCAAGAGATGTCATTAAAAAAAAAAAAAAGTGAACTAGCCATAATGTGATGAAAGGATTAACACTGGCATTGACCTTTCTGCAGATTGTTAAAGTCATGACATTTTTTGTATAGAAAAACAGAAAATGCATCATTATTTTTCTGACAACCCAACAGAAATGAATCATAGTCCAAGAATTTTTTGAGCTAGAAGATAGAACTGCAGTCTATAAATCATTGTTTTTGATACACTGAGTTTGACAGACTCCAGGGTGGAAGTTGTAGAAATATCATGTTACCTCCCTAGAACTTCCCTCGTTTACCAGCCAGAAAGATCTAGATTCTAGTGCTAGCTTTACCTCTCACTAACTATGTGGCTTGGAGCAAGTTTATCTTTCCAATACTATCCTCCTCTGTAAAATAGAGGTACGCTGTGTACTGAGTGGTTTGCAACCCTTTGATTTCAACTGACAGAATTCAAGTTAATTTAATCAAAAGGCATATATTATCCCTGTAAAGGAAAGAGCCAAACTCAGGATGAGTTTTAGGAAAGACGGAGTACTGCAAGGACTATCCTCAAGGGCTCAGTTTTTGTACTTCTCCAGTGACTCTCTCCATATAACAGAGTCCCTCCCTTCCATCTAGTATCTCCAGACTCACCATTTGTGTTGACAACAATGACTTCAGAGGGTTCTACCATCCATACCCTACCTTTCCACCCAGGGAAAGAGAGTTTTGCACAAGTCCTGGAAGACATCAACCTCAATGACCTGAATTGGGGTCTGTCCCTATCACAAATTATTGCTGAAGCCAAGAAGAATGGTGAACACAGGCCAGTCACAAGTTACCCTGAGCTTGAGTAGCTTAAACTTCTCAAACCTCAAGACTACGGTGAATTCCTCAAAGAATTAAAAAAAAAAAACTTAAAAAAATTTATTTGTATTTATTGGATAGAGATATCTTTAGGGTAGAGGGTGACATGAAGCCAGAAAAGACATTTTTTCTAATATTTATTTATTTATTCCCTTTTGTTGTCCTTGTTGTGTTATTGTTGTAGTTATTATTGTTGTTATTGATGTTGTCATAGTTGGCTAGGACAGAGTGAAATGGAGAGAGGAGGGGAAGACAGGGGGAAGAGAGAAAGATAGACACCTGCTTCACCACCTATGAAGCGACTCCCCTGCAGGGGGGTGGTGGGGCTCGAGCCGGGATCCTTATGCTGGCTGGTCCTTGTGCTTAACCTGCTGTGCTACCGCCCAACTTCCCCCCCCAAAAAAAAAAAAAAACTTTTATATCTGACAGGAGAGCAAGTGAAGCACTAGGTCTGATCTGTGGTACTCCATATGCAGAGTTGTTCTGACCAGTGGTATGGGCATTTTCTCTCACTCTTGAAATAAGTAACTTCGAAAATAGCATACAACTAAGAGAAAAGGGGCTGGGCAGGAAACTCACAGTTCTTAACAAATATCATTTTCCTACCTTTTGCAACTTTTTTTCCGAAGGTAGGGACTCAATTCTTGTGACACAGTCCTTTCCTAGCTAAATATTCTCTTCTACAATGTAAAGGCAATTGTGGTTTTGGGGGCCAGGCAGTGGCACACCTAGTTAAGCACATGTTATAGTAGACCAGGTCCCAGGTTCAAACCCCTGGTGTCCTACCCCACCTGCAGGGGAGAGCTTCACAAGTGATAAAGCAGGGCTGCAGGTGTCTCTCTGTCTCTCTCCTCTCTCTAAACCCCCATTTCAAGTTTTCTGTCTATATCCGATAATAAATAAATATAAATAAAAATAAATGTTTAAAAAAAAAGAGCAATGGGGGGCCAGGCGATGGCACACCTGGTAAGCGCTTGCACACATTACAATGCACAAGGACCCGGGTTCAAGCTCCTGATCACCATCTGCAGGGGAAAGTTTCACAAATGATGAAGCAGGGCTACAGGTGTCTCTCTGTCTCTTTTCCTTTCTATCTTTCCTTCCCCCTTCCAATTTCTCTGTCTCTATCTATCTAATAATAAAATAAATACATAAACATATTTTTAAAAAACAATGTTTTTGATTTGTCTTTGTTTTTTGTTGCCACCAGAGTGCTGCTGGAACTTACTGCCTGCATGATGACTGCTTCCTGTGGCCACTGATTTCCTCTTTTAACCTCATAGGCATTTGTTTCCCAAATGAGCTTCCCCACCACCCCACCCTATCCCAGAGCCTAATTAGCTTTGGCTTATGGAGGCTTGGGGGGGATTGAATATAGGACCAGAGACAGCCTCAGGCATTAGAACCAGTTTGCATAACCATTATGTTACCCCCTAATCTATTATTATTATTTTTATATTTACTTATTTTATTTATTTTCCCTTTTGTTGCCTCTGTTGGTTTTCATTGTTGTAGTTATTATTGTTGTTGTTACTGATGTCGTCATTGTTGGATAGGACAGAGAGAGGAGGGGAAGACAGAGAGGGGGAGAGAAAGATAGACACCTGCAGACCTGCTTCACCGCCTATGAAGGGACTCCCCTGCAGGTGGGGAGCCAGGGGCTTGAACCGGGATCCTTAAGGCAGGTCCTTGCACTTTGCACCACCTGCATTGACCCGCTGTGCTACGGCCAGACTCCCCCCACCCCCAATCTATTATTTTGTAAGGTATATTTGTCTACTTGGGCAATCCCAAATAAACAACTGGATTTTTTAAAAATATTATTTTACTATTCAGTTTTTAAATAATGTCTACCTTTTCAAAATATATTCTTAATTAATTTTATGCCTTAGGTTTTTCCAGTTGAGCCTGAAATGAAATTCCAAGTCTGGTAGTGGGCTTTATAGGGGTGAGTAAGCATAATTAGGGCACTATTTTGCTAGGCTATACAGCTATATATAAGCTACAATACATAAGCTACAAAGCTCAGTGATAGCACCACAACTACTACCAGAATGCCAAGTTTTTCTTTTCTTCTCTCTCTCTTTATTTTTTCGTTTCCCAACGGTAACTCCGTTTCTTACCCAGGAACTTGAAGGTGATAACAACAAATAATAGATAAGTTCTTCAGCAAAACGGTGCCAGGGTGAAATTTAAGTCACTGTAAGGTAAAAGTAAGGTTTGACTAACGTGCACCTTTCTTTCTAATCTTGGACTAGTCTCACTTCTAAACTTTAAAAATATTTTAAATGCTCCTCTCGCACTGAGAAGGGAAGCCAGCTGTCTTAGGGTATGTCTTCCTGTGTTTCCTGTGTTTCTTTTAAGAAACAATGCAAATTGGAGAAAGATAACCTCTAGAGAGAGGGTGAAATAAAGCCCTAATCCTAACAACAACAAAAAAAGAGATGATTTAGAATGCGCAGTTGCTCATATCCGGTCTTCATTGAGTATGGCCACTCCTCTGTGCGCTCCACCCGTTTGTGATCCTCAGAGCATCAAGTTAAAGTTGTTCCTCCCAACTGAGGCAAGTCTCCTTTTAGTCCACACAACCTCCACCCCTAGCATGGCACACATTAAGTTCTCAATGCATTCTTTTTTTATTATTTAAAATACTTTTTTTAAAAAACAAGATAGAGATGTAGGGGAAAAGATATATAGAGAGCAAGGGAGAGACCAGAATCCTGTTCAGTTCTGTCTTATGGTGGTACGGAGGTGCTGAACCTGGGACATTAGAGCCTCAGGCATGAAAGCCTTTTGCATTACCATTATGCGATCTCCCTAGCCTTTCTATAGACATTCTTATCCCATTACTTAATGAAATAACAAATTCTTTTCTCGGGCTAGTCTTTGCTATCGCTCTCTCTTTTCCATCCCCAGGATTTTACTGTTCAAGGCTCTTTTTCAGACAGACAACAAGAGTTCCGAAATCAGAATCAGAAACTAGAACACCAAAACCCTTCCTTCAGCGTGTTCAGGGTCAACTTGAAACTGGGTTGTGCACATGGCAAAGCAAACACATTATCCAAGTGAGCTATTTTGCTGTCCTTCTTTAAAAAAAAAAAAAGTACAATCTTCTGGAAAGAATGGGCGGCGATTGATTATCTTACTGTCAACTGAATTGGAATCAAACATCCCTTAAAGTAATGGAATGAGACTGGACAAAATTCACATTCTATAGTCCTTCCCACTATTCCAGATCTCAAAGGTTTGAAACTTCATTCCTGGGAGTCGGGAGGTAGCAGTGGGTTAAGTGCACGTGGCGCAAAGCTCAAGGACCGGTATAAGGATTCCAGTTCAAGCCCCCAACTCCCCACCTACAGGGGAGTCGCTTCACAGGCAGTGAAGCAGGTCTGCAGGTGTTTATCTTTCTCTCCCCCTCTCTGTCTTCCCCTCCTCTCTCCATTTCTCTCTGTCCTATCAAACAACAACGACATCAATAATAACTACAACAATAAAACAAGGACAAAAGGGAATATATATATGTCATTCCTTTTTTCCCCCCTTCATCAAGGTGGGAGTTAGAGTTTTTAAGTAATTGAAAATATCTACCACCAGTATAAAGTAATACTAATACAGATGCTGGGTTAAAAGAAACAACAAAAGTCTATATATACTGATACAGATATTATCTAGCAAAAATTCCCAATTATTTAAATTAACTTCTCTCTCTCTTTTTAGAATATTTTATTTATTTATTAAAGAGAGAGGTAGAGAAAAGAGAAAGAATCAGACATCACTCTGGCACATGTGTTGCCAGGAATTGAACTCAGGACCTCATGCTGGAGAACCCAACACCTTATCCACTGTACCACCTTCCAGACCACTCAATTAACTTTTCCATGAAACCACCTCACCTAGAAGTAGCTAAAACTTTTAACAGTCAGGGAATTCTGTTTCAAGTATGGATCTCAATACGCTTTAAATTTTATGGTAATTATTAGAATATGTGTATGCAAAGAAATGAAATATGTTGAGAGTCCGCCGGTGGCGCAGCGGATTAAGCGCATGTGGCTCAAAGCGCAAGGACCCGCCTAGGGATCTGGGTTGGAGCCCCTGGCTTCCCACCTGCAGAGGAGTCGCTTCACAGGCAGTGAAGCAGGTCTGCAGGTGTCTATCTTTCTCTCCCCCTCTCTGTCTTCCCCTCCTCTCTCCATTTCTCTCTGTCCTATCCAACAACAACGACATCAATAACCACAACAATGTTAAACAACAAGGGCAACAAAAGGGAAAATAAATAAATAAATGAAAGCTTAAAAAAGTTAAAAAGAAATATGTTTTAGTAAATACACACACCTTCTACCTGCCTGGTCTATAGACATTCTACCTTTTGACTTAACTGGATCCTTACCACATTAATGGGAGGGTTCTATTGCTTCTCTTTATATTTTTCTTTGTTTCCTCTTTCATCTCTCCTCCTTTTCTTCTTCTTCCTCTCCTTTTTTCTACATCCTCTCCCTCTTCTTCTTTTTTTCCTCAAGTATTACTCAACTCTGGTTTATGGTGGTTGAGGGATTGAACCTGGGACTTTGCATAACCATTATGCCATCGACCCTGCCCTTCTCGTTATATTCCCAGAACATTATTATACAGTTCGTGTTAATAAAATATATTAATGACAACATAAAAACTAACAAAGCATCATGTGCTAGACTCCTTATAGGGAGCACGCTGGGATATTGATGACATTCTGGTCAGTGGTTTACACTACCACTCACTCCCATCCAGTCTATATTTTGCCAAAAGCAAAATGGCAGGTTTTATTTAAAGTTTGTACTTATTGATAGTTGCATGATAGGGGATTAAGGAAAGCAAGTTAATTATAATTGCTGAGTATTTCCATGTTCGGTCTGTTTGCAGTTCAGCAGAATAAGCTTTGCAAAGACGTCAAGAGTTTTCTTTTCACACCAGTTCACAGAATATTTTACTCTATGTAAACAGACTTTCTATATAACTAATGCCTCTTTTTACGTGCAGTGACCAGAGACAGGGACCTACTTTTTCTTCTTAAAAAAGCTATTTCATTTTTTAATAAAAGAACAGTCATATTTAATCTTTTTTAATATTTATTTATTCCCTTTTGTTGCCCTTGTTGTTTTATTGCTGTAGTTATTGTTATTGATGTCATTGTTGTTGGATAGGACAGAGAGAAATGAAGAGAGGAGGGGAAGACAGAGAGGAGGAGAGAAAGATAGACACCTGCAGACCTGCTTCACCGCCTGTGAAGCGACTCCCCTGGAGGTGGGGAGCTGGGGGCTGGAACCGGGATCCTTACGCCGGTCCTTGCACTTTGCACTTTGCACTTTGCCCCTTGCACCACCTGTGCTTAACTCGCTGTGCTACCGCCTGACTCCCAAAAAAACTATTTTAATGATGGGCCTGGGCAATAGCGCAGTGGGTTAAGCGCACATGAGGACCAGCGTAAGGATCCCATTTCAAGCCCCCCGGCTCCCCGTATGCAGGGGTGTCGCTTCGCAAGTGGTGAAGCGGGTCTGCAGGTATCCATCTTGCTCTCCCTCTCTTGGTCTTCTCTCCTCTTTCGATTTCTCTCTGTCCTATCCAACTACAACAGCAGCTGTAACAGCAATAACAATAACAACCACAACAAGGGCAACAAAATGGGAAAAATAGCCTCCAGGAACAGTGGATTCGTAGTGCTGGCACGGAGCCCCAGCAATAACCCTGGAAGGAAAAAAAAAACTATTTTAATGATAAACATACTAATTTATATAGTATAATGGCCAAGAGTTATGTACAAAAAAAGAAAAGAAACAATTACTTATTCTACTAAAAAGAAGAAGAAGAAGAAGAAGAAGGAGAAGGAGAAGGAGAAGAAGAGGAAAACACTACTATTTACCTTTTTTTTTTTTTCCTTCTGTCACTGGGACTTTACCTTTTCCGGATACAGAGAAAAGGGGAGAGAAGGAAAGATACTACAGTACCAAAACTTCCCTTAGTGCAACACAGGCCAAGCCTGAACCTGGGCTGGCCAATGCAAAGCAAGCCCCTCGCAGGTAAGTTATTTTGCCCCCACCCCACCCCTAACATTTTAGTCTGTCTTTTCTGAGATTCTGTTTTCCCCCTCTGACTCTATACATGTGGTGTGCAAGCATGAATTGGCCCTTTTCTCTGCTGTTTTTTAAATATTAATAACTTCATTTTTTAATTATCTTTATTTATTAGATACAGAAAGCCAGAAATTGAGAAGGGAGGGGGAGAGAGGGGGTTGAGAGAGACAGAAAGATACCTGAAGCCCTTCTCATGAAGCTTTCCCCCTGCAAGTGGGGACTGGGGGCTCGAACCTGGGTCCTTGTGCACCACCACCCGGCCCCATTTTCTCTGCTGTTATGACCATGTGGGCATTCTCGTTCCTCTAGTTTGGTTGGACCTCTGGATCCACACTGACATCAGCTGAGTCTTTGAGTTCTCCTCTCTCTGAAGATGAATGTTTATGTTATTAGAGATTGCTGAGATGTCGTCTTTGACCGTTTGCCTTAAGAAACTGAGAAGCAGCAGTGGGGGAGATAGCTCAGCTGGTAGGACACAGGACTTGCTTGCCTGTGGCTCCCAGTTCAGTCCCCAATGCTGCTTGTTCTAGAAGGGTGCTGACTTCTCTCTGTCTAGTGTGAAATTATGACATACATAATACGGTAAATAAGAATTTCAAAAATGAAATTGAGAAAACAGAGTGAAAGAGATTTATAAGGGGGGAAATGAGAGAAAACAACAGTAGCATCCACTTGACCAGTTGCTTTTCTTTTCTATTTTATTTTATTTTATTTATTGCTACCAGGGTTATCACCAGGGCTCAGTGCGGGCACTAGAATTCCACGGCTCCTGGTGGCCATTTTTTCCCTCTCCTTTATTTTTATCTGGTAGAACAGACAGAAATTGAGAGGGAGAGGGGAGGTAGAGAAGGAGAGAGAGAAAGATAGACACCTGAAGACCAGCTTCACCACTTACAAAATGTCCTCCCTGTAGCTGGGGAGCAGGGGCTGGAACCTCGATCCTTGCACATGGTGATATGTGTACCTAACCGAGTGAGCCACTGCCTGTCTCCCCCCCCCCCAAGTTCCAATTATTCAAAGAACCAGAGAAACCCAAACTTTCTTGTTTTTCAAGTTTGGCTGGCAGAATGGAAGCTGTGGTGTCCTGCCTAGAACCTCCCAATCAGGACCAAGGCAACCATTTCTTTCAGACACTCACTGGACATGTCTTGCTGCTGGCTCATAACTGGGTCACACACCAGAACTTGCCCTGGGACTTAAGGAGCTACTTGGACCACTTGGACACAGTTTCTCCAGGGGCAGCCTATACCCAGTGACTTGTGGATACATATTCAACAGATCTCAAACCTAGGTCTCTTGTCTTTAATGGGGCTACTCCAGAATCTTTCATGGGTTCGAGTGTGGCATTGATTAAAGTTGTATCAAGATTGCTCTATGCACAATCTTGCTTCCGTCAGTCCCTTCCAGGTATTGAGTCAAAGAACATGGCCCTTTAAACTTTCTGTGTTCGAATCTCTGTCTCCAGCTGTTTCCTGGAGACCCTGACAGTGGGTGTGAGAGATTTGTCTAAAGGTCTCACATGATGCTTGATCTCTTTCTTTGCACTGTGCCTTATAATGTGCACTCACTATTATTTTTATTCATTAATTTTTTAAAAATATTTTATTTTATTTATTTATTCCCTTTTGTTGCCCTTGTTGTTTTATTGTTGTAGTTATTATTGTTGTTGTCGTCGTTGTTGGATAGGACAGAGAGAAACGGAGAGAGGAGGGGAAGACAGAGAGGGGGAGAGAAAGATAGACACCTGCAGACCTGCTTCACCGCCTGTGAAGCGACTCCCCTGCAGGTGGGGGAGTCGGGGTTCGAACCGGGATCCTTATGCCGGTCCTTGTGCTTTGTGCCACCTGCGCTTAACCTGCTGCGCTACAGCCCGACTCCCCACACTCACTATTATTAATTAAGCTAACACAAATGTCTTCTTATGATTTGCAATCGAGAGTTCGAATATATTATTTCCTTTTGGTACATTTCTAGAAGCAAAACTAATGTCACACATTTATAAGACTTCTGATCCCTGTAGCCTCATTACTTTTGTAAAAATTGTTGTACCAATTTATAATTTCATTAACAGGATGTGAAAGCAAACATTTCTCAGACTGCTCTGTGTGTGTGTGTTCCTTTCTCATTTTTCCTCCAGAAAACCACGTCTCCTTCCAGTGATTATAGATTATTTTTCATGTTTTAGAATATAAGTGGAACAAAACAGTATGTAAATTTTTGACTGGTTATTCTACTGAGCACAAATATTCAGATTCATCCATGTTACTGTGTCCACCAATAGTTCACTCCATCATTCTTGCTGAGCAGTATTCCATTATAAGGATTTTTACTGATCTTTTAAAAAATATTTATTTGTTTTCCCTTTTCTTGTCCTTGTTGTTTTATTGTTGTTATTATTTATGTCGTTGTTGTTGGATAGGACAGAGAGAAATGGAGAGTGGAGGGAAAGACAGAGAGGGGGAGAAAAAGACACCAGCAGACCTGCTTCACGGCTTGTGAAGCGACTCCCCTGCAGGTGGGGAGTCAGGGGCTCAAACTGGGATCCTTACGCCAGTCCTTGCGCTTTGCCCCACCTGCGCTTAACCCGCTGTGCTACCATCTGACCCCCTTTACTCATTTTTTGATGGGCATATAGCTTGCTTCCAAACTTGGAACTATTATGAATCAAGTATTATGAACACCCACAGGCAAGTCTTAATATATATACATGCTTCCACTTCTCTTGGTATATATCCAGGGCTAGAGTGACTGGTTCAGGGGATAAGTGTCAATTCATTCTCCTTGCTAGTTAATGTAGTTTGAGACTTTTCTTTAAATAAATTTGGTATTTGATACATAAGTTTCCCCTTTTTATTGTCATTATTTATTGGATAGAGACAGCTGGAAATCTAAAGGGTGTGGGGAGACAGAGAGGGAGAGAGACAGAGAGACACCTGCAGCTCTGCTTCACCACTCGAAACACTTTACCCCTGCAGGTGGTGACTGGGGGTCGAACCCAGGTCCTTGTTCATTGTAACATGTGTGCCCAACCAGGTGTGCCACCACCCAGCCCTGAGACTTGTTTCTTTCTTACTTGCTTGCATTCTTTTTCCATCCATCCATCCTTCCTTCCTTTCCTCTTTTCCTTCCCTCCCTTCCTTCCCTTCCTTCCTTCCTCTTCAACAGAGTGCTGCTCAGCTCTGGTCTGTGGTAATGCACGGATTGAACCTATGTCTTCATAACCTCAAACTTGAATGTCTTTCCCATAACTGAATGTCTTTCCTCCGCTGCCTTGAGCCTGGTTTCTGTCTGCTAAGGCTGAAATCTCCCAGCAAACAAATGTTCTGCTGTCTTCCTAAACTTGGGTGCCCAGTGCCATGCCTATGGCCTGGAAATAGCAAGTGTTGAATAAATAAGTAAACTACGACACACTTAAGACATTTTCTTTTCTTTTTTTAATATTTATTTTTAACTGAGCCAGTTTTTAAATATTTATTTCCTTTTGTTGCCCTTGTTGTTTTATTGTTGTAGTTATGATTGGTGTCATTGTTGTTGGATAGGATAGAGAGAAATGGAGAGAGTAGGGGAAGACAGAGGGGGAGAGAAAGATAGACACCTGCAGACATGCTTCACCACTTGTGAAGGGACTCCCCACCTGGGGGACTGGGAACTCGAACCGGGATCCTTAGGCCGGTCCTTGTGCTTTGCCCCACCTGCACTTAACCCACTGCGCTACCGCCCAACTCCTAAGACATTTTCATCAAATCTGTAGGTGACAGAAAACTGGAAAGTTTGCCTTGAGTTAAGCACACCTCTTCTCCAGCCTGACTGCTTTAGTGTAAATCCTAGCGCTGCCATTTGTCAGCTCTGTGACCTTACACAGGTTATTAGTTTCTGTAGTGTCTAGTGTTGTGTCTTGTAGGGTCACACCTATGCCACCCTCTGCCCTAGCCCTAAGGGTACGGGATGCGTCCTCATCACGGTGGATACTTAATGCCCAGTCTGAGCAGCACAGAGATTCTTTTAATTATTATTTAATTATTATTTTAATTATAGCTGTGTTTTTATTAGTGATATAATGCCATAAGATTATAGGAGAGTAGGGGTGTAGTTTTACCACACTGCTCCTACCACCGATGTTCTGTGCCTTACATGTTCTTAAATTAAAAACAAACAAAACAAAAGCCAAAAACATTCAGCCAGTCTCCCACCTCAGCCCCCCCAAAACTGTCATCTTGGTTAGGTACACCTTCCCGTCCTCTCATTAGCGGACACACTGCAGGGAAATGTGAGCCTTGTGCAGTGAGGTAACAAGGGAAATAATAAAGGAAAATAGTAAAGGAAAAGTTTCACCAGCAGGTGGACCCAGAATCCAAACTATGCCCCAGCTCATGCGCACAGCATGAGTCTGGAGGCTCCCACCGCCAGCTCTGTGTTGCTGGAATTGCTGGTCCTTTTGAATTGACCGTCACTTTTCATTAGAGTACTGTCTTCATGTTGTTTTATAGTCCATTCCTGCCCAGTTGAAATGGAAACAATCTTTAAGTCTGTCTTATATAAATTAATAATGTTTATTTTTATATTCCAGACTATTTCAGGATAGGAAGCATGTATAGAGGATCAAGTGCCAGTTTTTCCCCAGTTTCATTTCTTTTACTTCAATTTCACAAGATTCCCTATTGTGGTAGATATTTACTAGTGATTGGGCACTTACAAAATATAAACACCTTGGGGCTGGATGGTGGCATACCAGGATGGAGCACATGCTACAAAATGCAGAAGGACTTGGGTTCAAGCCCCCAGCCCCACCTGCAGAAGGAAAGCTTCACAAGTGGTGAAGCAGGGCTGCAGGTATCTCTCTCTCTCTCTATTTCCCCACTTCCCTCTCAATTTCTCTCTTTCTCTACCCAAATAAATAAATAAAATATTTTTTAAATTATTCTCTAAAAACAAAAAAAAATATAAACATCTTTATAAACAGCTCAACTTGTCTGGCCACCATCAGTTGCAGTCTAAGACAATATTGGGGCTAAGAAAGATATTAATAAAAACCAAATATTAAATCAAGCAAGTCCTTCCCAGATTAGGGAGATAGCATGATGGTTATGCAAAATATTTTCATGGCTGAGGTTCTAAAGTCCCAGGTTCAATTCTTTGTACCACCATAAGCCAGAGCTGATCAGAGATCTAGTCTATCTTTTTGTATCTCTCATTAAAATAAAACAAGTAAAATGGTTTGAGAGAGAGAGAGAGGAGAGAGAGAGAGAGAGAGAGAGAGAGAGAACCCTTTACTTAACCTGTGTTATCTCCCAGGTACCCAGATCTTACTCTCTCTTTTTTTTTAATTTTAGATTTTTTAATATTTATTTATTTATTTCCTTTTTGTTGCCCTTGCTTTTATTGTTGTTGTACTTATTATTGTTGTTGATGTCGTCGTTGTTGGATAGGACAGAGAGAAATGGAGAGAGGAGGGGAAGATAGAGAGGGAGAGAGAAAGACAGACACCTGCAGACCTGCTTCACCGCCTGTGAATCTAACCCCCTACAGGTGGGGATCTGGGGGCTGGAACCGGGATCCTTATGCCAGTCCTTGCGCTTTGCGCCATGGGTGCTTAACCTGCTGCGCTACCGCCCGACTCCCACTCTCTTTTTTAAATAAGATTTTATTTATTAATGAGAAAGATCGGAGGAGAGAGAGAAAGAACCAGACATCAGTCTGGTACATGGGCTGCCAGGGATTGAACTCAAGACCTCATGCTTTGAGAATCCATTGCTTTATCCACTGAGCCACCTCCTGGACCATGACCTAACTTCTCTGTTGGCTGAGTCTCCCCTTGCTACCTCAGCTCCACAGTAATTGCTTCTCAGGGTATGTGACTCACTCTGTATTGCACCTTCCCTCCCTACTTCCCATCTTACTAACTCTCATGTTGGAATTGACACTTTCTTCTTTAAAAAAATTATATATGTATATGAGAGACAGAAGAAGATACACAGAGAAAGAAAGAGAGCACTAAACCAGAGCACTGTTCAGTTCTGGCTTATGCTGGTGCTGGGTAGGTAATGAACCTGGGACTTCAGAGCCTCGGCATGAAAGTCATATGCTGCCCCTCCAACTCCACCACCTTCTCTGAATGAGTTACACTCCTGTAGCAAAGCTTTCTTCAGACCCTGTTTGGCAACCCAGAATCCGCAGGTAATTTGCAGACTAGACTACTCAGTAGTTCTTCTCTTCCGACTAGGTTTCTTGGTTACTGGCTACATTGAAAGTTCATGGGCCGCTTCACAGGCGGTGAAGCAGGTCTGCAGGTGTCTGTCTTTCTCTCCTCCTCTCTGTCTTCCCCTCCTCCATTTCTCTCTGTCCTATCCAACAACAATGACATCAATAACAACAACAATGATAACTACAACAATAAAAAACAACAAGGACAACAAAAGGGAATAAATAAATAAATAGAAAAAAAAGAAAAAGAAAATTCAGGGGCAGGGGAAGATAGTATAATGGTTATGCAAAGACTCTGCTTGAGGCTCCTTCAGGTCCCAGGTTTAATCCCCTGCACCACCTGAACTGGTTTTAAAAATAAAGGAGTCGGCAGTAGCTCAGCAGATTAAGCACATGTGGCGCAAGGACCAGTGTAACGGTCCCGGTTTGAGCCCGGGGCTCCCCACCTGCAGGGGAGTCATTTCACAGGCGGCGGTGAAGCAGGTCTGCAGGTGTCTATCTTTCTCTCCCTCTCTCTGCCTTCCCCTCCTCTCTCCATTTCTCTCTGTCCTATCCAACAACAATGGCATCAATAACAACAACAATAACTACAACAATAAAAAATAAGATAAAAAATAAATAAATAAATTTAAAAAGTTCAGCAACCAGGGCTGGGCAATGGTGCCCCAGACTGAGCATACATTAAGTGAAGCAGGAAACCAGATTCAAGCTCTTGGTCCCCAGCTTCCGGGGGAAGCTTTAGGAGCAGTGAAACAGTGCTGCAGCTGTTTCCTTTCCTCTTACCCAACTCCTCTTTCCCTCTCAATTTCTCTCTAATAAAATAAAAATGCTAGGAGGTTGGGCTGTAGTGCAATGGGTTAAGCACACATGGCACAAAACTAGAGGACCGGCTTAAGGATCCCAGTTCGAGCCCCGGGCTTCCCACCTGCAGGGGGATCACTTCACAAGCGGAGAAGCAGGTCTGCAAGTGTCTATCTTTCCCCCGCTCTGTCTTCCCCTCCTCTCTCTATTTCTCTCTGTCCTATCCGGAAACAACAACATCAATAACAATAATGATAACCACAACAATGATAAAAATAAGAAAAAAGGAAAATAAATGAAATATTTATAAAAATACTTAAAATATTGTTTTTAAAAAGATCAACAACTATCTCACAGTGCAAAGTACAGTTTTGTAAATTGCATCTTTTTATTCATCTAATTTTTTTTGCCTTTTAAACACATTTTTATTAGTGATTTAATGTTGATTTACATGTCAACAGGGGTATAATACATTCCACACTGTTCCCACCACCAGAGTTCTGAATCCCCAGTCCGTCCCTCCACTGCAAACCACTGTAGTTTTCCAAAGGTTGCTTTTTTTTTTTTTTTACAGATTTTTAAAAAACTGTTTAAATGGAAATAATTTCAGCCACCACTAGGTGGTGTTTGTTAAATTAATTAAAAAACTAAAATTTCCTTTTGCTTCTTAGTTCAGAAGGAAATGTACCAAAAAAGTAAATATGTTACCAACTACATTTCAGTGCTAATATTTACTTTCCAACCAATTACAGTTTTTCAGACCAGATATAGTGTAAATGAAGACTTTGCCTCTCGCAAGTGTTATATAATCTTTCATCTGTCTTCAAACAAAATGGAAAGGAGATCTTTCTCTTCCTCCCTTTGAGAGGGCCCAGGGAATGAAAGGAAGCAGGGAAGCAAGTCTTACTTGAGAGAATATAAGTGTTTGCCTGATTGAGATTTTTTTTTTTTTTTTAACCAGAGCACTGCTCAGCTCTGACGTATAGTGGTTGAGGGGCTAAACATGGGACTTCGGAGCCACAGACATGAGAATCTCTTAGCATAACCATTATGCCATCTACCCTCACTCCTTGAGAAAAAAAAATTGTATTGACAATTCTTTTTTTTTTTTTAAACAATTTATCTATTTACTCATGAGAAAGACAGGCGGAAAGAACCAGATATCACTGTGGTACATGTGCTGCCAGTGACTGAACTCAGAACCTCATGCTTGAGAGTCCAATGCTTTATCCACTGCACCACTTCCCAGACCACTGTATTGACAATTCTTACGCCTTTATTTTAAAAATTAAAATTTCACTCAAAGACCCAGGAGGTATGTCAGAAGACTAAGCACACGTGTGAGATCTTGGTTTGATCTTTGGCTCCACATCGGACAGAGTCCCTCTCTAGCTTCTCTCCCTCAGAAAATAAATATACTCTTTTTTTTTTGTCTCCAGGGTTATTGCTGGGGCTCAGTGCCTGCACTGTGAATCCACTGCTCCTGGAGGCTATTTTCTCCCTTTTGTTGCCCTTGTTGTTTAATGTTGTTGTTATTATTGTTATTTTTTATTATTGTTGTATTATTATTGTATTATTATTGTTATAAACTCAATTCTCTTTTTAAATGAAAGGTATTTCCTAACCTTCTAGATTTCTTTTTAAAATAGTGCTTGTGGGACCAGGTGGTGGCACACTTGGTTAAGCACACACATTAGTGTGCAAGGATGCGGGTTCAAGCCCCTGGTCCCTGCCTGCAGGGGGAAAGTTTCATGAGTGGTGAAGTTGGACTGTAGGTGCCTCTCTGTCTCTCTCTTTCTATCTCCCCCCTTTCAATTCCTCTCTGACTCTATGCAATAAAAAATAAATAATTAAAAAATAAATAGTGCCTGTCATATTTATGCTTGACATAACAAGTCTTCTGCAAATTACTAAAAGCACCTCCCGCAACCCCACCTGCAGGGGAGTCACTTCACACGCGGTAAAAGCAAGTCTGCAGGTGTTTATCTTTCTCTCCCCGACTTCCCCTCCTTTTCCCATTTCTCTCTGTCCTATTCAATGACAACAATAGCTACAACAACAATAACAACAAAAAAGGGGGTAACAAAAGGGCAAATAAATATTTTTTAAAAAGATAGTAGCTGGGATTTCTTGTGTCTTTGAAGACTCTATAAAGTAACCTGAACTGTGGTTTCACACCCTGCACATGTATTTCCACAGCAACTCCCAGGGTCTCTTCACGTCCCCAGAACAATTGTGCAGCGTAGTGACT